>NC_090266.1:1195098262-1195712262 GCF_040414725.1 Anabrus simplex | reverse complement strand
GAAGATTGCTCTGCAATGCATGCGGGCCCGGGTCTTTAAGGGGCCCTGCGGCCTCCTCGCGAAAAAATAAAAATAATATACATGGGTAGACATTTTAATAGTGGTAACTATGCTGTAACAATGCCGTGAAACGTGGCCAGGCAATATAATGTATACCTGACGTAGCTTAGATATCCACCCTCCTTTAGCGTAATTGAACTCGCCCTCCACACTCCATGCACTTGTGCAGCGACAACAACAAGAACGCCGTTTTGGGCACGCGCTCGTGGAGTACAGCTGTAATTATTTTGAAGCAAGATCAGAGGAGCTGGTTGAAGGTTGAATGCGCTAGAGGTCGCAATACATGGCAGTGAGTGTTACAAAGGAGTGCATTACCTTTCCGTACTGTAGCACGGTGCGACAAGGCCCTCAAAGACGGACGACAGAATGTGACAGACATGCCGCTGCCTGGTCATCCTACAGTAAGAGATGACGATGTGCAGAATGTGAACGCGTTAGCGCTGGCGGATCAGAACCCCACAATTCGTGAATTGGCCAGCGATACACCTTCGACTGTGCTGCAAATCCTGAAGAAGCGGCTGAGAATGCGGGAAAATCGCCTCCAAATGGGTTCCACATGATTTGACCGAACATCAAAAATGGCTGCGATGTGACGCAGCTCGTACGCACTTGGAGCGTTATGAACGCTCGTATGGCGGATAATCACTATTGGCGAGACCTGGGCCAGAGCTTATGAACCGTCATCACGGGTCACCGCAAAAAGTAACAGTTCGGCCGACTGGAACCAATGTGAAGGCCATACTGATCGCTGCCTACGACTGGGATGGTGTTACCTTAAAGCATACCGTTCCCCGAGGACGCACCGTTAATGCGGAGTATTACTGTGCCTTTTTTTTTTTTTGCAAACGAACCTGGTAGCAGCTCTAAGAGGAAAACGAGGACACTTCCTGAATAACACACCCGTCATTCTGCATGACAATGTAAGGCCGCATGCAGCAGGAGCTGTGACTGAGTAGTTCAGTCGCTGGGGCTGGGAAGTGATTTACCACCCCACTTATTCTCCAGATGTCAGCCCCTGCAACTGCGACTACGATCTCATCCCTAAAATGAAGGCACCACTTCGAGTGGTCCGCTTCCGCACAGTGGATGACATTCTTCAGGCCACCGACCACTCCGTCCGCGACCTCCAGAGATCAGGCGTTCTCAACGGCATACAACGGCTTCCACATGGCTGAGAACGAGTGCCACACAACGGTGGCGATTACTTGGATGCCTGTAAAACACCTAACGTTGTAAGTATGCTATGTATCTAAATAAAAATATAGTTGCCACTATTAAAATTCAACCCATGTATATCTACCCTAATGTCACTCTGTACGGAAATATGGGCGATTTTGCAGGATGAGTCGAAATAGTTCTTTCTTTTTCTTTTTTAAAATTTGGACGTAGAAGAATTGTCACTTGATTGCATCTAGCAGCAGTTTATTGTGTTGAATGTAAGACAAATGCGTGCCCTTGTCGTCTCTCGCAACACCGCGACACGCTCTTCAGAAAAAGACCTGCACCAAATTATTTTAAAATGATTACTTCTTCTTCTTCTTCTTCTTCTTCTTCTTCTTTATGTGTTTACCCTCCAAGGTCGGTTTTTCCCTCGGACTCAGCGAGGAATCCCACCTCTACCGCCTCAAGGGCAGTGTCCTGGAGCTTCAGACTCTGGGTCGGGGATACAACTGGGGAGGATGACCAGTACCTCGCCCAGGCTGCCTCACCTGCTATGCTGAACAGGGGCCTTGCGGGGGGATGGGGAGATTGGAAGGGATAGACAAGGAAGAGGGAAAGAAGCGGCTGTGGCCTTAAGTTAGGTACCATCCCGGTATTTGCCTGGAAGAGAAGTGGGTAACCACGGAAAACCACTTCTAGGATGGCTGAGGTGGGAATCGAACCCACCTCTCCTCAGTTGACCTCCCGAGGCTGAGTGGAACCCGTTCCAGTCCTCGTACCACTTTTCAAATTTCGTGGCAGAGCCGGGAATCGAACCCGGACCTCCGGGGGTGGCAGCTATTCACACTAACCACTACACCACAGAGGCGGACTTAAAATTATTACAGCAATGAAAATTTATATCAAAATATCATATTTTAGTTACAAATTATACTTTCTTTCTGTGTAGTGCACAAATTTTGCAGAACGTTTAACTGTTGACACACATTTATTCGACAACAACCGATAAGAACTTGTAGTAACAATCGGTCATTCCGGCTCCACGGTGTAGGGGGCAACGCGTCCGACTGTCACCCGGTGGCCTCGGGTTCGATTCCCGGCCGGGTCAGGGGTTTTTAATTGTAAATGATTAACATCCCTGGCCTGGGAACTGGGTGTTTGTGTCGTCCTTAACGTTCCTTTCCTCACATTCAACACTTTACACTTCCTCAATTACAATTACATTCAGGTTCATAACATATGGTGCAAGTAGTGGCAAAAGATCTTTAGAGATCGACGCCACGAACAAATAGCATTAAAAAACAAACAAAAACAATGAGTCAGCTCAGTTTCGAACGAGCTCTCATTACGTGAACTTCGCGGTTTGATACTTTTTGAACTTTTTTGAACAGTTTTTTATTTACTTTTGTTCGTAAGTTATATTTTCTGTGTTGTAATCGAATACGTGATTATAACTGAGACTTCCGTATCTGATACAGAGTATAATTCTGTAGTTACTGAAAAATGAAACCAGTTAAAGTTTGGCTTGAACTTCTAAGCGGTGCACGGTTGGCGGTTTTGCAGCTTAGCCGTTAAACCTCGGAGGCAGTGAAATAAAACCTATTAAGCAGTATTTAATAATAATCTTACAATAACGAATAATCCCTTGGTTTATATTCGTCTTCTTCTTCTTCTTCTTCTTCTTCTACTACCGTTTTTCCCACATCGGTGAGGTCGCGGGTGCGAACTGTGTCGCACATGTGGATTTGGGCCTGTTTTACAGCCGAATGCCCTTCCTGACGCCAACCCTATATGGAGAAGTGTAATCACTATTGCGGATTTCTGTGGTGGTTGGTAGTGTAGTGCGTTGTCTGAATATGAAGATGAAAGTGTTGTAACAAACACAAATACCCAGTCCCCGAGCCAGAAAGATTTATCACACGCGATTAAAATCCCCGACCCTCTAAACCGAAGGCCTCAATGCTGACCATTCAGCCAGTGAGTCGGACAATCCCTCTGTTCATATAACTTAACAATATATTGCATTACTTCTATCTGCTGTAATTTAATGTAGATTAAGTTATTCATAAGTTTTATATTTTATGTGAGGGGACCCGTATCACATTCGCTACGCACCTGGCTCTGCTAAAAGTTTTAGTAACTTCCAGTCTATTGCTAGAGCCCTGCGCGGATATACAAAATAATATCCGCATCCGCGCTTCCTTCATCCACCCGCATCCGCGAATGGTTATCCGCATCCGCGAAATGGTTATCCGCGGATATTCTCAATATTTAACTACAGTATATTACACCCAAGGTATTGAAACAGATAGATCTGTTCACATAACACAATGGGCCTAAAACCTGGCACCAGAACCCCCCACAGTCACAGGTTTATGGGGGATTTTTTCTTGCGACAAGTATCTACGTACGGATCCTAGTTCCTTCCTTCCTTCCATTAATTGCGGGCAGGAGACAGTTAGGCTTAGGCCAGGTTTACGGGTTTATAGTTTCAAGGCTCTTTATATATCACTATCCTCTCATACCAATGTCAAGGGTCACCAAACCACAAGCATAAATATGAGTATACCTGAGTGAAAATCAATAAACGTTATTATTTAGAAATTATCAGCAAAATTATCCGCACTGCCATACAGCATGTATTCGCCAAGATACTAACTTCGCGAATATCCGCGGATAATACCCGCGGATATCCGCATCCGTGCAGGGCTCTATCTATTGCAGGTATTTTAAATAAAACATCATGCCCTTTTTGAGGAAAATACTCTATGGGGGTGAGTCTTCACATTACGAACTGCCATGTAAGCTCAGCTGAATGTACCGATGAGCAGGAGGAGGAGAGTACATACTGTTGGTAGATGAAAATAATGCAAGGATGAGGAATGTGGCTGCAAGCACGAACTTCCTGCTCCACTCAGACCGATGGACTCTTATCTGCTACATGGAATCATTGACTCACAATTTGCAGAGTTCAGTGTCTCGCCTGATCAGACATGCGAACACTCAGATGAAGTATGTACGAATCTTTCTTTTCTCTAAGGTGATTCATATATTGCTGTGCTACAAATAATACGAGTACAACAAAATTGTCTATACTGCATCTCCCGACAACCGATCTTTCTCCAGAACTCGTTTTCCAGTTTGACGACGTGTTGATCGAATTCTTCTCAGTCGACGGGTATCACAGATGCGATAGCAGTGGGATTGCTTGGCAACGATCACGTCACAGGCGTGACTGTCGAAAATTCCCTTTCCCCGTGCCTCACCGGGCAATTCTTCCGATCTCCAAACAGGATGAGTGTGGAAGTTGCACTCCTTCCCAATAGGATGATCTACGGAATCCTCAGTTGAAACAACTACGCAATACTGTGCAGGTGTATGAACCGACATTTCTTGCTCTTTTAGTAAGGCAATCATATCTTGTTGAACTCAGTGAACTGTATAATGAATTCATCAATGTGCTGCAGGAAGTAAGGAATAAGCTACCTGGACCAAAACATCCGGTTACACGATTTGTTGAAATGTGGAAAAACAGACGTGCATTTGCCAGAAATGATAGGAAGTATTGTGAAAATATTAATCTTGAAAGGCGTTCCAGAAAAGACAGGAAGAAGACTAGGGAGAAATTTAACTACGTGCTCACCTAGTATCAGTATTTTAATGAACGTAAGAAATTTGTGAGGTTAATATTGAACATTATACAATATACAGAATGTCTGAAAAGTAAGTTACGGAAAATGTATTGGCATAATAAACCCAACAATGTAAGAGACTACTACTACTACTACTACTACTAAACGTTTTCATTCCTACCCTGAAGGGGGAGGCGGGCCTCTTAGACGGTGACGCCGTCTCTCAGGCCGGGAGGTTTGTTACGGTGAAGGAGAAGTGCTGAGAAGGTGAGGGGGTGGGCGGCCGTGGCCTATACTACGAACTGTCCCGGCATTCGCCTTAGTGCAGGAGAATAGAAAACCACGGAAAACCATTCTCAGGACAGCCGACGGGTGGGGCCAGACATAAAGTCCGGCACTGTGTTCCAGACCCGTCTCCCGAATGCAGAGGCGTAGAGCCACGGTAGAGCCGTGACCAACTTTCCTCTGCTCGGTTGGCCGGTCAGAGTACAGAGCTGTTGGACCACGGACAAGCCGTGACCTCTTAAGGGACGAAACCCAAGGGCCGAAACCCACTCTGCATCTACCGACCGACGATGTAAGAGACGATACGTCATCCATGTTGTCTTAAGTCGTTTGGTTAATCGCCAGGGGGGTAACTAGTTCATATCACTTATGTCCTGCGACGTAGTGCACTGAATTCGCAACAGAACGTCAACGGTGAAGAGTGTTAATATTAACATTCAAAATTCCCAAGGAGAATGCATGAGATACGCAGAAATTATCAGAACCTTTTCTAGTGAACGGAATACAGACATGAGCGCGTGACTGACGACCGCGCGGTATCGGCTGTTTGCATGTGCTGTGTAGTTGGCAAGCAATACAGCACAGTAGAGGAGGTGAGTGGACAAGCAGGGCATCGGGAAGGAGAAATTATTCACGCTTGTGCCCTGTGCCGAGTGAAACATGCTACAAAAATGAAATTAAAATATTAATGTTCACAGTATGTGCGATACACAAACAATTAACAGAAATCAATTATCACTAAACGCATTTCCTCAATGGTCTAAGGACTCTTAAGTCGAGCTGTAAAGACTCGGCCTGTTACATCAAAGCAAAGCAAAGCAAAGCAAAGCAAAGTCATCTCCGTACAGGCCATGAAGGCCCTGGGAGTGGTGGTAGGTAAAGGCTTCCATTATTCGTAACTTCGGCACTTGATGGGGGTAGAGTGGTTAGCTCTACGCCCGGTCGCCTTTGCCCCCAGGAATTAACCTGGTACTCATTTTTGGTGTAGGCTGAGTGAATCTCAAGGCCATGTGCACCTCCGGAAGTGGAAATCTCATTTCTTAAATTTTATGACTTCCTTCCGGGCGAACCGAAAACGTCTTTACCGCCTCGGCCAGGCAGCGCCTGCCTGTTACATCATGACATCTAAATAACTTACAGAATAACAATAATAATGTTATTGGCTTTAGGCTACGTCCTACTAACTGCTTTTACGATTTTCGGAGACGCCGAGGTGCCGGAATTTATTCCTGCAGGAGTTCTTCAACGTGCCAATAAATCTACCGACACGAGGCTGCCATATTTGAGCACCTTCAAATACCACCGGACTGAGCCAAGATTGAACCCGCCAAGATGGGGTTAGAAAGCCAGCCCATTAACCGTCTGAGCCACTCGGCCCGATACATAAGATGATGTTTGACATTAATAGCAGTGTACGTTTCTGATTAACACCTATCAAAACACAATGATAACGCACGAAACTACGTTGACTTAGTTTTATAGGACACTCTGTTCGGTTCTAAACTTAGCCTTTAATACTTGTCAGCTTCAAAGCACGAATGTTTTCTATATACTTCATCAAACAAATTCATTGTGCTCACCTAAACACCGGGAGGAGTTTTACTACTTGGATTTAAATTGTGTACGCCAGTCGGTTCAGGATACCTTAGCGCATGATAATCGGAATAAAGACGCTACATTATCGGGGCATGATGATCAGATGCTGCTCTGTGATACGCCACCATTACTAGCAAGGTTTCATGTGAGCGAGCGAAACGACAATGTGCTACGGTAGCGCACCTCCCAAGGTTATCAAACAAGAGAGCTTGGCCGGCGATACGCTGCACAGGCTGAGGCAGAAATTTCTCACGATTGAACTTACATTTCTTTGTCGATTTTCTGGTGAGCTTTCACTAGTAGGAAGTAAAATACGCCAGAGATCGATTTTTGTTTCAGTACACTATGTCCCCTTACAATTTCCGTAACTTATTTTCAGACACTCTGTAAATGGAAACTCAACAGAAAGTTTTCGACGAAGCACGGGGATCTCCTAATAACGCATTACTGGACAATTATAACTCTATCCGATCTACTATAGAGCACGATGACCTTGTTCGAATGTTTGGGGCATCAGTTGAAAACAAAATCCTTAAGTGAGATGAAGTCGTACACTTGTTGTTTTCTTGTTTTCATTCCCCGCCCGAAGGGCGGGGCGGGCCCCCTAGAGAGTGACGCTCTCGCTCGGGCCGGGAGATGTGAAGAGAGCAGTGCGATGTGGCTGAATGAAGAGGATGGGTAAAGCGATGTGAATATTTATTGAGAAGAGAAGAAGGGGTCTCTTGGTTATGGAGAAGGGAAGAAATGGACGTTTAAATGGGAGTGCTTAAATGAAGTTGCGGGGAAGGGTGAGGTGGTGAAGTGTGGAGGCGATGTGATACAGTATAGTTGTGAGGTGTCGGAGATGTTCGAGTGTTGGTGGCGGTGGGAAGGCGATATTAATTGGGGGAGATGTTGGACGGACGTTGTGGAGTGATTGACAAGGAGGATGATCAGGCCGGGTGCGACGACGTGGTGTGGTGAGGGGATGTTTAGATTGTGGAGGGGAACGAGAGGGTTCCACGTTATGGAGACGACCGTAGATGGGGGCACCGGTGGCGATGAGATGGTCGATGTCTGTTGCAGTGGGTAACTATAGGCGCACTAAGTATGTTGGGCCCGTGGAGTTGAACATCCGAAATGCCCTCCGGACTGGTAAGGCGTGAAGGCGTAGCTGGCGTTGGACGTCTGTTACGGAGATGAGTGGGTCGACGCCGCGAACGACGCACCTGAAGACTGTGTTGGTATCTGATGTTGATGGCGGTGATGCTGGTTGACGGCCAGCCAATGCTGACGCGGCTGGAGTTGACGGTGTCGTAGATGGTGGCTGTGCAGATGAAGTGACAGGTGGTGAACGGCAGCGCAGAAAGCGAGGAGGTGGTACGCTGATCTGAGGAAAGGTATGTGGCACGGAGAAAGATGTGGACATAAGTGGTGTAGGATGGGATGACATAATATACGTCATAGGGTGGGAGGAAAAGGTGAGGGCGGAAGTCGTTGTGGTGGTGGTGGTGGTGGTCGTCATGGTTAAGCGTAGTGGGGAGGCTCACATCCAACTAGGAGTCGGCCTATATGATGATTCGGGTCGGCGGGAGCTGTTACTAAAGATGTGAACCCACCCGGCCGATAAAAAACACTGGAGGTGCTGCTGCGAAGATATGTCCACGTACAGCGATGTTTTTTTGTCGTACACTTCCTCGGGACCAGGTTAGGTTTTAATACGAACGCTGAAATTAATGCAGTGTTATAAACTCACTGTTGCTTTAATTAAGGTAATGATTACATGGAATGTGGTTCTGGGTGTGATGCGAGAAGCTAAAGCTATACTAATCTACATAGGCAAAGGCGATGAAATTCAGCCTTCAAATTGGCGTCCAATTTCTATAAAGTTCAGTGATTCTACGCCTCATTGAGAGAGTTCTGGATTCCAAATTGAGGGGTTTGCAGTCTTAAATGAGAATCCGATGGGATGTGTGAATCAACCAGGCACATGCATTAACCTTTCACTGACTGATGGATGTTTAAGTAGTTCAAAGAAGAAAAGGAATGAATAGTGATGTTGGATGTTACACAGGTTATTGACAATATTGGTCTTGGTCATTTAGATATATGTCTTGATACTCAGCCCATTCCAACAAGCCTTCGTGGGATAGATAAGAGTTTGTCCAGAGGAAACAATAACATGATTCATGCCTCGAGAAAGGTACCTGAACGTATTGAGCTCAGAAGAGGCGTTTTACCAGAAATTTTCTATTCCTCCGAATCTTTTAAATCTATCAGTCGATTTTATCCTCAAAGATTTATCAGAGAAACAAATTACTGATTCATTCGGTTTTGAAATTTTACCTTATCTAGACAAATTATCAGTAGTTGCTTTTAGAGATGACAATTTCTCAACTTCAGCAAAATGGACTTGACCCGAACGTGGTCAGGTCATCTTCAATTAATATAACTCAAGATCCGCTCTTCTTAAATCACCAATCTTGTATAAAGGCAAAGGGAACAAAAGATGAAATTAAACATTTAGGAGTAACTTTAAAGATGAAATCGGTTTTGACCCAGAAAGGATTATAATATTACACTGTAAGGTCAAATAATATAGCTGACGCCCTGAGGAAGAAGGGCTGGGCAGTAGATGAGGAAACTTTGCCTTGCTGTGAATGGACCTACTCGGATGGTCGACATGATAGTATTGCCGCATTACCTATTAGGCAAAGTAGGCTGCTGCGTGTGGGCCCCACGCTGTTAGGGGCCCCAAGATAGCAGATCAAATTTAGACCCGTATAGTAATTATGTGACTGTGTGGACTTCGGATAAGTTTACAAACAAATTTTCGAGTAATTTCTGAATTACAATGGCGAGCTCAGATTCTGATACCTGACACCTGTTTTACCATAGTTAACACATAAGCATGTCCCTAGCGACCAGTTTTACTGGCCAAATTTCCTTCGGTATCACACAGCATCATTTTTTAAAACAAAGTTCAATCATTATTCCCAAATGTCATGACAGCTTTGAGAATTTTATAGGAGTCTCGTGATAACGCTTCTGCTGAACGGATACTTTTCAAATTAAACTACTTATGGGTTGTCGCCGAACTCCAGTGGCATTATTTCTCTTGCCACCTTAAAAATAATAGACTTCTGAGATAATCTCAATGCGTTTTTAAATATGACGTGTGCCACTGGAAGTAATTTTAAGAATATTCTAGCCATTTTTAACGCCTTCAGTAACAATTGACATGAACATTGTATTTGAGACTTATGACCTGCTATGTTCACAATAAATAAATAAATAAATAAATAAATAAATAAATAAATAAATAAATAAATAAATAAATAAATAAATAAATAAATAAATAAATAAATAAATAAATAAATAAATAAATAAATAAATAAATAAATTTCATTGCAAAAATAAGGAAAGGGAATGTTTAAAGTGATGTTAGTTTGTTTAGATATAACATGTTCTTTTCTCTTTTGTAGTGCTGTATACAGTATATTACTTAACCATGTTCATATTATGCAATATTGTTCTCCTCCAAAGTAACTGGAATCTAATATAAACTTAATGATTTGATAATGTTTCCCTTTGTTGGCTATTTTATTAAATTTTGAGGATGAAATCTAAAACTTGGTAGGAGTTATTTATCAAGGGGTCTCCGAAGAACTCAACTGCCTATGGACCCATGTAGAGCTTGATCTGGCACTGCACGATAGCATACTCTGTTAATACAAATTATGGATCACACAGTAAGATTTGAGTTGGGAAATGAACAGGATACAGACATCCACCAAGAAAAGAAGATTGTTTATGAACTCACACTAAATTTCTTCAAAGATAAATACGAGAGTTGTAAAGAAAGTAGTGGCAATTTAGACCAGACACTCGCAGGAGATCGGGCATGCGCAAATAATACATAGGAGCGGTCAGGGGGCGCTGTTGTAAATATGTAGTGTGCATTTGACGGGCATCCAGTTGAGAGTGTTGTTGCTGTGTTGCGTTGAAGTGAAGAGTATCGATTTCATCCCTCTAAAGCAGGGCCTCTCAGGGTGCATGCACTGTGCACGGTGCAAACGACGACTTCGCTTGGTTGGGGTGACCAGAGTGCAGACCCCCCAATCCTCGATTTGGAGCAATAGCGCTTACACTCTCTTTCCTCACGCCTGTCCCGCTCGCACCCCCTGTCTCCCTCTACCACACTTGCTCCGTAGCGCTCCAAATCCGAGCTGACTTGAGCCGAGTAGAGCCGAGCTTAGTCGAGCTTAGTCGACCTTAGCCGAGTAGCCTAGAGACGAAGCGTTAGTCCGAGCTGAACCAAGCGGGACCGATGCACAGTGCACGGAGCTCTTGCGCCTCGATTTGCACGCGTGATATTTTGGGCGTTTGAGAGGCCCTGCTCTAAAGCATGTTTTCAAAAGGTGATCAGCATTCGTGGATTAAAATCGAGGTTGCCCGTGGCAAAAATGAATCAGAATGTTATCGATGATTACGTGAAGCCTGTGACGAGAATTCATTACTGTATAGGACGGTCAAGGGGTTTCGTGCGGGTCAGAATGACACTGCTGATTTGCACCACACACGTCAGCCGTCCATTCCTGAAGATCAGATTGGCATCGTGAGTAGTCTCGTTTCCGCAGATGGTCGATGGACCGTCCGGGAATTATCCGTAGAGGTTAGTCTCAGTCATCAAACGGTGTGACACGTACTGAAGAAATGTCTTAATATGAGGAAAATTGCGTCCCTTTGGGTTCCACATCAACTCACCGACGTACAGAAATGGTACCGGTATGCACTGGCTGGCATCCACCTGGACAGTTACGACAAAGAAGTAGACGCATTTCTGCATCGTCTTGTCGCCATTGATGAGACGTGGGCACAAGCCTACGAGCCTGAATTAAAGCGTCAAACGAATGAATGGCGTCACCCAGGTTCGTCATGTCCACAGAAATTTCGACAGGACACCAGTCGGATGAAGCTTATGCTGATTGTGGCATACGGCCACGAGGGTGTTTTCCTTACACATGCCTGTGCCTGAGGGGAAAACGATCAACAGTGACTGCTGTTGCCGATTTATGGAACGACATCTGCGTCCGGCTGTGCGGCGCAAGCGTCCACGTTTATTGCGAGACGATCGCCCAATCGCGTCGCATCACAATGCACGTTGTCAAGCTCTTATTGCAACGGTGGCATTGGGAGGTTTTGGAACACCCTCCGTACTCACCAGTTTATTTATTTATTTATTTATTTATTGGTGATAAAAGGTCCCATGAGCCTCTGGCTCGTGATAGGGACAATATGAATCCTTGTGACTTGGACCTGTTTCCGAAGTTGAAGGAACCCCTCCGAGGCCGCCGACTTCCTGACGTGGCATCTGTACTCCGCGCAGTAGGATGCTCCGTCGCTGTCATCAACAGAGAACGCCTCGCCAACGGCCCCTAATGGCTTCCCGACATTTGGCAAAAGGTAATAGACTTTGCGGGTGACTTCACTGAAGGAATGTGATGCAATTGTACTCGTTAGTTCATTAAATATTGTGTTCTATCAGTACTAGAACAACAGCCTCGTATCACCTGAAGTCAATCGAGGTTTATGTACATTTCCGGGGAACTTGAGGTGCCATATCAAGAAGAATTTAGGAATAGATTCGGCTTACCAATCCTGTATTAGAGATGAGATTGTAGTGACGGTGCTGAAGAATTTTTGCCAAATCTTAAATCACCATCTCAATATCAATATTTAAGTACGATTTGCTATAGCTGTTGCTTAAAATACCTGTTAGTGAATATACTTAGTCCTATGGACCTACGTTGGAAGGCAGTTTTATAAAATTAAAAGAAGACAAAAAGAAAGTTCCAGGAAGGACATTCGAGGAATCATAAACGAACAAGGAAAATATACGCGTGAGGACTTATGTAAAGCAGAAGCATTTAATCAGTAGTATGTAAAAATAGTTGCATATAAGGATAATGTCCAGGAAGCGACTAATACTAGCAAAGTACTGAAATTCAGCTATGATAATGAAGGTGTATGCAAGAAGATACAAATGTCAGAAACTAGAAAAGTAGCATAAATTTATAAGATTTTTGGGGATATATTATAGGCAACGTGTTGGAATATAGTAACATATCTAAAGTATTTATTGAATTGCTGTGTGCATTAAGTTGTTCTACCAAATGAATGAGAGTTGCAATAGTACCCCTGTAAAGAGTAACAAACATAAAGCGGAGAATTACAGGCCAGGCGCCCTGACATGTATAACCTGTAAGCTCTGGGAAAGAGTTTTCTCTGGTTATGTTATGCACGTTTGCGAAATTACTAACGGTTTTGATAGAAGTCAGTTCGGGTTTAGGAAAGTTATTACAGAGAGGCTCAACTTGTAGGATTCCAGCAAGATATAGCAGATAGTTTGCATTCAGACGATCAAATGGACTGTATCGCTCTTTACGCTATCTAAGGTTCATGATGGGATAGATCATGGGAGACTACTGACCAAAATGAGAGCTACTATACTAGACAAAAATAGAGCTTGAACTGGTGGATAAATTTCTAGGAAATATACCTCAGAGGATTGGGTGTAGGTGGTCCAGTAGTGTGCAGTGTTTAAGAGGGTGCCGCAAGTCAGTATTATTTGACTTATTTATAATTAAAGACTGGAATCACAGTTAAGATCTTTTTGCGGATGATGCTATACTGAATAGAGTAATAAATACATTACAGGATTGTGAGCGTCTGAAAAAAAAAGACCTTGTCAATATTATGAGATGGACGGCAGACAATGGTATGATGGCACATGGCCTGAAAAGTCAGGTTGTAAGCTTCACCAACAGGAAACATCCTCTCAGGTTTAATATTAACGTATTTATTGGGTGAAAGTGCCTCATTGGAGATCATTATAATAACTAATAAGTCGGGTGAGTTGGCCGTACGGTTTGGGGCGCGAAGCTGTGAGCTTGCATCCGGGAGATAGTATGTTCGAACCCCACTGTCGGCAGCCCTGAAGATGGTTTTCCGAGGTTTCCAGTTTTCACACCAGGAAATGCTGGGGCTGTACCATAGTGAAGGCCACTACCACTCCTAGCCCTTTCCTATCCCATCGTCGCCATAAGACCTATATGTGTCGGCGCGACGTAAAGCAAAATTGAGAAAAAAAATAACCTAGGTGTTGACATAAGGAGAGACCTTCGTTAGGGTAATCACATTAACGAGGTTGTAAATAGAAGTTACAGAACTAATAATTATGTTATTTGATTTACATCCATCTAACCACTTTTACGGTTATCGGAGACGCCGAGGTGCCAGAATTTTGTCCCGAAGTAATTATTGAAGGAGCCAGTAAATCTACCGAAATGAGGCTGACGTATTTCAGCACTTTCAAATGCCAACGAACTGAGCCAGTAGCCACGGAGCACGATGATGATAATAATAATAATAATAATAATAATAATAATAATAATAATAATAATAATAATAATAATAATAATACGGATTTAAAGGCTCTGAGTTACCGGAATGTTTTGCCCACAAGAGTTCTTTTACGTGCCAGAAAAATTTACTGACACGAAGCTGGCGTATTTGAATACCTTCAGCGCTCTACCGTCTGGGCCACTGAGGCCAGCACTCTAAAATATCAGCCGATTACTCCGGTATTTGATTTCGTAATTATGATAATGATTTCGAGTGCATATTTTTGTATCTGGAACAATTTATCTCGTCTAAATTCTAACTTCACACACCAACCTGAGTACATTCACTTGGCCGAAGCTGTAAACTGGGTTGCCCAGGAACTGGAACTCGTACCTTTCATTTACGTAGAATAGCGTGACTTAACTTGGTAATGTTCATCGGTTAATCTGAAGATCTTCACCCACAGCGAAGGAAGTCAGAATTTATTATTGAGATGGTGAGATTTCTTCCTCGCTGGTAAGGCGAGAGAAAGGAATGACGTCATTCTGCCACACTATTTCTCTACACCAGCAGCGCAGTTGGTTGGCCCATGTCAATAGATTTACCGGCACGTTAAACAATTTGTTCTTCATGACAGAATATCGGCTCTCCGGCGTCTCCTAAAATGTATATCAAATAAACGGACATTAAGCACATATTACTGTATTATACATACATATATACAGGCTGAAAACGTCCGAGATATTTTTTTACAACTTGTTTTACGTCGCACCGACACAGACAGGTCGTATGGCGACGATGGATAGGAAAGGCCTAGGAGTGGGAAGGAAGCGGCCGTAGCCTTAATTAACGTACGGCCCCAGCATTTGCCTCGTGTGAAAATTGGAAACCACGGGAGACCATCTTCGGGTCTGGCGACAGCGAGCCGAATGCAAGCTCACGGCTGCGAGCCACCCCTAACCGCACGGCCAATTTTCTCGGTCCTCCGTGAATTGTTCGTAAATGTCTGTAAAATAGGGTGCCAGTCTTACTTACACATAGTCCCAGTGAGAATTTCTCTTCTAACGGTTTAGCGACCTTAGATGCATTGCATAGTCCGAGCCGCCACGGCTCAAAACGTGTCCGACACTGCCCACTATTCGGGTACCAGGACGCGACTACAGCGTGTAGTCTCAATGTATCCGAATCTCAAAATATCCGAATTTCAGGTGACGCATTTGAGCACCTTCAAATACCACCGGACTGAGCCAGGATCGAACCTGCCAAGTTGGGGCCTCAACCGTCTGAGCCACTCAGCCGGCCCTGACGGATTCATGTCAGACCTTCCTTTAAGAAAAAATGTTAACTATGCTTCGATCTCAAATAATCAGATCACGTGTTCTAACATCTTATAATCAGAAGAAAGAAAATTAATTGTTCACGTTCCATCCATTTCAAAGAAAATGTCCTTCAACGCCGGAAATAATTCCAACGATGACAGAATAAATCTAAAAAGTCACATTCAAATTAAATGTAAGTCACTACAGAAAATGACCCAGTCGAAGATGACAGACAACGATATTCTGGAAATCACAATTACTACACTACTCAATAAAAACTGTACAAAAATATGTATGGCTACCCCTTACTCCCGTTTACGATATGGGGTCGGGGATGAGACGAGATGAATGTATATGGCATGTTGAGGAGACAATGAAGATTAACTGGACGATGGTGAATGAAACTTGGTAAAGAGGTGGAAGAATTGAGTGTGGCGTATGAATAGGAGCTGCCGGGAAGTGATTACGGCAAACCTCAGAAATCCCTTCTCGGGATAGCCGACGGTAGGGTTCGAACCCACTCACCTCCCGAATGCAGAGCTTGGCTCCATATCCGTAGCGCGTTAACACGCGTGGCCACTCCGCTCGATAAACCTATACAAAAATATGACACACGTTACTTATAATACATGTTTTATACATCACTGTAATGGTTATTAGTAGGGAAAGGATTTTAAAATGCAAAGTATGGTCAGAAAAGGTGGAAAAAAGTTGTGAAAATACATACAAAAAGATGGAAAAAAAAGGTGTTGATGAAATCAATTTATTAAGGTTTAAACCAGTTACGTGAAATTTCCTTATCCCATTTACTGGGTTCTAAAAGTTAATAAACGTCTTATACTGGATTACACACAACATTTCAATGTTTTTGACAGTGAATTGTAATACAGTATTTACTTCGCAGACGACACATCCGAGAATGTTGCCATCAGTTTCAATAAATTGCATCTTGAATTCTTCTGAAAGTACATACATCTTCTCTTTCCGACCCTTTGGCATGATTTTGTGTTATGAAAAGGTCGTTCTTTTCTTGTCAGGACTGGTAAACACCAACATGGCCAACAAGAGAGTACACGGTCGATAGGCGGAACCGTTAAATTCATGCCAGTTCTAACTGAACTTAGTTCAAATTGTCAGCGTTATTGTTCAAATATGAATTTGATTTCTGGGCTGCAAGTTGGACATTCTTGTTGGCATATGAATTGCTGGTGGTTTCCATAAATCATATTTTAATATTTATTTATTGTCCATTGTTGACTTCGATTAAACAAAATTTAAAACGTATGTTCAAGAAGAGAAAAAATATGCTGTGTAATATTTTAAAAATGCAGATACATGTGGGAAAAAAGGTGCTGAAGCATGAAATTGAAGAGAAAATGTTGTAAAATATAGTAATCTCACAAAAATATGCAAAATGTGTAACAAACTGAATTTATTTCGCTTCATTCCATGTCCCCAAATATATATATGTGTATGTATTGACCTACCTGTATAAAAATAACTTTATATTTGAAAGGGTGTTGCTCCTTGAAATCCTTTCACTAGTTATTAGTATTACAGTGAAACCTCGGAATGCAGGTAACTTGGTCTACGTGTGTTTTGCAAGACGAGCGAACATCTTAAATTATTTGTAACTTGATAAGCGAGTGAGGTTCCGCAATACGAGGTTCACGCGTGCCTACGTTTTCCCCTCCCCTGTTCGTTTGTTGAATGGATGAACGAGGTCTTTGGTCCTGTAGTGAAGAAATACCTTTCAGAAAATAATCTCCGCTCAAAGTCTTGCTGGTTATGGATGGCTCCTGCTCATCCTCCAGGCCTTGAGGCTTGAGGACGACTTACTGGAGGAATTCAAGTTCGTTAAGGTTAAGTTCCCTCCTCCAAACGCTACTCCACTTTTCGAACTTCAAGAAGCTATACACCAAAGCACTATTTCAGCGATGCTTCGAAGTGACCGAAGGAACAAACCTCACCCTCCGAGAGTTTGGGGTATATCCTTTCCCCATCGTGAACTGCCTGCAGATCATCGATAAAGCCTGGGATGGAGCCACCAAAAGAACTCTACTTCCGCTTGGGGAAAGCAGTGGCCTGGCTGTGTTCTTGGACGTGACTTTGAGGGAATTGTTGGTGACAATGAGCCGCCGATTGTCGATGAAATTGTGTCCTTAGGGAAGACTGTGTGGCTGGAGGTGAATGTCGTGGACATTCAAGAGCTGGTGGAAAAACATAGCCAGGAACTGACCACCAACGAACTGATGGGCCAGCATCGCGAACAACAGGAGGTGGTTATGGAGATCTCGTCCGGGGAAGAAAGGAGGAAAAGTCAATGGAATCTCTCACTTCAACTGAGATTCGGGATGTGGGAAACGGTGCAAAATTTTGTAGAAAAACACCACCCGAATAAGGCTGTAGCAGTGCGAGCGATGAATCAGTTCAATGACAATGCAATGTCACATTTTCGTGAAATCCTCAAAAAGAGGCAAAAGCAATAGTCATTGGACAGATTCCCCGTTAAAGTTGGACGAAAATAAATCAATTCCAGTGAGCCAACAGATAGCAGTGATTCCGTTAGTGAAATTCGTGGTACACAGTAACTCTTCTCATGTCATCTCTCGTCTTCCTCACACCAACAATGATTCTATTGTAAGGAAAAGTGCATTTTAATTTGTTTTACGTTATATTTTGGTTTAGAAATGGTATGCGAATACATATTTTTGAGTTGTGGACGAATCATCCGCGTTTCAATTGTTTCTTATGGGAAAACTTGCTTTGATATACGAGCGCTTTGGATTACAAGCATGTTGCCGGAACGAATTATGCTCGCAATCCAAGGTTCCACTGTATATATAGATTTGTAATTGGCCACGAATCAGAAAATTATCATCAGAAGATTCCATGAATTTGTATTTATTTTATGACTACGTCCTAATTAATTTGTGACTGAAAACAAACACGTGGTCACTCATTCGGTCTATCTTCAACGTTGTGCAAAATATTATGACGTAAAAAATCCATTTGCAGAAATGAAACGATGATCTGAAAAATATATTTAGTCTGGAATCGTAGTTGGGATTGGCAGGCACAATTCTCATCGCATTCTACTTAGTTGAATGTGCGGAACATCATTTAAACTAAATCATTTTATATTAAATACCATAGCAATTACAACTGCTACGCGGTGCTCAATAGTATTCCACAACGACGCTGTTAACTTTAGGCACGATAACCTACTGTATTTCCCAACAGCAAAATCACTCACGCATTGCGTGAAGAATAAGAAATGGAGCACATCCCATCACATACGCATACCATAACAAATTCTAAAACATATTAAACACTCAACATGTAAACATGTTTAAGTGTAATACGGGGGTACAAGTTAAACTGCGTGCCTTCTATAAGGCCTTCTATGTAATCTACCTTGAACTGATGTTATGCCAGATACTTGGATTTTTAACCGTCAGATATCTCTGTCATCGGTTTTGTTGCTCTCCGTAGCGGGCCGAACTATAATTAATTTATTAGAAATTTGTATTGTGACAGGTGGCAAACCTTAAGCTTTGAAGTTTGATTTGTTAATGTGTAAAAGTTGTCAACACTTATGCTGGTTAATTCAATATCTACCAACCAATCAGAAATTTATCAATATTTTCACTAGCCAATTAAAATTGGGCGTGTGTACAGGAATCCAGCCTATCTGTAAAGAGTTCTGGAAACTTTCCCTTCAAATACTGTAAAAGGTGGGCGCTTTAGGGCCGTGTTGTCATCTTCACCGCTCAAGTTAATTGAGTGCGGCGTGTTCTGTAGGGGCAGGGGCCGCGAGCGGCGTTCGGAAGGCTCAGCAATTCAAGGTAATGGCAGAATTTTCATAACTTGTGATAGCTCCGGCAGATAGCTTGAGGGAAAGGTTTCAAACCTCTTTTATTTTATGTAAATTTCTAAATCTGGTGGTTTAAATGTAGAATGTTCGGCCGGTTTGAGGGCTCTGTTCTATGTAATGTAAGCGAACAAAGAGTGATTACCCTCTGTTGATTCCCATTCAAATTGGCATGGGGTGACTAAACCTCTACAATTCTTAACACTCTTTTGGTATTTAATGTTTCTCATTTAGTCACCCCGGTGTAGAGTAGGCTTAGCCTTTGTATCTTTGGGCCATAAGCCCACATAGGGTTTTAGATATTTCTAGAAGGAGTGCAAGTGTTTCTCCTCCTAGCCAATCATGTTCAACCTTCATTATGGACAACTGACGGGTTGTAAGTGCGCTATTAAAAACTGATGCCTCTGTGAGGCTGTACTATGCTATAGTTGGAGCTCAGGCTCCCTTGTAGTGTGAAGAATACGAGCAAATAGTGCTCCTGTAAATGTTGTACCTGCCAAGAGCAGTCCAGCTCTTTTCTGTGTATATTAATACTGTATTTTTAATTCTCTCAGTTTGTACCTGATTTTTGAACTTTACGTCATCATTGTTGGAGCTGTCTAGCTCATTATAATATTGTTTTTGTTGATTCAGATCTTCTATTTATCAGATTTTAATCCAAAAAAGGAAGATTAAAATTTCAATATTTATTGTGTTAACTGAGGCTCTAGTTAATTCCTTGTCCACCCATTCACCTCGGCAGCTTCTTACACCCCTGTGACCTACGAAATCCCCAGAACAGTAATTATTATAATATTACGGTTGATATCATTTGAATAGTAATCCCTATTGTTAACTATGCCCTTTTTTTTTGCTTTGCGTCGCACCGATACAGGTAGGTCTTATGGCGACGATGGGATAAGCCAAGGAATTGGAAGGAAGCGGCCGTGGCCTTAACTAAGGTACAGCCCCGGCATTTGCCTTGTATGAGAATGAGAAACCACGGAAATCCAACTTCAGGGCTGACGACAGTGGGGTTCGAACCCACTATCTCCCGGATGCAAGCTCACAGCTGCGTGCCCCTTATCGCACGGCCAACTCGACCGGTAAGTTATATGTCCTGCCTTGCTCAAATCTAATGAATTTAAGTTAAGAAGTCTTAAATTTACTACACAACATAAAGCAACATATCCCATTAGATGAACGCGCTCTAACTTTATTCCACCATTCAAGTTGAATTCATTCGCTTAAGTGCGGCCAGTTCGAACCCACTGTCGGCAGCCCTGAAGATGGTTTTCCGTGGTTTCCCATTTTCACACCAGGCAAATGCTGTGGCTGTAACCAAATTAAGGCCACGGCCGCTTACTTCCCAATCCTAGCCCTTTCGTGTCCCATCGTCGCCATAAGACCTATCTGTGTTGCTGCGACGTAAAGCAACTTGCAAAAAAAAATGCAAGTTGAATTAACACATAAATATCACTTAGTGGCATTAATTACCGTGCGGGTAATTGATTATTGCACACTGAAAACGTAACTTAAGGAATTCATACCAGATGCTACCTTTTTTGGCTAGTTTCTTTACGTCGCACCGACACAGATAGGTCTTGTGGCGATGATGAGACAGGGAAGGGCTAGGAGTGGGAAGGAAGCGGCCATGGCCTTAAGTAAGGTACAGCCCCAGCATTTTCCTGGTGTGAAAATGGGAAACCACGGAAAACCATTTTCAGGGCTGCCGACAGTGGGGTTCGAACCTACTATCTCCCGAATACTGGATACTGGCTGCAGCTATCGAGCTCGGTATACCAAATGAAAATCAATTCTACTAATATGACTACTACAAGTCACGTAACAAATTTAAGCTCTCTTCTAAGTCTACATAAAATCTACAGCAATTAGTGAAATGGAAAGAATTATTACCTTCAAATAATGATAAACCAATAGAAATTACTTTACAGAGAACTAAGTGGTACCGAGACAGAAATATGATTCAAATCAAAATTTTAGTTGTAGTCATTTTAGTTGACATTCAGTTCCATCGCTCATCCGTTCCTTCCGGGGCGTCATCGCTGTGACCCAGACTTATGCTTCATTTGGCCTTAGTGAATACTACCATGTTACTCCCACGTCGGAAGTTCACTAAGAAATTCCCTCCGCTGTAAGTTAATTATGATGTGGCGTACCAAGCCCACGATTATTTAAACACTCTTCGCCTCGAATACCTGTAACTGAAATACAGCTCTGAGAAACAGTTCTAATTATGTAGAATTCTATACGTACTCTTGAGAAATTAATATAGCTTCGCATCCAAAAGAAAGAATGATGAACTACATGTTGCAAGTGCTTATAAAAGCTTCGTGGTGTATTACACGGTTCGTATTTATGTCATTAACAGTTCACATTGAACATATCAATGTGCAAACATTCAGTCTGTGAACGAAAAAAGAATATGGGCACAAAATGGGCTCCAGGACAAACCATCACGAAATAAGACAGGCCCTAGATGATATACCAGCTCCTTCCAACATTTCCGCCTGGTGAAACTTCGGATCCCTTCTTGGCCTAAAAAGGTAGCCTTTGGTAAACTTGGTATAAGTTATGCTATAATAGCAATTGGTTAAGCATAGGCAAAGTAGGGATCCGAAGTAAAGGCCTTCTGAACGAAGGAGTGGAAGGAAAAACCTAGCCAGAGAATGCGAATTAACTTGGCAAACATCAAGGCCCGCTCCAAACAAAATTGTTGAATGTCGTGGTTCTTAGTTGACCAATTTGAATTAAGAAGAAGAATGTGATTATCTTTTCATCAGTTATTGGTCTTAAAACGAGTGTCTGAATATTACAAAGGTGTCTTCTTTAATATGGGAGTAAATCGACTGACGCTGATCAATCCTAAATGTCAGCCGACGGTTCCGGACTTCATCCCGTAAACTTCAATACAACACTCCAGTGCCGAACTAAAAACACTACTCAGTCGCCAGTTAGCTTTTTTTTTTTTTTTTTTTGCTAGGGGCTTTACGTCGCACCGACACAGATAGGTCTTATGGCGACGATGGGATAAGAAAGGCCTAGGAGTTGGAAGGAAGCGGCCGTGGCCTTAATTAAGGTACAGCCCCAGCATTTGCCTGGTGTGAAAATGGGAAACCACGGAAAACCATCTTCAGGGCTGCCGATAGTGGGATTCGAACCTACTATCTCCCGGATGCGCCTCTACGCGCTCGGCCAACTCGCCCGGTGCCAGTTAGCTAGCAAGACAGATAGTAGTGCCTTCCGAGGTATATTAGGAGAAATTGGCTTTGGTTTTGAATAAAAACAAAATGGAAGAAACCTTCGTCGTACCGAGCTGACGAACTAAACATATGACGGTTTCTCGGGCGGTTATTTCCTACAAGTTCGGGAAATGTTGACACTTTTGCTAGTGCACCCACTCACCCCTCCAGTTATAGTAAAAGGGAAAAGAACAGAGGCAGGATGGATCAAGAAGAAAAACAAAACAATGATCGATACATCTTTTATATATTTGTGTATTTACATAGCAAAGTACATGCAACATTCATTCACAAGTAATGATATTTACAATATAATAATAATAATAATAATAATAATAATAATAATAATAATAATAATAATAATAATAATAATAGTTTACATTTCACTAACTACTTTCAGGGTTTTCGGAGACGTCGAAATGCCGGAACGTTATCCCGCAGGACTTCTCTCACATGTCTGTAAACCTACCGAAACGAGGCTGGCGTATTATAGAACCTTAAAATACCACCGAACTGAGCTGGGATCGAATTCGCCAACTTGGACTCTGAAGTCCAGAGTTGTAGTGTCTGAACAGCTCAACCTGTCTATATAAGACCCCAAAGTGTTGTGATATATTCAACTTATTGTGAGATACTTTATTAAAGTAGCCCACTCATTCGTGCTGAAGAATTGGCATAGGCGTCATTTGAGAACATTTTTCCTTACAAAAGGTCGGAATTGTCGGGAGACAAGAAACAAAACCACTGTTACGGCTAATTATAGTTTACCTCAGTACACGGAACAGTAAACAAAATGGTACCTTGAGTTCAACTTGTTATGCCAACTTTTTGTCATGAAATATTTTGCAACCCACACACTGTTCAACGCAGGCATCACACAGGGCCTTATTTACAAGATGTTTAGGAGATAAGTACAAATAACTTTACGGAAGTAAGGCATGAATGTCCGCAGGTCGTTAAATATGATTTTTTTCTTTAAATTTAGCGAATGTGTTTTCCGAGGGAGGAGCTTAACGTAGAGTGCGATATTTGTGAGGTACGTAGTAGCTTCGTTTTTCCCTCCACTTATACCACCCGCTGTACCATCCTTCAGCTGTATGCATGCGTAATAGGCTACGTAAGAAGCAATTCTCTTCCCTGCCCTGTAGCTGAGCGTTGCCAATAGTGGAATACGATTACCCACTAAACGGCTGCTTGAAAACCACAAGAAACCACTAGCCCCCACCGTTCTTCCCTCCACTCTTAAGCTTTGTTTAGTTACGAAAATACTATATCAACACGTAAATTAAGTATATCGTTTTAGTTCATAGGTTAAGTACTCGAGATACGAGTATATTTCAAGGTGAACTATATTCAGAGTCCCAATTTGTTGTAATACCGGTACTTCGTTTGCTAGCTCATATGGCAGCATCGTTGGCTGAATGGTCAGCATACTGGCCTTCAGTTTAGAGGGTCCCTGGTACGATTCCCGGCCGGGTCGGGGATTTTAACCTTCATTGGTTAATTCCAATGGCCCGGGGGTTGGGTGTTTGTGCTGTCCCCAACATCCTTGCAACTCACACACCATAAATAACACTATCCTCCACCACAATAACACGCAGTTACCTACACATGGCGAATGCCACCCACCCTCATCGGAGGGTCTGCCTTACAAGAGCTGCACTCGGCTAGAAATAGCCACACGAAATTATTATGGCAGCATTCATTGTTTCTCCTCATTCCTCACCGAATCCTCATTTAGGTTCAATAATGTTCTGCTGACTAAACATTCCCTCTGGTTTCGCATTTGACCATGACAATACTGACCTCGGCAGTGCAGATGTTGTCAGTTCCCCAAATGGATTTATCTTACTTGCATCGCAGCATTTCATCACTTTACACAAGAACTGAACGGTGTTCATGTTTTGAGACCATTTCATAAAGGACACATTTTTCCAACTAATGTATTAATCTCAGCGCTGGCGTCCAAGTTACATGATTAAGGAAGGGAAATCGACACTATAACAACCTTAAGTGAATTTGACACTTGAATAAGTGACACTTTACTATGAAAGAAGAAAGACAGACGCAAGTAAGCGTTCGTTGCTCCACTCTTTTTAAAGGAACTCCCTACATTTCACCTCCACCTACAGTTCAGGTCTTCCCCGGTTCGCCTTTTGATGGCACTGTCAACACCAGGAACATTATTTGAACTGTTACATTATTGTACTCTCTATATCATAATGCATAAAACGTTATTTGGAAAACCATCAAAATATTCACTGACATAATCATGAAAAATCTAGATTTTCCACTGCCCACCGTATGTTAAAATTTGCCTACTGACGAAGAGTAAAACAAAACTAGATTTAGTGGGAAGTCCACCATGTTGGCAACACTGTGTACACATCACTACTATGCGACTTCAGGACGTATACATGCGTAATATGCAAGAAGCAATTCTAAATATATCACTGGTAGTATGCATGCGCAAGTTGTACGAAAACTTTCTACAAACAAGAAGCGATCGTTTCCTACTGGAAAATATTGTAATATGTTATACTGTATGTGAGCAAAGTCTAAATCGTTCGTCAATACAGACTACCTGAACTACAAATATTACATTTTCAACTTCATTACTTCTTTTTGAAATAGGACATTATTTTGGACGGAATATATATTCAGGGTCTTATCAATAACCAGCAGAAAAATATTTGTACTTATCTCCCAAACAACCTGAGTACAGTATGATTGAAAACAACGCCAACAACACTTAGTATGTTGTGCGGGATGACGAAATGATTATGTTTCACGTGGGAACCCATGTGCAGAAATGCATGGTCTGGGCGCTGTTGGGTGTCAAATTTGACAAAGCTTCGGGTATGGTGGTGGATGTGCGTTCCACATTTTTTCAATAAACCTCCACCAACGTAAGAAGAGCATCACATCGGGTTCGGGCTTGAATTGTCGACCTTCATCTTCAATGCAGAGCCTACAACGGTATAATAATAATAATAATAATAATAATAATAATAATAATAATAATAATAATAATAATAATAATAATAATAATAATAATAATCGTATGGTCTCAGCTACCGTGTGCAGACATTTTAATTTGACACCATCTGGGTGTCTGCTCGTCAATTTCAACGTTCCATTTTGCTCTAGGCCTACTAGATGGCAGACAGGGCAAACCGAATCTCTCTTGGGCTCTTGGGCGTCTGTGACTGAGATTTAATTAATGTTGTCGGGTAAGCACTAAATGTGTCACCAGCCATCTTTTACAACCCGACATCGTACGGCATGGATTGCCGAATAGACTTTTTGCCGCCCTTCAAAAATCCGTATACCTCTGTCAGGTTTGAACCCGCTACCATGGGATCCGGAGGCCGACACTCTACCACTGGTACCTACAACGGTGGCACAGAAACAGGTACACAAGGTCAAAGACGTATGAATGTGAGCTCAGTATTTCAGTCGCTGCGACAAAGTCCTCCTTTGATGACTGATCAAACCATACAATAAATATGAAGTAAGCCGCACACTTGAAACTAATAAACACTGCCCTGCAGAAAAAAAATACAACTGTCAACTTCGCTTCCTCCTCTTCCCTCCCACTCATTTCTAGGCAGCCCTTTAAGGGTTTCGAATTGACATATAGGAGCACAATAGAGGCAGCAGCGTGCCGACCTCTCACCACTGCACATGAATCATTTCTAGCTGGACAAAAGTCGTTTTGGGAAGTTATCTGAAATACCACTGTCTGAACTACACTAGCCTGAGTTTGTTTTGACTCTCCCTGTCATAAATCAAGATAAAATAAACACTGAAGTTGCGATGCGTCGGCCGCTTCCAATAGCGCGCCTCTTGATGCGTTAGTTGACAAGAAACTCTCTTTGTTGTGATAATACGGTGAAGAAGAAACGCATAATTTTAATCTTGGTGTTAGGTTGTCACAATGGGTAAGCACTTTTACTTTTAATGTATATAATAACTATCGGAATTATATTCGTTGCGTTATACAGTGTCAATTGTAACCACTGAAGAAGTAATGATCACTTTCAAATTCATTAAATTCCCGTAGACTTATAAAGAAAACTTGTAAGAATTCAGCCTTATTCGAGACCACAACCTATGGCGGATAGTGTGTTCTTCAATTTCCATCCTTAAAATGTCGTGCATATTTGCGCCGTTTTGATAAATATGATATTGTTTACAGAACTAACTCCGCAGGCGCGGTGGTGTGTTGTGAAAAGACGGGAACTCTTCGTGGAGGTATTGCGTATTAATGCTTCTACTGAAGCATTATAAATGATTTTCTAGTGCGCAAACATGACGTTCATAACTCTTCTAAGGACATTTTAAGGAATATTAAAAATATCTAAGCGCTTTTAAGTGCAATTTTGTTATAAAAAGGAAGCAGGGCGGCAGAAAGAAAGATCATTTTCTTACCAAATGCAGTGCATGGTTAGATGGAGAAGTACAATTATTTCATAAAAATGAAGAACTTGTATTTGCAGCGCAAGTATCACTTAGGTCCACTGGTAAAACGGATGCTGCAGGAATTCTTAAAGCTATTGTGGAATCATCACCGCAAAGGACTACGAGGTATAAGAGAGCTTTCAGATCACCGTCAGTGCCTCCTATGCATTATAGCGCAGAAGAAGCTTGAGGGGTTTTGGTAGATAATGCGTTTTCAAAGAGACAGTATGTTAACATACGAGTGGGGTAAAAGCAAGGGACAGTGGCATTTATCCAATGTATAAAGTTGTGAGAGAAACGAAACTGAAGTGCTACCTTCCAAAGGCAGCTCTCAAGGTGGCTGAGATCTCTGCTGAAGTAACATTGCAGGCTCTCTAGACCACACAATTCATCGACTTGTTAGTGTTCAAGCTGATGTTATAAAACAATGTATTAAAGACAATGATACGGTAAAAGCAGAGTTCAAGTGGGGCTGTCAGGACAGTAGTAATCCAAGTGTTTACAAAGAAAATACAGAGTTAAGTGACTCAGATATATTTGTTATTTCTTTGGTGCCTTTACAGTTACATTCCGTTTCAAATGGGGACAAAAGTAATAGGGTTCTATGGCAAAATCTGCATCCCTCCTCTCCAAGATTTTGTCGTCCAATCAAGGTCCTGTACGAAAAGGAGACATCAAGCATGTGTGAGAGAGAAGTTCGTTGTACTGAAGAGCAAATACGATCCTTGGTTCCCACTAAAGTTGCTGCTGAAGGCGTGAATTTTAATGTAATTACTGACTTTGCCCTGACTATGGTTGATGGTAAAGTCTGCAATTCTTTGAGTGAAATTCCAACACAAAAATGGTATGTATGTGGAGCTACACCCAAAACCATGGACGATATTCAGTCAAGATCAAAAAGAGATAATGCCAGCCATTTTGCATTTGGTCTTTCACTGCTGCATGCATACATTAGATTTTTTGAATGCATTCTGCATATTGCCTACCGAATTGATGCAAAAGCATGGCAGATTTGAAAACCCGAATACAAGGTCAAAGTTGCTATGAGGAAGCAGCAGATAGTAGCACGATTTCAGTCTGAAATGGGTCTAAGAGTTGATCAGCCTATGTGTGGAGGAGTAGGAAATTCCAATGACGGGAATACTGCTCGATGATTCTTTCGTGACCCAGTCAAATCAGCTAGAATTACCGGAATCAATGAAGAAAGAATCAAGGGATTAGCTGTGATTCTGCATGCCATATAAAATGGACTTCCTGTTCATGTTGATAAATTTGATAACTTTACTGCAGACACGACACGTCTGTAGCTTGAGTTATATCCGTGGAATTTCCTTCCATATACCGTACACAATATCCTTATACATGGAAGAAGTATAATCGTATCGGCCATCCTGAGTGAAGAAGCGCAGGAGACATTAGGCGACAGGGAGGGTCATGCAAGAAAATCGTCTCGAGAATACAATATTCAAGATGTGTTTAACAGGCTTCTGTTAAGTTCTGCCCCGTTAATTCTACTTTCTTGCATAAGAAGAACGAGCCTTGCCATTTGAAGTGCGGCAGTTGCTACGGGAACCGGGAATTTTCGGCGGAACTCTAACCTTGTGTGTTGCGGACGAAGAGGATGAAGATTTTTTTTTTTTTTTGCTAGGGACTTTACGTCGCACCAACACAGATAGCTCTTATGGCGACGATGGGACAGGAAAGGCCTAGGAGTTGGAAGGAAGCGGCCATGGCCTTAATTAAGGTACAGCCCCAGCATTTGCCTGGTGTGAAAATGGGAAACCACGGAAAACCATCTTCAGGGCTGCCGATAGTGGGATTCGAACCTACTATCTCCCGGATGCAAGCTAACAGCCGCGCGCCTCTACGCGCACGGCCAACTCGCCCGGTAGGATGAAGATTACGAGAATCGATGATGACGATGAGGATGATTTCTAGGAGCAGTGAGGAAAGATAAGGATATATTGTGGCAGTGTAAAACAGAGATATTACGTATAGTGCACATAGTATAGGCCTAGTAGGCCTATTAATAACAGTACCAGTACTTGTCTAACAATAAAATGTCAAACATAAAGCATTCCAGTTAAAAACTATTTTTGTCCAGCTAGATATGATTCCTGGCCCACTGTGCACTGAGTTCCGTGGTTCAAATCTCAGTCACTCCACGTGAGATTTGTGCTGGACAAAGCGGAGGCGGGGCAGGTTCTCCTCCGGGTCATCTTTCATTCCAGCAACATTCTTCAATGTTATTTCATTCGTCTGTCAGCCATTAGTCATTGCCCCAGAGGAGTGCGACAGGCTTCGGCAGCCGGCACAATTCCTATCCTTGCCGCTAGATGGGGGATTCATTCATTCCATTCCTGACCCGGTCGAATGACTGGAAACAGGCTGTAGCGTTTAGGGTTTTTTAAGTGTGCATGTTTATACAGCGGTGTAGGGAACTATTGTGAGTACGGTACATGACGGGCGTCACTGTTAGTTTACTACCGAACTGTGTCCATGCAATACAAAACATTAACATTTGTTGAGAAGACGGCAGTTAACCGCGAGATCGGAAAATGTTTTTAAAGAAAGAGTAAAATAGTAAGAGTCTTCGGAATTCTCCGGAATGCGCTTTCTACTTTGTTATTTCTGCAATTGTATCGATTTGATGCCTATTTTAATTAAAAGTTGAAATAAAATTGAAACCTTCGGTATATAATTCGGGGTTGTTTTGTTGGTTCCTTCAACTTCGAATTAACCCACTTGGACCGTAAAAACGAAGACATGTAGATGTGAGAAATGCAATACAAGTTCATATTAATCTTCTGAACGATACGTTTCCATTTACCGTTCCACACTTTCACAATTTGTCCGCTGAACGCATAACTTTCCCCAAATTCTTGAGCACTGGCTTTTGAATTGAGGGCTCGTATCGTTAGAATTTCATTAGTATAGAATTGTATCTTTCTACAGTTTGCTGTATGGTCACCGGGAAACGCGTCGAGCGACGTCCCTTCGCGGGAACAGCGAAACCATGTGGTGGAAACTATACTGCTAGAGGTCAGTATTCATTCGTCCGTCATTCTTTCGTATCGCAAATGTTCGAGAAATGCAATTAAGAGTAAAGTTTTGTAATTTATTATTCGTTTACTGTAGCCGAAATGACGAATAAACTGTAATACGTATTTGTAAGAATCCGTAACCTTTTGTGCCTCCATCTACCGGTTCGCTGCAACTGTGTGGTATTTGCTGGTTTTGTAGGCTGCTTCTGAAGAAGTTCATGGTTTGCCTGTAGAGGTGCTCAGCTGGGCGCCCGTTAAAGCTAATCCAGTGCGGCCAAGCTGGCGTGACGTAAATACGGACAGCTTACGTAGCAAGCTTACGTCACAGTGAAGCGAGAGAACCAACAACACACTTTGCAAGAAATTGGAGCAGTGACTACGAGGCTCTCCTCCGCTACTCAGCGAAACGTGTGGCTATTTCTAGCCGAGTGCAGCCCTTGTAAGGCAGACCCTCCGATGAGGGTGGGCGGCAACTGCCATTTGTTGGTAACTGCGTGTTATTTTGGTGGAGGATAGTGTTATGTGTGGTGTGTGAGTTGCAGGGATGTTGGGGACAGCACAAACACCCAGCCCCCGGGCCATTGGAATTAACCTATGAAGGTTAAAATCCCCAACCCGACCGGGAATCGAACCCGGGACCCTCTGAACCGAAGGCCAGTACGCTGACCATTCAGCCAACGAATCGTACAGCGAAACGTTGATTGGGGTACAGTCTTATTTTAAAAGGCGCTATAATCGCAAGAAAACTGACCTTTTCAAGATATTCCGGTTTGATTTATACTGCGCTCGATATAAACAGTCTATTTTCTTATATTTAGACTGTAATTTCAAAGAAACCTGACACGTTATAATTTTTATGCTTCAATTTACAAATATAGGTTTAAGCGTACAAGCTACGGTTTACAATTTACAATTCCTTGGATAGGAATGATAGTATTTCTATCTTTTTAAAAGTAAAATGCCTGTTATTCTTTCAGCAAAACGTAATAAGTCCGCCTCTGTGGTGTAGTGGTTAGTGTGATTAGCTGCCACCCCCGGAGGCCCGGGTTCGATTCCGGGCTCTGCCACGAAATTTGAAAAGTGGTACGAGGGCTGGAACAGGGTCCACTCAGCCTCGGTAGGTCAACTGAGTAGAAGTGGGTTCGAGTACCACCTCAGCCATCCTGGAAGTGGTTTTCCGTGGTTTTACCACTTCTCCTCCAGGCAAATGCAGGGATGGTACCTAACTTAAGGCCACGGCCGCTTCCTTCCCTCTTCCTTGTCTAGCCCTTCCAATCCCCCCCCCCCCGCAAGGCCCCTTTTGAGCATAGCAGGTGCGGCCGCCTGGGCGAGGTACTGGTCATCCTCCCCGGTTGTATCCCCCGACCCAGAGTCTGAAACTCCAGGACACTGCCCTTGAGGTGGTAGAGGTGGGATCCCTCGCAGAGTGCGAGGGAAGAACCAACCCTGGATAGTAAACAGATAAATAAGAAAGAAGAAGAAGAAAACGTAATATATTTACATAATTCCAATAGTTTACTGCTTGATTTTGCACAGTGTTATGTAACTTTCCCTGTTCACTGAATTTCTGAAAATAGTATTTAAAACTTACCAGGCGTCCGATGATAATGGTGAGGAGTTTCATCACGAGTGATGACAACAATATCTACTATCCAAGTACAACAATGTAAATTCATCTACCAAGTAGATTTACAGTACATCTTCAAATAAATAACCTAACTGATGTTATTCCAGGTAAGCATGATTGGGTTGTTGGTGAGTTTATCAGATAATTTAAACCCAAAGAATCACAAGCCACAGCATATCTAACTTAACTCCGTATTATATTTAAAATCTTCCTGAAGCACCTCTTAAAATATAATAGTTACAATTGTAATTCACTGCATTTAGTACAAACATATTTGAGGCTGTGTCCGGTCTTATAAACTGCAATGACCGTAAGTAACTTATTTCTCACAACGTTAATTGAAAATGACGTGGACTTCTGACCTGTTTCTTTCATTATTTTCTGCCTCCATTTCAAACTCGGGTATCTCCGCAGTGATCGAGAGTGCCAGCCCGCTTACAGTGCTGTGTGCCCGAGCAACCGTTCATTATAGTCACAGATCTCATCAAAGAAATGTAGTTGCATTGTACAGCATGTTCATAGTTAGCTACTGGCTCTCGTGTGAGGTAGTTCCCGGTAAACTTTCTGATTACCTTCGTCACTAAAACAACATTTCTTTGGAAAGACAACAAGAAACTACTCGAAACCTTTGACTTAAATTAGTTGTTTTTAAATCTCTATATAGAAGTCTGTTTAAGGAATTTTCTGATCATCTTCCTGTTCGTATAACTGCTGACGTGTTTAACCAGATACGTTTATCATTATTTCCTTGCGTTTCAATAACATCTCATACTGTACCGTACGTAAAATGCTAATGACGTTTTACCTAAGGAGAAGCGTCTTACTGCTTCTAGTCTTCAACCAGCGGAGTATTCCAGGTTGTGCTACGAATTAAGCGGGTCATACCTTGGATGGACTCATATCAGCATACGCTGTGCCGACTGCTGTCCACCTTATTGAAGGCTTCATAAAAAGATCTTCCTCGTCCAGAACAGTAGGTTCTTCCTTACGCCTGCAGCCTCGTACCGTTGCGAAAGTTATTGCCAATAGCATGGTAATGGCAACAATTGCACCAAGGCCTATCGTCAGGTATGCTGCGTTTATCTCCATTGGATCTTGCTCCTCCTTGGGCAGTAGTGGGAGTGTTTCATTGCTGTAGGTTCCCTCCACGTCTTCTGTTCTGAGGTCATCTTCCTTTATGAATATCCAGTCACAGGAAGTCATTATGTCACTTGAACAGGGCAGCTTCACGCTCACATTACCCACATCACACTCGTCTGTAAATGTTTGACACCACACATCACTGCAGCTGCATTTTAGTGGGTTATTACGCAGATCTACGAATAAATTGTTCTTAAAATCTAAATTGAGGAACTCTTCCGTACGAACTGAGTTGATTCTATTATTTCTTAAATCTAAAACTTTAAGCTCCTTCAATTTTGCTAATATTTCGAACGAAATCTCCTTTAAGCTGTTGCTATTAAGTTTCAGTGATCTAAGTAGAGGAAGCTTAGTAAATACTCTTCGTGGAAGGAAGGTTATATTGCAGAACGATAAATCTAGGATGAGCAATGATGACGAAACTAAGAAGGCGCTGTTCTCTGGCAGGATTAGTGGATTGTTCTCCAGATAAAGCACCTGCAGCATTCTGTTGTACTTGAAGGTGAGCGCATCAAATTTTGTGAGCAAATTGTGACGAATGTGAAGGTAACTCAGCTTGGTTAGCTTCTGAAATTGTTCCTGAGGTAGCACGTGAAGGCGATTGTTATCTAGAGACAAGTAGAAGAGCTCTGTCATGTTGTCAAACACGTGGGGAGGTATCTCTGTAAGATTACAGTTCTCCAACTCCAGCCACCCTAGAGAAGGTGCTGTCAGTATAGGCATCGAAACAAAAGGGTTGTTATTTAATGTCAATAAATATAACAGATTGTTATTTAGAAAAGTATTGGAATCTAATATCCGTAGGTTATTAGAATCTAGGTAGACTTCTTTGAGGTTGATGAGGGGCTCGAAAGTCTGTGACGTTACAGCTGAGATGCCATTGGCAGTTAAGTTTAGAGTTCGCAAAGCGTTCCGATTTTTGAACGGGCTTGCTGTTTGACTTGCAAGGGTATTGCTTAGGTTCATTCCTGACACGTGTAATTCGCTGATGTGTAGCTGAACACGGGCACAATCTAACACATTCGTACACCGGCATCCCTCTGGGCAGATGAGAGAGCAGCAGGAAGAGAACATGACGAGCGCCAACACCACCAGAACAATAAGCCGCATTATACCGCACCTGAAACAAATCAACAATATATCATTAATATTATTTTCCGCCCGGGAGCTACACAAGTTTGCGATAAATTGGAAACCACAAGCCGTCTCAATATTTACATTTACATTCCTTAGAAATTCTCTGCCTGACCTCCATAATATTGCTAGTTGCTTTTACGTCGCACCGACACAGATAGGTCTTATGGCGACGATGGGATGGGAAAGGCCTAGGAGTTGGAAGGAAGCGGCCGTGGCCTTAATTAAGGTACAGCCCCAGCATTTGCCTGGTATGAAAATGGGAAACCACGGAAAACCATCTTCAGGGCTGCCGACAGTGGGGCTCGAACCCACGATCTCCCGGATGCAAGCTCACAGCCGCGCGCCTCTACGCCCACGGCCAACTCGCCCGGTACCTCCATAATAGCAACACGTTCAAACAACACATCTGCAATTTCGTAAAGTGTTGACCTTTAACAAGAAAGGCAAACTGGCATAAGCCCCGCTCTAACATCAAGAACGGCCTTGGATGTCCGTAAATAGGTATCAATCAATCAATCAATCAATCAATCAATCAATCAATCAATCAATCAATCAATCAATCAATCAATCAATCAAACAAACAAACAAACAATCAATCAATCAATCAATCAATCACCCCTGATCTGCATTTAGGGCAGTCGCCCAGGTTGTTAGAGGTCCACTCAGCCTACGTGATCAGAATTGAAGAGCTATCTGACGGTGAGATAGCGGCCCCGGTCTAGAAAGCCAAGAATAACGGCCGAGAGGATTCGTCGTGCTGAGCACACGACACCTCGTAATCTGCAGGCCTTCGGACTGAGCAGCGGTCACTTGGTAGGCCAAGGCCCTTCAAGGGCTGTAGTGCCATGGGGTTTGGTTTGGAGATAATATCTCTCTCTCTCTCTCGTGTCTTCCGCACGTGCCTGTAATCAAAGGCGCGATATTTGATTCTGGGCGGTTTTTTAACAATTTGCTTCATGTCACACCGACATAGATAGGTCCTATGGAGACGATAGGACGGGAAACGGTTAGGAACGGAAATAAATCGAGCGCGGCCTTAAGTAAGGTAGAGCCCCAGCATTTGCCTGTTGTGAAAATGGGAAACCATGAAAACATATCTTCAGAGCTGCCGACAGTGGGGTTCGAACACACTACCTCCCGAATGCAAGCTGACAGCTACGTGCAACCACTTGTTCGATTGTGGGTGTTTACGTGTGTATTTGTGAACCAAAATATACAGGCCATGGAAACATGCTACAAGTGAAGTGCTGAACGACATTCTTGAAGACATGCTGATTTCTACGACACCGATGATTGGTGATGGTGTGGATCAAGACAGGCTGTTTACGTCTAACTCACGATACAAAGCGAGTTCAAAGGACCAGGCTATAAAAAGGAATGTGATCGGTAATTGCAGTGATTCACCTTGCTTCACTTATTCACAGTAAAGGAAATTAACCAGCTGGAAAGGATAGTAGAAAATGCTTGTCGTCCACAAATCTACTTTTAGATTTAAGAAATTGTCAGCACATTAAGCCCTGTGACAAATTTGTAAGTTAATGTCATAAAAAGATAGTAAGAAATACCTGTGTAATCTCTCTCCCTTTTATTGGCAAATCCTTGACTGCAGATATGATCTGGAATGTTATTCGCGCTTTACGTAGAATACACTAAAATGAAATGTTGTAATTAATAATTATATAAAGCTCATAAACATCAGTTAGACGGAACACACCATCATTCATACACTTTGGGATAAACATTCTTTGTTGAACAGGGGCCTTGTTGGGGGATGGGAAGATCGTAAGGGAAAGACAAGGAAGAGGGGAAGAAACGGCCGTGGCCTTAAGTTAGGTACTATCCCGGCATTTGCGTGGAAGAAAAGTGGGAAACCACGGAAAACCACTTCGAGGATGGCTGAGGTGGGAATCGAACCCACCTCTACTCACTTGCCCTTCCGAGGCTGTGTGAATCCCGTTCCAACCCTCGTGCCAGTTTTGAAATTTCGTGGCAGAGCCTGGAATCGAACCCGGGCCTCCGGGGGTGGCAGTTAATCACGCTAACCACTACACCACAGAGGCGGGCTTTCTTTCTTTCTTTCTTTCTTTCTTTCTTCACTTCTTAATCTGTTTACCACCCAAAGTTTGTTTCTTCCCTCGAACTCAGCGAGGGATCCCACCTCTACCACCTCAAGGTCAGCGCCTTGGATCGTGAGACTTTGGGTCGGGGATGCAACTAGGAAAGGAGGACTAGTACCTCGCCCAGCCGGCCTCACCTGCTATGCTCAACAGGGGCCATCGCAGAGGCGGATATTATTATTATTATTATTATTATTATTATTATTATTATTATTATTATTATTATTATTATTATCTCGACATATTGAATGATACTAAATGAGAATTTGGGCATTTGTGTGTTTTCCAGTTACCATATGCAGAAAGCAAGCAATCTCGTAATTTGGCGTGACTGTTGATGTCGTAGGTTAATTATAGGTAAGGGACCTCCAGTTTCTACGTTTGTAGGCTTACTGCCTCACTCCTCGTCTTGCCTAGTAGCCTGCGCCTCATTCTGGTGTTGCCATTGGTTTTTGTGGTTTTCCTACAGCTGCATAGCCTTTGAGGATCCAACAAACAGACGTTTTTATCACAGGGAAACGTTTCATTTCAAATATCCTATATGCTTTGACCGGAATTCAAAGAGTGGTCCTCTTGGTGAGAAGTCAGCGATAATGGTACTCAGATCATCATCATCATCATCACAATCATAATCATCATCATAGTCATCCGTCTCCGGAACGTGACATTTAGCACTAAAAGCTACCGTCCTCGGGGGCACGGGTTCGATTCCTTGTACTGCCAGGAATTTAAGAATGGCAGGAGGGCTGGTTTATGGTTGGAATGCCATATGCAGCTCACCTCCATTGGGAGACGGACTCGTTGGCTGAATGGTCAGCGTACTGGCCTTCGGTTCAGAGGGTCCCGGGTTCGATTCCCGGCCAGGTAGGGAATTTTAATCTTCATTGGTTAATTCCAAAGGCCCGGGGCTGGATGTTTGTGCTGTCCCCAACATTTCCAGCAACTCACACACCACACATAATACTATCCTCCACCACAATAACACGCAGCTACCTACATATGGCAGATGTCGCCCACCGTCATCGGAGGGTCTGCCTTACAAGGGTTGCACTCGGCTAGAAATAGCCACACGACATTACACTAGTGTTCAAAATCACTAAACGAGGCCATACCGCCTGATAGGAATGTCAGATGGATTGCTGAACAAACGGAAGCTGACTCACACACCATATGTCACACAACTTGTCCAAAAGCAGTGTCAGAAAGGTTCTGATAGCTAAGGTACACCTTTGACAACAACTAACGAAACTTGGCAATGACTTCCACAACAAAATATGCTGTTAATAGGGTGTATGCTTACCCCTAACGGCCACACACATGCTTCGCAGCAACGTGGCATGCTCTCTATCAGATGGTCCAAGAGCTCTTGTGGCAGTCGATCCCATTCCTCCGAAAGGGCAATGCGAAGGTCTTGGAGGGTCCTTGGTGGAGGCTGACGGGATGCAATTCGCCTCTCCAATGCATCCCAGGCATGTTCTATAGGATTCAGATCCGCAGACCTCGCTGGCCAGTCCGTGCGATGAATGTCTTCCCCAGCCAGAAATTCATCAACCAGAGCAGCGCGGTGCGGTCGGGCATTATCGTCCATTAAGAGGAAGTCTGGACCAACCACACCTCTGAAGAGTCGAACATGTTGTCTCAGTACTTCATCCCTGAATCTCCGAGCGTTAACAGTGTTTACTCGGATCACCCATGAAGATATGCAGGTCCGTACGGCCATTCAACATGATACCGCCCCATACCATGACGCCACCACCACCATACTGATTCCGTTCCACGATGTTCTGTGGTTGTATCGGCTACCCGGTTCTCTCCAGATTAATATGCGACGGGAATCGTTTGCAAACTGAAGCGGGATTCATCTGCGAAGAGCACATGCCTCCATTCATTCATGGTCCAGTTTTGATGTTGACGCCTCCACAGTAAACGGGCCCGTCTCTGTACTGGAGTGAGCGGGACGCACACCGCTGGACGTCGGGAAAAATGCCCTGCTGTTCTGAGCCTCCGGTACGAAGTTTGCCGGGAAACGGCAACCCCTGAGACGGCTGCAAGCACCGCCGACAATTGTCTTGCAGGTGCATTCCGATTTCGTCGGGCGGTTAAGGCCAGATATCGGTCCTGTTGTGGGGTTGTTACCCTTGGTCGACCTGGTACTGGCCTACGACTAACATCTCCTGTGTCTCGAAATCGTTTCCAAAGCCTGGAAATGACACTTTGTGGCACATTCAACGATACGGCGACTCGGTCTGTGCCTGGCCTGCTTCCAGGCGGCCGAGTATTCTACCCTGCAAAACGGGGTCCAAATGGCGTCGTTGTGCCATTATGTTGTCACGTTCACCACGAGGCTACACTCCGCACACTATAACAGGACAAACACGACTGAGGTAATATGGGGCGCAGGCACTGGCAGTGTTTACCTTGCGGTTACGCCGCTAGTCAAAGCAGGGAACACTCCTTTCCTATACAGAGCGAACACGTAAGGTTGGTAGGTGCATACGTCGTGCGATTTGCGGTCTATTTCCTGTTGTCCTGCTTACTCGTAACTTATGCTTAACTTTTCAACAATAGTGTATTATTATTACCTCCATTGGGGGTGACCCTGAAAAGAGTTGCACCACCTCGGGATGAGGACACGAATATGTGTGTGTACTGTGACAAGGGGGAGGAGAGGAGATTCTGATAGAGGGTGGCATGAGTGTTGGTAGATTCAAGGAGTGAAGCACTTGCGGAAGTAGGAGAACTTTTCCTGGGTGTTGGTTGGAGATTTTAAGTTGTGAATGATGGGGTAGGAATGGGTGCTGTGTTGTCCGAGGAAGCAGGATGGCTTGCGCCAGAATTTTGGAGGTGAGGCATATAAGGACTTGAGGCTTCGGGCCAGGTATCCTGCGGTGGGCTTATAGGTAATCGGAAATGGTCCGCATGGTCTGACGGTGGAGGCAAAGGAAGCAGGGATCGCGTGTAAGGATGAATTCGAATAGGCAATACTGGGAGCGTTTCTGGAGGTCAAAAAACTTGAGTGAGAGTCGGGGTTTGTAGGGCGTGCGAGTGAGGTAGGGACGTTGGTCTCCGAAGCATTGTTAAAGGTGATCTGGACAGGATGTGACTGGACCGGGCCCCAGTATGAGGTGGGAGATGATTGTGTTCGCAGCAACCTGACCAATTGTCTTTCGCGAAGGTCGGTGATGGGGAGGTGGTCACTGCTGATGCTAGGAAGATAGGAAACATTTCGAAGGTGGATCAAGGAGTTATGGGAAATGATTGCGTCGAAGATTGTTTGGGAATTCATATTTATAACAATTGTTATGGTGTCTGGTATTACATAATACTACATTTACAGGAGTAAAATTAACCCTGTTATTTATAAGAATATTTATTCCCCTAATTGTTTCCTGATCTTGTCTTACAACTTAAAATACCCTAACCCTGAAATGATACCAGCGCCTCATCTATGTTTCACTAATATAACAATATGTGCCTCTGCTTCTTCTAATAGTTTTGTGACTTCCCCTCTCGGAGAACAATCATTGAACGAGAAATGCAACCATGCAAGCTAAGGGCGCCAATCTTTAAGTTGATGACTTAAAGATAAAAATTTATAATCAAGCTTGGACGGACTCTTATCACAGGGGTGGGGTGATAGTGCACTAATCATTAAGCAGGAGAATTAGAAATCAAAAGGCTAATTAAGGCAGATTGATTAAAGTGAACTAGGAAAATACTATTTATTATATTGAATATAAATGACGACGGTTTAACGAGAACTGAATTTAAAATAGGAACTGAATTTAACAAAAAGTTGAATGACTCTACTTCGCGAAAACTTGCAATATTTTTAACTCGCTTGCTCACCATGTAGTCTTGTTCTGCTGGTCCTTGGAAAGCTTCCATTCTTGTAGCTGGAACATCACCGGTCGTCTTTGAGATATCTTCATCTGCAGCTAAGTACCATTCCTGCCTTGCTAAGTGCACCGACCACTAATTGGAAGATGGCTTCGACACTAACACTCCCTATTATGCTCTATCCCATATATTGGAGATGAGCCCTAAGTAATAGTTAGAAAAACCTCCTTGGGTTATGTGGAGAGGATACTCAATTAATAATCCTTCCAACTTTTCTGGAAATGTGCCCTGAAGTTTCATTTCTATCTAGTTTAATACTACCTATTGTCTTAGACTGGTACAAACCGGTCTAGTAGCCGAGCTGTACGTACTTCCTGATGAGAGTGGCTATACACCCCTCATTCAGAAATTCCTAAGTACCACGTCGTGGTAACGAAGTAATTAATGTAGAAGTGATAAACTATCACACTAGTCCACTATCGTACAACAACCATAAGACAAGTTCTCAGACCTACAGCGAAATACAAGATCGAAGAATCAAGAAGATTAATAATAACGAATGAAGAATGATGCCAAGAGCTCCAACACGCCCTTTTATAACCTTCTCTGGCTCCAATTACAGGTCGCTACACGTGGTCCAATCAGTTGACACGTCTCTCCCCACTCCAGATATTAGAGTAGATGGGTCCCAACCAAGATATCAACTGTTCTTCTATTAGCCCTTTCACTCAGTATCCATGGCAACATGACGCTCCTTTGAAAATATAGGCGGTGATCAGTTTGAATTATTCTGGTCGAAATACGGTAGCTGTCGTTACAACGCTTGAACACGTGCTCGCTTTTCCCAGAATTTGATGTCTAAATTTGTCCTTCCTTCTTCCTCGGTGATGTGGCAAGATAGAGGAAATCTACTGCAAGTTAAATTTAAACGAATGTCGCAAGAATCTAAGTGAATATTAGGATATTCAGCCCTCGTTTACAAGTCGTAGTTACAAAGTAATGAAATGATAGTGAGCAAATGATTAAACATGAATTATAATAAAATTACATACCAAGATAAATATCATGACGTTAAATTCCTGAATTAATTACACATAATAAAATTAACATAATTACACTGTGACGTCTGGAACGTTACAGTTTTATTAGTTCATGTTCTTGTTAAAAATACTCCGACTATTCCGCTATTCTCCGACTATTCCGCTATTCTCGGACTATTCTCCTGGTTATGGACAAAAAGACAAAGACACCTCGGTACAGGCCATGAAGGCCCTTGGAGGAGTGGAAGGTAAACGCTTCCACCATTGTTAACCGCAGCACGTGATGGGGTGGAGTGGTTTGCCCCCAGGAATTAACCTGGTACTCATTTTCGGTGTAGGCTGAGTGAACCTCAGGGCCATATGCACCTCCGGAAGTGGAAATCTCCTTTCTTAAATTTTACGACTTCCTGACGGGGATTCTAACCCACACCTTCCGGGCGAACCGAATATGCCTTTACCGCCTCAGTCAGACAGCCCCTCCTGGTTATGGAAGTACGGAGAAATTGAAGGAACTTACTAGGAAATTGAATCTAGCAAAGAAGTCAGCTAAGGATAACATGATGGCAAGCATAATTGGTGGTCATACAAATTTTAGTGAAAAATGGAAGGGTATGTATAGGTACTTTAAGGCAGAAACAGATTCAGAGAAGGACATTCCAGGAATCATTAATGAACAAGGGAAGTGTGTGTGCGAGGATCTTCAAAAGGCAGAAGTATTCAGTGAGCAGTATGTAAGGATTGATGGTTACAAGGATAATGTCCAGATAGGGAAGGTGAGTAATACTAAAGAAGTATTAAAATTTACCTATGATAATAGTGACATTTACAGTAAGATACAAAAGTTGAAAACTTGAAAAGCAGCTGGAATTGATAAGATTTCTGGGGATATACTAAAGGCAAGGGTTGGGATATAGTACCATATAAAAAATACTTATCTGATTATTGTCTGGTTGAAAGAGCTGTATCAAATGAATGGAGAGTTGCTATAGTAGCCCCTGTGTATAAAGGAAATGGTGATAGACATAAAGCTGAAAATTACAGGCCAGTAAGTTTGACATGCATTGTACAGTATGTAAGCTTTGGGAAAGCATTCTTTCTGATTATATTAGACAGGTTTGCGAAAGTAATAACTGGTTTGACAGAAGGCAGTTTGGGTTTAGGAAAGGTTATTCCACTGAAGCTCAGCTTGTAGGATTTCAGCAAGATATAGTAGATATCCTGGATTCAGGAGGCCAAATAGACTGTATTGCGATTGACCTATCTAGGCATTTGATAGGGTAGATCATGGAAGACTACTGGCAAAAATGAGTGCTATTGGACTAGAAAAAAAAGTGACTGAATGGGTGGCTATATTTCTAGAAAACAGAACTCAGAGAATTAGAGTAGGCGAAGCTTTATCTGACCCTGTAAAAATTAAGAGGGGAATTCCTCAAGGCAGTATTATCGGGCCTTTATGTTTTCTTATATATATCAATGATATGTGTAAAGAAATGGAATCAGAGATAAGGCTGTATGCAGATTATGTTATTCTGTACAGAGTAATAAATTAGTTACAAGATTGTGAGCGGCTGCAGGTTGACCTCAATAGTGTTGTGAGATGGACGGTGGACAATGGTATGATGATAAACGGGGTTAAAAGTCAGGTTGTGAGTTTCACAAATAGGAAAAGTCCTCTCAGTTTTAATTACTGCGTTGATGGGGTGAAAGTTCCTTTTGGGGATCATTGTAAGTATCTAGGTGTTAATATAAAGAAAGATCTTCATTGGGGTAATTACATAAATGGGATTGTAAATAAAGGGTACAGATCTCTGCACATGGTTATGAGGGTGTTTAGGGGTTGTAGTAAGGATGTAAAGGAGAGTGCATATAAGTCTCTAGTAAAACACCAACTAGAGTATGGTTCCAGTGTATGGGACCCTCACCAGGATTACCTGATTCAAGAACTGGAAAAAATCCAAAGAAAATCAGCTCGATTTGTTCTGGGTGATTTCCGACAAAAGAGTAGCGTTACAAAAATGTTGCAATGTTTGGGTTGGGAAGAATTGAGAGAAAGAAGAAGAGCTGCTCGACTAAGTGGTATGTTCCGAGCTGTAAGCGGAGAGATGGCGTGGAATGACATTAGTAGACGAATAAGTTCGAATGGCGTTTATAAAAGTAGGAAAGATCACAATATGAAGATAAAGTTGGAATTCAAGAGGACAAATTGGGGCAAATATTCGTTTATAGGAAGGGGAGTTAGGGACTGGAATAACTTACCAATAATTTTCCAATTGCTTTGCGATCATTTAAGAAAAGGCTAGGAAAACAAAAGATAGGGAATCTGCCACCTGGGCGACTGCCCTAATTGCAGATCAGTATTGATTGATTGATTGATTGATTGATTGATTGATTGATTGATTGATTGATTGATTGATTGATTGATTGATTGATTGATTGATTGATTGATTGATTGATTGATTGATTGATTGATTGATTGATTCCCTATCACTATTTAATGTCTGTATGTCATCCTGCAATGTTTTGATCACGTGCCTCCATTGGGCATTAGACTCCAACTGTTCCATAATTGTTTCAAATTCCTTAGACTGTTGTTTAATTTTAGAATTCCGCCCATTTCCTTTGTATCTGGGTTGGCCTCGATGTATCTGATTAGATACCTATCCCTGATTAATGTCTTCCTTTGTGTTCCCAAGTATGGATATTCCTCGGCTAGGTCTAACGCTATCTGGATTCCTAATTTATTTATTTATTTATTTATTTATTTATTTACACTGACTGACAGAGCAAATGCAACACCAAGAAGGAGTGGTCAGAACTTTATGCCAATTGCAGGGTAGACTGACGTCACTGAGGTAAGCTCATGATGTGAAATGCGCCGCTGTGCTGCGCACGTAGCGAACGATAAATGGGACACGGCGTTGGCGAATGGCCCAATTCGTACCGTGATTTCTCAGCCGACAGTCATTGTAGAACGTGTTGTCGTGTGCCACAGGACACGTGTATAGCTAAGAATGCCAGGCCGCCGTCAACGGAGGCATTTCCAGCAGACAGACGACTTTACGAGGGGTATGGTGATCGGGCTAAAAAGGGCAGGTTGGTCGCTTCGTCAAATCGCAGCCGATACCCATAGGGATGTGTCCACGGTGCAGTGCCTGTGGCGAAGATGGTTGGCGCAGGGACATGTGGCACGTGCGAGGGGTCCAGGCGCAGCCCGAGTGACGTCAGCACGCGAGGATCGGCGCATCCGCCGCCAAGCGGTGGCAGCCCCGCACGCCACGTCAACCGCCATTCTTCAGCATGTGCAAGACACCCTGGCTGTTCCAATATCGACCAGAACAATTTCCCGTCGATTGGTTGAAGGAGGCCTGCACTCCCGGCGTCCGCTCAGAAGACTACCATTGACTCCACAGCATAGACGTGCACGCCTGGCATGGTGCCGGGCTAGAGCGACTTGGATGAGGGAATGGCGGAACGTCGTGTTCTCCGATGAGTCACGCTTCTGTTCTGTCAGTGATAGTCACCGCAGACGAGTGTGGCGTCGGCGTGGAGAAAAGTCAAATCCGGCAGTAACTGTGGAGCGCCCTACCGCTAGACAACGCGGCATCATGGTTTGGGGCGCTATTGCGTATGATTCCACGTCACTTCTAGTGCGTATTCAAGGCACGTTAAATGCCCACCGCTACGTGCAGCATGTGCTGCGGCCGGTGGCACTCCCGTACCTTCAGGGGCTGCCCAATGCTCTGTTTCAGCAGAATAATGCCCGCCCACACACTGCTCGCATCTTCCAACAGGCTCTACGAGGTGTACAGATGCTTCCGTGGCCAGCGTACTCTCCGGATCTCTCACCAATCGAACACGTGTGGGATCTCATTGGACGCCGTTTGCAAACTCTGCCCCAGCCTCGTACGGACGACCAACTGTGGCAAATGGTTGACAGAGAATGGAGAACCATCCCTCAGGACACCATCCGCACTCTTATTGACTCTGTACCTCGACGTGTTTCTGCGTGCATCGCCGCTCGCGGTGGTCCTACATCCTACTGTGTCGATGCCGTGCGCATTGTGTAACCTGCATATCGGTATGAAATAAACATCAATTATTCATCCGTGCCGTCTCTGTTTTTTCCCCAACTTTCATCCCTTTCGAACCACTCCTCCTTGGTGTTGCATTGTCACTGTCAGTCAGTGTATTTATCTATTTATTTATTTATTTATTTATTTATTTATTTATTTATTTATTTATTTATCTGAAAGTACACAGGTTTTGCACCCAATTAAGTACCTTCTTGACATTCAGTAACAATCTGTATCTCTGAATTTAAAGTTTAACAAAAACAAAGTTAAAAATGAACAAAAAACAAAATAGAACAAAATTAACATGATATATGATACCATTTACAGTTGATAATAAATGAAAAACTCACTAAGAAATCACACAGTAATACAAAGCAAAAGACAATGCAAAAACAAAGAAACTTAAAACATGAATGAGTACACTGGGAAATATGAAGAATACCAGAAAGAAGGAATTATCAAAAATTTACAAATTGTAAAGGCAGGCTTCTAGTTTCTTACTGAATTCTTTATCCGATTTGGTGAATATATCGACTTCTTTTGTTACGGTGTTGTAAAGCGTTGTCATTTTTACGAAAGGTGAATTTGACTGATGCAATGTTCTTGACGTTTGAACGTGAAATAATTGGTGCTGACATGATCTTGTCTGCGGAACATGGAATGAAATGCGTCTTAACAGTCCCAAGGAATCAAATCGTCCTATTAAAATTTTTCTTAGTATTTGTATAGAAATTAGGGACCGTCTGGTTTTCAATGAAGTAAATTGAAAAATATTCCTTAATAACTGGGTTGATGTGTCGAAAGGGCAAAAAGTCCTAAAAGTTTTGAAATAAAGGTAACGTAGGAATTTGTTTTGTATCATTTCAATGGCATTCACTTGTTGTTTTGTATACGGGCTCCAGATTATTACAGAATATTCCAGTATGCTTCGTACCAAGGTAATATATAATTTATTCAGTACAGAGGGCTGAGTAAATGGTCTCGAAGTTCTTATCAAAAATCCTAGCATTCGGTTAGCATTCTTTGCTAATGTATTGATATGATTGTTGAACGTTAGCTTACCGTCAAAAATTATACCAAGATCCTTAAACGTTAAAACCTATCCAATTTTTCCCCCCGTATATGATAGGCTGAGACTTCAAATTCCTTCCTCCTGGTAAACGTCGTGTATTTACATTTACTAACATTCAAAGACAAATTATTAATTTCACACCAAGAAATGACATTATTAATGTCCATTTGCAACTCGTCTTGGTCGTGGTGGTCGCTAATGTATTTGTAAAGTTTCAAATCATCAGCAAAAAGTAAACAGTTAGAGTGGCAAATATTGTCTGGTAAATCATTAATTAGAATTAAAAACAAGAGAGGTCCAAGATTTGAACCTTGCGGAACACCAGAAGGACTGATAAAATTATCTGAAATTCCATTGTTAAAATAAACAAACTGCTGTCGGTTTTTAAAATATGAACAAATTAATGTATCCTACCCTGCCATAACCTGGAGTAGGTTTAACTAAGGGACTTTTAATGATAGCTGTTTCCTTTTCACGGTGTTATTTCCTCTATCGGCATTCCTCGGATTGATAAACGCGGGAATTATTGTGGCAGAACAGTACGAAATTAACTAATACTAGTTGCCTCTAGAAATGATTGGTTTCCTATACGCATATGCTTTTAATTTATATTTGTCACGGGTGCTCTGTACATCTTTTTGATCCTATCGTACGGTTTTCTGAACAGTGAATACACTGATCACATGTACAGTATTTGTATCGTGAGTAAATGCACATCTTCCACATTGAGGCTCTTTGCTTCGGCAGCTTTTAACTGTGGACCATGTCTTTAACACTTTTGTAGATCATTTGTGAAAACGCGAATGCTTCCACTTTTATTTTCAACATGAATGTAACTAGATAACCTTTGAAATTCGATGGCTCCCTTTATAGTATCTGCAGGGGTATACTCTGTTTCCCTGCAACTATTTTCCTCCTAAATCTCGGGGCGTTAGCTATAGGAAATGGGGATTCTACATATTTAAGTAACTCGATTATTGTCAAATTGCGATCTACTCCCCTAACAATTCCCATGCTATGCATATTAGAAGATGGAATATACGCATTCTAATCATTCTGCATCAAAATCGGATATTTCAGGAAACTGTTTGCTTCTTCTTCTTTATTAAAATTCCATCTTAAGTTTGTTTATGCCTTTTGGGAGGTTATGTGATAACAATGTTATTGGCTTTACGTCCCACTATCTACTTTTACGATTTCCGGAGACACCGAAGTAACGAAATCTTGTCCTGCAGGAGTTCGTGTACGTGCCGGTAAATCTACCCACACGGGGCTGGCGTATTTGAACACCTTCAAATACTACCAGACTGAGCCATGATCGAAACTGACAACTTGGGCTCAGAAAGCTAGCGCCTTAGCCGTTTGTGCTATTCAGCCCGGCAGGGTGAATATGTTTAATACCCTGAATTTGTTGCTCAAAGAACAGTCATACTATAAACATAGGATGTACAGTATGTAGATTGCCTAATGTAGAGTCTTATTTTCTGATTCTACAAACACCGTGTATGGGCTTATATGTTTGTCTGAATAAATCTTAACAATTGTGTCCAAATTTCGATCTCTGCGTTTGCACTGTGTAGGTTTTTCTATTATGAAAGTGCTCTTCATGGGTACTACTTCAGTTATGATACAGTATTTTCTTCTTCTTCTTCTTCTTCTTCTTCTTCTTCTTCTTCTTCTTCTGCTGCTGCTGCTTCTTCTTATTATTAATTTTATTATTCTAACGGTCCCAAAGATGGACCACCACTACCCTGGAATATTGCAAGTGAACGTAACTTACTAGGTTCTGAACGCCCGGTATCCAAGTACGAGATAAACAACACAACAGTAAACAAGTACTACGCTAAAGTCTACAATATTACTTATCGGAGTCGTAACACTTGTGCTGTGTGAGTAGATTCAAGTACGCCCATTCACCAGTCAAGCTACCAAAGAAAAAAGAAAAGCATTTATAAACAATATCAGGGATCTGTATGCGACAGTAGAATATTTACGAAATGTTTATCCTTTGGGTGATAATGTCTATAAAATAACCATGTAGTGCTCGATTCCGACATTTTTATTGCTAATCAATGTAAATTTGGGAGAGAAGTCGATGATAATAATAATAATAATAATAATAATAATAATAATAATAATAATAATAATAATAATAATAATAATAATGTCCACCTCTGTGGTGTAGTGGTTAGTGTGATTAGCTGCCACCCCCGGAGGCTCGGGTTCGATACCCGACTCTCCCACGACATTTGAAAAGTGGTACGGGGGCTGGAACGGGATCCATTTAGCCTCGGGAGGTCCACTGAGTAGAGGGGCAGTTCGATTCCCGCCTCAGCCGTCCTCGAAGTGGTTTCCCGTGGTTTCCCACTTCTCCTCCAGGCAAATGTCGAAATGGCGCCTAACTTAATGCTACGGCCGCTTCCTTCCCTCTTCCTTGTCTATCTTTTCCGATCTTCCCATCCCCCCACAAGGCCCCTGTTCAGCATAGCAGATGAGGCCTCCTGGGCGAGGTACTTGTCCTACTTCCCAGTTGTACTCTCCCGACCCAAAGTCTCATGTTCCAGGACACTGCCTTTTAGGCGGTAGAGGTGGGATCCCTCGCTGAGTCCGAGGGGAAAAACAACCCTGAGCGGTAAACGAATTAAGAACAAAAGAAAGAAAGAAAGAAAGAAAGAAAGAAAGAAAGAAAGAAAGAAAGAAAGAAAGAAAGAAAGAAATAATAATAATAATAATAATAATAATAATAATAATAATAATTTCGTGTAGCTATTCTTAGCTTGTAAAGGAGACCGTATGTAGGAGTTGGAGGAGTGTTGGGCACAGCACAAATATCCAGTCCCCGAACTAAGGGAATTAACCCTGCAAGGTTAAAATTTCCGATCCGGTCGGGAAACGAAACCTGAGACCTCTAAACCGGAAGCCATTACGCTGATCATTCAACCAAGGAGCCGGACCAGTACGAGCTCAGGGAAGTTGTTGTTTTGTTGTTGGTTTTTTTTTTTTTTTTTTTGCTTAACGTCGCACCGATGGCGACGATGGGATAGGAAAAGCCTAGGAAGTGGAAGGAAGCGGCCGTGGCCTTAATTAAGGTACAGCCCCGGCATTTGCCTGGTGTGAAAATGGGAAACCACGGAAAACCATATTCAGGGCTGCCGACAGTGGGGCTCGAACCCCCTATCTCCCGATTACTGGATACTGGCCGCACTTAAGCGACTGCGGCCAGTATCCAGTAATCGGGAGATAGCGGGTTCGAGCTAAGGGAAGTAAAACACAGTGGCCATTCAAAGAATTAGCCTTCAGACGAAATGGAGCCAAGTGGATGATTAGAGTCTTGAACTGTTGGAACATGTATTATCTCGCAGAGATTATTTATTTGTAGGACACGGAGAGATACGCATTTCCTCTATTGTTCATTGACATGAAGTGAAGATAAGATACTGCGCTGATTAGTTCCTTGAATGAAATATGTCACAAGTAATTGAACGTAAAACTCTGATGAGCCTGAGCTAGTTCTGTAAACTCAGTGTAGTCGCTGATCTTCTAGCTTACAGTGTTGTACCGACATGCTAACATGGCTTGTTCAGAAGCCATAACTGTCACTGTTGTCTAGTTGGAGTGAATATAATAACTTTCTATTGTCAGTCAGTCAACATGTAATGAAAATCCACAGCCTGATTCCAGTCATTTAACCGGGTCAGGAATGGAATGAATGAAGCCCCCATCTAGCGGCGAGGATAGGAATTGTGCCGGTTGCCGAAGACTGTCGCACTCCTCTGGGGCAATGATTAATGAATGATAGATGAAATGAAATGATATTGGAGAGTGTTGCCGAAATTACAAATAGGACAGGGAAAACAGGAGTACCCGGAGAAAAACCTGCCCCGCCTCCGCTTTGTCCAGCATATATCTCACATGGAGTGACCGGGATTTGAATCACGGAACTCAGCGGTGAGAGGCCGGCGCGCTGCCGCCTGAGCCACGGAGGCTACTTCAACATGTAATACCGTATATCTTGAGGTTAAAAGACCGAGCGAGTTGGTTCCGGGGGTTGACTCGCGTGGACTCTCGGGAGATGGTGGCTTCGAATCTCATCATCGGCAGTCCTGAAGATGTTTTTCCGTGGTGTCCTATTTTCAAACCAGGCAAATACGGGGCTGTACCTTAATTACGACCACTATCTTCGTAACCCTAGTCCTTCATCATCCTTGAGTCGCCGAAAACCCTCGACGTGCTAGTGCGATGTTAAACCACCAGGAGAAATAAAAAATAAAATAAGAAAGTAAAAGTGTCCGCCTCTGTGGTGTAGTGGTTAGTGCGATTCTGCCACCCCCGGAGGCCGGAGATCGATTCCCGACTCTGCGACAAAGTTTGAAAAGTGGTACGAGGGCTGGAACGGGGTCCACTCAGCCTCGGGAGGTCGCCTGAGTAGAGGAACGTTCGATTCTATCCTCAGCCATCCTCGAAGTGGTTTTCCGCGGTTTCCCACTTCTCCGCCAGGCAAATGCCGGGATGATACCTAATTTAGCCCTATAATGCCCGGCGTGACAAATTCGTTACACGACTTTCAGATGCTATCAGAAGCAATACATCTCTTTTCTTCTTCCCGGACCACAGTTGAGGAAAATATCCACCAGAGTGTTCACGACTGTGTGACAAATGTGCTACACTGGGCATTAAGAATAAAAGAATAAAAGAGATGTATTATAGCTTCTGATAGCATCTGAAAGTCGTGTTACAAATTTGTCACGCCGGGCATTATAGGGTTAAGGCCACAGCCTCTTCCTTGCCTAGCCCTTCCAATCTTCCCGTCCTCCACAAGGAGCCTGTTCAGCATAGCAGGTGAGACCGCTCCTTCCCAGTTTCATCCCAGACTAAAAAATGTCCCACACTGCCCTTGAGACGGTAGAAGTGGGATCGCTCGCTGAGTCCGATGGAAAAACCAACCCTTGAGGGTAAATGGATCAAGTAAATAAATAATAAAAAAGCACATGCTAGGTATATCCACTGCTTCGAACACTGATATTAAAGTCGCTGAGGATACGAGAGATGGAATAAGTACTTTCACACAAAAATGATAAGCACCTGGAAAAAGGATTAACTATTAGGTTATGTGCACTGTAATCTCAATGCAAGTAGCCTACTGTACTGTAGAATAACTCACAAGGAAGCCATTCTGGAGATCTGCGCTGCCATTGGCTGATGCATCTGACATCACCGCGAATACTGTCTTGCCGACAGATTCAATGGCTTGAGATTCCGGCTCCATGGGTAAGTGTTTGGCGTGCTGGTCTTTGGTCCAAGAAGTCGCAGGTTCGACTCCCAATCGACCCCGATCGGGTCGGGGAATGTAATGTTAATTGGCTCCGGTTCGGGGACTGGGTGTGTGTGCCGTCCTCAGCATTAGAATTCATCAGAGGTAGAGCGCTACCCTCACATATGCGCAGGTCGCCTATAGTCGTCATTTCGAAAGACCTGCACAAGGCCCCTCCTGAGGCTATACACCATATAAGGTACAGTTAGCCGAGTATTCTTTGAGTTAATCTTGTTAGTCATTCTAGTTACAGCCCGCTCAGGCAGGTAATACAAAATCAATTGGTCTTTAGATGCCACAACACCTATCAGTTAAAACTAATAGGAAAACATACATCCTCAAATCCGTCTCAGCAATGACACAAATATTCACAACGGCGATGCTGAAATTGACAGGGAAAAATAACATTTCATGAACAAAATACTCGAAATAATAATCACAAAAATGATACAAACATAAGTTCAACGCTTTTTAACTTGACAAGAAAGGACAACAGTGCTTATCGTAGTTATTATCTGCAGTCACTTAAGTGCGGCCAGTATCCAGTATTCGGAAGATAGTGGGTTCGAACCCCATTGTCGGCAGCCCTGGAGATGGTTTCCCGTGGTTTCTCATTTTCACACCAGGCAAATGCTGGGGTTGCACCTTAATTAAGGCCACGGCCGCTTCCTTCACACTCCTAGCCCTTTTCTGCCGCATCGTCGCCATAAGACCTATCTGTGTCGGTGCAACGTAAAGCAACTTGTAAAAAAAAAAATTCTCAATTCTAAAAGGAAGAAGAAAGAACGTTATTACTGTAGACGTGTAAGGCTTATAAATGACAATAATTCAAGGATATTTCGTTTATGAAGCTGAAAATTTTGCAGATATTCAAATAAAAATATTTGTAATTTCTAATTTGTATAGTAGTTTTATTTTAAACAGCTTGACAGTTCTTTGGGTATAGTTTTAGCTAACCCCTCGACCTCGGTCTGACATTGCCTATTAAATAAGACTAATTTGTAGTAATTTTAGAATCTAATTTATTCATTTCTGACGTTCACCAATTTTTGAAAGGTTGGGCGACAAAGGCAGACGATTTCTCGATTTTCGCAAATAAACATATGCCTTAGGAGAGAGAGTTCTTAAGGAGAAGGCATTGAAGTGTCCTAGAGACCCCACTTCACTCTATTGCTCTTGCTCAGCTGGTATCGAATTTGACCTGGAGAAAAGCATTGAAACAAGGGCGTTTTGTTTTTCTGCCGATTTCTTGCTTTGGATTATACGGAGCACGTTTCTTAGAATTGACATATTTTGGAGACGGAGATTTCTTTAAGTTCAAGTTACACTTTCTTAACGACAAATTTACCTTCCCTAGTCTCCCTATTTTGGTTTTCAGTCGATTGATTTCATCTTTGCTCTAGTCGACAGGCTCGAGACTCGGGTCTGTACTCGATGAACGGTCACATTGTAGTGTCTTGGGAGACATTTCTGCTATTAGCCTATAGACAATGACCTGTTATAGGAGGGTACTGCTTTTTTTTATTTTGCTATTTTGCTTTACGTCGCACCGACACAGATAGGTCTTATGGCGACGATGGGATAGGAGAGGCCTAGGAATGGGAAGGAAGCGGCCGTGGCCTTAATTAAGGTACAGCCCCGGCATTTGCCTAGTGTGAAAATGGGAAACCACGGAAAACCATCTTCAGGGCTGCCGACAGTGGGGCTCGAACCCACGATCTCCCGAATACTGGATACTGGCCGCACTTAAGCGACTGCAGCTATCGAGCTCGGTGAGGGTACTGATGACATCTCTGATTTCGGTCTAGCGTTGCCAATAAATAATAATAATAATTATAATAATAATTTATTTCTAGAACCTAATTTACTAGTGTCTGTGTACAAGTACAGTAGAAAATGATATATTTGCGGTTTAATAAACATGCAGGTGTATGAACAGGAATAACTTATTGACAATAATTGTAATAGAAAAAATAAATCGTTCAGAATATTAGTAAAAGTTAGTGTAATTATTTTAATGACTATAATAATATTTTTTTATGTTTTGCAGTGTGCTTTCCGTCACTCCGACATAGATAGGTGTTATGACTACGATGGGGTAGGACTGGGAAGGAAGCGGCCGTGGCCTTAATTAAGGTAAAACTCCAGCATTTGCCCAGTGTGAAAATGGGAAACCGCGGAAAACCATCTTCGAGGCTGTCGACAGTGGGGTTTGAACCCACTATCTCCCGAATGCAAGCTGATAGTTTTACAGAATAGCTTTATGTATTAACTCCGTGTCGTTGGCTTCCAGTGCGCAAAGGAACTCCAGCGGGACAAATTTCCAACAACCTGGCGTCCCTTAAAATATATAGCAATTGAAGGGACGTTAAATATTATTATTATTATTATTATTATTATTATTATTATTATTATTATTATTATTATTATTATTATATTATTATTATTATATTATATTATTATTATTATTATTATTATTAACCTCAAAATCCCAGAAACTATACATCCATAGGATCTGACGATTATCAAATCGATCTTAACGTTAAACAACTTTATTCTCCTTTATTTTGCGAGTGGTTTAATGCCGCACTGACGTTTCGATGATTTTGGGACGCAGGGATGGGAAAGGCCTGGGATTGGGTAGCTACCGATCGTGGCCTTAATTACGGCACAGCCCCAGCAGTTTCCTGGAGTGTAAATAGGAAATAACGGAAAGCTATCTTCAGGTCTGCAGACGGTGGGGTTCGAACCCGTCATCTCCCGAATGCAAGCTCACACTAACAACGTGTTTAATGTTCAGGAAGACTGCGCAAGAATGCTCTTTCCAATTAGTATTATGAAATGTATTATTCTCCATTTCAAAAGATAATTTTCTTATCTTTTGTTATATATAGCGGGTTTTCTTCTCACTATCCACTTAGAAGACAATAAATATTGCCATAACATTGCTTATCGGCCAGATCACGATATCTCTCTTATCGTTGTCCACTCACTGATCTCTAGAAGTAAACTTGGATGTTCTTAGCCACAACACTGAACAAACACAACATGTAGAGGTCTCATATTTTTACGTCGACTTTTTATTCAGACTGGTAGTAGAAAGGAACAGATCTTAGTTGATGTGAACTGGTCTGCAATATTTTGATGCGTAAACTTCGCATTTTGCATTTTCTAAGGACAACTTGGATTGCAGTTTCATGTACGGGATTAGTAGTTAAGGATTTCTTCTTGCATGTTTTGATTCAAAACATTGTTGGTTTTACCACATAGTACGTTAACGCGAAATAACATCGTATTTTCAAGGGAAATTGTAACTGAGTAAGGCAAAGTGCGGATTAATGAAGACAAGAAAAAATGAACGTAAGATAGGAATTTTGGTTCTTTTCAAGCAAAAGCTTCATTATTTATTGTTCTACGTGGGTTGAGGGACCTCATCTTTAGAGAGGTGATTGGTGACCACGGGTCTCCTAGCTGAGTCCAGCATTGTTTCCACTAACCTGTGTCCGGTTCTTCACTTCCATATTTCCTACTCGACCTCTCTCGATCAACTCTTGCCTTATTCCGACCCTGACGGTATTAGGTTTGCTAAGCCTGGGGATATTTCTTTTCTTTTCTCATCGGGTGAGTTGGCGGTGCGGTTAGGGGCACACATCTGTGAGCTTGTATCCGGGAGATAGATGGTTTTCTGTGGTTTCCCATTTTCACGCCAGGCCACGGCCACTTCCTTTCCACTCCCAGGCCTTTCCTGTCCCATCGTCGCCATAAGACCTACCTGTGTCGGTGCTACGTAAAGCAAATTACATATATATTTCACATTTTCCACTCCCTTCTCTTTCTTTAACCGATACCTTAATTCTTCCAGGGGTCAGACCTCTTCCATTTTTTCTACTGCTTAGTGTTAATAGATGTGATTGCCCAGTTGTACTTCCTATTAAAACGATGATCACCACCACTATTGTTGTACGTTTCTCGTGAAATGATTGCATTTCATTGCATTGCAGGTTTTTACGATAATGTTTTAACTGAGTACTGTGATATAAACCGTCTCCCGTTCGACTTTCGACGTAAGGATCCATAGTAATGGCCAGTTAATATTTCATTTACCGCACAAATTATAGCGGTTTTTAAAGAGCAGAAGACCGAAAGAAATCCAGTAGCCTACTTCTCAACTTCGGAAAAGTACTCGGCAAATAGATACAAGATTCTGAAACAGAAGAAGTGGACCGTGCAACTGGGAGGGTATTTCGACTCTATCCCACACGCAGCTCGTAAGGCTGAATATTCTAGAATTTAAGTACAGGACTCGCACCCAGATTCAACTGTGGTTTGATTACCGGCGTTGTCCATATCGTAACTAAGTGCAGCTTCAAGCAACAGCATCTTGGAGTGTCATGTGATCATTGTGAAATTAACTCTCACAATCTTTTAGTTCAGACTAGCGCCAGGCGTCATTAGCCGGAGCTTACACCTAAAGGGTGGTAATTTCTTCTCCAGTCGTTCCTCAACCACATCAGACAAGTTCTCAACTATCTTCACGAGACTGGGAGACTTACCTGTCCATACTAACAGGAGAACTATCAATGAACCCGTACCGAAACCTACCTTGAAATTTCTCCATGCGATGTGTAAAAACAAAGAGCTGTGACTTTCAACTGCAAGGCCTCGAAATAGGGAACAAAGTCTTAAGTCGTCAATGGTTTGACAACTTCTCCTATATGTATGAAACATTAATTTTTTTAAATGACATAAACATATTCTTAATGTAATAAATGGTTTTGCATGGTAAAATACATATTTTATTTTGTTAATACTACAACTTTGGATAGTGTTATTTGAATACGAATATGCTTTGTATTTGCAATGTTGTCCGCCTCCGTAGCGTAACGGTTAGTGTTATTAGCTGCCGTCCCCGGGGGCCCGGGTTCGATTCCCGGTACTGCCAGAAATTTAAGAATGGCAGGAGGGCTGGTATGTGGTTGAAATGGTACATGCAGCTCACCTCCAAGGGGGGTGTGCCTGAAAAGAGCTGCACCACCTCGGGATGAGGACACGAGTTTACTTTTACTTTATTTGAAATGTTAGTAATTTTCTGTATATAGTAGGTACAGGAATATGTAACACAACAACTAAAGGGAACGGCTGAAGGAAACACAATACAGGAAGAATGGACAGTTGTGAAGAATGATATCAGTAAGGCTGCTGAAGAAAAGTTAGGAAGAAAGGAAAGTTCAACTAAGAATGGATAACTCAGGAGATACTTGACCCGACTGACGAATGACGAAGTACAAGAATGCAAATAATAATAATAATAATAATAATAATAATAATAATAATAATAATAATAATAATAATAATAATAATAATAAAGAGGGCAGAAAAGAATACAGGCGATTAAAGAATGAAGTAGATAGGAAGTGCAAGACAGCTAAGGAAGAATGGCTCAAAGAGAAGTGCAAGGATGTTGAAGGTTGTATGGTCCTGGGTAAGGTAGATGCTGCATACAGGAAAATCAAGGAAACCTTTGGAGAAAGGAAAACTAGGTGTATGAATATTAAGAGCTCAGATGGAAAACCACTTCTAGGGAAAGAAGACAAGTCAGAAAGATGGCAGGATATATCCAACAGTTGTATCAAGGTAAAGAAGTAGATGATAGGGTTCTGGAACAAGAAGAGGCTGTTGATGCTGATGACATGGAGACCCAATTTTGAGGTCAGAATTTGACAGAGCTCTGGGAGACCTAAGTAGGTACAAGGCACAGGGAATTGATGACATACCCTCAGAATTACTGACTGCCCTAGGAGAGACCAGCATGGAGAGGTTATTCCGTTTAGTGTGTAAGATGTATGATACTGGATAAATGTCAAACGATTTTCGGCAGAATAATGCTATACCTGTGCCCAAGGAAACCGGTGCTGACAAGTGTAAAAAAAACTATGGCACCATAAGTTTAGAATCTCACGACTGCAAAATTTTAACACGTATTATTTACAGAAGGATGGAAAGACAAGTTGAAACTGAGTTGGGAGAAGATCAATTTGGCTTCATAAGAAACGTGGGAACACGTGAAGCAATCCTGACTTTACGTCTGATCTTAGAGAACCGAATTAGGAAAGACAAGTCCACCTGCATGGCGTTCGTAGATTTAGAAAAGGCATTCGATAATGTTGACTGGGCCAAGCTATTTGAGATTCTGAAGGTGATCGGGGTCAGAGACCGAGAAAGGAGAATTATCTACAACCTGTACAAAAATCAGTCTGCAGTGACACGAATCGAGGGCTTTGAAAAAGAGGCAGCAATCCAGAAAGGAGTGAGGCAAGGCTGCAGCTTGTCCCGTCTCCTTTTTAATGTTTACATAGAACAGGCGATAAAGAAAATCAAAGAGGGATTTGTAAAGGGAATCAAAGTCCAAGGAGAGGAAATTAAAACCCTGAAATTTGCCGATGATATTGTTATTTTATATGACTCAGCAAAAGATGTGGAGAAATTGCTGAATGATATGGAAAGAGCGTGGGGAAGGAATACAAGATGAAAATAAATAAGTCCAAAACAAACGTGATGGAGCGCGGACGAACAAAGTCAGATGATGCAGGAAATATCAGATTACGAAATGAAGTCTTAAAGAAAGTAGTACTGTTACTTGGGTAGCAAAATAACGAATGATGGTAGAAGTAAGGAGGACATAAAATGCAAACTAGGACAGGCAAGGAAGGTCTTTCTTAGGAAACAAAATTTGTTCACGTCTTACATTGATGTAGGAATTAGAAAGATGTTTTTGAAAACTTTCGTCTGGAGCGTGGCATTGTATGGAAGTGAAACATGGACGATAACTAGCTCAGAAAGAAAGAGAATAGAAGCTTTTGAAGAAGAATGCTGAAGGTGAGATGGGTAGATAGAATCACAAATGAACAGATGGTGAATCGAATTGTTGAGAGGAGATCGATTCGGCTAAATTTGACCAGAAGAAGAGATAGAATGATAGGACACATCTTAAAATACCCAGGTCTTGTACAGCTGGTTGCTGAGGGAAGTGTAGGGGGTAAGAACGGTAGGGGTAGACCAGGGTACGAATATGACAAGCAGATTAGAGCAGATGTAGAATGTTGTAGTTATGTAGAAATGAAAAGGTTACCACAGGATAGGGTGTTATGGTGGGCTGCATCAAAAACCACTCTATAGACTGATGACTCAAACAACAGCAACATAGCTTCAAGTTGGTCACACACGAGATATTTTACACTTTTTTGAGAGTAATAACGTAATAATGTTACACAGAAAGTAATTTCTTATTTAAAATAAGGTAAATACCGAAGCATGATATATTAATATTTCTATACAAGGATTTCAATGACAAACAAAGCGTTTCTTTCAGATAAAACATTATGCATCAAGTTCTTAAGCCTTAACAACAAGAACAAAATTTAAGAAATATGCTAATCAGAGACTTTAACAATTCAACAAACCCCATGGCGCAACAGCCCCGAAGGGCTATTGGCCTACCAAGCGACCGCTGCTCAGCCCGAAGGCCTGCAGATTACGAGGTGTCGTGTGGTCGGCACGACGAATCCTCTCGGCCGTTACTCTTGGCTTTCTAGACCGGGGCCGCCACCTCACCGTCAATAGCTCCTTATTGTAATCACGTAGGCCGAATGAACCTCGAACCAGCCCTCAGATACATGTAAAAATCCCTGACCTGGTCGGGAATCGAAACCGACGCCTCCGCGTAAGAGGCAGACACGCTACACCGCAGCGCTGGTAACTCAACATAAGATAAATTATGATATTTCACTAGTTCTAGTGGGACCTTAAGAGCGAACACTTTTTAAAAGACATTTCGCCATTGAATATGTCGAAAACTTTGGTATAAATTTGTTTGGTTTTTTTTATTGTATTAGCAAATTTTATTATAAACTGCTAACCACTCCGTATACAATTATGAAGTACGTTGTACTAGTAAAGTTCCCTCTTTTATAACGAACAAAACCTGGATTATATCACATTCACGACATGTATTGCCTTAAAACATCATTTAAATGACATTTCTTCACATTATATTCGCAACCACCTTGTCTCAAAACATCATTAAAATGTCATTTCTTCGCATAGTAGGTATGATACAGCTAAAAATACCGAATGTAATGACTCGAAAAACGCAAAATCGATAAAAATGCATGTAGGAGATGTTAACCAGCGACGAAAGGAGGTGGGTTCGAACAGCCTGAACAGTTGATACTGTGTTTACCGCATGACACACACGTTGCCTGTGCTACGGTAGGATCTACTTACTTTGTAGCGGTGTGTCTGTGCTTGAAATGTGTTTTAATAATATTTTAACGTTATTGGTTCTTCGTCCCACTAACTATATTTTTACGGTTTTTGGAGAGGCCGAGGTGCCGCAATGGAACAACTCCGTGTCGTTGACTTTCGAAACCTTAAATAACTCCTGAAGGACATAATTACGACACCTCGGGGTATCTTTAAGGGGTCTGGTACAGGTTACCATGGTAAAATTTTAAGAATTATCAATTTTTTTCTTCAAAACCACAACAGTTACAGCAATTAAATTTTGTGCACATGAAATACTGGCATTATTTTATATGCAAAACGGCATTACCATCATGTTAAAAAATAATTTGCGTATTTTTTGCAAAATTCAAAATGGTGGTTGTTCATCATACAAGGTTGGAGCGTTTTAGTGATAACTCATGTAACTTTTAACATTTTTAGATTCTGTTAATTTTATTTTACTGCAAACATATGCCTCTATAAATGCAAATACTTTCAGCAATATATCTTAACAAATAATATTTTGATTTTTGTATTAAATAAAATGTCAAAATTTTACAATATTGTTGTTAAATTTAATTTTTTGAAAGAACTATCTTAGAGAGAGACATACATTTACACCATTCTGTAGATATAGTAAGCAAAAATACACACACAAAATTTCATTAGTGTATGTCAAATAGTTTTTGAGTTATCATTAAAACGGATGTCAAAAACACAGCTCTGAGAAAATGAGCGATAAACCTTTGTGCATAAATCTTACATACCATTAACCTTGCTACTGAAGTTAAAATGTCCTGCTGCATAAGTTATGCCGTTGTGCCTTCTACTTCTGATTTCTGTGCAGTTTCTTCCAATCTGAGCCTCTTATTGCTTTTTCTTGCCTCTTTTGTCGCTTGACGTTTCCTTTTCTCTGCCGTCGCTACTCTTGTTTCATCTTCATCACGTAGAGCTAGTTCACAAAACGCTCCAGGTTCTATCCCTAACGCTTTCAGAACAAGCAGCTTACTCTTCATGCCATCATGGAATGTGATAGTTGCATGGTTTGTAACAATTTTCACAATTTTCTTCCCACAATAGCCAGTTTTAGGGCAAATTTTCCATATTTTTTTAGTTCAAAGACTCATTTGCATTTTGAGTGTTTGATCCCATACATCTTGACAGCAGTTCAGTTGCAACTATCCTTTTAAATACAAGCTTGATTGCCACCATTACTGCAGGTGGTAAGGTATTCTTATGTGTATTAAATGAAATGAAATGGAAAGAGCATGCGGGGGCGTGGCTGTGTGGCACTCCACACTGTCCGGACGAACATTGGGTGCAGGGCTTTTTGCCTTTTAAATCATAACTCAAAAACGATGACGCATAATTACATATTTTTTCACCAAAATGTTCCTAAAGGATGGAAGCATAAAATAAAAAATATTTTGAAAAATTGATTTTTTGAAGGTCATAAGCTGTACCAGACCCCTTAAAATATTTAGTACATGAAGGAACCAGCTAGACCAAATGAAAACTGTTATTGTTGTACAGAAAGTATTTTTCTGTAGCTAGCTTTTAAATAACAAGCTTGTTGTGGACTAGAGCATGCGATTTTAATAATAATAATAATAATAATAATAATAATAATAATAATAATAATAATAATAATAATAATAATAATAACGTCCGCCTCTGTGGTGTAGTGGTTAGCGTGAATAGCTGCCACCCCCGGAGGCCCAGGTTCGATTCCCGGCTCTGTCACGAAATTTGAAAAATGGTACGAGGGCTGGAACGGGGTCCACTCAGCCTCGGGATGTCAATTGAGCAGAGGTGGGTTCGATTCCCACCTCAGCCATCCTCGAAGTGGTTTTCCGTGGTTTCTCACTTCTCCTCCAGACAAATGTTGGGATGGTACCTAACTTAAGGCCACGGCCGCTTCCTTCCTTCCTTCCTTCTTCCTTGTCTATCCCTTCCAATCTTCCCATCTCTCCACTGTTCAGCATAGCAGGTGAGGTACTGATCCTCCTCCTCAGTTGTAACCACCGACCCAAAGTCTCACGCTACAGGACACTGCCCTGGCGGTAGAGGTGGGATCCCTCGCTGAGTCCGAGAAAAAACCAACCCTGGAGGGTAAACAGATTAAGAAAGAAAGAAAGAATAATAATATAATTATAGCTCGAGGAAGAAAACAGTTGGATTAACGTGGTCCATAGCTGGTCGAAATGACAAGAAAAGAGTATTAAATGAACTTGCAGTGTACATAGCCTGAGGGCCTTTAGTTTTAAATGGGAATCATAGTCGCAGGGAGTTAATTTTCATTTCAAAAATTCCACGTACAGTGATCGGGATTCGAATCGCGGCTACCGTGATAAAAACCATCGGCTGTCACGCCCGTCTACTTCTTCCGTGGTCCACGTGCTCACCGAATATTTTGCTTATTGAACATGCCTGGTCCATTCTCGAAAAACACATACCATTTATTTATTTATTTATTTATTTATTTATTTATTTATTTATTTATTTATTTATTTATTTATTTATTTATTTATTTATTTACCATAATTTTGCACAAGAAATATGGAAGGCCTAATTAACAACGTACAGGAAATACTTCACAGACTGAGTTGAAGACAAGACAGCAATTGACAGGAATAATAATAATAATAATAATAATAATAATAATAATAATAATAATAATAATAATAATAATAATAATAATAATAATAATAATAATAATAATAATAATTTGTTTTACGTTCCACTAACTTATCTTACGGTATTCGGAGACGCCGACGTGTCGGTATGTTTTTCCTCAGGATTTTTTTACGTACTGATAAATCTACCGTATTTGAGCACCTTCAAATACAACGGTGCTGAGCCGGGCTCGAACCCGCTAATTTGCGCTCAGAAGGCCAGCACTCTACTAGCTACGAAAAAAAATCTCTCACAGTCATTACATTTCGCAACTTAATGCAACCTGAATCATAACTTAAATGGACGACGCAAGATGTAACATAAATATACATTCATATAAACAACACCAATGTCAAATCCCTTCCCCACTATGGGCCATCTTACAGTGATCGCAGTTTACATTCCCAGGAGTTCACTTATTCTGTGAATTTCTGGATTGTTAGTGAAACTTAACCGACTGTTTCATTTGGTTTTTTTTTTTTTTTATACGTATTTGAGATTCTTTTAGATTTGACTAGCACGAATTCAAACCACCTGATGCAGAATATGATGTGATTTGTTTAATTATCTTCAACATCGTTATCAAAATAGCTCAGGAATATTTATGAAAAATTCATTAATGTCCTTAAAATCAGTTGAACCCTGCCTTGCACCACCAAATTCGTACCCAGTATTCTGATTGCGAATAGTGCAGTGCCCAAAGAGCAAGAAACTGCTCCTCTCTGTTATGTTACTTTATCCTCACCAGATTTTACTAAAGCAGCATACTGAAATGTTTACTGATATTTGTTTACGTACTGGGCTACATTTAAATAAAGTATAGTAAATACATGCATAACTATAACTAAAGTAGCCTATTCCAAATCCTACACGAAGTCCTAAAATGTAAAGAAAGTTAACGTGAAAATTACTCCTTCCTGAAAGAGGCTTGAGCGGTAGCCTTGGGTCTCATTCCTTGAGAAAAGTCTGAAAGGCTCCTCTGGATCACTAATTCTCTTACTGAGTTATTATCAACAGTCGATACGTCGAGACATACTAATGGGGATGCGCATTATTTTAAAAACATTAATGTTCATAACATCTAAGTTTTACGTCTCATATCATTCGTAAATGTAGTATGAAAATTCCATCTACTTACTTGAGCTTCAATAACAGAGAAATGAGGACTGACAACACGAAGGTACCTCATGCGCTGAGGTAAGATTATAACCTGCTTATCTTGAACAAGATAGCGGCACCTATCTCTAATCGGAAATATCGATTCAGTTAAAGGAAACTCCTCATGGCGCTTATACTTTTCTCAATAATGGGATTTACAACCAGAAAACTTTCGGATAGTTATGCTTCTGTCCTACAGTACTGGCAGTATGTGTTTGAATTCAGACCTTTTCCTCCGGTGATGGGGGGTTGAAACCGCGGCAGCGAAAAAAACAAACAAACAAAAAAATACAGATTGTATCTAGAAACAGTGAAGAACGGGGCCAAACATGAAATAGAGCTTTAACTATTTAATCTTCTTCCTCCACCGCTCCTTGACGAGGTCACGACTGCGAACTGTGTGAACATGGCCCTGTTTGTGGAGGGATGTATTCACTACCGGTATTGTGTTTCTGTTGTGGTTAGTAGTGTGGTAAGAAAAAAATGGCATATGGCTTTTAGTGCCGGGAGTGTCCAAGGAGAAGTTCGGCTTGCCAGGTCTTTTGAATTGACTCCCGTAGGCGACTTGCGCGTCGTGATGAGGATGAAGTCATGATGAAGACGACACATACACCCAGCCCCCGTGCCAGTGGAATGAACCAATTACGGTTAAAATTCCCGACCCTGCCGGGAATCGAACCCGGGGCCCCTGTGACCAAAGGCCAGCACGCTAACCATTTAGCCATATATTGAGACAAACATAAACATATAGCCAGGAAAATTAACTATTCTTAATAACGGCATAATTGTCCAGCTCCTTGGCTGAATGGTCAGTGTAATCGCCTTCGGTTCAAAGAGCTTCGGGTTCAATTCTCGGTCGGAGCGGAGATTTTAACCGTAAATGGTTAATTCCCCTGGCTCGGGGACAGGGTGTTTGGGCCCAGCATCCCTGTAACTCACAGACCACATAGAACACCGTCTTCCACTGCAACAACATGCAGTTTCCCATACAAGGCAGATGACATCCACCCTCGTCCTCGGAGAGTCTGCCTTAAAAGGGCTGCACCAGGCTAGCAATAGCCACATGAAATTACTATTATAACGGCATAACCTTAAGAAAATTAGTACCGAGAGAGCTGTCCGTGCTGTTAGGGTCGCACAGCTGTAAGGTTACATTCGGGAGATAGTAGGTTCGAATCCCACCGTCGGCAGCCCTGAAGATGGTTGTCCGTGGTTTCCGATTTTCACACCAGACCTTAAATAAGGTCATGGCCGCTACCTACTCAATCCTATCCCTTTCCCACCCTTCCGTCACCGAAAACCTTCGAAGTGTTAGTGTGACGTTAAACAAGCAAGAAAAAAATGATCGTCTAATTTATACAGGTATAGCATCTATATATTATATTTAACATTAAGAATTTCATTCTTCAGGTTCCGTATTGAGTTAGTCTGTTGGTTCCTCTCTGACACATCTAATACTGGCTTGGCATCCGAGGTTCCGTTTTGGTTCAAGATCTTTCTCGAACAACCTACGTACTCGCAACTCAAAGCACAAGAATCTCTTCAATACCATCACAACAGAACTGCACTTAATCCAAAATGCTCTATCCACTATTATGATTTAAACGTACAAAATTAGAGTACAAAAACTTATACATAGAATCTACCAACGGACATCCTATATGCCAACATCAACGTGCTGTGACATCCAATCTATTAAGTCCAAGCTCAAGCCACATTCGAATACTTTCTAGATTTTACTGTACCTACATACTTTTATGTAGAAACACTCATAACTAAGCATGTGTCTACTTTTTTATAATGTTAAATATGGCTACAAAGCCTTCATAAACATAACCCTACTGTTCAACAGACAAATATGTCACTAAAAGCTGATTATTATACGGTACTTCACTTTCATTACTTTTTCCTTTTTTAACTATATATAACTTATAAAAAACAATCTTTTATCGTACTGACTGTCAGCTTATATATGTATATTTTTTAATTATATTCATGTTTATATTCAATACTATGAATGTAATATTACTGTAGGAGTCACGATTAATGTAATATATCTTTGTATAGTTGTCCTGGCTGATGATGACATCAAACATCGTCGAAACCGGTACCTACCAAATGTAAATAAACGTGATGTTTTAAATGTAAACCTTCACGTAATATATTGTATTGAAAAGGTGGATATTAACTTTCCCATTTCTCTATTGTTATAGCATCTATATACATAAAATAAGAGTTTTGTCTGTACATTGCTCAGAATTTGAAAACAATGGTATTTCTCTATCGGTCATGCCCAGAGTAACAAGGAAATGCACTTTTTACTTTTCCGTAATTTCTGTATGTATGTATGTATGTATGTATGTATGTATGTATGTATGTATGTATGTATGTATGTATGTATGTATGTATGTACACGCATCAGTAGAAAACGGCTAAAGATAATTTAATGAAAATCGGTATGAAAAGTCGAGGAATAAGTCGCTACAATCTAGGCTATAAATAATTTTATTCAAGCTGAGTGAAATGGTAGTTTAGGGGAAGGCCTAAAATTTAATTCTTAAATATTTACGTCATTCGTGGCCCTGTCCGACTGTTGGCTGAATGGTCAGCGTTCTGGCCTTCGGTTCAGAGGGTCCCGGGTTCGATTCCCGGCCGGGTCGGGGATTTTAACCTTAATTGGTTAATTCCAATGGCCCGGGGGCTGGGTGTTTGTGCTGTCCCCAACATCCCTGCAACTCACACACCACACATAACACTATCCTCCACCACAATAACACGCAGTTACCTACAAATGGCAGATGCTGCCCATCCTCATCGGAGGGTCTGCCTTGCAAGGGCTGCACTCGGCTAGAAATAGCCACACGAAAAAAAAAAAAAAAAATTCGTGGCCCTATCTCATTGAAAACTAGTATACAAAGTCGGAGAATAAGCTACTATAATCTAGGATATATAAATAATTTTATTCAGGCTGAATGAAATGGTAGTTTAGGGGAAGGCCTAATATTTAATTCTAAAATATTTATATTTTTAGTGGTCGTATCGATATATACTACATAACCAAAGTTCTATAGAATTAAATTTCCGACCATTTAGTCTTACACATTTTTACCGTACCGGCTATGATAACACAGATATTCATGAAATTGTATTTTTGTTGCTAAGTTCATATCAATGCCGAGCCACCAGAAAATGGGATAACAGTATTTAATGAAAGTCGGTATATAGAGTCGGGGAATAAGAAACTACAGTCTAAGCTATAAACGATTTTATTCATCCTGGATAAAATTGTAGTTTAGGGGAAGGCGCCTAAAATTTAATTGTTAAATATCTATGTTTTTGGTCCTGTCGAAAAGTACTACATAGCAAAAAGTTTCAGAGAATACAATTTCCGACCATTTATGTTTTATTCAGTTTTACCGTTCCGACTATGATGAGTGGTATTTACTAAATGTAATGGCCTACAATATCGAAAACGCATAACATTGATCAACAATAACATTACATTGACCATTGTTTGTTGTGATGTTATTTGTCTCTTATGCTGCCTCTCAACTCCGATAGATGGGATTACTGCTGCGTACCGACTGACTGAACTGACTGAATATTGGCGGGAAATAGCCGGGGAGTTAGAAAACTTTCTTCTTTAGCATGTGCTGGGGCTGTACCTTAATTAAGGCCACGCCGCTTCCTTCCCACTCCTAGCCCTTTCCCGTCCCATTGTCGCCATAAGACCTATCTGTGTCGGTGCGACGCAAAGCAACTAGCAAATTAAAAAAAAAAATCTTTAGCATGCCATATCTCTGGTTCATACATTTTCTGATACAGCTGGTACGTAACACACCGGTTCTTCATAGTATTCCAGTTATTCGATCCCTACGCTGACGCGCTGTTTTGATTGAGCAGTGTACATACTTAAGGCAGAGGCTGACTTAGTAGTAGTATGGCCTGGTCTAGAATAACAATTTAGGCCTATTTCAAATTATAGCACCACAATTCACTGAATAACTCAAAATTCAACCTTGAAAATTCTTAAGAAAAGCTTCTTCCTCTTCACTTTTCTGCATTCATTTTTTTCCAAATTATCAGTGAAGAAGGGGTTTCTCCTCTGACTTGGAGGAAAAATTTGCCTCCATGTTAGATAGATTTTTCCGCCGCCAGTGTAGTGAATAGATATTTTCCGACTCCTCGGGTACCGTACTCCTAGGAAACATTAGTAAAAGGGCATTTTTTTTTTATTTTTTTTTTTTATTTATTTTTTTTTTTTACCCTGGGAGTCTCCACTATTTGACCCTCTTCCCGCCGAAAAGAGACGAAGAATGTTCACTAATCACGGCTGTCTGCAGCTTGGTCATTCCAGCTCTGGAACTTTGGACTGTTAGATCGGCAATGTAGTCCTGTTCGTTAAAAGTAAGAAAATGTGTGGTGTTTCATTTGTTCGAGTATTCCATAGGCTTATGAAAGCATTGCTTTTAATCGCGCCATTCCTACTGATGTCATAATGAAAATCTGAATGTAAAGTCCGGGAATAAGTCGCTACAATCTAGGCCATAAATAATCTTTTTCACGCTGAGAGAAATGGTAGTTTAGGGGAAGGCCTAAAATTTAATTCACCGAGCTCGATAGCTGCAGTCTTTTAAGTGCGTCCAGTATCCAGTAATCGGGAGATAGTAGGTTCGAGCCCCACTGTCGGCAGCCCTGAAGATGGTTTTCCGTAGTTTCCCATTTTCACACCAGGCATATACTGGGGCTGTACCTTAATTAAGGCCACGGACGCTTCCTTCCCATTCCTAGGCATTTCCTATCCCATCGTCGCCATAAGACCTATCTGTGTCGGTGTGACGTAAAGCAAATAGCAACAAAAAAAAAATTATCAAATATTTATGTTAATGGTGGCTCTATCTTAATGAAAATCGGTATGTGAAGTCCGGGAATAAATCGCTACAGTGTAGGCCATAAATAATCTTATTCACGCTGAGAGAAATGGTAGTTTAGCGGAAGGCCTAAAATTTTATTCTCAAATATTTATGTTATTATTTGTGCTATATTAATGAATATCAGTATGCAAAGTCGGGGAATAAGTCGCTACAATCTAGGCCATAAATAATTTTATTCACGCTGAGTGAAATGGCACTTTTGGGGAAGGCCTAAAATTGAATAATCAAATATTTGTGTTATCAGTAGTCCTATTGACAAATAGTATGTAACTAAATTATATATTATTACATTTCCGATCATTTATATCTTATACATTTTTACTGTACTGGCTATGATACCGGAGATATTCATGAATTTGGATTTTTTTTTTTTTTTTGCTAAGTCCATTTCAGCGCCGCCACGAGAAAATGGGTTAACAGAATTTAATGAAAATTGGCATGTAAAGTCGAGGAGTAAGGAACTACAGTCTACGCTGTAATTTATTTTATATGACGCCCTAATATTACAGAGTCGAAACAAAACTGAATGTGAAGGCATACAATACAGAGAGCTCATAACATTGATCAACAATAACATTACATTGACCATTGTTTGATGCGATGTTCTTTGTGTCTCTGTTACCGCTCATCTCCGATAGATGGGATTACTGCTGTATCCCATTTTTTAAAAATTGCTTTACGTCGCGCCGACAGAGATAAGACTCATGGCGACGATGGGCTAGGGTAGGGCTAGGAGTGGGAAGGAAGCGCCCTGGCCTTAATTTCGTACAGCCCCAGCATTTGCCTGATGTGAAAATAGGAGACCACGGAAAACCATCTGCAGGGCTGTCAACAGTGGGGTTCGAACCCACTACCATCCAGATGCAAGCTAACAGCAGCGCGCCCCTAACTGCACGGCCAACTTGCCCGGTCGTACTGAAAATTACAGCCTGCCTGAATATTGGCGGGAAGTAGCTTGCTTGATGATGATGCTTGTTGTTTAAAGGGGCCTAACATCGAGGTCATCGGCCCACGGGAAGTAGCTGGGGAGTTAGATAACTTTCTTCTTTAGCATGCCATTCCTCTGGCTCATAAATTTTCTGATACTACTGATTCATACTACTGGTTCATGATAGCATTCGAGCTATTCAATCCGTACACAGAGGCACTGATTGGAATGAGCAGTATGCATATTTAAAGGAATAATGGCAGAGGAGTGTTCACGGCTGTCTGCGGTCTGATCATTCCAGCACTGGAAATTTGGACTGTTTGATCGGCACCGTAGTACTGTTTGCTAAAAGTGAGAAAATGTGCGGTTTTTCATTTGATTGAGTATTGTATATGATAACATTGCTTTTAATCGCTACATTCCTACTAATGACTTCAGGCAGGGAAACCACAAAGATAGTCTTTCTTAGAAACCCGTAGTGAAGCACGGGTACATCAGCTAGTAGTGAATATGAAGAGACTTAGGTGGCTATAGTTCTATGTAATATTGTCAAATGAAGCCGCTGTTAAGTGTTTTTTTTTTTCTTTCATGAACTGCTTAAATTTAGCACCGGGCTCGTGGTCTAGCGGTAGTGTACCTGCCTCTCATTCGGAGGTCGCAGGTTCGATTCTCGGCCTGGTCAGGGACTTTTGCCTGGACCTGAGGGTTGGTTCTAGACCACTGAGCCTACGTGATTACAACTGAGAAGCTATCTGACGCGGCCTAGAAAATCCAGAATAACAGCCGAGAGTGAATTCGTCGCACTGACTAGCCTATATGTCACCTGATATTCTACTTTTTTTAAAATTTGCATTAAGTCGCACCGACACAGATAGGTTGTATGGCAAGGATGGGATAGAAACGGCTAGGAGTGAGAAGGAAGCAGCCGTGGCCTTAATTAAGGCACAGACCAAGTATTTGCCCGGTTTGAAAATGGAAAACCACAGAAAACCCTCTTCAGGGCTGCCAACAATGGGGTTCGAACCCATCTTCTCCCAAATGCAAGCTGTTACCTACGTGACCCAAACCGCTTAGCTACTTGCTTGGTATCTGATAATCTGCAGGCCTTCGGGCTGAGCAGTGGTCACTTGGTAGGCCAAGGCCCTACAGGCCTGTAGTACCATAGAGTTTGTTTGTTTGCCTAAATTTAGTACTAAGTTGTAATTACTCACTTGTTACATTAGTCTAATATGTCTTGGTTTTGCTGAAATAAAACTTTTGAACACTTGATTGATGAACCAAGCTCGGTAGCTGCAGTATTCAGTATTCGGGAGATAGTGGGTTCGAACCCCATTGTCAGTAGCCCTGAAGATGGTTTCTTGTGGTTCCCCATTTTCACACCAGGCAAATGCTGGGGCTGTACCTTAATTAAGGCCACGGCCACTTCCTTCCCACTCCTAGCCCTTTCCTGACCCATCGTCGCCATAAGACCTATCTGTGTCCGTGTGACGTTAAGCAATTTGTAAAAACTTCAATGTGAATTTGTGTATTAGTTCATCACGAGGGCCCGTATTTTGATAACCTAATAAATTCCAAAAAATGACATAAAATGTTGACCCAAATATATGAAGGAAAAGTACATTTACCCAAATTAGTAAATACGTGCATTATCCACATTACCTTTTACTGGTAATGAAGTGAATACAATTAATAAGTGTCATCAAATAATAATAATAATAATAATAATAATAATAATAATAATAATAATAATAATAATAATAATAATAATAATAATAATAATAATCATCATCATCATCATCATCATCATCATCATCATCATCATCATCATCTCCTAAAGGCTACTCCTTGTCACTGCAACCATTGCTCTCTTTTCTCTGCAATTTGTTTCATGTGTATGTAAACTTGGCACTCCATGATCTCTGCTACCTCTTCTATGATCTTCTTGCATGGTCTTCCTCTGTCCTTCTTATCCAGTACCTTGCTTTCAAATATATTCTGTAGGAAATTGTTGTGCCAGGGAAGATAGCCAAATACTGACAATTTCCTCTTCACTATCATTACCTGAAGAAGCCTCGGAGTGGTTATTTCTTTAAGCACTCTATCCTTGGTTTCACTATTGGTCCAGCTGGTTCTCATCATCTTTAGCTATAGCCACAATTACGCTGCCTGTGGCCCTTCCTCATCCTCCTTTAAGAGAGTCCAGCTTTCACAGCCATGGAGTAGCACACTCCAAATGAATGTTTTTATGATTTTTTATCTTGTTCAATGCTCAATCGATTTATTTGCTAAGAGCTGTTTCTTGTCTGAAAAAGTCCTTTTACACAGTGCTATTCTTTTTTATTTCAGTAGTACATCTATTGTCATCTGTACAGTAGCGTAGCCAGGATTGGCCAATGGGGGAGGGGTTACAGTTACAAAATTAAGATTTAACATAATGAAAGTGCTTGTGCTTGTGTGGTATGCGCATGCATGACTGTCATAAGGATACTGATACAAGAGTGAATTACTTTATGTGATATTCAGATTGCAATACACTACAAAATTCTTACTTTAAAATACAGAATAAGAACAATATGATCTCGAACGGTATGTTCAGTTTACAATCTAAAATCCAATTTTCGAGGCTTCCTAGAAAATAAATTCAACACATCTGTTGGTTTTACAACTATGTCTCTGTGAATGTTCAAGAGAGCCAATCCAGTGAGTCGACTTTCACTTGTGGTATTTCTGAGGTAGGTTTTCAGGCATCTTAATGTTGAAAATGATCTCTCACTGGCTGCAGTGGTAACAGGTAGGGTAGCAAACACTCTCAACAAGCAGCAGATTGCAGGGAGTTTATCTTGATCACATAAAAGAAGGGCTTCTAAAGCACCCTTGGGTATTCTTCTCTAGAGATGAAAGCAAGCCGTACCACACACTCATCTCTCCTATAGCACTATCTTCACCGCATTGGAGATCCAAGGAATACTTTTGTATTAAGACTTTAATTGCCTCTTCATCTTTCTTAGTAGGTGTTTTCTTGTCACTTGGAGGTAGAAGGCACATAAAGGACTGTAAAGTCAGTTTATGAGATGTGAAACGTTCTCTCAGTTCTGCACAGAAATTGTCCAAAAAAGGTATGAATATGGATAAGCGAAAATATTCTTCTGGACTACCAAATGTTTCCACATTGCACCACTGCCTTTGGCGCTTTACTATACAAGGAATGGTAATTTGTGTGTCCAACTGAGAACCTTTCTTGCTTGCTTGCATAAATATGTTTATGAACTCCTCTTCTGCGTTTCCTCTGATCTTGATAATCCTGTCCTCCACAACATTAGCATATGAAAATGCTTTTGCAATGTCCAACTCCTCACTTTGAAAAAATCTGCTAAGAGGAGCACTTAAACTAAATACTTTATTTAGTATATGTATGGATACAAGGAATTCTGAGTTCTGCACAGCACACAACAATTGTTGAGCATTAGTAGAGGCCTCTCTATTATTCCATTGTATTATATTTTCAAGAACTGCAACAACGGCATCAAACAGTTCTAAAAATACTGCAATTGGGTCATGGCGCTCCACCCATCCTGTTGGACACAATGCTTTAAGACTTGTTTTGTCACTTTCAGGAGCAGTGGCATCTATCGATTCTTTAAATGCATTTAACCTTTTAGGAAACCTAAGAAATGAACAAATATTCCCCACAGTACCCAAACAGTTTCTGATTCCTTGGATTGAGCATGCATGGATTATAGCAAGATTGAGAACATGTGAGCTGCAGTGCACGTACAAAGCCAATTGGTAGGTCACCCTTATTATCGCTTGGACGCCATTTAACTGCCCACTCATAGCGTTAGCTCCATCATATCCTTGTCCTCTTAAATAATTTAAGTTGACTCCTATCTTCTGAAGCACATCCATTATATTGGAAGCCAAACCTCTTCCAGTGGCATCAGTGGTTGGTACAAACTGGAGGAAGTCCTCCCTGAGTGTCTGAGAGTCAGGGTCGACATACCGAACACAAAGTGACATTTGATCCATTCCAGAAATGTCACTTGTCTCATCGGCCAACATAGTGAAGCAATGTGATTTGTTCACTCTGCGCACAATGTTTTCAACAATAAAATCATTGCATACATGAATGATCTCGTTTTGAGTTTGTGGGCTAATGTACATAGTATTGCGGCTGCTTGTAAGCAAATGGGTTTTTAAATCCTCATCCCCATTTCTTGCATGAAAACGAAGAAAAGTCCTAAAATTTCCATCATTTTCAACAGGCTCTTCATCATTCAATATAATGGGCCCATCATCTCTATGTCCTCTAAGCGGTAGACCTAGGCGGCCACACAAAAATATAGTTTTGATAATAGGAATAATCTTCTTTCTGTTGTCTTCGATTTTCGTTTTCACGTTCTTGTCAATTTGTATGTCGACTGGGTCTTGCTTATTCTCAGCGACAATTTTGAATTGGCTCGTCCGTAATGTACAATTCTTGTGGTACTCAGTTTTTTCATGCCTATTGAACTCTTCAACAGCATCTTTCACATACTGAACTTAGCTTTAACAAGTTTTCCCAAAGGCTGATGCCCTACTCCAGCTCCATGAGAAGAAAAGAGCACACAATATCTACAATAAGCACCATCGTTGATTTGAGAATATGTTAGCCTCTTCCATCTATTTAACCAATGGAGTTGAAATTTGAAGTTCCTCTTGCCACTACCTGGAAACTTGAAGTTGTAATCTGGCACCCAAACATCAGTCAAAATATTGTGCCTAGTTTCAACGTCCATCTGAAAAATTTACATAAGTGAATGTAAATTTTTCTACTTTATTTGTAACTATTCAATAATGATAAAATAGTTATAATTCTGGAATTAATCATCAAAGTGTAACAACTGATAATAATAACTACTTCCGAATGTCCAAAAATGTACCCACCAGCAGTTCAGGGTTGTAGTTCGACCTGCTGCACTATTTTGATAATAGTACTAATACTGTGTGTGTGATGTCTTAACTTAGCAGATTTTCTCACAAAGTTTGCTATGTCCCTTGCATTTGCATACAATTCACTGGCACTAGACTTGGATGCAGATGGTAAGTCCAAGCTTTGATGGCCTTTAGTTGGTGAGCACAGATTTTTAATCGGTTCTGTTTTAGCTTCAGCAGATGATTCAGGTTGTATACATTCAATTGAAATATTCTGTTCACTTTCCTCCGTTTTGGATTTCTTTTGGAAAAACGTGACTAAACTAGATTGCCTTTTGCGTACTGGTGGATCCATAATCGTATTTTGGTGATTCTGATGTGGTAAAACAATAGCTAACACTAAACACAACACGTTACTACTTTAAATGCACTTTGAGTCACTCGCTAAGACCTAATACTGTCGTCCAGTAACCAGTTATGTTACTACTCCAAACTGAAGGGGCTTGCGACATCAGAGCTGATAAGTGAAAACAAAGCATGGATGAAGGGTTTGTTCGTTGCCACGGCGACGAGTGTAACCTTGAGGTACCGAATATTTCACTTTTTGGCTCTGATGTCGACACACGGCGCTCTGCCATCTCGCACTGCAAGAAAAGCAGTGTTTCGCGATGGCATGGTGAATTATGAACCATTATTCAGTTAACTGAATAAACTGTTCGACGTTCTTATAACGATACAATGTGAGGTTTGTGAAATATTTAATGAGCAAATGTACAAAATACAATATGATAAATTATGATGTACAGTATAATAGTACCAGTATATAGGCCTAGTAATAAACTGTGCTTGCTTTTTCACCAAGTGCTTACAATGATACTAAATGGGATCCGTTTTACAGTAAAAAGCACACCATAACAGTAACTCATTTGAATAATTATGAAATGATTAATTACATTTCGGAAGAATACAAAATACCGTATTCTATGTACAATAAAACTTAATCTAATCCAGTTACAAAAGCGTAGTAGTCTAAGTAAGTGAACTAACTTTAAGAATTATAAAATGAGTAACGAAATCTAGGAAGAGTCTGAAATAGGAATTTTACAGGTTTTTCTTCCAATTTACTTTTCGTCGCACCAACGTAGATAGGTCTTATGGCGACGATGGGACAGGGAAGCATGGGAAGGAAGCAACCATGGCCTTAATTAAGGTACAGCCTCAGTATTTGCCTGGTGTGAAAATGGGAAACCACGGAAAACCATTTTCAGGGCTGCCAACAGTGAGGTTTGAACCCACTATCTCCCGAATGCAAGATCACAGCTAACCGCACGGCCAACTCGCTCTGTTTCACGTACATGTAACTATGTAGTTACGAAAGCATAGTAAGATAGTTACCATAACAAACTAAGTGAACTCATTTAAATGATTATAAAAAGAGTTATTAATCTAAGAAGAGTCGAATATCGGCATTATTTTTATTTTATTTTCAAAATCCACTTGGTGGTTGCGAAAAGACAAAGAATACACTATAACAACTTCGTTAAATATAAGATTTTTTTTTGGAAATTATAGGTCCATGATCTTTGTCTGGCGAATATAAGTGGTGTCTGAATGAGTATCAGAAGAGAACCCCCGAGCGCTTTGAGTTCCTTGGTACTGATGCTGAAGCTCTTCATCAGCTCTACCGTCTTCTTAGGGATTGTCCCTCTTGCACCGATCATCAGACCCCTCACTTCTACGTCATGCAGCTCATATTTATTATTGTAATACAGCACTGTAGGCAGGTAGATATACTTCTTTTCTCTGTCTACTTCATCTGGTTGGTCGTAAAGTAACAGATTTGACTGAATCCAGCTTTAAAATCTAGTTTAATTTGTTTAAAAACATGATTTTCAAAACAAATATCTTAGAATGCGGAGTACATTGTTCTTTTAGTAACTTGACTGGCGGTTCGGAATATAAAGCATCTATTAACGAGTGTTGGTTCAACTTCAGGGCAATGTCAAACGGAGTATTTCTATTGAGACAAGAGGATAAACAAAGCACCGTCACCGTTTCAAATCTTTTCTGTTTCAAAGCATCGATGTAGCTGACATGAACATATTCTTTAAGACGATAAATGCTGTAAATATGTAACAATTTTACAAACACTAGTGTAAACAAGTGTAAACTTCATTTGATGTTCAATAGATTAGGCACAATGAGGTGATATGCCTCACATAACAAGTACTTTTTAAGCCAAAGAAAAAGATCCATTTACTATTTTAATAAGCAACTTTTTAATGTTTGGTTTAATTGGGTCAGTTGTATGAAGGTGTAATGTCTTACATGTGATGTTTTTGAAACCAATTTAATGTGTGTCAGCTGAGGATGACCCCATAGGGGTCGAAACCGGTACTGAATTTACTGCATTATAGTAAATAAATATTGTATTGATAAGGTGGAGGCTTCTAAATTATTTTTATGTTGTAGTAGCAATCAATACGGAAATGAAGCTAATAGATTATGATGGTAGCTGACATGTACGGAATGACTGGAGCTTCTGTTCACGCGACACGCAACACACGGCACACGAAGCGTTGTGGTGTTGAGGCATCGAGACAGCTGATTGCACCGGCTGTGTTTCGAAGTCATGCAGACACTGAATTACCTCCATACTGACTTTGCATATTCCAATAAATAATAGACCTGTCGGAAAGTGTCATTACCTAGTTTTAGCAATGTTTATTATTAATTTTATTGTTTACTGTCAGTTTCGATTTATTTTCTTTTTGTAAAAGTTCCATGGCGGGGAGGGGGGTTCTAACCCCCAGTAAGCCCCCTCCCCCTAGCTACGCCCCTGCATCTGTACCAGAATTTATGCACTTGCTGTATTATGCTTTTTCCAATTTTAAGATGTGTTGTTGTCACTTCTTTTGATTTGCTTACAACCACAACATTACTTCTTTTCCTATTAATATTTAGTTGAATTTCTTTTAAATGGTTGTTTGCTTATTCAGTACAATTTTGTATATCATTCTGGGTGCCAGCCAAAAGTGCAATAACATCAGCATATCTAATACAATGTATAGTTTCTCCATTTAGTTTTATTCCAGGTGTTTGTAACTTAAAGATTTTAATGACAGCTTCAATTATACCAGTAGATTAAACAGAAATGGTCTCAAGGAACTGCCCTGCTGCTCTCCTCTCCTGAATATGACCTTGCATATTGTTTCATTCTTGAAATGATGATGATGTTAATAATAATAATAATAATTGTTATGGAGCTTCTGTGGGTCACAGAGGAATAGGAAGTGCCTGGGTTGAATGGCTCGACGAGAAATTACTTAGAGCAGCATTTAACATAACAAATTTGGAAAAATTTATTTCTTTCCTCTTTGTTAAAATTCAGAGATAGAAAATATGAATGAATAACAATCAATAGAACAGGTTATTAATGAGCTCGTCAGCTCTAACAATATCAGGGACTTAGAAGTCCGGAAATCAGGTACAAAAACTTGAGATAATTACCAAGTTGTTAATTTACATACAGGAGAGCATTATTGCTCATGAAAATGAAAACCTACAACCTGTTTTTCAATCATTGACTGGGTCAGGGATGTAATGAATGAAACATATATAGGCTGTTATTACAAAGGGGTCGCCACTCCCAAGGTGATTGTTTATTAATGAGTGATAAATGCTATGAAATGATGATGGAGAGTGTTGCTGGAATGAAAGATGACAGGGAAAACCAGAGTACAAACAGAAAAACCTGTCCCGCCTCCGCTTTGTCCAGCACAAATCTCACATGGAGTCCCGGGATTTGAACCACGGTATCCAGCGGCTACCGTCTGAGCCACAGAGGCTCTGTTGCTCATGACAGGTACAATATTTTACAAGAGCAAGATTTGCCCCAAGCAGCTTCACAACGCAGGAGTCTGAGCTCCAAAATACAATAGTCTAGCCTCAAAGAGGCAATCAGGTTATTTTGATACACTTACGTTACACTAGGCAACCCATCGGGTGACCCCACTTTAGAGTGTTCATACACGGTTGCCCCATGTTGGGCTTATCAATTGCTCCACAGTAACATTGAGAACCGTTTATAAAGGGAACCAAAATGAAGAAACAGCTACAGTAAAAACAGGAAAAAGAAAAGTTTGCACATAACCGTACATAAACAAAAGGAAGAAGGCAAAACACCAGCACTCCTTATAGAAATTACTAGAAACCTAAGTGGTCTTACGGCCCAAAGATACAGAGGCTAATCCCACACTATGAGGGGGTGACCAAAGAAGAAACATTCAAAGCCATGCCAAGATGTACAACATTTTTGAGGTTAAAAACTTTAGTCACCCAATGCAAGGTTGAATGGGAAACAACAGAGGGTCACCACTCTTCGTTCCCTTACGTTACATATTTCCCAGTAGGAAATAGAAACAGAGTCCTCAGACTTCACCGAAAATCCTACATTTAAACCACCAGTTTACAAAATTACATTAAAAGAAAATGGCTGAAACCTTCCCCTCAAACTACCCACAAGTGCTATCACCTGCCAATACTTTGTGTACCGGATGGTACAACTCAACCCTGCACATTTAAAAGAAGCGCCTTAAGGAACGCTATCTATCAGACAAATTTTGAAACAGCTAATGCATAAAGTTGGGACATTGTTCAGAAAATGTCACTACCGAGCTTGATAGCTTTAGTCGCTTAAGTGCGGCCAGTATCCAGTATTCGCGAGATAGTAGGTTCGAACCCCACTGTCGGCAGCCCTGAAAATGGTTTTCCATGGTTTCCCATTTTCACACCAGGCAAATGCTGGGACTGTACCTTAATTAAGGCCACGGCTGCTTCCTTCCCAATCCTAGCCCTTTCCTGTCCCATCATCGCCATAAGTTCTATCTGTGTTGGTGCGACGTAAAGCAACTAGCAAAAAAAAATGTTACTATGGAATAATTGAGTAGTTGTTTTAAAGTTTCCTAAACTGACTGGATTGCTTTGTTTTGTTTTGGTGTACATCAAGAAGTTTGAACTTTTCTCCATAGATGTCTCTACAAAAAACTGAGGCCATGCACTCTGGTGCAAGGTGGAAGAATTAATGATTTAAAGAAGTTTTGTGTTTATAAGTTTTTGCAATTGAATTAGCTTTCATTTATTTTGGTACTTCAGGGTTTGCAATACTTCCTTCTCATCCTGCCAGCTTTTGAATCTGGCCAATCAGAAATTTTCTGTATTTATTTTTCAGCCAATCATAGGCTTCTTGTAGCTTTTTATTCGGCCAATAAAAATGAGAGGGTGTGTCTGGATTTAGTCCAGAACCTTCTCGAACCCTCCTCTCAGGTATATAAGCTGGGGCTTTTTCAAGCTACCTTGTCTTATAGATTGTCAAAAGTCTGAGTGTGTTAAGAGAGGAGGCGGAGTTCCTCATTCTTCGGCAGGCAGAACATCAGCCCAGGTAATGGCCACCACTTTTCTATCTCTGTAGCAACCGCCGCAAACTCACCCGAGGTGAAGGTTCCAACCTTTAACTATGTAACAGTAAATTTTCTAAACATGTAAATTTTCTTCTTTCTGCTTCTAAAACTTCACGTAAGTCCTAGAGACTTAGGCGGGGATAGAGAGTGTGTTACCCTCTCGAGCTCCCCTTCAATTTATCTTGAGGTGACTACGATTTTTTAACTGTTTCTCTTCCTGTAAAGCATTAATTAACCTTTCTTTCTAGTCACCTCAGTAGCTTGGGATTAGCCTCTGTATCATCAATCAATCAATCACTACTGATCTGCATTTAGGGCAGTCACCCAGGTGGCAGATTCCCCACCTGTTGTTTTCCTAGCCTTTTCTTAAATGATTCCAAAGAAATTGGAAATTTATTGAACATCTCCCTTGGTAAGTTATTCCAAACCCTAACTCCCCTTCCTATAAACGAATATTTGCCCCAATTTGTCCTCTTGAATTCCAACTTTATCTTCATGTTGTGATCTTTCCTCCTTTTAAAGACACCATCCAAACTTATTCGTCTACCGATGTCCTCCCATGCCATCTCTACACTGACAGCTCGGAACATACCACTTATTACAAGTGATGAAATTCATTAAGTGATCTACACATGAGTTCATCATTATATTAGATTTTTAGTTGTTTCATGAACATTTTTTAATAGCTGTAGAGTGTTTGTTATGTTATCTGACAAAAGTTATAAGGTTTTGATTAGTGACTGAAGATGCCTCACAGTAAGAGGTGAAACATGTCTCACATTTGAAAAATGTTTTACATAAATGCCAACATCTTGTATTGTATTGAATAGGTGGAAATAAATTTTTTTAAATATTTTCCTATATACTTTACATACCACTTAGTCGAGCAGCTCGTCTCCTTTCTCCCGAGTCTTTCCAGCCCAAACTTTGCAACATTTTTGTAACGCTACTCTTTTGTCGGAAATCGCCCAGAACAAATCAAGTTGCTTTTCTTTGGATTTTTTCCAGTTCCTGAATCAAGTAATTCTGGTAAGGGTCCCATACACTGGAACCATACTCTAGTTGGGGTCTCACCAGAGACAAATATGCTCTCTCCTTTACATCCTTACTACAACCCCTAAATACTTTCATAACCATGTGCAGAGATCTGTACCCTTTATTTACAATCATATTTATGTGATTACCCCAATGAAGATCTTTCCTTATAATAATATCTAGGTATTTACAATGATCCCCAAAGGGAACTTTCACCCCATCAATGCAGTAATTAAAACTGAGAGGATTTTCCCTATTTGTGAAACTCACTACCTGAATTTTATCCCCGTTTATCATCATACCATTGCCTACTGCCCATCTCACAACATTATCGAGGTTATTTTGCAGTTGCTCACAATCTTGTAACTTATTTATTACTCTGTACAGAATAGCATCATCTGCGAAAAGCCTTATCTCTTATTCCACTTCTTTACACATATCATTGATATATATAAAAAAACATAAAGGTCCAATAATACTGCCTTGAGGAATTCCCCTCTTAATTTTTACAGGGACAGATAAAGCTTCACCTACTCTAATTCTCTGAGTTCTATTTTCTAGAAAGAGAGCCACCCATTCAGTCACTCTTTTTTCTAGTCCAATTTCACTCATTTTTGCAAGTAGTCTCCCATGATCTACCCTGTCAAATGACTTAGATAAGTCAATCGCAATACAGTCCAATTGACCTCCTGAATCCAGGATATCTGCTATATCTTGCTGGAATCCTACAAGTTGGGCTTCAGTGGAATAACCTTTCCTAAACCCGAACTGCCTTCTATCAAACCAGTTATAAATTTTGCAAACATGTCTAATATAATCAGAAAGAATGCTTTCCCAAAGCTTACTTACTGTACAATGCATGTCAAACTGACTGGCCTGTAATTTTCAGCTTTATGTTTATCACCCCTTCCTTTATATACAGGGGCTACTATAGCAACTCTCCATTCATTTGGCAAAGTTCCTTCATGCAAACAATAATCAAACAAGTACTTCAGATATGGTACTATATCCCAACCCATTGTCTTTAGTATATCCCCTGAAACCTTACGAATTCCAGCTGCTTTTCTAGTTTTCAAATTTTGTATCTTACTGTAAATGTCATTGCTGTCACAGGTAAATTTGAATACTTCTTTAGTGTTAGTCACCTCCTCTATCTGGACATTATCCTTGTAACCAACAATGTTTACATACTGCTGACTGAATACTTCTGCCTTTTGAAGATCCTCGCATACACACTCCCCTTGTTCATTAATTATTCCTGGAATGTCCTTCTTGGAAAATGTTTCTGCCTTAAAGTACCTATACATACTCTTCCATTTTTCACTAAAATTAGTGTGGCCACCAATAATGCTTGCCATCATGTTATCCTTAGCTGACTTCATTGCTAGATTCAATTTCCTAATAAGTTCCTTCAATTTCTCCTTGCTTCCACAGGCATTTCTAACTCTATTTCTTTCCAACCTGCACCTCCTTCTTAGTCTCTTTACTTCCCTGTTATAATATAGTGGATCTTTACCATTCTTTAGCACCTTTAAAGGTACAGACCTATTTTCATATTCCTCAACAATTGCTTTAAACCCATCCCAGAGTCTGTTTACATTTTTATTTACCGTTTTCCACCGATCATAGTTACTTATTAAAAACTCCCTCATGCCTGTTTTATCAGCCATATGGTACTGCTTAACAATCCTACTTTTAAGACCTTCCTTTCTTTCACATTTATTTTTAATTACCACAAAAACAGCTTCGTGATGACGAATACCATCTATTACTTCGGTTTCTCTATAGAGCTCATCTGGCTTTACCAGCACCACATCCAGAATATTCTTCCCTCTAATTGGTTCCATCACTTTCTGAATCAGGTGCCCTTCCCATATTAACTTATTTGCCATTTGTTGGTCATGCTTCCTGTCGTTCGCATTACCTTCCCAATTGACATTTGGTAAATTGAGATCACCTGCTATGTTCACGTTCCTTTCCATATCATTTCCCACATAGCTGATTATCTTATCAAATAATTCTGAATCAGCATCTGCACTACCCTTTCCTGGTCTGTACACTCCAAAGACATCAAGTTGTCTATTATCTTTAGAAATGAGCCTTACCCCTAGAATTTCGTGCTTGTCATCTTTAACTTTTTCGTAGCTTACAAATTCTTCTTTCACGAGAATGAATACTCCCCCTCCTACCATTCCTATCCTATCTCTACGATCACTCTCCAGTTCCGTGAGAAAATGTCTGCATCCATTATTTCATTTCTCAGCCATGATTCAACTCCTATTACAATATCTGGTAAGTATATATCTATTAAATTACTTAATTCTATTCCTTTCTTTACAATACTTCTACAGTTGAGCACTAACAGTTTTATGTCATCCCTACTTGATTTCCAGTTCCCTGTTCCCTTAACACTGTTCCCTAGCGCACCCTGTTTCCCTTAATGTACCTCCCTATAACCCTTCCAAACAAATTTCCTAACTTATATGTACCACTGCGGTTTAAGTGAAGGCCATCTGAGCGCAGATCCCTATCTCCTACCCACCCATTAGGATCTAAAAATTTCACTCCCAGTTTCCCACATACCCACTCCATGGTCTCATTTAAATCGCCAATCACCTTCCAGTCAGTATCCGTCCTACACAGTGTTCCACTGATAACAATTTCCGCTTCCTTAAACTTCATCCGTGCTGCATTTACCAGATCCCACACATCCCCAACTATGTTGGTACTTCTACCTGCTTGTCTTACGTTGTTAGTACCAATGTGAAACACTACCACCTTCTCCTTTCCCTCCTCCTTCTCTTCTACCTTCCTCAACATCTGCCTTAACCTAATTCCTGGATAACACTCTACCCTGGTACCCTTTCCTCCACACACTTTCCCAACATGTCTAACGATAGAATCCCCCGTGACCAGAGCCTCAACCCTACCCACCTCATTTGATCCCCTCCCCTCCTGGTCAGTCCTATCTTTCCTGACAGCTGGAGAAGCTACTTCCTCCTCCCTTTTCTCCAACCCATGACCCTGTTCCACCTGTCTTTTCCTATCCACTACTCCACATTTCCCTTTCTGACCTCTTCCCTTTCTACTACTTCCAAACTTCTCAGCAACAGTTCCCTGTTCCTCATCTTCCCTCAGTTGTCCTACCTGCAGTGACTCGTACCGATTTCTCATCGACACCTGTCCTGAATTTTGATCCTGAATGGAGCCCTTAGCCTGCAATCTCTTTCCCCTTAAAACATTAGACCACCTGTCTTCCACAATTCCCCCATTTCCTTCCAATCCCTCTATTACACCTACTGTATCCTGTACATTGTTTGGAGGCCTACTTTCCATCCTGTCCTCTGAGAGAATCCTAATTATCTCCCTCAAGCTCTCCAACTCCTCCCTCATACTCCTTAATGCCTGGCCACACCCACAGTTCCTACACTCACATTGCTTAGCCATTTTTTACTAAAGAATGAAAAGAAAAGGAAAAATAAGATAACTTATTCTGTGCAAAATAAAAATGAAAAGAAAGAAATATTGTCTAAGTTAGTTTACAAAGAACACACGACAGTAAGTTATTTAACATAGGCTACTACTACACTACAATACTACTTAATTGTACTATTTTTATTCCTACAACACGCTAACACAATGAAAATTGCTGTTAATTACTGGAAACAGAGAATAATGCACAAGAATTACACAATTCTTAACTGCAGTTAAGTCTACCCTAATTACAACAACAGAATTTTAGTAAGAGAGTTACTACAGATACCACAGAAATGGTACTATACTATACAAATATTTCACAGTAATAGAATAAACACACTACTTTCTAATAAGATGCTATAATACACTACAATAATTTTAAACTACGTTCAGACTAAGTACAGATACTACAATACACTACAATAATTTTAAACTACGTTCAGACTAAGTACAGATACTGCAATACACTACAATAATTCTAAACTACGTTCAGATGTATTCTAATTACAATAGGTTATTTCCAAGCAAAAACAGAAAAGAAAATTACCATTAAAGTTCGAAATTCTCAAAACTACCCAAAATTATAGAATAGGCACTCTAATTTCTAATAAGTTACTATACTACACTAGGGTTGGGCAGACCGGAACATTCACTGGTTCCGCAACATTAGTAGCTTGAGGCGGAGTGTTTCGGTACAGAGTGCCGAGACACGGGACACAGGACTGTAACTGCGTCCTAGAGAGAACTTCAAGAGGCAATAGGACATGCTCCGCTTCAGCTGGAATGTGCCTGAACCGAACATGCTGTGCCAAGGCCGCACTAGATAGATTAGTTGGCCTTGGCTGTGTCTGCCTGTCGATACCGGCTGTGTGCCGCCCTGTGTTGGAGTGTCAACATTTTTTTCATCCAGTTATATCTTTAATTCCAAAGCGATGACCCATGCTTTTCTTGGGCTTAAAAGTTTCCTTAAAGTCCAAATTAATTTTTAACATCAATCCCCGAGAAAGTGTTCAGGGAAATTTTCGAGATATTGAAGAAAGTAAATGGACGTTGAGAGGGTAGGAATTCGAAGTGCAGAGAGCATAACAGCACGAAAGTACATCAATGTTTTCATCCAGTTATATTTTTAATTCCAAAGCGACGACCCATATTTTTCTTGGGCTTAAAAGTTTCCTTAAAGTCCAAATTAATTTTTAACGTCAATCCCCGAGCAAGTGTTGAGGGAAATTTTCCAGATATCGAAGAAAGTAAATGGAAGTCGAGAGGGAAGGAATTCGAAGTGCAGAGAGCATAAGGCGGGGTGCACATTGGGACGCAGGCGAAGCAGCTAAAGCAGTGCAGTGCAGCGCAGAGCAGATTTTTGTAATCCACACAAATCATTGCACCATCGCAAGTTGACAGACAGGGCAGGACAGAGCAGAGCAGGCCGGTTCTGCACCTACTTCCGCCTACCACGCGCAGTCTTCGAAACACAGTTTCCTGCGCACGTGTCACGCAGTTAGTTAAGAAATGGAGGAGAAAATTACCACAGCCATTCAGTCTCACCATGTTTTGTAGGTACTATGTGAATCATGTCGACTGCAATGCAGTATGTACGTATATATGTATGTATGTATGTATGTATGTATGTATGTATGTATGTATGTATGTATGTATGTATGTATGTTCGTGAGAAAATGGCTGAACAGAATTTAATGAAAATCGGTATGTAAATTCGGGGAATAAGGCACTACAGTCTAGGCTATAAATCATTTTATTCACGCTGCGTAACAAGGTAGTTTAGAGAAAGGCCTAAAATGTAATCCACCGAGCTAGTGGCCGTGCGGTTAGGGTGGCGCATCTGTGAGCTTGCATTTGGGAGGTAGTGGGTTCGAACCCCACTGTCGGCAGCCCTGAAGATGGTTTTCCGTGGTTTCCTATTTTCACACTGGGCAAATGCTGGGGCTGTACCTTAATTAAGGCCACGCCCGCTACCTTCTCAATCTTCCACCCTTCCGTCGCCGAAAACCTTCGATATGTTAGTGCTACGTTAAACATACAGCAAACAAAAGAATGTAATCCTCATATATCTATGAAACAATCCATGACCCAAGTTGTCGCAACATATAGAATTTAAGACAAAGATCTAATGCTGATTATGGAGAGCATTATCGCCGACTCCGTCGCCGTCATCCATCATCACATTTATGTGAAGAGATAAATACGGAAAATCATTTATCACGTCTTGTCAGATATAAATGCAAACGCGTTCACAACAGATTGACAATGTTGATTGATTTTAGTATCTTGTGTCTTGTGACAACTAGATGAAAATCTAGCAGTACATTTGTAAATAAATATTTTTCCCTCTCCCGTGATCCTATTAATGAATTTACCATGCAAGTTGGTCGTGCGGTTAGGATCGCCTTGTTATGAGCTTGCATTCGGGAGATAGGGGGTTCGAACCCCACTGTCGGCAACCGTGAAGATAGTTTTCCGTGGTTTCCCATTTTCACACCAGGCTAATGCTGGGGGGCTGTAACTTAATTAAGGCCACGGTCGCTTCCTTCCCGTTCCTAGCCCTTTCCTATTCCATCATTGACGTAAGACCTATCTGTGTCGGTGCGACGTAAAAAATATAAAAAATAATCATGAATTAAATTCTTTGCTTAGTCCATATGAACGCCGAACATCGGTAACATAGAAATATTGTTCAGCCTTGTAAACTGGCGAAGGTGGTTGTTTTTATTGCAATTGTCTTAAGCTGAATAACCGTGTTGCCATCAGCACAAGGGAAATTGTGTAGATGACTAACAAAATGAGAAAAATCGCGAATGCTTGAAGAAAATGAAAAAAAGAGTCTCTTTATACTGGATGTCCCAGTATCACAGGGTCTAAAGAAAATATGTTATTTCTGAAAACCGACGAGACCCTGCGTGGCAATGTGCGCTCACGTCCACTTCGCAGTTTCGTATGCTTCGCGCTGTTCTGCTCTGCTCTTCCCTGCTCTGCGGCCAACTGCTTCTCAATGTGCGCCCGGCCTAACAGCACGAAGGTACAACAATGTATTCATCCAGTTATATTTTTAATTCCAAAGCGACGACCCATATTTTTCTTCGGCTTAAAAGTTTCCTTAGTCCAAATTAATGTTTAACGTCAATCCCCGAGAAAGTGTTGAGGGAAATTTTCGAGATATTAATTACTCACTAATTACTCACAACACAGGCCAAATACATTCAACTGGTGAAAATATTCTTGAATTGGTTACTTTTAAATACCTGCACTGCCATTGTAACCGTGTTATGTGTATTTTATATTGACCGGAAAAATCTTAACCTAAAGGCAGCCTTTAAACGTGATTAGTGGGCGCGAATTTCAGTGTTCCGACTGTTCGTTCACGTTCCTTGCAGCTTTATGCTGGACCATGGCCATAACTACACACAGGCACACACCACACAGCACGTTCCGTACAGGCACATTCCCAGTTCCCACTGGCGCGGAGCATGTAATGTTGCCTCTCGAAGTTCTCTCTACACTGTGCAGTTACAGTCCCGCGTCCCGTGCGCCCGCTGCACAGTTCAGCTAGTAGGCGAAGGGCAGTGCATAGTGGCGCTTCTGATGGGACAGCGAGTCAGTGTCTCCGGCTCGCTTGAGAATGTTTCGAAACAATTGACACTCGGTGTTCTGGAACAGCGGAACATAACTGTGCACCGGCACATTGTGCCGAAACAGGGACATAGTGCCCAACCCTATACTACACTACAATAATGTTAAAACTACGTTCATCGGGTCGCGAGCCCAAGTAGGGTTTTATACTTGGTTTTCTTGGAGCATAAGTGTACGCCTCCATACACTTTTGAGTTTGGGCCAGTAATGTAACCTGTTCTTCTTTTCCATGAAGGCCCAGTAGTTTGGGTAATAGATACCCCTGTGTACAAAAATTGTAAATTGTAGGTTGGGCCTAGAGTGGCCAGAAAGTGTAAGATTTCTGTGTAATGTTGTCTTGAGTAGGCTGTAAGAAATTGTGAGCACAGCCTCCTTGGAGAGCATGTAAGCTCTTTTTTGAGATTGCTGTAATACTGAGCAGTCCCTCTGGAAGGCTGTAAATTGTAACAGTTGGAACAAAATTCTCTGTCTCTCCTTGTCTATCTAAAGGTACATTCACGGCGTTGTAAACTTGTAAATTGGAGCTTGAAGCTCAGAAATTGTAAATTTTGTGTATCAACATTGCTTTATACCTGTAACCTTGTTATTTCACTAAGTGAAGAGTTTTGTTAAGTTTGAGATTTGAAAAGAAATATAACCTTTATTTTAAAGTTTTATATGAATTCTGATATTGTAGATAGACCCGTTCAAGCCCGCACCTTCTTTCGCCTCTCTCTATTCCACGGACACTCCGGAACACCTTGTATCACTGGATGTTCTTCAAGCAGGCTGTGCCCCTGCCTCCCTAGCCCTCTATGGTCTACATCAAGTCACACTCTGAAGCACAACAATTCAGACAAGACGGACCTAAAGTGCCCTGCTTTTATACTTCCGTAAGGGGAAGCTGCATAATTCTTTGCTGATAGGCTGGATTCCTGTACACTCCTCCAATTTTAATAGCCTAGGGAACATATTTCCAAGCGTCTGATAGGTAGAGAGTTGACAACTTCAGTACATAAAAGAAACAATCCCCAGAAAAAGGTTTACCAACTCCCAAAATAAATATTACTCTATCAAGTAGTTTGTTTTTAGTCTGTGAGAGTGAGCAAGAAAATCGATGGTAGAGTCATCTAAGTGTAGAAGACGAAGTTTACAAGTTCAAGTCTGTTGGCATAGGCCGTAGAGAAGGCACGCAGTTTAAATAGCCGGGGAAGGAGTACCCATGGTACAGACCTCCACCCCCTAAAGTTTTACAGTGGAGTTGAACAGCCTTGAAACCTTGAAGTGCATTAGCACATTGATTTTTAGAAAAACATTTGCAATATTGAGTATATCTTGTTTTAGAGTCCATTCTTGTTTGTTTGTTTCGGATTCTTAAAGTAGAGTTGTCCTAATAACAGCATCGAAGTAGTCCAAGTCCGGGCTGTTAGTGCCCATGGTTGATGGCTGGAGAGGCCGCCGTGGCCGAAGTCTGGATGGGACCCTCAGACCCCTTGGGTATCCTGAGATACCATCCTCCCAACACAGTGAGGGCTGAAGCTGAGGTGATGAGAGCCCAAGACCAAATAGTAAGGTCCCGCCCAAGGATAGAGTGGAAGGTGGAGTACTGCATCCCAGCATCTTCCCATGATGACAGGCCCTGAGGAGGTAGTTTCTGGAGTTTTAGTCGGAACGAGGCGGTTTATACCCCACGCCAGCATCTCTCCCAGGTTGATTACACTTAGCCTCAAGCGTAATGTTTTGCGCTGCAACATGCAAACTTTATGGCGAAAGTAACTGTCGTACAAAGGTGTTACATATAGTGTAGATCAAGGCTGGCGACTTTGGAGAAGGGGCAACACGGTATTTCTGGTCAAGTTTGGAGGCAGGGACAGCTTATGGCAGAATACGTAGAAATTAGAGAAGGGAAGATTTTTACAAATGAATATCTATATATATAAAATAAGAGTTTTGTCTGTACATTGCTCAGAATTTGAAAAGAATGATATTTCTGTATCAGTCATGTCCATAGTAACTAGGAAATGCACTGTTTACTTTTCCGTAATGTCTGTCTGTCTGTCTGTCTGTCTGTCTGTCTGTCTGTCTGTCTGTCTGTCTGTCTGTCTGTCTGTCTGTCTGTCTGTCTGTCTGTCTGTACACGCATCACTAGAAAACGGCCAAAGAGAATTTAATGAAAATTGGTATGCAAAGTCGGGAAATAAGTCGCTACAATCTAGGCCATAAATAATTTTATCTGCGCTGATAGAAATGGTAGTTTAGGGGAAGGCCAAAAATTTAATTTTCAAATATTTATGTTTTTAGTAGTCCTATCTTCATAAGAATTGGTATGAAAAGTCGAGGAATACGTCGCTACAATCTAGCCTATGAATAATTTTATTCACTCTGAGTGAAATGGTAGTTTAGGGGAAGGCCTAAAATTTAATTTTTGAATATTTACGTTATTAGTGGTCCTATTACATTGAAAATTGCTATGCAAAGTCAGAGAATGAGCCACTACAATTTAAGCTATAAGTAATTTTATTCACGCTGAGTGAAATGGTAGTTTAGGAAAGGCCTAAATATAATTCTCAAATATTTATATTATTAGTTATCATTTCGATAAATACTACATAACCAAAGTTATAGAGAATTAAATTTCCAACCATATGTCTTATGCATTTTTACCGTACCGGCTATGATAACACAGATATTCGTGAATTTGTATTTTTGTTGCTAAGTCCATATCAGCGCCGAGCCACGAGAAAATGGGTTAACAGAATTTAATGAAATTCAGTATATGGAGTCGGGGAATAAGAAACTACAGTCTAAGCTAGATCCTAGATAAAATTGTAGTTTAGGGGAAGGTGCCTAAAATGTAATTTTTAAATACCAATGTTATTGGTCCTATCGAAAAGTACTATATAAAAAAGTTATAGAGAATACAATTTCCGATCATTTATCTTTTATTCAGTTTTACCGTACCGACTATGATAAGAGTGGTATTTCATAGTCGGAAGAAAACGAAATGTGAAGGGCTATAATATCGAAAGTGCATGACATTGATCAATAATAACATTACATTGACCATTGTTTATTGTGATGTTCTTTGTCTCTGATGCTGCCTCTCAACTCCGTTAGATAGGATTACTGCTGCGTGTCGAGTATAACAGCCTGACTGAATATTGGCGGGAAACAGCCGGGGAGTTAGAAAACTTTCTTCTTTAGCATGCCATTCCTCTGGTTCATACATTTTCTGATACAGCTGGTACGTGACACACTGGATCATCATATTTCAGCTATTCGATCCCTACTCTGACGCGCTGTTTTGAATGAGCAGTGTGCATACTTAAGGCTGAGCCTCACTTAGTAGTGGTGGTGGTGGTGGTAGTAGTAGTAGTAGTAGTAGTAGTAGTAGTAGTAGTAGTATGGCCTGGTCTAGAATAAAAATTTAGGCCTTTTCCAAATTATAGCACCATATTATTCACTAAATAACTCAAAATTCAACTCTGAAATGAGCCATTTCTTAAGAAAAGCTTCTTTCCTTCACTTTTATTAGATTCTACATTCAATTTATTCCAAACTAACAGTGAAGAGGGGGTTTCTCTTCTGGCTTGGAGGAAAAATTTGCCTTCAAGTCAGATAGATTTTTCCGCCGCAAGTGTAGTGAATTGATATTTTCCGACTCATTGGGTACTCCTAGGAAACAGGGTAGTAATTGGGCATAGCTTTTGCCCTGGGAGTCTCCACTATTCGACCCTCTCCCCGCTGAAGAAAGCCGAAGAGTGTTCATGGATCACGGCTGTCTGCGGTTTGGTCATTCCAGGTCTGAAACTTTGGACTGTTAGATAGGCGGCGTAGTGCTGTTCGTTAAAACTGAGAAAATGTGTGGTATTTCATTTGAACGAGTATTTCGTAATATGAAAGCATTGCTTTTAATCGCGCCATTCCTATTGACATCATTGTATGTTCATTTCAGTTGGGAAAACCACTAAGACAGTCGTTCTGAGGATGTAAAAAGGCATTATAATGAAAACATCCCAACCTGATTGTGACTGATGGTATGAAATTGGGTCTACCATTACAGTGGAAATTCCTTCAGTCTTCATATGAGAAAAGATGTTTGGTGACCTCCCATCGTGTTTCTACGTTAACATTAAGAGCTATACAATTTAAGACAATCTTGCTCACAACGTGTACACTACCTAACCTAGAATTCTGTATACAGTGTAGAATTCTGTTGCGAAGCATGGGTACATCAGCTAGTTTACAATAAAACAAGAGTTAAAACTTAGGATACAACTTAATTATATGAGTAAGTATTCGTTTACATATAGAAGTTCAGATGAACAATAGGAGCAAAAGTCCTCCTTATCTTGACTAATACTTAAACTTATACTAATAAAATACCCTAAGGAAAGAAATATAATTAATTCAGGAATTTAATCACTTAGTGGCATTTAAGAATCGATAATAAAGTTTGTCACAGAGGCTTTACTTGAGATAGGTGAACACAAAAAATCCTTTCAGTCTCTGGATTACTCACCAGCAGGATGACAGGAGTAAGAAAATTAAAAAAACACAAGGTCCATGAAATCTGGGGGCAAGGTTGCCCGTGGGAACAAAATTTTTAACCATGACCTATATATAATTTTGTGTGGCTGTTACTAGCCGATTGCAGCCCTTGTAAGACAGACCCTCCAATAAGGGTGGGCGGCATCTGCCATTTGTAGGTAGCTGCATGTTATTGTGGTGGAGAATAGTGTTAAGTGTGGTGTGTGAGTTGCAGGGATGTTGGGGACAGCACAGACACCCAGCCCCCGGGCCATTGGAATTAACCAATGAAGATTAAAATCCCCGACCCGGCCGGGAATCAAACCCAGGACCCTCTGAACCGAAGGCCAGTACGCTGACCATTCAGCCAATGAGTCGGACAACCATGACCTGATCTCCAACTTTTAAATTGGTGGGTTTTCATCCACGGCCATAACTCATTTTTACTCTCTTATGAGAGGCCTTAATATTATACCTAGCTATCCTACATAGATCCCAGATATTCTCTGGATCTATTGTCTCTGGTAAGAGCTCATTGATTGACCACAAATTTGACAATGGAGTGTTTGGGACAAACTTGAACATAATAGAAATTGGCGAGAACTTGTGGGACTCTTGAACGGCCGAATTAAAAGCTAAAGATAACCAATGGAAGGATGTATCCCAATGAGAATGAACTTTGTGGTGGAAGGCAATAAGGGCTGATCGAAGATTTCGATTAAACCGCTCAGTGAGAAATGACCGGGGGTAATATGCCAAAATTGTGATGTGTGAAATACAGAGATCGAAACAGAACTTATGAAATAGGTTGGTAGTAAAAGCCTTATTGTTATTGGAAACAATATACTGACATGGTCCAAATGATGCAAATATAGAACTGAGGCAAGAAATAGTAGTTTGTGCAGTGGCAGGCCTAGTAGGAAACAGCTATGAAAATCAGGTAAAACCATCCACATACACAAGAATGAATTTATTGCCGTTCCCTTTTAATTGTGGGAAGGATCCCTCATATTCAATATACAATCACTCGGTGCGATGACAACAGCCCTACTTTGGAAGGTAACGTGGGCTTGCTAACCAGACAAGTTTTACATGCCTTATCCAGTTCTTTAATTTTGCCATGCATGGCCTTTCAGATGAACAGCTCCCTTATTTTCTCTCTGGTTTCTAAAATGTTTAGATGCCCCACTAACGGGGCCTTATGTTAATATTTGAAGATCATCGGTACAAGAATGGGTGGAATAGCAATTTTCATCTTTTGGTCGTGCCTTGACTGGCAACACAGGACCCCATTCCTCAGCACATAAGGGAAAATATGTTCCCCAGAAGAAAGGGTCTCAATGATGGAAGCCAGCACCGGATCTTCATGTTGGTATTTAGCAATATCATAGTATAACATAGCGGCATTAGTAAGAATGGCACCTACACCAGAAGGTGCAGCAAGAGAAGGCGAAGGACCTTCCTCAGTATCAGAAGAACTTATAGGATCACTAGAAAACATCCTGCTTAACCCATCTGCGACCACTTTCTCAGATCCCTGAATGTGCTGGACCTCAAACTGGAATGCAGAAATTATAATTGCACAGCGAGCAATTTGCCCAGTATGATGGAGCCTAGCAAGCACCCAACTTAAAGCCTGATTATCGGTCTCAAGTTCGAACTTGACATGCTCTAGGTAAAGACGAAATTTTTAAAAAGTGAAAAACACAGCAAGATCCTCCAGTTCATACATGAAATATTTTGCCTCTTGAGGTGTTGATGATGCTGATGATGCCTGTTACTTAAAGGGGCCTAACGTCTAGGTCATCGGCCCCTAATGGTACGAAATGAAATGAAAAATTAAAGGCCCAAAAACATCCACTGTCCACAATTCAAAACATGAGGACGAAGAATGAATGGATGGTTGGATATGAATTTAAATCAGTGGAACCGACCCACAATGCCTCACATGCACAGAAGCTGACGTACAACAATAGTATTACTGACCAAGGGACTGCCTCTATAGCACAATACTGAATCGGTGATACTTGTAGTCAAAAGGGGTCCAAAATCCAAGTCAGCAGCCCCTCACAATGGTACTTATCACTAGGAAAGTAGAAACACGGTATTTGTCATGTTGCAGTACTAATTAAGAGTAACGTAGACTCACGGTATTCCACACATTATGGTACTACCAACAGGTAATGAAATTCGCGCATATATTACACACCTATTATAATCTATTAGCTTCATGTCCGTATTGATAGATACTACAACATAAAAGTAATTGAGAAGTCTCCACCTTATCAATACATTAATTTATTTACTAAAGCAGTAAATTCTGTCAGTACCGGTTTCAATCCCTAGGGGATCATCCTCAGCTGACACACAAAAAGATTTATATAATTACTAAAACATCACATATGGGAGATTGTACCTTCATTAATAGTCCAATTGAATCAGACATTGAAAGATTGTTTGTTGATATATTAGTGGATTCATCTATTGGCTTAAAAATACCATTGTGTGAGGTATATAACTTTGTTATGTCTAGGTTATTGAACATCAAGTGGATTTTACACTTGTTCACATTAATTATAAAACTGAGATAAAGTTTACACTTATATACACTAGTGTTTGTAATTGTTGTACAGGCTTAAAAATCTATAGTATTGAGGCATATTGTTTCATTGTATCTAATCTAAAAACACCAAGTAAGTTTTTACATTTCTTGCATTAATTCTGGTACGTTACATTTTTGTAAAACTAGTCCAATTGGACCAGGAGTTAAAAGTACTTATTAAAATAGAAAGGATTCTGAATTTAAAATTCCTTGTTGTATGATATATGTTGCCTCGTGTACCTATTTTTAACATAAAATGGGGTTTACACTTGTTTACATTAGTATTATAAAATATGTATCAACATTATCGTCTAATAGTGTACAACATAAAAAGTTTTCATCCGACATAGCAAGCCGGTTAAAAATATTTGTAAACCAGGTGAAATAGTAACAAATGGAATAGGTACAATTCCTTATTCTAATTTTCACTGTTTACATTATTACACTGCACTGGTGAATTAGTAAGTATATTGTAAGTCGAAGCTTATGTTGCTTTATCATTAGTTGCGATTTTCATGGATCGTTGCTAGTGATGAAGTTATCTTGCTTTGTAAATATCATTGAAGAGTTACATATGCCGTCACTGAGTCAAATGGTGACTGTTATGATTTGAGTTGCGTTTGATGTGCCGTGGATCTTGAATGAAGTTTAAATTGAGAATATGCGTTTATAGTGGTGATAGCGTGGAGGCTTCTTATATGTTGTAGAATGTATGTATCTGCAAATAGAAATAATCGGTGTGAGATAGTGTATGATAAACTGTGGAAGGTGAGTTGTGTGTTGGATTACTTACGTTGAGTGCTGGTGCTATGTGCTCTGTGCGGCTGCCTGTCGAGATCTGTTTCGTGTTATCCTGGGACTGTAGTTAGCGGTGGCGGAGGGGAGGTTTGGAGGGATGGGAGGAGTGCTTGAGACGGGAGTGGAGTTGGAGTATGGGGAATCTTTAGGCGTAATAGGTTCGTGGCCTCTTGAGGTGACAAGGTATGAGATGCATAGACGGAGAGCTAATTTGACATCCTCGAAAGCGGCTTGTTGCGAAGGACCCCATTCAAACTTGACACCTTTCTTGCGAAGAAGATTCAGAGGTGCCACCTGTTTAGCAAAGTTTGGAATAAATTTTCTGAAAACGTTTACCATGATATAGATGCTGATTCCCATACGGAACCTGAAATATTTGTCCCAAATGAGTAAATTTATAATACCCATATAAATGGTCCGTTATTGGACATTATAAATCTTCTAGCTAACTCATTCCTGGTTGCCAGTGTTTCATCCCAGTGTGCTAAGATGGGCTCATCAGTTGGTAAATAGCACACCCACCAAGACACATGGGTAGTGCATACCATGGAGGCCACTGCGTAGGCTACTGGGAGCCACCCGCAGTGCCAATGCACTGTGAGAGACTTTGTCTCATTACCAAAAATTGATGCCTGCCTGGCCATCAGATTATCAGTGCATACCACTGCATAGGCTACTTGGATCCACCAGCAGTGCCAATGCACTGTGAGAGACTTTGTCTCATTACCAAAAATTGATGCCTGCCTGGCCATCAGATGATATAGATGTTGATTCCCATAGGGAACCTGAAATATTTGTCCTGAATGAGTAAATTTATAATTTCCTAGCCATGCGTCTTGGTAATAATAATGTTATTTGCTTTACGTCCCACTAACTACTCTTTTACGGTTTTCGGAGACGCCGAGGTGCCGGAATTTAGTCCCGCACGAGTTCTTTTACGTGCCAGTAAATCTACCGACACGAGGATGACATATTTGAGCACCTTCAAATACCACCGGACTGAGCCAGGATCGAACCTGCCATGTTGGGATCAGAAGACCAGCGCCTCAACCGTCTGAGCCACTCAGCCCGGCTTGCGTCTTGGTGGGTGTGCTATTTACCAACTGATGAGCCCAACTTAGCACAATGGGGCGAAACACTGGCAACCAGGAATGAATTAGCTGGAAAATGTATAATGTCCAATAATGGACCATTTATATTGGTATTATAAATTTACTCATCTGGGACAAATATTTCAGGTACCCTATGGGAATCAACATCTATATCATCTGATGGCCAGGCAGACATCAATTTTTGGTAATGAGACAAAGTCTCTCACAGTGCATTGGCACTGTCGGTGGCTCCAAGTAGCCTATGCAGTGGCCTCCACGGTATGCACTAGCTATGCATCTTGGTGGGTGTGCTATTTACCAACTGATGAGCCCAACTTAGCACACTGGGGTAAAATGCTGGCAAGCAGGAATGAGTTAGCTGGAAAATTTATAATGTCCAATAACAGACCATTTATATTTGTATTATAAATTTACTCATTCAGGACAAATATTTCAGGTTCCCTATGGGAATCAACATCTATATCATCTGATAACCAGGCAGGCATCAATTCTTGGTAATGAGACAAAGTCTCTCACAGTGCATTGGCACTGCCGGTGACTCCAAGTAGCCTACGCAGTGGCCTCCATGGTATGCACTAGCCATGCGTCTTGGTGGGTGTGCTATTTACCAACTGATGAGCTCAACTTAGCACACTGGGACGAAACGCTGGCAACCTGGAAGGAGTTAGCTGGAAAATTTTTAATGTCCAATAATGGACCATTTATATTGATATTACAAAGTTTACCATACCGACAGATCTAGCAACACCCTTAAGTCTTTGGGAGGCTTGAAATTATGGATAGTCTGAATTCTAGATTGATCTACTGAAACTGCATTGGGGGAAAATATATGCCCCAAGAAGGACATTGATGGTTTAGCAAAGGATACATTTGACAACTTAACAATCAAACCTGCTTTATGAAGGAGTTTGAGTGCTTCCTCTAGATGAACTAGATGTTCTTCGAAAGACTTTGAGATTATAACATCATCTAAATAATGGTACAGGTATTCAAATTTAATGTCAGAGAAGACCCTATCTAGCAATCTAGTAAGAACCGCCACTCTCTTGGGGAGCACAAAAGGCACTTGGCTGTATTCATATAGATTCCAGTCGGTAGCAAAAGCAGTCAGATGTTTCGATTCTTCCGTAAGCGGTATCTGATTATAGGCTTGGTTGAGATCTAAGATGATGAAGAATTTAGCCTTACAAAACCAAGAAAAACATGAATGCAAGTTGGGAACAGGTACTGACTGGTGAACAATCTTACGGTTCAACGCCCTGTAATCAACTACTGGCCTGAAGCCGCCTTGTGGTTTTGGCACAAGAAAAATATGCTGAAGTAGAGGGGTGAATGACGTCATCACTCAACATCTTATCAATAATTCCCTTGAGGGCCTTCATATTAGGAGGTGACAACCTATAAGGAGGAAATCTTATGGGGATCAAATCTGTAACCTCTGTCTTATATTCGATGAAGTCAGTCACACCTAGATTTTCCAAAAATACGTCAGAAAATGACTGACATAATGTACGAATGCTGGTAGCCTGAGCCTCGGGTAGATGACTAAGGTCTAACGTCACCTCACTATGAGAAAGTGGAACATGAGAACATGATGCAGAATTACATGGCAAAATGGGAATATAGAACTTATTATCAAATTTGAAAGTGCATGATTTCCTTTGAAGATCAAGCACAAGACCTGAATGAGACATAAAATCTGCCTCCAGTATCACAGGTCAAGACAAATTTTTAGCAACAAATAACTTAAATTTCCAGGTAAACTTAGAAACATGATTTTTTCCATGGATGATCCTAAAATTTCTAATGGGGAAGAGTTGGCCGAAACACATTTTACACTGGAAGAAACTTATTCAGGAAATTTACAACAGTACTTTAACTTAGAATACCAGTCTTCTGAAATAATGGATAATATACTTCCAGAATCTAAGAGGGCAGTGACAGGTTCATTGTTTATTTCAATTTTGAAGAATGGCACAAATCCTGGAGCATCAGAAGTAATTTTTAAGCATTCTCTAGGACCTTCAAAGAACACTTTAGACGAACTTAGTTTCTCAATACCAGAAATGGTGTAATCCAAATCAAGCTGGGCTGAGCCTGGAGACACAGACTGAGAAGAGGACTAAGCTGGGCACTCTAGTCAAATTCTGTTATTGTTATTATTATTTTGATGCAGAACAAGAAGGTGTAGTATTCGGTGAATAACAATTCTTTGCCAAGTGTGTGAATGAACCACATTTAAAACAGCCTGAAGGGGCAGAAGATCCATTTTTAGGACCTTTGGTATTTAATAGGGGGCACTTATTCCTTAAATGGTCCGCAGACCCACAAGCATAACATTACAGTGCAGGAAAGTTTTACGTGGAGGTCGCTGAGAAATATTAGAAGATGGAAGGTCGCGCGCAACTCTTAGTGTGTCGGCATATTTTACTCCCTCAGTAGAAACTAGCATGGCCTCAAGTTCCCTAAGCATTTGCGGATGGGAAGCAAAACACAAATATGAGTGATAAGGTGAAGAAATACCTTCAATTATGGTCTGTACTACTTGAACTTTGGAATAGTGCAAGGCAAATACCCTAGTGTAAAGTTTGATATACTGAATGATATCAGCCAGATTTTCATCTAGCCTCTGGACTCTGAAATTGTATTTCTGAATTAATGACGACAAAGCTCTCGCAAGGATATTGATACAGATGTTGATTCCCATAGGAAATCTGAAATATTTGTCCTGAATGAGTAACTTTATAATACCAATATAAATGGTCCATTATTGGACATTATAAATTTTCCAGCTAACTCATTCCTGGTTGCCAGCGTTTTTCCCTAGTGTGCTAGGTTGGGCTCATCAGTTGGTACCTAGCACACCTACCAAGATGCTGGCTAGTGCATACCGTGGAGGCCACTGCGTAGGCTACTTGGAGCCACCGGCAGTGCCAATGCACTATGAGAGACCTTGTCTCTTTACCAAAAATTGATGCCTACTTGGCTATCAGATGATATAGATGTTGATTCCCATAGAAAATCTGAAATATTTGTCCCGAATAAGTAAATTTATAATACCAATATAAATGGTCCATTATTGGACATTATAAATTTTCCAGCTAACTCATTCCTGGTTGCCAAGGTTTTGTCCTCGTGTGCTAGGTTGGGCTCATCAGTTGGAACCCAGCACACCTACCAAGACGCTGGCTAGTGCATACCGTGGAAGCTACTGCGTAGGCTACTTGGAGCCACCGGCAGTGCCAATGCACTATGAGAGACTTTGTCTCTTTACCAAAAATTGATGCCTACTTGGCTATCAGATGATATAGATATTGATTCCCATAGAAAATCTGAAATATTTGTCCCGAATAAGTAAATTTATAATACCAATATAAATGGTCCATTATTGGACATTATAAATTTTCCAGCTAACTCATTCCTGGTTGCCAAGGTTTTGCCCTCGTGTGCTAGGTTGGGCTCATCAGTTGGAACCTAGCACACCTACCAAGACGCTGGCTAGTGCATACCGTGGACCAAATGTTCCGGACTTGTGCTTGTATCCCAGTACCGGTTTTGCTTTAGTGATGCTCACCTGGGCTGTTTGGGAAAATAAGTTTAAGAATAATAGAAATACGTTGTTGTTTGATGATGATGATAATGATAATAATAATAATAATAATAATAATAATAATAGATGTGTTGTGATAGAAGCATTCGTAGGTAGAAGTCGGTTATTAATATTTGTTTGGCGAGTGAACTTGTGGCATCGTGCCATGACTGTTGTAATAGTTCCTAATATGTTTGTTTCAAAGACAGGTAGCAGACTTGGCAGTCACCCATCCGGGTACTAGCCATGCCCAGTGTTGCTTCACTGTGGAATTTGCAGTGTTGGCACCAGAGGGCCCTGTCATTGTTGGTTACGCAAAAATTGATTTGCGTGTGCGAGGTGTTAGTAGCACTGTAAATTTTTGAACTAATTTAAGGTAGCATCGTAATTTGCAGCTTTGTGTATGACCCGCCTTGGCATTCGGTTGTTTCCAGTGCTTCTGTTATGGTGGATTTTTGGTTATTTCTTATGGTGTTTATGGTAGGTATTTGTGGTTTGTGAGTGGGTTATTGCGGTTGGGATCTTCTTGTGTGGTTGTTGCAAGGCTAGAAGGCTGCTGTTGTTTGGTAGGAAGTGAGGACTTTACTTTGATCTTCTTGGGCTTGGCGGGGTTTACTGGGGGGTGGGAGTCGTGGTTTTATTGGGTGGTATGGGTATGGAGGTAGGTTGGTTGACCTGGTTGGAAAGTAGGTTCAATATTAATAAGTGTAGAAGTGTGCTTGTATCAGGGGTGTGAGGGGTGGAACTGATTGTGGCGGGTCTTGGGTTCGGTTGTGACTGCGGTGTAATTGTGGGGTTTAGATGTGAGGGTGGTGTTGGGTTTGGACGTAAGTGGCGGGATTGTCTGTAGTGTGCCTTAATTGCCTGTTTAATGAAAGGGCAGCCAGGGAACGAGGCCGCGTGACTGCCTTGGCAGTTGGCGCACCTCGGCTGGTCCCTAGGTACCTTGCAATCGGTGTGGCGGTGCATACCGCCACACCTATTACAGCGGGTAGCCTCAGAGCATGAAACTGCTGTGTGATTTAATTGTAGGCAATTAAAACACTGTAATTAAGGATTGGCGTGGGAGTGTGCAGGCTGGTGTTGGTGGCGATGAGTCGTATGTGCGTGGTTTGGTGGCAGGTTTTTTACACCTGCTTTCTGTCTGAGCGTATGTGTTTGTGTATGTTGGTTGTGGATTGGTTTGAGCCGGAGTGGACTTGGTGGGTGGTGGTGTATGCGGGGGTGGTGGGGGAGGGGGAAGTGGGTTGGTTTGTACTTCAGTTCACTCGGTAGATGGTGGAGGATTGGTTTGGGCTTCAACAGTCCTGGTGGCTAGTGGCGGGTGGTTTTGGTCGGTGCTGGCTCGGTAGGTGGTTGGTTAGTGGTACTGTTGAGAGGGTTGATCACTATTGACTATTGGGGTAGGCATTTCGGTGCTTGTGAGACGGTTTAGGATGGTGTTGAGGAATATGTTCTTGATTGGGGTAATTATGAGGAGGTTTTATGGGTTTCTTCTATTATTGCTATATAGCATGGTATGATTGGCTTTAGGGCTTCTATGATTAGGCGGCAGGTGATGGGTACTTGTCCTGGGTTTGAGAGTGGTAGGATGATTGACTTTCATTTAGGGGAGATTGGGAAGAGGGTGTCGTATTGCAGGTAATGGTATGGTTTTTCATATATGTCTTCTTCTTCTTCAGGCGATTCGGTGGGATGAGGGGATTTGTATGGGTCCCAGCTACTCAATTCACCAGGATTGTCCATACTTGACTGGGGTGAGGGGGGTACTGGGTTCGGTACTGCTGGATAATGACCTCGCAAAGTCACCGAAGGCTTGGAGATAATATAGATGTTGATTCGCATAAGGAATCTGAAATATTTGTTCCGAATGAGTAAATTTATAATACCAATATAAATGGTCCGTTATTGGACATTATAAATTTTCCAGCTAACTCATTTTTGGTTGCCAGCGTTTCGCCCCCGTGTGCTAGGCTGGGCTCATCAGTTGGTACCTAGCACACCTATCAAGACGCATGGCTAGTAGTGCATACCGTGGAGGCCACTGCATAGACTAATTGTAGCCACCGGCAGTGCCAATGCACTATGAGAGACTTTGTCCCATTAGCAAAAACTGATGCCTTCTTAGCCATCAGATGATATAGATGTTGATTCGCATAGGGAATCTGAAATATTTGTTCCGAATGAGAAAATTGATAATACCAATATAAATGGTCCGTTATTGGACATTGTAAATTTTCCAGCTAACTCATTCCTGGTTGCCAGCGTTTTGCCCCCGTGTGCTAGGCTGGGCTCATCAGTTGGTACCTATCACACCTAGCAAGACGCATGGCTAGTAGTGCATACCGTGGAGGCCACTGCGCAGGCTAATTGTAGCCACCGGCAGTGCCAAGGCACTATGAGAGACTTTGTCCCATTACCAAAAATTGATGCCTGCTTACCCATCAGTTAGCTGGAAAATTTATAATGTCCAATAACGGACCATTTATATTGGTATTATAAATTTACTCATTCGGACCAAATATTTCAGATTCCCTATGCGAATCAACATCTATATCATCTGATGGCTAAGCAGGCATCAATTTTTGGTAATGGGACAAAGTCTCTCATAGTGCATTGGCACTGCCGGTGACTACAATTAGCCTACGCAGTGGCCTCCACGGTATGCACTACTAGCCATGCGTCTCGGTAGGTGTGCTAGGTACCAACTGATGAGCCTAGCCTAGCACACGGGGGTGAAACGCTGGCAACCAGGAATGAGTTAGCTGGAAAATATATAATGTCCAATAACGGACCATTTATATTGGTATTATAAATTTACTCATTCGGAACAAATATTTCAGTTCCCTATGTGAATCAACATCTATATAATCTGATGGCTAAGCAGGCATTAATTTTTGGTAATGGGACAAAGTCTCTCATAGTGCATTGGCACCGCTGGTGGCTACAATTAGCCTACGCAGTGGCCTCCACGGTATGCACTACTAGCCATGCGTCTTGGTAGGTGTGCTAGGTTCCAACTGATGAGCCCAGCCTAGCATACGGGGGCGAAACGCTAGCAACCAGGAATGAGTTAGCTGGAAAATTTATAATATCCAATAACGGACCATTTATATTGGTATTATAAATTTACTCTTTCGGAACAAATATTTCAGATTCCCTAAGTGAATCAACATCTATATCATCTGATGGCTAAGCAGGCATCAATTTTTGGTAATGGGACAAAGTCTCTCATAGTGCATTGGCACCGCTGGTGGCTACAATTAGCCTACGCAGTGGCCTCCACGGTATGCACTACTAGCCATGCGTCTTGGTAGGTGTGCTAGGTTCCAACTGATGAGCCCAGCCTAGCATACGGGGGCGAAACGCTAGCAACCAGGAATGAGTTAGCTGGAAAATTTATAATATCCAATAACGGACCATTTATATTGGTATTATAAATTTACTCTTTCGGAACAAATATTTCAGATTCCCTAAGTGAATCAACATCTATATCATCTGATGGCTAAGCAGGCATCAATTTTTGGTAATGGGACAAAGTCTCTCATAGTGCATTGGCACTGCCGGTGGCTACAATTAGCCTACGCAGTGGCCTCCACGGTATGCACTACTAGCCATGCGTCTTGGTAGGTGTGCTAGGTACCAACTGATGAGCCCAGCCTAGCACACGGGGTCGAAATGCTAGCAACCAGGAATGGGTTAGCTGGAAAATTTATAATGTCCAATAACGGACCATTTATATTGGCTTGGAGATAGTCGAAATCAGGTGGATGTTCTTGGTGCGGGTTCATAGTTGGGTACAGGGGTGCGTGAAGCACTGGAAACGGTCAAACTCTTTAGAGGACCGGCGTTGATCGCACACTCAGTGGGCACGGTCGGAGCAAGTGTAGTTTTACCGTGTCGCAACGGGACGAGCTCCGAACCAGTACCCACACTGAGGGATAGACAAATGCTCAAGCCTGTATTTCTGGGCTTACAGGCTGCTGGTTGAACTGCCTCAATTCCTGGTTGGCAGTTGGCTATCGTTGAATTCGAACAGGCTCTGGCAGGTGGCCTATCTACAGGAGCGCGCTGGCTGGCTTCTGGTGCTTGGCGGACTGGTGGTGGTAGGCGAGCTAGGGGCTCACCCAAGGTCTTGTTAGCAGCGATGTCGCTAGCGGTCCATGTGCTAGTGTCTTGGCTGCCGGTGCTTGGCTCTCGCGATGTGCTCCGTTTGAGCGCTGGGCTAAGAATGTCATGTGTTCGTGTGTTGCATACCGTGGAAGATACTGTGTAGGCTACTTGGAGCCACCGGCAGTGCCAATGCACTATGAGAGACTTTGTCCCATTACCAAAAATTGATGCCTGCTTGGCTATCAGATGATATAGATGTTGATTCGCATAGGGAATCTGAAATATTTGTTCCGAATGAGTAAATTTATAATACCAATATAAATGGTCCGTTATTGGATATTATAAATTTTCCAGCTAACTCATTCCTGGTTGCCAGCGTTTTGCCCCCGTGTGCTAGGCTGGGCTCATCAGTTGGTACCTAGCACACCTACCAAGATGCATGGCTAGTAGTGCATACCGTGGAGGCCAATGCGTAGGCTAATTGTAGCCACCTGCGGTGCCAATGCACTATGAGAGACTTTGTCCCATTACCAAAAATTGATGCCTGCTTAGCCATCAGATTATATAGATGTTGATTCACATAGGGAACTGAAATATTTGTTCCGAATGAGTAAATTTATAATACCAATATAAATGGTCCGTTATTGGACATTATAAATTTTCCAGCTAACCCATTCCTGGTTGCCAGCATTTGACCCCCGTGTCCTAGGCTAGGCTCATCAGTTGGTACCTAGCACACCTACCGAGACGCATGGCTAGTAGTGCATACCGTGGAGGCCACTGCGTAGGCTAATTGTAGTCACCGGCAGTGCCAATGCACTATGGGAGACTTTGTCCCATTACCAAAAATTGATGTCTGCTTAGCCGTCAGATGATATAGATGTTGATTCGCATAGGGAATCTGAAATATTTGTTCCAAATGAGTAAATTTATAACACCAATATAAATGGTCCGTTATTGGACATTATAAATTGTCCAGCTAACTCATTCCTGGTTGCCAGCGTTTCGCCCTGATAGCCAAGCAGGCATCAATTTTTGGTAAAAAGACAAAGTTTCTCATAGTGCCTTGGCACTGCCGGTGGCTCCAAGTAGCCTACGCAGTGGCCTCCACGGTATGCACTAGCCAGCGTCTTGGTAGGTGTGCTAGGTACCAACTGATGAGCCCAACCTAGCACACGAGGGCGAAACGTTGGCAACCAGGAATGAGTTAGCTGGAAAATTTATAATGTCCAATAACGGACCATTTATACTGGGATAAAGTTAGCCAACAAGTGTGCATGGAAGGTTTCAATAGAACTCCTTTCTGATATAGCTTTGACTATCTTGTCTGATAAGACACCAACGGTGTAGGGATAGATTATTTGTATGATTTGAGAATGTGAAGGGGCGAACACCAAAATGTAATCTTGGAATTCCACAAGAAATCTTTTTTAAAAAATGACGTCATTTGTGGAGTTGGCAGAAAAATCTTGAAATCCCTTTAAGCAACATGGTTAAAGGATGGGGTAAGCTGCTAAAGCCTGGGAATACTACCGAAGAGGCAGCCAGAGGGTGAGGTGCTTCAAAAGAGGCACTACTAATGAAAAAGGGTGGAAGGTGTTGTGAATTGCCGACAGTATTAGATATCTGTTCAGATGGAACAGATGCCTGCTGCTGTTCAACTGATTCACCACTATCTGAAGACTTATTAGGATCATCTTTCGTATTCATAGTTAATGGGGCAACGTAATCACTCTTCCCACTAACGAACTCAGATAACAATTGGTTCACTTTACTAGACAGCTCAGAAATACACTGACTGACAGAGCAAATGCAACACCAAGAAGGAGTGGTCAGAACTTTATGCCAATTGCAGGGTAGACTGACGTCACTGTGGTATGCTCATGATGTGAAATGCGCCACTGTGCTGCGCACGTAGCGAACGATAAATGGGACACGGCGTTGGCGAATGGCCCACTTCGTACCGTGATTTCTCAGCCGACAGTCATTGTAGAACGTGTTGTCGTGTGCCACAGGACACGTGTATAGCTAAGAATGCCAGGCCGCCGTCAACGGAGGCATTTCCAGCAGACAGACGACTTTACGAGGGGTATGGTGATCGGGCTGAGAAGGGCAGGTTGGTCCCTTCGTCAAATCGCAGCCGATACCCATAGGGATGTGTCCACGGTGCAGCGCCTGTGGCGAAGATGGTTGGCGCAGGGACATGTGGCACGTGCGAGGGGTCCAGGCGCAGCCCGAGTGACGTCAGCACGCGAGGATCGGCGCATCCGCCGCCAAGCGGTGGCAGCCCCACACGCCACGTCAACCGCCATTCTTCAGCATGTGCAAGACACCCTGGCTGTTCCAATATCGACCAGAACAATTTCCCGTCGATTGGTTGAAGGTGGCCTGCACTCCCGGCGTCCGCTCAGAAGACTACCATTGACTCCACAGCATAGACGTGCACGCCTGGCATGGTGCCGGGCTAGAGCGACTTGGATGAGGGAATGGCGGAACGTCGTGTTCTCCGATGAGTCATGCTTCTGTTCTGTCAGTGATAGTTACCGCAGACGAGTGTGGCGTCGGCGTGGAGCAAGGTCAAATCCGGCAGTAACTGTGGAGCGCCCTACCGCTAGACAACGCGGCATCATGGTTTGGGGCGCCATTGCGTATGATTCCACGTCACCTCTAGTGCGTATTCAAGGCACGTTAAATGCCCACCGCTACGTGCAGCATGTGCTGCGGCCGGTGGCACTCCCGTACCTTCAGGGGCTGCCCAATGCTCTGTTTCAGCAGGATAATGCCCGCCCACACACTGCTCGCATCTCCCAACAGGCTCTACGAGGTGTACAGATGCTTCCGTGGCCAGCGTTCTCTCCGGATCTCTCACCAATCGAACACGTGTGGGATCTCATTGGACGCCATTTGCAAACTCTGCCCCAGCCTCGTACGGACGACCAACTGTGGCAAATGGTTGACAGAGAATGGAGAACCATCCCTCAGGACACCATTCGCACTCTTATTGACTCTGTACCTCGACGTGTTTCTGCGTGCATCGCCGCTCGCGGTGGTCCTACATCCTACTGAGTCGATGCCGTGCGCATTGTGTAACCTGCATATCGGTTTGAAATAAACATCAATTATTCGTCCGTGCCGTCTCTGTTTTTTCCCCAACTTTCATCCCTTTCGAACCACTCCTTCTTGGTGTTGCATTTGCTCTGTCAGTCAGTGTATGTTGGCACAAGGAGTTAGCCATACTAGAATGGTCTTTACTCGGCTTAAGAAACAACAGATCCCCCATTCTATTATAGAAGTGAAACAGCCTAGCCTGAACACGTTTAAGTTGGTTACCAGAGGGTTCACCTCCTTCAAAAAAATTAACTACAGATGCAAGACCAGTCTTGCCTAAGCCACCGACAAAGGAGGTCGCATTGAGCGGTGAGTCCCGAGAGGGGGAGTGGAGTTCGAGAGTGTGGAGTGCTGGAAGGTCGCCGAGGAGTGGGCCGACAATGATTGGTATAGAGCAGTACAGAGTGACGATAGGAAGATGGCAAAGGAAAATGAAGAAGGAAGAAAAGAAGCCAGGTGGGTGTAAAATGGATATGGAGAGGGAAAGAGAACTATTGTTATCGGCAGCAGTGATTATAATTTTATTATGTATTGGGGGAGTCGAGATGAACCCAGGCCCGTCATCTAGGAGAAATGAGGAAAGAGAAAATATGGGCGCAATCAAAAGAGCTGTACGAGAGGTGTTGACAGAAGTTTGCCCTTTCGGGCAGATAAAAGAGATGATTGAAGAACAGTCCAGTAAGATTGAAAAAATGGAAGTATGGATAAGAGGAAAAACGGACGACATAGCAGCACAGGTGAGAAATAACACCAAGGAAGTGGTAGCATTAAGGGGAAAAGTAGGGCGACTTGAAGAGGAGAATTTAAAGCTGAAAATAGAGGTGGAAGCGAATACTTTAGATAGAAGGAAGAAGTGCTTGTTTATTTATGGAGTGCCTGAGGAGACGTGTGAAGTCAAAGTAATTACAACTTATAAAGCAGTGGACCTAATACAGGGAAAAATGAAAATAAATTTTAGTGAAGTGGATATTGACGATGTGCAGAGAGTGGGGAGAACTAGAGGCAATAGGCCTATAAAGGTTCAATTGTTTTCAACGTTGATGGCGGATATTGTGTTAGCAAATGCGGGAAATGTTCAGAGGGATAAAATATGGATAAGGAGAGACGTGGGAAGTGACGCGATCAGAAATGAGAGGCTACTCAGAAAACACAAGATGCTGGCTGTAAAACAGGGGCTGAGGGCGACTATCAGAGGTCAAAATTTAGTGGTGTCAGACAGGAATTGGAAGAGAATCTGGTCTGTGGATAGATTGATGGATTTAGAATTGAAGTTAAAACAAGAGGGAGAAAAGGAGAGTAGTGCAATAAACTGTAGGCAAGTGAGGCGAAATACGAATAGCAGTGTGCTGAGGATGGACTTAGAGATGAAGTCAAAGCGGGCTGAAGAAAAAGGGAGTAGTACAGCGATTAGTGGAGAGGATAGGCAAAATACAAGAAGTAACAGTGTACCGTGTGAAGAGAGGCAGGGGGAGGTGTCCAGTGATAAAGTGACCGATAGTAGTGTTCGGAGTGAAGAAGTGCGGGTAGAGAGGCCAAGTGAGAATGTGACTATTTGCAGGGAAGAGAGAAGTAAGGGAAGTGTATGCAGTGAAGTAAGTGAAGAGCAGGGTAAGAGGCTCGGGCAGAAGCTCGATCTGACGCGAGATCTGAGCAGGGGCCGAAATGTCGAGCAGAGAGATAGAGCATTGAGGGCCATGTTGGCGGCTCTTTATGGAAAGAAGAAATAAAGGGCAGGATTGGCGAAGAACTAAGAGATGTAGGTGGTGTTGTGGAGTTGGATTATATGAGTGATTGGTATTTGTTATTCATTGCCGAAATTTTTGAAGATGGAGAGGTAATTTTATTAGGTTATGATGGTATTTATTTGTGAAGGCTGAAATGTGGTGATGATATTTGGAGCTGGAGGAGTGGTGGTAAATGTGGTGTTGGAAAATATTGAGGGCTTGGTATTTATGATTATGTGTTATTTGGGGGCTGAAATGTTGTGATGGAGAAGTGATGTATAAGTTATGATATGTTATAGGGTTGAAATGTGGTGTTGGAGAAGTGGTGGTATAAGATGGTGGATGGTAGAAGGTGAGTGTAATGGTAGAAGAAGTAGAGGTGGTATAAGGGGTGGAGTTGGTGTTGTATTGCTGAAATGTGGTGTCGGAAAATATTGAGGGCTTGGTATTTATGATTATATGTTATGATTAATTTATGAAGTGTTATGATATGTTACAGGGTTGAAGTGTTATATCGTTGGAATGTGGTGTGAGAGAAGTGGTGATATAAGTAGAGGTGGTATATGTTGTGGAGTTGGTGTTTTTTATTAGGTTATGAGGGTATTTATTTGTGAAGGCTGAAATGTGGTAATGGAGAAGTGGTATATTTATTGTTGATATTTGGAGTTGGAGGAGTGGTGGTAAATGTGGTGTTGGATAAGTGTTATATCGTTGGAATGTGGTGTGGGAGAAGTGGTGATATAAGTAGAGGTGGTATATAATGTGGAGTTGGTGTTGTATTGCTGAAATGTGGTGTTGGAAGTATTGAAGGCTTAGTATTTACGATTAGGTGATGTATGGTTTGGTATTGAGATGGTTTATTTACGGCTGATTTCGTGGGAGTTGGGAGGTGGTATTATTGTATTGGTGTCTGGTATGAGTATTTAATTTTTTGGAGCTGGAGAGAGGTGAGTTTATTATCATTTTGTAAATTTTGGTTTGTTTGTATGGAGAGGAGGAAGAGATATGATGTTGGAGAGGTGTTGGTATATGAGTGATTGGTATTTGTTATTATGGAGTGTTATGGCGGAATGAAATGAAAGGAAGCAATGTTAACGCGGATTGGTAAAAGCTGTGGTATGATGGATTGGAATGCAATGACGGAATATTGTTGTTATTATTTAGCCTTTTACTATAGGAGGTGGAATCTGAAAGATTGAAAGCTATGTTAGTGTTATGGCTGGTTTGGAATGCAATCTGGTAATGTTGCTGTGGTAGCTTATTTTGGAGTAGGTCAGGGAACAATAGAGGTGATGAAAATGCTGAAGCAAGAAGGTTGCATACGTGTGAGTGATAACAAGCAGGAAGTTGTAACACCAGCAGTAGAATGTAAACATTGACCAGGCTGTTGTGAACTGGTGTAGATGGAGTTGGTTCTGGTATAGAACCGGGGCGTTATTGTTCATTTCATTTTATTTTATTTTGTATTTGGTGGAGAGGGGTGGCTTAGGTTGGACTACGTTTATTAATCTTATTAGTTATTTATTTTTTTATTATTATTGTGAACATGTATTCGGGGCTGAACGCCTGTTTTGTTCATTAATAAATACATACATACATACATACATACATACAGATGCAAGATCAGCAATATTGGTGGTGATCATGTATAAAGCCTCACCAACTTCCTTCTCTCCATAAACAGGAATAGAAATAGGTAGATCTAAATAATCCTTTAATCTAGATGTATCTGTTGCAACCGTGCCACCAGACTGAACCTTTCTAATAACTAGTTCATAAATAAGTTCTTTCTTGTGCAAATACCAGGGAGCAAGAATATCTCTGGTGCCAGACATGATGAATGATATTTTTGAACAAATTCAAAAAAATAGGGAAACCAAAACATTTCTAGTGTTCAAATACAAAATTAAGAGAAAATAGTCAAATGGGGCTTTGTCCAGATCCATTCAACCATGTTCTGCTATGACTTGTTATGGAGTTTCCATGGCTCACAGAGGAATAGGAAGCACCTGGGTTGAATGGCTGGACAAGGAATTACTTAGAGCAGTATTTCACATAACAAATTTGGAAATTTTATTTATTTCTTCTTTTTAAAATTGAGAGATAAAATCTCAAACGAATAACAAACAATAGAACAGGTTATTAATGAGCTCATCAGCTCTAACAGTATCGGGGACTTAGAAGTCCAGAAATCAGGTACAAAAACTTGAGATAATTGCCAAGTTGTTAATTTACATACAGAAGAGCATTATTGCTCATGACAGGTACAATATTTTACAAGAGCAAGATTTTCTCTGAGCAGGTGCACTACACAGGAGTCTGAGCTCCAAAATGCCATAGTTTAGCCTCACAGAGGCAATCAGTTTCTTTTGACACACTTAAGTTACACTACGCAACCCGTCGGGTAATAATAAAAATTTCATGTGGCTATTTCTAGCTGGGTGCAGCCCCTGTAAGGCAGACCCTCCGTTGAGGGTGGGCGGCATCTGCCATGTGTAGGTAACTGCGTGTTATTGTGGTGGAGGATAGTGTTACGTGTGGTGTGTGTTGCAGGGATTTTGGGGACTGCACAAATACCTAGTCTCCGAGCCAAGGGAATTAACCATTTAAGGTTAAAATCTCTGACCCGGCTGGGTTTGAAACCAGGGCCCTCTGAACCGAAGACACTGCACTAACCATTCAGCCAAGGAGCCGGACCCATCGGGTGACCCCACTTTAGAGTGTTCGTACCCAGTTGCCCCATGTTGGGCTTATCAATTGCTCCACAATAAGAATGATCACTGTTACTAGAGGGTACCAAAATGAAGAAACAGTTACAGTAAAAACAGTAAAAAGAAAAGGTTGCACATAGCCAGCCATAAACAAAAGGCAAGAAGGCAAAACACCAGCACTCCTTATAGAAATTACTAGAAACCTAAGTGGACTTACGGCCCAAAGATACAGAGGCTAATCCCATACTATGAGGGGGTTAATAAAGAAGGAACATTCAAAGTCAAGACAAGATTTACAAAATTTTTGAGGTTGAAAACTTTAGTCACCCAATGCCAGTGGCGGCTCGTTTGGTGCAGCCTAACACACACGCGTGTGTAGTAAACGTGTACATTTTGAATAGGTGTGTTGGATAATCTAGCTAGCGGGAAATCAGGTATCGGGATGATGCTTTGGGAAGATAATAGCGTACAAATCATCCGCTGTATCATTTTCAAGCACTCACTTTAACAAGCACAATTATTATTATTATTATTATTATTATTATTATTATTATTATTATTATTATTATTATTATTATTATTATTTCATGTGGCTATTTCTAGCCGAGTGCAGCCCTCGTAAGGCAGACCCTCCGATGAGGGTGGGCGGCATCTGCCATGTGTAGGTAACTGCGTGTTATTGTGGTGGAGGATAGTGTTATGTGTGGTGTGTGAGTTGCAGGGATGTTGAGGACAGCAGAAACACCCAGCACCCGAGCCAATGGAATTAACCAACGAAGGTTAAAATCCCCGACCCGGCCGGGAATCGAACCCGGGACCCTCTGAACCGAAGGTCAGTACGCTGACCATTCAGCCAACAAGTCGGATAACAAGCACAATATAACTACAAAATTAACTAAAAAAGCAAATATTGCATTCGGTAACGTCTATTGCTAGTATGTTAAATCTATTCTTCGGTCCCTTTGAAGCAGGGAACTTGGCAATGATGTCATCGTAAAAGGCATTGTATCCATCAAGTCGTTGAGCAGTGATTTCTCCAGGGATATGGTTGCCAGCGCTGTCAGCCTCTCCTGGGATGTTGAATTCCTTAAGTAGGTTTTTATCCACTTAAGGCGCGAAAAGATTCTTTCTACTGAGGAGCTGGTAGACGGTATAGTATATCTATACATATAAAGTAACTTGTCCTGACTGACTGATTCATCATCGCCGAGCCAAAGCTACTGGACATAAAGAAATGAAATTTTGGGGATACATTCATATTAATATGTAGGTGCTTGCTAAGGGAGGATTTTTGGATATTCCGTTGCTAAGGGTTGAATAGGGGGTGAATTTTTAAAATGAGTTTATCAATATCTCGAAAACCGAACAGTTTAAAAACATGAAATTTGGTATTTGGAACTTACTTTAAAAATAAAGGAACACGTATTTTTTTGTTTTCAGAAAATCCCATTAAGGGGGGGTAAAAGAGCGGGAAAATGGGTTGAACACCTTTTATGAGGGGACTTATATCTCAAAAACTAAAGAAGTTACAGACATGAAAACTGGTATTCGGAATCTCCTCTTAAAATAAAGAATTTTGTTTTTTTGTTTTTGGAAAATCCAATTAATGGGGGTTAAACAGGAGTGGCGGTGAATTTTTAGAAATTTTTAAAATTAGTGTAAATATACCTCAAAACTTTAAAAGTTTACTGATGTAAAAATTGGTATTTAGAATCTCTTTTAAAAATAAAGAAACATGTACTTTTTGGTTGCTAAAGGTGTGAAAAGGGGGGTGAAATTTTTAAATGAGGATATCTACATCCCAGAAACTTAAAAGTTTACAGACGTAAAACTTGGTATTTGGAATCTCCTTTAAAAATAAGGAAATACATGTTTTTTGTTTTTGCAAATTCCCATTAAGGGGAGTGAAAAGGAGGGGAAAATTGGTTGAATACCTTTTATGTGGATACTTATATCTCAAAAACTGAGTATGTTACAGACATGAAAATTGGTATTTGGAATCTCCTTTAAAAACAATGACACACGTATTTTTTTTTGTTTTTGAAAAATCCAATGAATAGGGGGTGAACGGGAGTGACAAACGGGGTGGAATTTTTAAAAATATATATATGTAGGACTACAGTATATTCCAACCACTTAACATTTTACAGGCTTGAAAACTGGTACTTGGAATCTCCTGTAAAAGTAAAGAGACATAGATAATTTTCTTTGGAAAATCCACTTACTGGGAACAAAAAAGGGGTGAATTTTTGAGAATGAGCATATCTACAGTATTTCTCAAAAACGTAACATGTTACAGAAGTTAAAAATAGTACTTTTAATCCCTTTCAAAAATAAGAAACACGTATTTTTGGTTTTTGGAAAAACCACTTGGGGGAAGGGAGAAGGTGCAGGTGGATAGGACTGAAAAGTAGGTTGAATTCTTTGTCTTAGTATACTGATATCTCAAAAACTGAAGATGTTACAGACTTAAAACTTGGTGATTGGAATATCATAAAGAAATGCATATTTCTTTTGATTTCGGTAAATCCACTTAGGCGGGGGTGAAAAAAATTGAAAAATTAGTTAAATTATATTTATGAGTCTACTTATATCTCAAAAACTATAGATGTTGTAGACATGAAAATTGGTGTTTGGAATCCCCTTTAAAAGTAAAGTAACACATATTGCTTTGATTTTGCAAAATCCAATTAAGGGGGGAGGGGGGAAGAATTGAAAAATTTACTGAATTATTTGTATGAGGATACTTATATCTTATGAAAACTAAAGTTGATACAGATGTGAAAATTGGTATTTGGAATCTCCTTTAAAATACAGAAACGCGCATTTTAGGGGGAAAATATATTTTGGGGGAAGGGTTGAAAAGGAATTGAATTCCTTTTATGAGGACACATATCTCGAAAACTGAAGATGTTACAGTCATGATATTGGTATTTAGAAGCTCCTTTATAAATAAACATGTATTTTTTGTTTTCGGAAAATTCACTTAAAGAAGGAGGGTGAAAGGAAGCGAAAAAATTGAATTCTTTTTATGTAGATACTTATATCTCAAAAACTGATGGTTACAGACGTGAAAATTGGTGTTTGGAGTCTCCTTAAAAAATTAAGGAACACGCATTTTACAGGGAATTAACTTAACAAGGGTGGGCTGTAAAAGGAGTTCAATTCTTTTTGCAAGGATACTTATATCTCAAAAAAAAAAGATGTTACAGATGTGAAAATTGGTATTTGGAAACTTCTTTAAAAATGAAGAAACAAGTCTTCTTTTGTTTTTGGAAATCCACTTACGGAGGGAAAGAACTGAAATATTCCTTGAATTATTTGTATGAGGATACCTATATCTGTAAAAGATAAAGATGTTACAGACGTGAAACTTGGTATTTGGAATCTCCTTTAAAAAACATGTATTTTTATGTTTTCGGAGAAGAAGGAGCTGAATTCTGTTTAAGAGGATACTTATAACTCAGAAACTGAATATTTTACAGACGTGAAAGTTGGTATTTTGAGTCTCCTTTAAAAATAAAGAAACGCATATCTTTTTGTTTTCCGAAAATCCACTTAAAGGGCGAGGGGGTGGAAAAAAGGGAAAAAGAAGTCGAATTCATTTTATGTGGATACTTATATCTCAAAGACTGAAGATGTTACAGACGTTAAATTTGGTACTGTATTTTGAATCTCCTTTAAAAATAAAGAAACACGTACTTTTGTTTTAGGAAAATCTACTTCAGGGGTTGAAAAGAATTGAAAATGTGGGTGAATTTTGAAAATGAGTACCGGTATATCTACAGTATATGTCAAAAACTTAACATGTCACAGACAAGAAACTCGGTATTCGGAAAGTCCTTCAAAAATACAGGAACACATACTTTTTGTTTTTGGAAAAGGCACTTAACATAGGGGGAGGTTTGGGCGGGGGGGTGGAAAGGTGTGAAAAATGAAGTGAATAATTTTTAATGAGGATGCTAATATCTCACAAACTGATGATGTTACAGACGTGAAAATTAGTATTTGGAATATCCTTTAAAAGTAAAGGAACATGTATTTCTTTTTGTTTTCAGAAAATGGGAAGGACTGATAAAGGGGTTAAATTATTTTTATGGGGATTCTTATAGCCTATCTCAAAAACTCAAAATGTTACGACGTGGAGATAGATATTTGGAATATACTTTAAAAATAAACATTCTTTTTTGGATTTGAGAGAAAACTGTTTCTCATACAGTATGTACAGTTCTGTGTTGCATGGTCATCTTAGCCCCAAAAGGCAATAACACACACATGGTTTACAAAGAGTTTCCAGGGTAAATGAAACCCAATTTGTCGGTGAATGTTTATACTTTAGGGATTTTCAGGTAATGTCTTAGTACAGTACCGAAGAATTATTACTTTTATTATTTTACGAAATCCACGCGAGCGAAGCCACAGGTAACTGCTAGTAATTTATATGCCTCTTTGAACATGTCCTTGAGTTCTTTCTTATTGAGTGACAAAATTATTTCCTCCAAACTGGTACTTTTGTAAGTAGAATCAGAATACATACATTGTAGTTCGTTTTTTAACATGTGTGTGTCAAATATCATGGGATAGGAGATTTTTAAGTTCTCTAGAGCACCAAGATGGAGGATTTAGGAAAATTCTTCAAACGTAGAGCTATTTCCTAAGCAAAGAAATTTCACCTTCTGCATATCTTGAAATCTTGTATCAATTTCTACAGAGACTAAATCTAATATCAAAAAATAAAGCATCCGATAATTAAGAAAATTTAATTTTCTGTTTCTAAACCAGAATGTCTTTTTAGTTCAATTTTGGTTTTCTTTTCAGCCATATGAAAATAGGTTTTAAATGTTTCTTCATTCCTTTATTTACAGTTCACTCACAATCCGCAACATGGGCGTAATTCACTCGATAACAACGGACATTTATTTTCACTATAAAAGAATACTCCATGCACCACAAGTTCAAATTTATAACAAGCTTCTTCTTACAGCTGCTGGAACAGTAGCCCCAACTCTCGCGACAAAATATGCCAGTAAATTTGTCTTTGTTTGATTCTGTTTTAGCGTGAGATTGAGATACTAACATTATCAGCAATGCTATAGGAGCCGGCATGCGTTCACCCTAAGCAGATAATCCGTGTTACATATTCGGTTCTGTTCGGATAATATAAACCCAGGTTGTGCTATGTAGCCAAAATCCCAGCACCTCAATTGGCAGCACCAAGCAAAATATTGCCATATATGTACTGATGGCGGTCTACGTTGTGGGTTTACCGTGTTGTCATGGCAACCATTGTGTTACACGTCGCAAGTCAGCCCGCACTGCTGTGAACACTGAGAGGGCTGCACTCAGATTGCAAGGTGCACTCGTAAAGGAAGCGAACAGAGGTGCTTGCTTAATTAAGTTAACTATGAGCGCTACGCCTGTTGAGTAATCATAACATATAAGGTGCACTCTTCGGTTTTTGTAAACGAATAGGTTTTAAAGAGAAATTATAGGGATGCAGAAAATGCTAGACAATTATTTTGAGAAATGTTAGTGCAGCTGGGCTGTATCTGATCCACTACTGCCCAATGCAAGGTTGAATGGGAAACAACAGAGGGTCACCACTCTTCGTTCCCTTACGTTACATATTTCCCAGTAGGGAATAGAAACAGAGTCCTCAGATTTCACCGAAAATCCTACATTTAAACCACCAGTTTACAAAATTACATTAAAAGAAAATGGCTGAAACCTTCCTCTCAAACTACCCACAGATGCAAACACATGTTTAGGTAAATTCTGCCAATACCTTGTATCGCTGGATGTTCTTCAAGCAGGCCGTGCCCCTGCCTCCCTAGCCCTCTATGGCCTCCATCAAGTCGCACTCTCTAACACTGGAGCAGTTCAGACAAGACAGACCTAAAGTGCCCTGCTTTTATAGTTCCGTAAGGGAAGCCAAGCTTCCAGAACTCTTTGCTGATAGGCTGGATTCCTGTACACACCCTCCGGTTTTAATTCGCTAGAGAACATATTTCCAAGCATCTGGTAGGTAGATCACAATCGAGGAAGAACCAGCTGAAAAGTTGACAACTTCGGTACATTAAAAAAAAAAAACAATCCTCACAAAAAGACTTACCAACTCCCAAAATAAATATTGCTCGATCAAGTAGTTTGTTTTTAGTCCATGAGAGTGAGCTAGAAAATCGATGGTAGAGCCATCTAACTGTAGAAGACTAAATTCTTTGGGAGTTTACAAGTTCAAGTCTGTTGGCATAGATGGCCGTAGAGAAGGCGTGCAGTTTAAATAGCTGGGGAAGGAGTACCCCTGGTACAATTATAATAATATGGCCTATGCTACAGTGTTCAGGCATTTTGAGTTGATACCATGCAGGTAGCCTGCACATCAGTTTGAATGGCAACGTATGTATGCTATATATGCACATAAATAGGCACTAACGTGTAAAATAGGCAACAAAATAGTCATGAAAAAATTACTTATAATTTACTATAAGAGGAATTTACAAGCAACGTTTCAATGTTTTCCAGCAACAACCTTGTTCTCCTCTCATGCATAATGTTTTTTTTACTGAGAGAAAGATCTCTCAACATCACATGAGGTGTTGGGACAAAACTTCAATGAAGTCACTTCATCTGGTTTTATTTCGCTGACAGCGGCTACTTTCCCATAGGTTCGGTCAAAACTTCCCCTGACTTCTTCCACAATTCTAAATTACTCCACCAGGGGCATGCTATTCTTCTCCAACTTGGTGATTGCTCCTGGCAGGTTGTTGAAATTTGAAGATGCTCCGGTTATGATGATGATGATGCTTGTTGTTTAAAGGGGCCTAACATCAAGGTTATCGGCCCCACTCCGGTTATAAAGGGGCATATTAGCTCCCAACATTGCAGTGCATAGTTTTGAAGAAAATGGTTGTTGGTCGCTGCCCACAGTGGACTGGTGGAAAGGCTGTGCTGATACAGTTTTCTGTACTCGTATCAGATGCATCTCAGTATTTCTAAGTTGATCTATGTGGTATTTTTCTCACATTTGATCTGAAAAGTAATAAAATTGACATAAGTTACATCGTCCCTATATCTTAAATTTCTACAGTTGGGCTAATTGGCTATAATGCTTAGTATATACCATGCATCTGCTTCATGAAAAAGAAGACTATTAGAGATGATGTTTCTAGAAGTACAAAACTTTAAAGTAGGAACAAGGGACTTAGTAATTTTATGGAAATATGTCCTCTAGGATTTTCAGTAATTTACATGGAAATATGTCCTCAAGGATTTTCAGTTATAATTTGGCAATATCGTGTCTATTTAACCAGGTGACAATTATAATAAAAAAGACTTGAAACGATACCGGAGTAGCGTAGAAGAGAGATCCGTTTTTTCTGCTTGCCAAGGACCCACCAAGCTGGCCCTCGCGGTATTCTTACTTATATAGAAGAATGAAAACGGAGGCACTACAAATCTCAGATTTGTGAACATTTTACTTGTTTCTATTCGCCGGCTTTGGTCAGCCAAGTCACCCGTCATAAAGACTATTTTCTGTTGCCTGCAATAGATCCTGCATAATGCGTGCCCACAAGGCCGCCACACACGTTGAAAATTAAAAACCGCGTAATTTGAAACTCAGATAAAAAATTAGATGTATGGATTTTCAGGCGTTTGCTCTATTAACCAGCGTTTCGTCTTAGGTCTGACACTAGACTCTTCAGAGTGGAATGTGTCAGACCCTACCCACTGACACTGGGGTATATGCAGGTGAACTTATCAGAAGCCCATTTAAGAGGCACAGTCTGACAACTGCATACGGGAGATAAAACTCCACAATGGAATTAATGCCCGCCTAGCAATTCCGAATGGAAATTCTAAGTTCCCATGGAGGGAATTAGATATTTTTCCACCAATAGAGCATATTAAAAATCAGATAAAAAATTAGATGTATGGCTTTTCCGGCGTTTGCTCTATTAACCAGCGTTTCGTCTTAGGTCTGACACTAGACTCTTCAGAGTGGGATGTGTCAGACCCTACCCGGGCATTAATTCCATTGTGGAGTTTTATCTCCCATATGCAGTTGTCAGACTGTGCCTCTTAAATGGGCTTCTGATAAGTTCACCTGCATACACCCCAGCGTCAGTGGGTAGGGTCTGACACATCCCACTCTGAAGAGTCTAGTGTCAGACCTAAGACGAAACGCTGGTTAATAGAGCAAACACCGGAAAAGCCATACATCTAATTTTTTATCTGATTTTTAATATGTTCTATTGGTGGAAAAATATCTAATTCCCTCCATGGGAACTTAGAATTTCCATTCGGAATTGCTAGGCGGGCATTAATTCCATTGTGGAGTTTTATCTCCCGTATGCAGTTGTCAGACTGTGCCTCTTAAATGGGCTTCTGATAAGTTCACCTGCATATACCCCAGCGTCAGTGGGTAGGGTCTGACACATCCCACTCTGAAGAGTCTAGTGTCAGACCTAAGATGAAATGCTGGTTAATAGAGCAAACGCCGGAAAAGCCATACATCTAATTTTTTATCTGATTTTTAATATGCTCTATTGGTGGAAAAATATCTAATTCCCTCCATGGGAACTTAGAATTTCCATTCTAATTTGAAACTGCCGTGACATGCGCCCATAACCTTATTTTACCGGGCAAGTTGGTCGTGCGGTTAGCGGCGCGCAGCTATGAGCCGGTATCCGGGGGAGAGTGCGTTCGAATCCTACTGTCGGCAGCCCTGAAGATGGTTTTCCGTGGTTTCCCATTTTCACACCAGGCAAATGCTGGGGCTGTACGTTAATTAAGGCCACGGCTGCTTCCTTCCCACTCCTAGCCCTTTCCTATCCCGTCGTCGCCATAAAACATGCCTGTGTCAGTGCAACGTAAAGCTATAAGAAAACAATCACGTTATTTTTGTCATTATTTAGCAGGAGTCTAGAGGGGATGCTAGAGGCTTGTTAACCTGGGAGCTTACGCCCCTCCTACTCTCTTTGCTTGCCCTCACCCCCCCACCCCACTCCCTCAAGCACAACGGTTACTAACCAGACCTCAACAATCCAGACCAACGGTGTTTTCGCTGGCCTGCTCTTGTAAAGTTAGTCTTGGCAACCTCATAAAACACGCTGTGGCATCATCCTAGCCGGTCTACATTGGATCTGCAACCTGTATTTCGCGAAGGCTTAGCGGAGTGTAATAGAATTCGTGATTTTTAAAGGGAGTTTTAAAAATTGCATTTCAGTTGTAAATCTCTATTTTCACTTACAGTTCAAAATAACCGATTTAATTTTCATCCATTCTGTGAAAAGAAACCACCGGCATTCTAACTCCTCGTTCAGTAATTTAATGATTATTTGCATTTTAGCAATATAATTATTGAAAGTTCACGACTAATACAGGATTGTAACAAAACAGCTTGCCACAATACATAAATTAATAGGCCTATATATATGCTACAGTGAAATAGTTCTCAATCAGAAAATAGATAAAAGGAACAAACAAACTTATCTCCTTACAGCGAGCTTGATAGACTACCCTTCCATCCTCTGTGATCCACTGCTTCAGCCAGTAGGACCTTGACGATTTTTCATTGGGCACTGCCGCAAACATACTTCTTCTTCTTCCACTTCACAATAAATCACAACACGTTCTGAACGTAAAGTGTAAGTGTACAACAGTTCGCATCGAAAGGAAGGTACAGGGCATATGGGTTGGGCAACATAGTTCGACGTTGACTTGTTCTCGCATATGTGTTAGGAGGTTGTAGGGGTTGAAGACTTTTTAAGAATACAGTCAAAGGCATCAAATAGGCAATTATAATCCAAATAGGCACAAACCCCAGAAATAGGCATTTATAGGCACAATGAAACCAATAAAAAATAGCTAAAAAGACTCTAAAATGGATTTTTATCTCAAAAGCCTACGTTTCTGAACACAGGAATAAAATAGGCAAATAGGCAAATTCCCATCTCTAGTAATGACTTATGTAGCTTTAATGGGAACATTCGTAATTTGAATAGGTATTCCTACAGATCCTTGTAAAATCGCTCATTTTACTCTTCGCTCAAATGTCCTAGATTTCTGGGGAAAAGTCTAGGTGAGAAAACAGAAAATGAATTTTTATACTCATGTTACAAACAAGTGCCTTGTATGCTTAGAGCATGTTAGCCACAAAGTTTTGGTAATTAGAATAATCGTTGTTACCAAGAATTTCTGAAAACTAATTCTTTTTATCCATTGTGTTTTCAAATGCTGCATCAGACATCAATTTTCTCATATCAGGAGCATTAAATATACATTGTTTTAAGTTTGCTGCAGATAGTAGTGGAAATATCTCACATGTGTACTTGAAACAGTCACTTCCTTATTTAAAGCCTTTACAAACTGTTTCATTAAGCTTAATGTAGAGAAGTGGTAGCACATCTTTAGGAGGACTCACAAGGGTTTGGCACACAATATTCTTAAAACCAACTTCCAGATTTTCTTGAGGTGGCCAGTCTTTCATACTCCAGTGATCAACTCATGCTCTGCTATCCCTCAGACAAAGAAAGCATGGAAATTTTGTAAAAATCAGATTGTTGACCCAGCAATATAGTGGGAACTTTGAAATCACCACAAATTTGTCATTTGTGTTCAGTGTAGTTCGGTCGCAATAAAAGCAGTTGAAAAATTTGCATATGATTCTTTGAGGATCACTGAATAGGCAATGGACATTGAACCAAAAATGTTTCCGTTATGAAAGCAGACAACCTTTAGAATTTGCTTGGAAGCATCAGTGAACAGTCTCCATTAACTTGGATCATAGTTTGGAAGTCCGTGTTTTAGCATAAGTTATTTCATTCTTTCATGTTACTGCTATATACAAGATGATCATCTTTGGAGAAAAGAGATTGAAAACCTGTTTCGTGTTGTTGGTCAATCATCAATCATCAATCAATACTGATCTGCATTTAGGGCAGATTTCCTATCTGTTGCTTTCCTAGCCTTTTCCTAAATGATTTCAAAGAATTTGGAAATTTATTGAACGTCTCCCTTGGTAAGTTATTCCAATCCCTAACTCCCCTTCCTATAAATGAATATTTGCCCCAGTTTGTCCTCTTGAATTCCAACTTTATCTTTCCTACTTTTATAAATGCCACTCAAACTTATTCGTCTACTAATGTCATTCCACGCCATCTCTCCGCTGACAGCTCAGAACATACCACTTAGTCGAGCAGCTCTTCTTCTTTCTCTCAGTTCTTCCCAACCCAAACTTTGCAACATTTTTGTAACCCTACTCTTTTGTCGGAAATCACCCAGAACAAATCGAGCTGCTTTTCTTTGGATTTTTTCCAGTTCTTGAATCAGGTAATCCTGGTGAGGGTCCCATACACTGGAACCATACTCTAGTTGGGGTCTTACCAGAGACTTATATGCCCTCTCCTTTACATCCTTACTACAACCCCTAAACACCCTCATAACCATGTGCAGAGATCTGTACCCTTTATTTACAATCCCATTTATGTGATTACCCCAATGAAGATCTTACCTTATATTAACACATAGATACTTACAATGATCCCCAAAAGGAACTTTCACCCCATCAACGCAGTAATTAAAACTGAGAGGACTTTTCCTATTTGTAAATCTCACAACCTGACTTTTAACCCCGTTTATCAACATACCATTGCCTGCTGTCCATCTCACAACATTTTCGAGGTCACGTTGCAGTTGCTCACAATCTTGTAACTTATTTATCACTCTATAGAGAATAACATCATCTACAAAAAGCCTTACCTCCGATTCCACTCCTTTACTCATATCATTTATATATACACTGACTGACAGAGCAAATGCAACACCAAGAAGGAGTGGTTCGAAAGGGATGAAAGGTGGGGAAAAAACAGAGACGGCACGGACGAATAATTGATTTTTATTTCAAACCAATATGCAGGTTACACAATGCGCACGGCATCGACTCAGTAGGATGTAGGACCACCGCGAGCGGCGATGCACGCAGAAACACGTCGAGGTACAGAGTCAATAAGAGTGTGGATGGTGTCCTGAGGGATGGTTCTCCATTCTCTGTCAACCATTTGCCACAGTTGGTCGTCCGTACGAGGCTGGGGCAGAGTTTGCAAATGGCGTCCAATGAGATCCCACACGTGTTCGATTGGTGAGAGATCCGGAGAGTACGCTGGCCACGGAAGCATCTCTACACCTCGTAGAGCCTGTTGGGAGATGTGAACAGTGTGTGGGCGGGCATTATCCTGCTGAAACAGAGCATTGGGCAGCCCCTGAAGGTACGGGAGTGCCACCGGCCGCAGCACATGCTGCACGTAGCGGTGGGCATTTAACGTGCCTTGAATACGCACTAGAGGTGACGTGGAATCATATGCAATAGCGCCCCAAACCATGATGCCGCGTTGTCTAGCGGTAGGGCGCTCAACAGTTACTGCTGGATTTGACCTTTCTCCACGCCGACGCCACACTCGTCTGCGGTGACTATCACTGACAGAACAGAAGCGTGACTCATCGGAGAACACGACGTTCCACCATTCCCTCATCCAAGTCGCTCTAGCCCGGCACCATGCCAGGCGTGCACGTCTATGCTGTGGAGTCAATGGTAGTCTTCTGAGCGGACGCCGGGAGTGCAGGCCTCCTTCAACCAATCGACGGGAAATTGTTCTGGTCGATATTGGAACAGCCAGGGTGTCTTGCACATGCTGAAGAATGGCGGTTGACGTGGCGTGCGGGGCTGCCACCGCTTGGCGGCGGATGCGCCGATCCTCGCGTGCTGACGTCACTCGGGCTGCGCCTGGACCCCTCGCACGTGCCACATGTCCCTGCGCCAACCATCTTCGCCACAGGCGCTGCACCGTGGACACATCCCTATGGGTATCGGCTGCGATTTGACGAAGCGACCAACCTGCCCTTCTCAGCCCGATCACCATACCCCTCGTAAAGTCGTCTGTCTGCTGGAAATGCCTCCGTTGACGGCGGCCTGGCATTCTTAGCTATACACGTGTCCTGTGGCACACGACAACACGTTCTACAATGACTGTCGGCTGAGAAATCACGGTACGAAGTGGGCCATTCGCCAACGCCGTGTCCCATTTATAGTTCGCTACGTGCGCAGCACAGCGGCGCATTTCACATCATGAGCATACCTCAGTGACGTCAGTCTACCCTGCAATTGGCATAAAGTTCTGACCACTCCTTCTTGGTGTTGCATTTGCTCTGTCAGTCAGTGTATAAGAAAATATAAAGGTCCGATAATACTGCCTTGAGGAATTCCCCTCTTAATTATTACAGGGTCAGATAAAGCTTCACCTACTCTAATTCTCTGAGATCTATTTTCTAGAAATATAGCAATCCATTCAGTCACTCTTTTGTCTAGTCCAATTGCACTCATTTTTGCCAGTAGTCTCCCATGATCCACCCTATCAAATGCTTTAGACAGGTCAATCGCCATACAGTCCATTTGACCTCCAGAATCCAAGATATCTGCTATATCTTGCTGGAATCCTACAAGTTGAGCTTCAGTGGAATAACCTTTCCTAAAACCGAACTGCCTTCTATCAAACCAGTTATTAATTTCACAAACATGTCTAATATAATCAGAAATAATGCTTTCCCAAAGTTTACATACAATGCATGTCAAACTTACTGGCCTGTAATTTTCAGCTTTATGTCTATCACCCTTTCCTTTATACACAGGGGCTTCAATAGCAACTCTCCATTCATCTGGTATAGCTCCTCCGACCAAACAATAATCAAATAAGTACTTCAAATATGGTACTATATCCCAACCCATTGTCTTTAGTATATCCCCAGAAATCTGATCAATTCCAGCCGCTTTTCTAGTTTTCAACTTTTGTATCTTATTGTAAATGTCATTGTTATCATATGTAAATTTTATTACTTCTTTGGCCTTAGTCTCCTCCTCTATCTCGACATTATCTTTGTAACCAACAATCTTTACATACTGCTGACTGAATACTTCTGCCTTTTGAAGATCCTCACATACACACTCCCCTTGTTCATTAATTATTCCTGGAATGTCCTTCTTGGAACCTGTTTCTGCCTTAAAATACCTAAACATACCCTTCCATTTTTCACTAAAATTTGTATGACTGCCAATTATGCTTGCCATCATGTTATCCTTAGCTGCCTTCTTTGCTAGATTCAATTTTCTAGTAAGTTCCTTCAGTTTCTCCTTACATCCTCAGCCATTTCTAATTTCCAATAGAATGATTTTTCTGGGCACAGCAAATTTTTTCTTGGAGTCTAGAACCTAAAAACTCAGCTAACTCTTTAGGAAGGGCAAGATCCCTCACTAAGTCATTCAATTCACTCTGGTTAAAACACTCATGTTCTGCAGCACCCAATGCTGGTAGATAGTCACAGTCACTCTTCTCAATTTCCCTCTCTTCCACATCAGACTTAGATGAAAACTGTTCAAGATTTTCTGGTCACACAGGGATTGGTACATCAGGCCCATGGGGCACAGATAAAATGGCTGACCAAACAAGTGGATACACAATTTGCTTTTATTTTTAGAATTGTATCCCTTGACACCATATGGACAGAAGTAGCAGTCATTACCATGATTCGACTGCCCTCTCCAAACCATAAGTACTCCAAAATATAGCAACGGTCTTCTGCTATTGATCCAATGATGAAGTTCTTCAATGCATACTGTATATACTTTGTGTGGTGCCAAAGCTTTACTTTGGTCTCCAAGTTTGATTCCAAAATAGGCATGATATGACTTTTTTTCACTAAATCTATAATATCATGCCTCTGCTTAGGCAATGTGTATTTCCCACATATATAACAAAAGTGGTCTAGATTATTTATACATCCTCAACGCAGCATAGTAAATACTTTGTTACCGAACTAAAATCTCTCAACCTTCTACTCCACAACAAAGCTTCAAATTTGCCAGGTTGAGTGGCTCAGACGGTTGAGGCGCAGGCCTTCAGACCCCAACTTGGCAGGTTCGATCCTGGCTCAGTCCGGTGGTATTTGAAGGTGCTCAAATATGTCAGCCTCGTGTCGGTAGATTTATTGGCACGTAAAAGAACTCCTGCAGGACTAAATTCCGGCACCTTGGTGTCTCCAAAAACCATAAAAGTAGTTAGTGGGACGTAAAGCAAATAACATTATTATTTATTATTTTTATTATTTTAAAGCTTCAAATTGATTTTTGTTTCCAGATAATAATTTCGTGTGGCTACTACTAGCCAGGTGCAGTCCTCGTAAGGCAAACCCTCCGATGAGGGTGGGCAGCATCAGCCATGTGTAGGTAACGCGTGTTATTGTGGTGGAGGATAGTATTACGTGAAGTGTGTGAGTTGCAGAGATGTTGGGGACAGCACAAACACCCAGCCCCAAGCCACTGGAATTAACCAATGAAGATTAAAATCCCCGACCTGGCTGGGAATCGAGCCCAGGACCCTCTGAACCGAACACCAGTACGCTGACCATTCAACCAACAAGTCGGACTGTTTCCAGATGAAACACAGATTACAGTGGTCTCAGAGAAAGAAGCTACTTGTGGGCACTGTAAGGAAATGTGAAAGGAACTAGATGGGGTGAGTAATGCCTTACAAAGATAAGACAAGATAAGATGTTTCTCTCACCAAGGAGTGGCAGACATTTCTAACTTAAAAATATTTTGAAATAAATTGGTTTCATATTCGAACATACTAAAACTACGTATGTTATAAAATAAATTATAAATACAGTTTAAATAATTATGCTCGTAATATATTATAAGAAAATTAAAATGACAAAATGGGACATGATAGGAACTTTCGGGCTTTGAATTTGATTTTAGCATGGTAAAACTACTCTTAAAACATTCAAACTTTGAAGGCAGTAATTTCATCACAGACTAGTGTTATTTATCACTATGACCAACCCTCTAATGCCCATACACCTGGTTCACATTGTTTCTGACCACCCTGTATAAACGAGAAACATTTATGTGTCAACTAGTGCTTGATTTCATGATGGTAGTAATTTTGTTTTAAGGAGATATACAACAAGTTAATCATCACGCACGCACGCTCGCACGTTCGCACATTCCCTTAAGAGAAGGTTTGGACTCTTTTGAAGATTGAAGACATTGACCAAAAAGTGGGATGGCCTTGAATGACGTGAAAATGAAAACTACCGTAGACCTCGCAAATCTAATACTGTTGAGGTCAGAAGAGAGCAAGAGTTGACCAAGGGAGGTAAAATAGGAAAAATAAAGTACCTAATGTGCTTGGCACAGGATACTGGAGCAATGTCAGACTCAGTTAGGGTCCCCATGGCTATCACTACATGCTCCCAACTCGATAACCCCTGGAGGGAAAGATTATTTCAGAAATATTTCTTAAGAACAACAAATTCCACAGTAAAGAAACAATGGAAATGAACTACAGTAATAAATCAAGAGCACAGGAACAAGGAATAAAGCAGGTGATTTGATAAGCCCTACAGTCAGCACATTGTACACTTTCTAAAACTGCATGTAATAGTAAATAAGAAAACTATTTCTGGAAATATAAGTTACCAGTACCAAAAGGAACAAACAAGTGATAAGTCAAATTATATATAGAAATATAGGAAAATAATTTTTATGAAATAGCCCAATTGCTTTTTCTTACACAATCACTGAGAGGAACCTACATGAAATTTGTAATAATATATTTTCTTTTCCTTTTTTCTTTTTTTTTTTGCTAGGGGCTTTACGTCGCACCGACACAGATAGGTCTTATGGCGACGATGGGATAGGAAAGGCCTAGGAGTTGGAAGGAAGCGGCCGTGGCCTTAATTAAGGTACAGCCCTGCATTTGCCTGGTCTGAAAATGGGAAACCACGGAAAACCATTTTCAGGGCTGCCGATAGTGTAATAATATCTTCCAGGGGTTAAAGAAATATAATAGAGAGCAAGAGAGTGGGTTTGTTTTGTTCATATTTTATTATCCTGTTTTCCAGAATGAGAGTAAGGAAAAAAAAAGTACAGAGAAACATTATCTGTGAGTATCATGCTATCTGTTAGAACTTGGTGATTACTCAGACTTCTCAAGAAACAGGCTGGGGGGTCTTTTATTTCAGCTACTGTATCATATGTCAGCTTAGTCATTTTCAGTGTCCTGTTTAAACAGAAGTACATGCAGGCAAACACTTACCTGACTTTTTAAGAAAGGGAGAGTCAGCTCAGTTTTGATAGTTCATTCACACTGGAAGCATGTGTCTTGTATTAGTGTTGGTGTGATATAATAATGTAATGAAGTTTAACAGTTGTTGGAGGAATTAGATTATAGAACTTGTAAGAACTTCTTATATGTTATTACATAGTGTTCAAAGATTACTTAAAGGACTAGTGTTCAAACATGGGAAGTGAACTTTCAATTGAAGGACTTAAACCTGCTTCCTCGTCAGGTAGCATCGACCGACGTGGACTAGAAGAAGAATTCGATTCTGCAGACAGACAAAGCATGAAGTACGGTGAATTGATTATCATTGGCTATAATGGATCGCTACCTACTCATCATCGTACCTGTCAACAAAGCAAATATATTCTGCGTAAACATGATCATCCCAATGGTGTAAAGTACTCAAAACACTATGTGGTTACTTCTCCATCAAAATCAAAAGCCTTCTTAGATAAGAGAAAATATTCTATCATATTTACAAAATCCAAAAATCAAGCAACTATTGTAGAATACCAGACAGATGAGCAAACTGATATGTTTCAGGTAGGTCGATCAACAAAAACATCAAATGACTTTGTAGTACACAATGTAATTCGAGGTGATTTTACTCCATCTCAGCTTTCATGTCGAATTTTAGTTGACCGTACTTACCCTCACTTGGCGCGTGTGTATGCAGCTGGCTTCGATTCATCAAAAAATATTTTTCTTGGTGAAGAAGCTACAAAATGGGAGAATAGTATCCTCATTTGTCATCCACGAGGGAGTTACTTTGGAGGAGAAGCCAAGCCAGGTCAGTGGTGTGAAGTGTCTCTAGGAGGCAGAATCCTCAGTTTTCATCCATCGGTGCTCATAAAACGTAAAAAGATTCATAGTGATATGAATGTTCTTCAGGATGGATCTCTAATTGACATTTGTGGTGCAACATTGTTGTGGCGATCTGCTGAAAGCCTCAAAAAGTCACCAACTAAAGAGGACTTGGAGAAGTTAGTGGATAATTTAAATGAAAAGAAACCCATATGTCCAGTTGAATTTACCACCTTAGTTTTTCCAAAGGAAACATCTACTGGAGTGAACTGCTATCCCAATAGGAAGCAGCAGCCATACGTTTATCTCAACTGTGGCCATGTCCAGGGACTCAACATGTGGAGTCTGCAGACTGGCTCATTGTCATATATGTGTCTACTGTGTCGTTCAGTAGGACCTGTGGTGAAGCTCCGTATGGGAATGGAACCTGCATTTTATGTAGACTACGGTCCTCCAACTTTTGCATTTAATCCCTGTGGCCATATGGCCAGTGAAAAAACAGTGAAGTATTGGGTAAACGTCCCAACTCCTTACGGAACAAATGGTCTTGATGCTATTTGCCCTTTCTGTGCTACTCCAATAGTTGGTTCGCGAGGTTATGTTAAGCTAATTTTTCGAAACACTGTTGACTAAAGCAAAAGATTGAATGACCCATTCCTGTCTCAACAAACCATAATGTAGAAGAATTGAAATGAGTTGTATGACTGGGCTGGGCTTGCATGAACACCCATCTTTAACCCTCCAGCACTCTCATTCTTTTATTTTAAATCGAGCACTTGCGTGCTGCACTGTGTATTCCATTAAGTGTTTCAATGTTTCCTTTGAGGTTGCTTAAAAATAAGGTCTAAACATCATGTTAGGTTAGAGATTAACTAATTTTATATATGATCATATGTTAAGAGTAGACAGTGGAAGTTTAGGCTCCAAAAGGTAATGTTTTAGGTGCCTAAAATAGGATCCTTAACTGCTATATTTAGGCACTAAAATGAATAATAAGCAGATATATATAACTGAGCAGATATCAAGAAAACATTAAAACAGTGATGTAAACAACCTTAACTTAATTTTAATGTGCAATATCGGTATTAAAAGAAACCAAATACATTTCACAATCGGCACATGTAGGCATAACTCACAATTACAGATTGAGGTTAATCATCATGTCCATATTTGGCTTCACAGTAAATAATAAGCACTTTCTCTAAATTGTCCATGGAAAAGTTATGACATTTGTCACTAAGTATTAATATGTATGCTGAGATAGAGTGTTCAATGTCAACTGAAAACACAGGGCAATATTTTAAGTTTTTGATATGATGAACTGGGATTTCACTTTCACCTTTCACTTTAGCTGATTTTATTTTCACCATTACGTTTTCTTCAAGTGAACACGTTGAGCTCTAAAGATCAACATGTACCAGATGTACAGCTGTTGTTCTAGTGAAAGGTGAAATTCCAAGATTTGACAAGGTTTTATTTATAAAGGTAAAGAGACTGGGATGTGTGTATTGTGTCACTAATTGCTGGGCTTACCAAAGCTGGGAAGGAGGAAGGGGTTGCTATCTGCCCTTGCAGTGTTTAACAGTACAGGCTCATAACAATCATAGTTGACCTTTAAGTTACAGGCTCTTTAAAAATAATGGTACAGTAGGCCATTATTATGAATAGTGTAAAATAGCAAAATTAGAAAGTAAATTCAAAACAAAGAAAATCTAGTCAATCTGGAAAATTAGCACTAAAAAATAGACTTAGAATGGAAAATAGGCACTAATGTCAAAATAAGCATTTTTAGGCATTATAAAACTGCTTTATATAGACCCAAACATTCATGAAACATGTAAATTTGAAAGGTGACGCATGTAGATGTTAAGGAAAAAATGGGCATTTGCCTAAAATTGCCTATTTGCCTATAATATTTTTTTAATAAACTGAATACAATAGAGCTGGCCCTGCGGTAAGGGATAGCATGCCTGCCTCTCACCTGGAGGCCCCAGGTTTGACTCGCAGCCAGAACGGGGATTTTTTACCTGGACCCAAGGGCTGGTTCAAGGTCCACTGATTCTAAATGATTACAATTGAGGAGCTATCTAACAGTGAGATGGTGACCCCGGTCTAGGAAACCAAGAGCAACAGCCGAGAAGATTCGTTGCACTGACCATGCGTCATCTCACACACTGCATGCCCATCGGGTTGAGTAGATCAGAAGGTAGACCACTGACCTTCTGAGCTCATATTGGTGGGTTCAATCCCAGCTCAGACCGGCGGTATTTGAAGGCACTCAAATATGTCAGTAGTGTCCGAAGATTTACTGGCACATAAAAAGGATTCCTCTGGGACAAAATTCTGGTACCTCAGTATCTCCAAAAACCATAGAAGTAGTTAGCTTTGGGAAGGCCACTTCCGCTTCTGAACATTTCTGGAGACTGATCTTGTAAAGGTAAACCATTTTGTAGAGTAAGCTAATCAAACCTCAAAGTTATTTCCAAACTTCTCAAGCTGCCACTGGTGAACAGAAATCTGCACAGGGCTTTATCGTAAAATTATTTGGAAAACATATGGGCATTCCTTTTGAATATTTGTTCTATTTTGTGTCCAAGGAAAACAGAAAGAAAGGTGTATAGGAATGATGAAGTAGCCGTTAAGTTAATTGTTCTGTACAGGCTCATTCCAAACCTTTTGTTAGGGTTGCCTTTTGTTCTAATGAGTTTACATTCTGAGATTTGTAGTTGCCCAGGAATACTACCAGTGACTGTTTACTCACAAGTTACCATGAGATTTTTCAGCATATCTTGCATCATTCTATTCATAACTCATATTGTCGCTGGTAAGATCGAGGTCAGGTAGATCAGTTAAACTTGACAAGGAAGAGACTTACATGTCCTGATTGTTGAAGCAGAAATACCATAGCATGTTTATCACCCAGTAAACATGAGGAGGGACGAGTGAGTGTGTTTAGATCTCAAGACAAGAAAAAATGTAGTACAAAAGAACTTTCAGTGAGAAACGCTCCCTGAAAAATTAAACTAAGGGAAAATACAATTGGATACTTAACAGTAGAAAGGTGCAAAGTACCAAATTCATGAAAAATGTGATAAGTAATTGAAAGGTGCAGGATACCGAGGAGCATTACCTGTGAAAAGGTCTAAGTCCGTTGAGAACTCCAAGTGGATAGAAATACCACAACTAGATGGCAGTAGTGCTAAGTTCCCTGCTGATTTCATAAGAAAGGTGCAATGTGCCATTCAATTGTTTTTGTTTGTCTTTGGTGCGCTGCCTGATATGTGTATGCATAGACTGCTGCACAGAACAAGAATCGAATGATGGTATTTCTTTTCCTTTTTCTAGTGGAAAATGGGTTGTTCATAAGAATAGAAGAATGCTTTATTGTTAGTGGGCACAGCTTCCTTCCCTGTGACTCCGAGTTTGCCTTAATAGAGAGAAGATAGTCAGTGACGAAGGCATTTGTACCTAGTGACCTATGCAAAATGGTCGAGGAATCAAAGGTTCTTAAACCTTTCAAAGTAATTTCCATGGATAGTTCACATTTTTTAACATTCAAGCTGTGGCAGACGAGATAATCTCCACAAAATACCTGAACATTTCCAAAGCATTACATACGATGCATCAGATGTAGAACATGTATCAGTAAAGTGTGTTTCACGGAGATAGAAAGCGTCGTTAAGGTAACCGTCCTCAAAAAGGGGAAACATGAAAAAGATACTTGATCGGCTGTTTTTGAATCCAGTTCCTCAACGAACTCACTTCTTAAAGATGAAAAAAGAAGGATGTAATGGCCATTATCCCTTACCTGGAAAGGAATGAGCATAAACAATATTACATGGAGATCTGTGGTGAATGAGGACATAACACCTAGTAAAGTTTGATGGGACTTTGCACCTTTTATAAACGTCGACGTTTGAATTGCCTTCAGCAGCAAACAATTCCATCTGTGTCATGAAACGGCCAATAATATATGAGATGAAACTCTCCTTTAAAACTTACAAACATTTGAAGAATAAATAATTAAAACACTGCACTATGGACAGGTTTTTGTTATAACTTCTGTTCATAAATTTGGCACTTTGCACCTTTCTACTGTTAAGTATCCAATTGTGAAGAATAAAAATGGTATTTTAAGTAAATGCGAGGAAAATAGGAATTAAGGAATGAAAAGAAAGTGGGAGTCAGTTTTCGCAGAAGTGAACAATGCGGTATATGAGAGATTGGAATGTGTTTGAGCAATGAAAATGTGAGTGAGTGGGCCAATGTTACAAGAAAAAACATGAGAAATCGCAAATAACCTGAAAGTTGAGGTTAACTGAATAAAGAATGCATGTGTCACGTTGGGTCATTATTCCCTTTTCGAGAACATTGCGGTAAAGTAAAATGTGCTAAATTTGTACACCCAGCTGAATGATTACGTCCCAAAGCTGTAATGAATGTAAAGGCTCTAAAATCACTTGTAATATCTCCCAGGCAAATATTTAGTTATGATTTATTTAGAATAATCAAAATAAAGACGTATGCTTATATTTAAGGTGGATGTTCCTTGCCATTAAAATGTTTGATTAATTTTTACAACCTTGTTTTAGAGGACTCCTCTCATAACGGACTTTTTCCATGGAACCAATGTTGTCAGCAGTAGAGAGATTCGACTGTACCAGTACGTTCATTGTTTTGTCTTGAGGAACACCGTTTCTCCGTTTATCTCATGTCATCATAATCACAGCCATCCACTTGGTTGAAGTCAGGATCTTCATAGAGTAGCCAGTACAGCTGTGAATTAAACCAAGATTTCTTCTTGCCCTAAATAAACAGAGCATTATTGCACACTTTCCTCTGAAGGAAACACCAATATAACACTAATGGCACTCAAATCAAGCACAAGTCCTGGAGGGTTAATGTTGTTCCACTCATGTAATTTATAAACTTTAGAATATTTTTGTCTTGGAAATGTGGTGTCCAAATTTTTTCATTAATACACTATTCTCCCGCCAGATGTACAGTCACTCAAAAAAAGAAATGAACACATGGTATTGTTTAAGTTCTCCCACAGGTACACTTTTCTCAGAAACAATTGAACCTATAGATATAATTTTTGTTGTGGATAATAATTAAAACCACCAGTGTTGAAGGTACACAAATTAAAATGACAGCTTGAAGAGTAGATAGTTTACCCTTACTAGACTATTTCTTCTAAATACAGTAATAATTTTCTTAATTTTCATAATTTTCATTCTGGTTTATTTGTTAGTAGTAACAAGAAACAATAGCTCATATGTGCAGCAGACTGTTTCTGCCAATTTAATTTACCTACCTTCCACCATTTCACCTGCTTCTTACAGCAGCTGTCATGTCATTTTTGTTTCTATCTTCCAACCCCTCCTTAGTGTCGAATGGAACAATATTGTGCAAAACACAGCAACTATGCCACTTTGGCACATTGACAGGTGTATGCTATGCTGTGAAGAATTGGAAAATGCCCTAAGTCTAATAAAGTATTAAATGCGAAGAACATAATAATACCATGTCCTCATTTTTTTTTTTTTTTTTTTTTTTTTTTTTTGAGAGACAACACATGTATCAGTTGTTTCATAGCTTATAATACTTACAGAATGTGAACTGCATTATGTGATATATTTACTTCTCTAAATTTGGGAACAGAAATTTACAATGAGATCATCAAACTGTTTGTTCCATGTAAATGTCTATACATTGTAAACTCATGTTGAGTTTCTGAAAGTGCAATTTTTTTAATAAAGTTGTGGATACATTTGGATAAGCCTTACTCCTATGTTAACTGAAACATTCCATTGCATTACTAGTCAGTAAGGTGACTTTCTAGGATTCGGAAGACGAGTTGGTTTGATCCCACCATTGGCAGTTCCTAAAATGATTTTTGTGCTTGCCTGTTTGAATGTCACTCTGAGGGTCACTGTTGCTTCCTTCCCATAATTAGCCCCAGTTAATTGCAAAATATTTTATTCAAAATGGAAATTACTACCTCATGAAGGGATGAGTCCACAAAGTTGCAACTCAGCATGCAGGTCAGTGATAAAGCAGTGATCCAATGATAACACTTTCTGGTTCCTCTGAGCTCACATTTCGACACAGGTCAATAGATGATCCTCCATGAGCTGCTATACTGTACGAGGAGGAGGAGGAGGAGGAGGATCCTGGACCACTTCCTGTGTAATTGCAGCCTATGCTTGTTGTACCATGAGGATCAGTTGGTCTACAGTTCAAGAACACTAAGAAGAGTTGTTCAGTCATCTGCCTATTGTGTCCTACATATATACAGTAGGACTTAGGTTCGGAGACTTGATGGGACATCATAAAGTTGTATTACCAAGAGACCTTCTTTGGAGATCTACACCATGTAAGCATGTACAGTGCCCAGTTGAAATATCCCATTTTCAATGTCTACCACCACACGTACTTTTACTATATTGGGTATGTTAAATAACATTTTCGCAACATAACTTAACAATCATCAGTTCCGATTTTATATTTAAGCTGATAACTCTCTAGACCATTATGTTTGTTCTTGGTCTCTCTTGCTTCTCGACAAGACTCTTTCTCTCCCCAGTACATTGTCAGACATGACTGTGACAGTGATTGGGGCCAAGACAAAGCAAGACACCATGCCATTCATCATTCCAGATCGATCTTTCTCGAAGCCAGGTCAGCCTTATACACTGATATTGTTGGATCAAAGGAATGTATGCTACAGGGAGACAAGTTCATAAGCCAAACATACGCAAATGATTACCAATTGATTGTCATGTAATAAGAAGTTGCTACACTTGCTTGACTTTGCGTTGGTGTTCCTCAGGGGTTCTCAACAATCCTCCTGTACTGTGGTATGCAGGTTGGTTCCATTTCTGCCATACACATTGTATTATAAATGCAAGTCAGCAAACATATGCACCTGCAGTCCTTCGAGATAATCCACTCTCACATAGACTAGTCATTTGAGCCCTCTCAAACTGATACAGCTGCTGATAGCATGCTGTTCTCTGTGTCGAGTCTTGCTTGACTGGTGATCACTCCGCAGACCACAGGTCAACTAACAGGGGAAGTAGTTGTGTTCAAACATTCCAAATTTCATGATAATTAATAAGAGAGCTCAAATATGGTCACTGAAAACATCTGTAGGGTTCTTTTCCATGTTAACTTATGCATTTGACGAAGGTTACTGAAGGAACAGTGCAATGTCCAAAATATTTATGTTAACATCTGAGCTGTTAGAAACAATGTTAACAGTAGTACGACTATCGTTCATTTATTCACCAGCTCTCTTAACTATCTTTGCCCTGAGGATATTCGTCACAGTGATATCCTCCTCTTTTTAATCATAGATACAGACTGTATACTTAGGTTGAGTCATAAGTAATGGTAACTTTGGTAACAGGAGACAATACGGAAAATCTAAGATATGCATTTGGAAAGATACGGTATGTACTGGCCTATGATGTCACTAGATGGTGTATGTAAACAACAGTGTGGGTCTAAGCATGCCCTCAAGTTCAGTGTGTGAGTGAGAGCATCACAAATTGGAAGTCAACAAGCAGGAGCAACGATCGCATATTAAAATAGCAGTTCTCCGCGGCAGAAATGCACGCCAATGCCATGCAGAGCTGCGGGAAGAATTAGGTGTGCATGCCATGTCCTATAGAACAATGGCGTAACAGCATTTCGGAGAGAGGTGTCACATGTTAGCGATACACATGCAGCAAATGGTATTCAGCGCCTGCCCCACCGCTGGCAACGCACAGTGGAAGCCTTGGGTGATTATTTCGAAGGTTTGTAACCAGTGGAGACCTGTCCTTTGTACGTAGCCTTGTGTATTTGCTGTCAATACCATAATAAAATGATGTTTACCAATGGCCTGTGTTCTGTCACTTTCCTACGAGAATCTCCTGAAGTCAGAATTTGTCTTCAGGCACCATGCATAAGTACATGCCCTATATTTCCAAATGCATATCTTAGATTTTCTGTGTTATCTCCTGTTCGCGAGAAAAAAAATAGTTGCCCTGACTTACGACTCCACCCTTGTATGAAGAAAAGTACAAATGCTTAAAAAAATTCTCTTTCTGGAAATGATCCATGTGCCACGCTTAGCACACAGGTTTCATATAATTGCAGAGAACATGAGCAGTTCTTGTTTTCCAATGTAGATAAATTAATTTTTAGTGCAAAGAAGGTATTTGTCAAAGCTCAATCTCGAATACAGATCTTCAAAGAGGTTGCTCACAAATTTGCGCCTCCTCCATACCTAGTGTTAACAAGGTGGGGGACATTAATTTCTGCTGCCTTATACTATTCAGAGAAGTTAGACAAGATATCTGAAATGATTGCTGCACTCACTAAAAATGATGCTGCATCAGTTTGTGACATGAAAAAACTTCTCACCTATGCAAATGTCAAATGATTTGTCTTTCACAGTAACTTTTTATGGTAAATTGTCAGAAGTGATCACAAAGTTTGAAAAGAGAGGGGAGCCTCTTGTAGCTTCAGTGGATATTGTTGAAGAAACTGTGAACCTTGTTATTGAAGCTGTATCAGGTGAAGTATGAAGTACTGTCAGTGAAAAGTACAAGTGTATTTCGTTTCCAAATCTAGGTTTACAGAAACGGAAGCAAATTCGCCATGTTTTGAAAGGTGATCTCTCAGTAGACGTAAACGTACATCCATCTATATTAACTTGCATTAAATACACTCACATCACATCAGTTGATGTACAGTAAGTTAGAGCGATCTCTTTCTGCAATGAAATATACTTTGTCTGATAGAGGCAGAGTTTAAGTTCCATGAATTTGAGGCAACATCTTGTGCTAATATGCAGAAATGTACATGAATCTATTTTATTTGAAAGGATGTGCTGATTGAACGCTAGACTTTGAAGAATCTTTCATTAATTTATGTATGAAAATGTAGCTTATGTTATCAATATTTCTTCTTCTTCTTCTTCTTCTTCTTCTTCTTCTTCTTCTTCTTCTTCTTCTACCACATTTCCCACATCTTTGGGGTCGTGGGTGCAAACTTTGTCACACATGTGGGTTTTGGATCTCTTTTACGGCTGGATGCCCTTCCTGACGCCAACCCTTTATGGAGGGATGTAATCACTATTGCGTGCTTCTGTGATGGTAAGTTGTCTGAATATGAAGAATAAAATGTTCAGACAAACACAAACACCAAGTCCCCGAGCCAGAAGAATTAATCAGATGCAATTAAAATCCCTGACCCAGCCAGGAATCGAACCCAGGACCCTCTGAACTGAAGGCCTCAACGATGACCATTCATCCAAGGAGTTGGACGTTATCAATATATCTAATAAATTATATATTTTACATCGTCTTTTTAACATTTTTAGTGCCTATTCTGCATGTTTTGTCTGCCTTTTGCCTGCCTATTTTAACAATTTTAAGTGCCTAAAGATCTGGGCTCTACTGATGACAAGTTGAGAGATTCTACAGATAACCACTCCTACCATCTGGGCACATGTTTAAATGCTGAAGAAGTTTCTTTATACCCTTCACAAGAAAAGGGCAATGCTTGAACCAATCTCCCACAGAATCACTGCTTGATTGGTGGTGAAAAACACTTACCCTTCAGAGCCTTCTTCAAGGGACCAAGGATGTGTTAGTCACAAAAGAGAACGATCTTAGGCTGTAGGCCTAAGGTGGGTGATCTGAAAGACCCCCAAGAATGAAATGTCATCCTATTTTTAATTAAATTATATCTTTTTCAGATACAATTTGTTATTAAATGTTTTCTAATTCAAGTATTTTCTAATTTTATTTGAACTGTATTAGTTTTGACAGACTGAAAACCTCACAGTTATAGATTGATGTATTGCTTTTACTTACGGATACAGTGTCTTACGTGAACAAAGGTGTCATCACACTTTGGTGTAAGTCTGAACTGAAAAGAAATGGCTTCCACTATAACAAACATAGATTTGAAATTTTCAGTCTATCAAAACACGAAATGTAACACTTAGAACATTAAAAATGGCTTCTACCTTCTTAACAAACTACAAATATTACAAAGAGCAGAGAGTGTTGATGTTTGTGTAGGCAGCATATGTGCATGCATTATCAGGGCGCACAAGCACACTTTGTGACAATTTTCTCAGCCATCTGTTTCTGATGCCCATTCGGAGTTTCTGTAAGATTTTGCAATAACCTTGAGCATTAATTGTGACAAAGCCACTCCAACAGCAAATGTCTATTGACATTAAAGAACAATGTCAACATGGTCCTGCTGGCAGAAGCAGATAATCTTGCCATCTTTGGTTTTATTAATGAAAGATGTCTCTATTCCTGACTCATCCCCTTCATTACTGGCTTGAAATGGTGGCACAAGATTTCATCATCATTCACAATATACCCAAAGAAACATTACCCATCCATGCAGTATTGGCTGAGATGTTCCAGGCATATCCTGTCCATAGAGCTTTCTGTTCATCAGTGACGTGCTGAAGTACCCATTTGAAACACACTTTCCGATACCCCAGTTTCCTATACACGATGTAGTGTATGTATCTGATGGTGAGGTTGATAACTATTGACAGGGAACAAGGTAAAACAAACATTCAACATGGAAGTCAACAAGCAGGAGCAACGATCGTATATTAAAATAGCAGTTCTCCGCGGCAGAAATGCACGCCAATGCCATGCCCTATAGAACAGTGGTGTAACAGCATTTCGGAGAGAGGTGTCACATGTTAGCGAACATGGACCCTATTTTACCTTGTTCCTTGTAATAACTGCCAATACGGACCATAATGAAGTTTATAACATACGACCATCAACAGCTCATGTAAGGTAATATGCCAAGTGTATTTTACCACCATGTCCATACCAGCAATCTTTTTCTGCATCATTACCGGCACTTCTCCAGATCACAGGAGACATGTCGTGCATACTCGTCCACCTAAGTCTTGGCATACCACTTAAACACATTGCTTCATTTTGAACATGCATTCCCCGTATACAGCTTCCATTCGAAAAAATATTTCACTTCCTAAAAAAATCTTTGCACAAGAATTGAATCATGCCACATTATACTCATTTGGGCGTATCCATTACCAACCACGCCTGCTTCAGTTTTTGCCTCTACTCTGCATGTGTGTCTCACACTGACCACATTCTGTGCTCTTACTACAAATACCCATACCTTGTAGTACTGGCACCTCTTGGTTGCCCCATCAATTATTTGCAGTGTTTCCAGCTGTGTATATGCTTCAAGTGAACAACCCATATAAACGACAGCTGTGAAAGCCCATACCAGTGTTTTACTTTATTTATAAAACTAAGCTAATACTACATTAAAGGCCTTGGGCCAGTCAAGATAATTGCTGCCGAGCCAGACGGCTGCAGATAGTAGGGTATCTCATGGACAGTGTGAAAACTTCCTCAGCCATTTCTGGTTTTCCAGTCAGGAATTTACCTGCCTCTATCATACAACTCCTCAGTTGACCTTAGGAATTGAATGAACCCTTTTCCAACCCTAAACATCCTTGGATGAGCTTTTAATTTATAATGCACATAAAGAATTGAAGGAGAAGAATATAAAAGTGAAGCATGATGATATGAACTTTTAATGTGCCAAAGGAATGGATAGATTTATCCAAAATTCCATTTGAAGTACGAAAAGTATAGTTTCTCCACAAAACATATCTTCCCATTTCTTTGCAAATGACACTATTGTCTGTACTGTGTCTTTCCACTGAAAATATAACACCTACAAATACAATAAAACTTGTGAGAATTGTTGATATATGTCTTAAACAATCCTGACACAATATTAACACAGCTGTGTTTGAAAAGGGACATAGTATATCACATATATAACAGCATTTCTAAAGCTTTAATCAAGTTCTTTATGAATTTTTAGAAAGATGAGTGAGGAGATACCTCAACATATTATATATATTTACAATTTGCTTTATGTCGCACTGACACAAATGGGTCTTAGGGCAATGATGGGATAGGAAAGACTTAGGAATGGCAAGGAAACAGCCATGGCCTTAATTAAGGTACAGCGCCGTATTTGCCTGGTGTGAAAATGGGTAACCATGGAAAACCATCTTCAGGGCTGCCGATAGTGGGGTTCGAACCCACTATCTCTCAGCTGCAAGCTCACAACTGCGTGCCTCAACCGCACGGCAACATTTTATATGTCCGGCTCCCTGGCTGAGTGGTTATTATTATTATTATTATTATTATTATTATTATTATTATTATTATTATAACAGAACTAATGAAACTCAGATTAGGAACCCAGAGTGTAGCATTCATTACATGATATATCATGTTAAAGGATTTGTTGATTATTATCTCTTAAGGTCCAGCTCCATGGCTAAATGGTTAGCATGCTGGCCTTTGGTCACAGGGGTCCCAGGTTCGATTCCTGGCAGGGTCGGGGATTTTAACCATAATCGGTTAATTCCCCTGGCATGGGGCTGGGTGTATGTGCTGTCTTCATCATAATTTCATCTTCATCATGATGTGCAGGTCGCCTAGGGGCGTCAAATCAAAAGACCCGCACCAGGCCTCTCCGGAGGCCACACACCATTATTATTATTATCTCTTGAACATCAGAATATTTTGAAAAAGGATAACTTTTCTTCACATCTGTCACAAAAATGGCTTTGATTTTTTTATGTGACAAAAATTAGGAAAATGAAAAGTGCTAAAAGTATTATGAATATGTTAAAAATGTGATATTTTAATCATTTTATGTGAATATAAATAATATGCAGCACTCATTAGATACCATTTGTAGAGCCCTGCACGGATGCGAGGTTAGTGTCTTGGCGGATGCAAACTGTATGGCAGTGTGGATAATTTTGCTGATAATTTCTAAATAATGACGTTTATTGATTTTTATTTAGGTATACTCTTGTTTTTGCTTGAGGTTAGGTGACCCTTGTCATTGGCATGGGAGAACAGTCATATATAAAGAGCCTTGAGACCATAAAGCCGTAAATCTGATCTAGGTCTAACAGGTTTCTGCCCGCAATTAATGGAAGGAAGGAATAAGGTCAATTCGTCGGTAGTTGACGCAAGAGAAATTCCTCATGAACCTGTGACTGGTAGGGGTTCTGGTGCCAGGTTTCAGGCTTATTGTATTATGTTAACAGATCTATCTGTTTCAATACCCTGGGTGATATACTGTAGTTAAATACACTGACTGACAGAGCAAATGCAACACCAAGAAGGAGTGGTTCGAAAGGGATGAAAGTTGGGGAAAAAACAGAGACGGCACGGACGAATAATTGATGTTTATTTCAAACCGATATGCAGGTTACACAATGCGTACGGCATCGACTCAGTAGGATGTAGGACCACCATGAGCGGCGATGCACGCAGAAGCACGTCGAGGTACAGAGTCAATAAGAGTGCGGATGGTGTCCTGAGGGATGGTTCTCCATTCTCTGTCAACCATTTGCCACAGTTGGTCGTCCGTACGAGGCTGGGGCAGAGTTTGCAAACGGCGTCCAATGAGATCCCACACGTGTTCGATTGGTGAGAGATCATCTCTACACCTCGTAGAGCCTGTTGGGAGATGCGAGCAGTGTGTGGGCGGGCATTATCCTGCTGAAACAGAGCATTGGGCAGCCCCTGAAGGTACGGGAGTGCCACCGGCCGCAGCACATGCTGCACGTAGCGGTGGGCATTTAACGTGCCTTGAATACGCACTAGAGGTGACGTGGAATCATACGTAATAGCGCCCCTAACCATGATGCCACGTTGTCTAGCGGTAGGGCGCTCCACAGTTACTGCCGGATTTGACCTTTCTCCACGCTGACGCCACACTCGTCTGCGGTGACTATCACTGACAGAACAGAAGCGTGACTCATCGGAGAACACGACGTTCCGCCATTCCCTCATCCAAGTCGTTCTAGCCCGGCACCATGCCAGGCGTGCACGTCTATGCTGTGGAGTCAATGGTAGTCTTCTGAGCGGACGCCGGGAGTGCAGGCCTCCTTCAACCAATCGACGGGAAATTGTTCTGGTCGATATTGGAACAGCCAGGGTGTCTTGCACATGCTGAAGAATGGCGGTTGACGTGGCGTGCGGGGCTGCAACCGCTTGGCGGCGGATGCACCGATCCTCGCGTGCTGACGTCACTCGGGCTGCGCCTGGACCCCTCGCACGTGCCACATGTCCCTGCGCCAACCATCTTCGCCACAGGCACTGCACCGTGGACACATCCCTATGGGTATCGGCTGCGATTTGACGAAGCGACCAACCTGCCCTTCTCAGCCCGATCACCGTACCCCTCGTAAAGTCGTCTGTCTGCTGGAAATGCCTCCGTTGACGGTGGCCTGGCATTCTTAGCTATACACGTGTCCTGTGGCACACGACAACACGTTCTACAATGACTGTCGGCTGAGAAATCACGGTACGAAGTGGGCCATTCGCCAACGCCGTGTCCCATTTATCGTTCGCTACGTGCGCAGCACAGCGGCGCATTTCACAGCATGAGCATACCTCAGTGACGTCAGTCTACCCTGCAATTGGCATAAAGTTCTGACCACTCCTTCTTGGTGTTGCATTTGCTCTGTCAGTCAGTGTATGTACAATATCCGCGGATAACCATATGCGGATGCGGATAACCGTTCGTGGATGCGGGTGTGGATGCGGAAATTATTTTGTATATCCGCGCAGGGCTCTAACCATTAATACTGTGTCTTGCTGACTGCTCATGGACAATGACTGATGATTATCACAGAACACTGACCCATACTGATAAAACATTTGCTCCTCATCACAAGAGCTCAGCCTGGTAAAAGCATGGCATATCACTGATACTCAATTAATTTCTTTTTCATGTTGGCCTTCCCAAGGTTATACCCAGAATGTTTTGTGGGGATGGAGACTTCCAAAAATTAAAACTCTAGAAACAAATAAAACATTTTAAGTTATAAAATATGCTTTATATAACATTAATATTTACAAACATTTTTTGAGGAGTTCAATACCTTTTACAATTCAACAGGTTAAGTAAAAAGGTCAATTAATTCATAGCTATGTAGTGGGTGCTATATCATGTGCATGCAGTGTGCGCCAAAAAGTATGTGATTTGTTTAAAAATGGTAACCAAAATACTTTTTCCCTATAATTATTTAAAATGTTTACAGGTTTCATACAATTTTGAAAAATTTTCCAACTGCACAATAACATGAAAATATTTCTACATGCTTACTAAAACTTCATTTAAATTAAGAAAAGGTCATCCAAGTGTCATGTTTTTTATTTAATAGTCCATCCCTCTTTACATATTTTTATGCAAATTTCATTAATTTACAACTTACATTTATATAGTTGTGTATTAAAGAACAGGTCATAAAAATCCATTTATTTATCACTTTTACAATATTCTGATTTTTGAGTTAAGCCAAGATATTTTTCACTGAGTAGGTCTACTATTTTTCTTTTTTATATTTTTTTGTATTTTGGTATTGTTAGTGAAATAGGGGGCCAATTCACATATTTTTAATCATTTACATTATCATTATTCTTCAAATCTGTCCATTACAAAATAATTTTTATTAAACATGTAGATAACTTTTTAAAAATTTGATATTCATAACTTTTTGAAATGTTAGTGTAATTATATTCAAATGGTAAAGAATTATACTTTTGCTCCTACAGAGAAAATTTCGGTAAGAAAGTATTAAAATTTTTTTTTGCATCACCTTGGACCGAAAAGTTCCTGATTCTTTATAAAAACAAGAGACACATACAGAAGTACCATATTGGCTTTATTTATTGCAAAAAAAGAAATCAATGAATGGGAGCCTCTACAACAATATAGCTTTGCTTTTTCAATTTGAGTTATGAATACAGCATGCATTAGTATATTTAATACCAGGTAACAAGTCTCCTTGCATTCATGCATGCCTAAATTAGTTTTGGTGGCATACTGTCCACTAGTTAATCAATGTAATGTTGGTCCAAATTATCCCACTCCTCAATGGTGATTCGGCATAGAATTCGCAGAGTGGTTGGTGGCTCGTGACGTCCACAGACAGCCTTCTTTAATTTATCCCAGGCATATTCATTGGGGTTCATGTCCGGGAACACGGTGGCCACTCTAGTCGAGTGATACTGTATTATGATCATGGAGGAAGTCGTTAACGAGAACTGCACGATGGATGTGCACATTATCATCCATTAAGACAAATTCTCCTCCGAAATACTGGTGATACAGTGTCACTATTGGTTGGAGGATGTTGTCCCTGTATCATACAGCCATGACATTGTCCTGCATGAACAGGAGTGGTGTGGGGTGGCTCCATGTAATGCCAACCCCTAACATCAGGAAACCACCACTTTGCTGCATGTGCTGGTCGGTGTGTCTGAGACATGAAGCCTGACCAGACTGCCTCCTAGTACACTACCGACGATCGGCAGGAATAAGGCTTATGCGACACTCATCGGTGAAAAAGACTTTATGTCAATTCTGAAGGGCCCATCTGTACCGCGCCCATATCTAGACATGAGATCTGGGCTTTGCCATGGGCGTTGTGAGTGAAGTTGTGCCTTGTGCAATCTGTTTCTCACAGTTTGAGTTGAAACACGACAACCTGTGGCTGCCCGAGTATCATTATTCAGCATGGTATCATGCGATCAGGCTTTGTCCAAGCTGAAATTTGAAGGTAGCGGTCATCGACTGCAGTTGTAGTCCTTGAACAACCTGTGGAGGCAAGTCATCAACAGTTCCTGTTTCCCTGTATTCGAATCACATCATTTTGGTTATGGCCTATATGTTGAGCAAATGCCCTTGTTGATCATCCTTCATGACATAATGTGATTATGCATACACGTTCACATGTCGACATTGTACGTCATGCCATCCTAGACGCTCACTGCACTGCTTAGAACACACCTCTAATGCTTCCTCAGTAATGCTACAACATCAAATGAAGTACTGCCTCCCGGACAAGCAAACCTGTGATGCAACAGCCAATTAGAGACTTGGCCTGCCAAGACAACTGCTGGCCAGCAAGATGGCCAACAGATACTGGTGTGACATCCTTAGCGGTATTGCTTGGTATTCACGACCAGGTTTGCTCTCTCTTATATTAGACAGCTCCGCACTTTGTAATAATTTTATTGTTTTTTGTTTGTTTGTTTTTTACAATTTATTTTTACATCACACCAACACAGATAGGTCTTATGGTGACGATGGGACAGGGAAAGGCTTAGGAGTGGGAAGGAAGCGGCCATGGCGTTAATTAAAGTACAGCCCCAGCATTTGCCTGGTGTGAAAATGGGAAACCACGGAAAACCATCTTCAGGACTGCCAACAGTGGGGCTCGAAACCACCATCTTCCAGATTCAAGCTCTCAGCTGCACGCCCCTAACCGCACGGTCAACTCGCCGGTTTTTTATCAGTTTTAAGTCCCACTAACTACTTTTGATGGTTTACAGAGATTCTGAGCTGCCGGTGTTTTATCCCAAAGGAGTTCTTTTACGTGACATTAAATCTACAAACACGAGGCTGACGTATCTTAGCACCTTCAAATAGCACCGGATTGAGCCAAGATCAAACCTGGCAAGTTGGGGTCAAAAGGCAAGCTCCTCAACTGTTGGAGCCACGGAGCCCAGCTCCTCACTTCGTGTCTGAATGAACCTCGTCCCAGCCCTCAGTCCAGAAATAAAATTGCTGACCTGGCTGGGAATCAAATGCAATACCTCCCAGTAAGAGGCAGGTATGTTAATTCTACACAACAGGGCTGGGTGCCCCACTTAGTGTTAACCAAAAAAATTAAATCATCTCAGCCATAGGAACTGTCCAGTAGAATTCTACTTTTGTTACTAGGAAGGAGCACAAACAGAATGTTGAAAGTGATCAACTAGATCACTAATTCAGAAGGTCTGCAATGATACTTATTATTACTGTCATCATTTTTAATACCCTGATGCTGACTCCTTACCTTCCTGCAAGTTGAGTCTGAAATTTAATCAATGTACACCCTGACTTTTCTTCTTTTTTAAAGTTTCTTCACTGTCCAAGGAAAATACAGAAAACTGACTCATCATGTGTGATATTCATTTTTCCAATTACTTAATTTTTTTTTTTTTTTTTTTTAAACGGCAACTTTTCATATGTCTCAGTGTTTGAGTGTTGATGAGGAATTTTCATAACATGGAGTGTCTTAACTTTACAAAGAGGTATGTCAGCAGACACAAATTTTTAACACAAATCTGCACAATAAATTGAAAATTTAGTGTGTTCACAGAAAATCTCGGAACTGGATCACGAATCAGACTTTCTATTTGTGTGAGGCATACAGTTATAGCAAATGTGTTTGTTGCCTCTTTAAGTATTGTTAATGCAAGAACACTGTTCTGTCTCCATAACACTCCCACGTAATTGGCAAAATATACTTTTCCATTTGCGATAATAATATTCTGAAAAACTTCGGTGCAAGCAGATTGGGTCTCGGCCCACAAATGGCCATGGCTGGTCCGTGGTCCAACAGCTCTGCACTCCAACCGGCCAACAGAGCAGAGGATTGGCCACAGCTCTACCGTGGCTCTACGCCTCTGCATTCAGGAGACGGGACAGGGCTGGGCCTCTTGGATGACCCCAACCTTCGGCTGTCCTGAGAATGGTTTTCTATGGTTTTCCATTCTCCTGCACTAAGGCGAATGCCGGATCAGTTCCTAGTATAAGCCACGGCTGCCAACCCCCTCACCTTGTCCGTGCATCTCCATCACCGTAACAAATCTCCCGGCCTGAGAGACGGTGTTACGGTCTAAGAGGCCCGCCTCTTCCTTCAGGAGAGGAATGAAAATGTTTTAGTAGTAGTTCTGAAAATCTGCAACATATAGGTGTAAATGATGACCTAACTTGGCTTTCACTTAAAGTATTTTTTACACTGCAGTTTGAGTAAGTTACCTCACAGCATTAGAGTTTAATTACAACTCAGTACAAAAATACAACTGTCAGATGGAGATGAAGTTCAATAAGCAGATTTACATTCATGCACATGTTACTGGACAACTAACTAAGGAGCAATGTTTGTTAGTGGTTTGCTTCGTGGCCACTAGATGTCATCTCAGACTAGAGGGTAATTTTCTCTCTGTCTTGTATGTGTGTTTATGACATCTGCTAGGGGGCTGTGTAGCACATTGAAGAGGAAGTGTACACTCTTCTACTTTTGCCCATAAGCCGACTGAAGAGAGTGGTCGTTCTTCCACTAGTGGCAGCACAATCACCTGAGCCGGCAGCAGGTAAGACTTGTCATTAGTTAAAACCAGAATATTCCCCCTCATATATTTCCTAATCTGCCCAAATACCTCTCTACGACAGTTAAGAAACTTAACTCTCCGGTGAAGATGTAATCCATGAAAACAGATGTCTCTATTAACAGCCCTAATCAGAACATAAATGTCAGTTATCAGACCAAATGCTTAGCAGCTGAAGATAGCCCTGATGCCACAAATGCTCGGAAAACAATTGTTTTGGTAAAGAGGAGAATGAAGAATCAGAAATGTAATTTCATTAGAACACAGAATAAACTAAATGTTGCTAAAGTCGAAAAACATATTTGCATGGTAAATCATTTCAAATATAAAAGCAAAGAGCAGTTTCACACAATCAAAACAGTTTGCCTCTCTCATCAAAAAACCAAATCTTATACTCTATACGATGTTAAAGAAATGTCAAGTGAAAAGTAAAAAAGGAATGAGATATAGTGATGAATTTCTTTCAGATTCTCTTCTTTAAAAAATAAAGTCTCACAAGAGTTATCAGCACTGCTTAAATCATGACTTGCTGCCTTTGCCTTCCGAAACTCAATTGAGAAAATTGGTGAAGGGCTTTAAATGTTTGTATGGCACAAGAGATCATGCTACTGCTCCCATAGCACAATTTGTTAGTAGAGAGAAGGATCATCAATGCATAGGGATGCTGATATTTGATGAGGTAAAGCTTAGAGAGAGGAAATTAACTTTAACTCGAATTTGTTTCAAGTGAATAGTTTTGAGATTTGGGAATATTTACTTCAGGAATATCATCACATTTACTTCAGGAATATCGTCACCATAAGACTATTTGTAAATACAAAGTATGTTACAAGTGTTATTTTTTTTTAATATCCACCTATTCAATACAAAGAGATCTTTTTTAAGAATTAAATATTATTATAAAATGTTAAGGGACATGTTTCGCCCATATTAAGGGCATCATCAGGCTCAAACTCAAACCTGTATGGTGAAAAATCAGGATCCTGATTGTTCTTACAAACCATAAAAAGAGGATATCAATATAGGTGTTAGTATAAACATTAAAAAAATGAACACACACATAACGTTGTTTTTCTTCAACTAACCTTTCCATAACTGATTTACAACTTTACAGACAAAAGGGTAAGTTTTTTATACATTCTCCATGTTTTCTTTTTAAAACCCACATACATACATACATACATACATACATACATTATAATTATAGAATGTTATGCCTTTCAGCGTTCAGTCAGCAAGCCTCTGAGAATTTACTAAACGTCGCCACAATCCTCGATTTGCAACTAGTGCTGTGGCCTCATTCAGTTTTATACCTCTTATCTTTAAATCGTTAGAAACCGAGTCTAACCATCATCGTCTTGGTCTCCCTCTACTTCTCTTACCCTCCATAGCAGAGTCCATTATTCTCCTAGGTAACCTATCCTCATCCATTCGCACCACATGACCCCACCACTGAAGCCGGCTTATGCGTACAGCTTCATCCATCGAGTTCATTCCTAAATTAGCCTTTATCTCCTCATTCTGAGCACCCTCCTGGCATTGTTCCCACCTGTTTGTCCCCGCAATCATTCCTGCTACTTTCATGTCTGTTACTTCTAACTTATGAATAAGATACCCTGAGTCCACCCAGCTTTCCCTCCCGTAAAGCAACGTTGGTCTGAAAACAGACCGATGTAAAGATAGTTTTGTCTGGGAGCTGACTTCCTTCTTACAGAATACTGTTGATCGCAACTGCGAGCTCACTGCATTAGCTTTACGACACTTTGATTCAATCTCACTTACTATATTACCATCCTGAGAGAACACACAACCTAAATACTTGAAATTATCGACCTGTTCTAGCTTTGTATCACCAATCTGACATTCAATTCTGTTGAATTTCTTACCTATTGACATCAATTTAGTCTTCGAGAGGCTAATTTTCATACCATACTCATTGCACCTATTTTCAAGTTCCAAGATATTAGACTACAGGCTTTCGGCACAGTCCGCCATTAAGACCAAGTCGTCAGCATAGGCCAAAATGCTTACTACATTTCAACCTAACTGAATCCCTCCCTGCCATGTTATACCTTTCAGCAGATGATCCATGTAAACTACGAACAGCAAAAGTGAAAGATTACAGCCTTGTCTAACCCCTGTAAGTACCCTGAACCAAGAACTTATTCTACCATCAATTCTCACTGAAGCCCAATTGTCAACATAAATGCCTTTGATTGATTTTAATAATCTACCCTTAATTCCATAGCCCTCCAGTATAGTAGACATCTTTTCTCTCGGTACCCTATCATATGCTTTCTCTAGATCTATGAAACATAAACACAACTGCCTATTCCTCTTGTAGCATTTTTCAATTACCTGGCGCATACTGAAAATCTGATCCTGACAGCCTCTCTGTGGTCTGAAACCACACTGGTTTTCATCCAACTTCCTCTCAACGACTGATCGCACCCTCCCTTCCAAGATGCCAGTGAATACTTTGCCTGGTATACTAATCAATGAGATACCTCAATAGTTGTTGCAATCCTTCCTGTTCCCTTGCTTATAGATAGGTGCAATTACTGCTTTTGTCCAATCTGAAGGTACCTTACCAACACTCCATGCTAATTTTACTACTCTATGAAGCCATTTCATCCCTGCCTTCCCACTATACTTCACCATTTCAGGTCTAATTTCATCTATTCCTGCTGCCTTATGACAATGGAGTTTATTTACTATCCTTTCCACTTCCTCAAGCATAATTTCACCAACATCATTTTCCTCCTCCCCATGAGCTTGGCTGATTGCAACACCACCATGATGATTTCCTTTTACATTGAGAAGATGTTCAAAATATTCCCTCCACCTCTCCAGTGATTCCCTGGGATCTGTTATGAGTTCACCTGAATTACTCAAAACACTGTTCATTTCCTTTTTCCCTCCCTTCCTAAGATTCTTTATTACTGTCCAGAAAGGTTTCCCTGCTGCTTGACCTAGCCTTTCCAGGTTATTACCAAAATCTTCCCATGACTTCTTTTTGGATTCAACAACTATTTGTTTCGCTCTGTTTCTTTCATCTACGTACAAATCCCTGTCTGCCTCGGCCCTTGTTTGGAGCCATTTCTGATAAGCCTTCTTTTTACGTTTACAGGCTGCTCTCACTTCATCATTCCACCAAGATGTTCGCCTTTTCCCATCTTTACACACAGTTGTTCCTAGGCATTCCCTTGCTGTTTCTACTACAGCATCCCTGTATGCCACCCATTCACTTTCTATATCCTGAACCTGCTTACTGTCTACTGTTCGAAACTTCTCACTAATCATATCTATGTACTTCTGTCTAATTTCCTCGTCCTGGAGATCTTCTACCCTTATTCGTTTGCAGACAGATTTCACTTTCTCTACCCTAGACCTAGAGATACTTAGTTCACTACAGATCAGATAGTGGTCTGTATCATCGAAAAATCCCCGAAAAACTCGTACATTCCTAAAAGATTTCCTGAATTCAAAGTCTGTTAAGATATAGTCTATTATGGATCTGGTACCCCTAGCCTCCCATGTGTAGCGGTGAATAGCCTTATGCTTGAAGAATGTATTCGTAACAGCTAAACCCATACTAGCACAGAAGTCCAGCAAACGCTTCCTATTCCCATTAGCTTCCATATCTTCCCCACATTGACCAATCACCCTTTCATATCCTTCAGTTCTATTCCCAACTCTCGCATTGAAATCGCCCATTAGCACTATTCTATCCTTGCTGTTGACCTTGACCACGATGTCACTCAATGCTTCATAGAACTTGTCAACTTCATCCTCATCTGCACCCTCACATGGTGAATACACGGACACAATTCTTATCCTAATTCCTCCCACTGACAAATCTACCCACATCATTCGCTCATTTACGTGTCTAACAGAAACTATGTTGCGTGCAATTGTATTCCTGATAAAGAGCCCTAACCCAGACTCTGCCCTTCCCTTTCTAACACCCGTCAAGTACACTTTATAATCTCTTATCTCTTCCTCATTATCTCCCCTTACCCGAATATCACTTACTCCTAGCACATCCAGATGCATCCTCTTTGCTCACATTCTCTTCAAAAATACCTTTCCTAAGCATTCCCTCTCCTCTTGTTACAGACTTCACACCAAAAAACTCTATCAACGTCAATATATCTTCGACTTTTGCTCCTTCAAGCAAGATAAATACAACTATAGACAGCTGAATACTTTTCCTTGCTCCTACAACTACGTAAAGAAGACTGTTATCTTATCATAACACATTTGACTTTCACACCTTCAAGCCAGTTAAATAAGACTATAGACAGCTAAACAGCTACTTAAGAAGACTGTTGTCTTATCTTAACATACGAATTTAACATCTTTAACAGTCTATCAGCTTTACTCTTTCTTATTCCCCAACAGGAATTATCAAGGAAACACATTTCTATTTCATTATAAAGATTGAGCTGTTTATTGCTCTACCCTCAACAAGTTTTTGGGCACACTGACTCAACGCTCCGGAAAGTAAAATCTTGTGAACTTGTGACATGCAGCTTGTTACTACGATTTTAACGAAGGACATTATAATAATTTTTTATGTTTAGACTAACACCTATATTGATATCCTCTTTTTACGACTTGTAAGAACAATCAGGATCCTGATTTTTCACCATACAGGTTTGAGTTTGAGGCTGATGATGCCCTTAATATGGGCAAAATATGTCCCTTAACATTTTATAATAATATTTAATTCTTAAAAAAGATCTCTTTGTATTGAATAGGTGGATATTAAAAAAAAATAACACTTGTAACATACTTTGTATTTACGTACATTTCAATAGGACCTAACATGAGAATTATAATGTGCAAGACTATCTGTGTCGGCGCGACGTAAAGCAAATTGAAAAAATTAAAAAAATTCGAGCAAGCGGGTGTAGGAATTATTGGTTCCACGTCATATGGTAGAATCATTTATCAATTTTATATGAACTTCCTGTACATCAACTACACCAAATTTATAGACTTTTTCAATCACCTAAAAAACAATTTTAGACGCACCAAATAATACTGTATTTTTAAAAAAGACTTGTATAATACAATGGATCAATGTTATCTAGCCATTTTTAATGTTTTTCATGTAGAATAGGACTTGCTGTTAAAAAACTGTGGTTTAAAATGGCAAATGCTTTGTAGAATCACTTATCAATTTCATATGAATTTCTTGTACATAAGCTACACCAAATCATAGACTTTTTCAATCATATACAAAATAATTTTAGATGCACCAAATAATACTGTATTTTTTCAAAAAAGACATGTTATTTGTATAGTACAATGGGTCAATTTTATCTAGCTATTTTTAATGTTTTTCATGTAGAATAGGACTTCCTGTTAAAAGTATGCCAAGCATAGATTCTATACTGATTCTATAGCATATTTTTACTTTTTTGAATGTTCCTTGCTATTAAACTTTCAATGGCTGATGATGGCATACTGGATTACCGAAACCGGTCCCAAAGATGTATTTTACAATAACTTAAATAAATATGTGATGTTCTAAACAGACCATTATGATAACGTATTGAATAGGTGGAACCTTTAGCTTTACCAAGCATTGTAAAATCTTGAGTCAATATGGACAAAAAATGAAGTTTTTAATACTAAATATGGCATCCAGTCGAATAAAATGTTACAGAAATGCTTAGGAATATCCAACAACATAAACAATCTAAAGCATTCCATTTCCAATTCAGCTGACTAGCAGAAAACTGCAGGTATTTTCAGATTATAAGCTATTAGTATCATTCCGTATTGACAGTTTTCACTTTACAATATAAAAGCTTTTATATTGTAAAGGCATTTTCAGATGTGCCACATATATTTAAGTGTATAAGAAATAATTTCCATGACAAAGTACAGATTAAATACAACGGTGATATCGCTGATTATTCATTTTACAGGAAAGTTTACGTGACACATCTCCCAAATTTTTGGATTGAAAGTTTGCTATAAACACACCTCTGCCCTTTTGAATCCTTATTCATTTCAACAAATGAATGAATGAATGTAAGACTAGCTTTTCAACTATTCAGTAGATCTGTCACTAATGGTAGGCCTATAGAATAAATCTATTAAGGTAATAAATAAAAAAGTTTAGAAGACAGTGAAACAATGGGAAATTTCTTTAAAGTGCCTGAGCGATGCATTAAATTCATCCGTCCCTACTCAAGCACTGTATAAAGGATCAAAGGTACATGACACTTGAGCGAAGAGGGAGAATATCCTCAGAGACACTCAAAATACATTCACTTTACAAAGAACACTGGAGTCCTTGAGAGTTACCTTAGAAAGCACTTTAGAAGTGTCTGAATATTTGTGGGAAGACAATTACAGCTACGTTTTGACAGGAAAATTTAATCAAGATCTCCTAGAATACCATTTTGGTATTCTGCGGTCAATAAGTTGTGATGATCATCTGTCCACTATTGACTTTCTGCATTTACATATGTTGCAGTCCATTTACGTACCAACTAAATTTGCTTTATCCTCTGGTGGAAACTTGAGTACTGAGCTGAACTCCCTTAACGTCTCTTGTTAATCATACGGGTATTCTTGCAAGAGCAACTGAGTACAAAAATCATGCAGTGAAAACACAAGCCGAAGATAAAATCAGGAAAATAATTGTGAATCTTGAATATGAAATTCAAATACCGGACTGGGAGATCAGTTTACCTCACTTATGTGAGCAGAATTTTGGTAAAGAATGCTTAGTATATCATTTAGCTGGATACATAGAACGAAATACGTCAAAAGTGACGCAGTGTAAATTATGCCCACTTTTCCTCCATGGCAAGTTGACTGATAATGTACCGGTACCTGCTTCGCTAACACTAATTAAAGATTACAGGTCTACACAGAGGGGCACATATCTTATGTTTGAATCCAGAAGTGTTTACAACGTGCTGTTGCGAGTGCAAAAGACTGTTGCGGAAAAACTATCTTGTGCCAACAGTTTGTGGAGGAGATATATTTTTTTAGTGTTTGGATAGTTTAGATGTTATTAAAGTGAAGTCATTACAGTTGGGATGCTCTGAAAATCATGTGATGCGTATGGCACATAAACTTGAATTTCATTACTTGAGGTGTTCATTCTTCTTCGGCACAAAGGATATACGAAGATAGCTGGCTACTTCCAAGATAGCTGATTCACCTCGAAAATACTCCAAAGTGTCCAGCTGCTGAAATCATAATTAAACATGAGTTGCATGTATCTGTTTATAACATAGATATAAGCAGTAGTACTGTACATGCCTCTTGTTAATTGGACGACACAGGATAGGTGTGGCCAGTGCCATCTGTGCAGTGGTCCACAGTAACTCGCGGAAAGCTTACACTTCCTCTTCTACTTGCTACCCCTAACCCAGTTGGAGACTTTGCCTTTGTATGCATGAAAGCGAGGGTCAGACTTAAGCATGGAGCTGTAGTTATTTAAGTGTTATATTTAGTTATAGGGAATGCATTTTAAAGTGTAAAGCTACAGTTTAATTTCTGACTACCAGAGAAGTGTTGTATGCTACACAAGAACCATTGACATAGGTGCTGATTATGTAACAAGTCAAACTCATTGCATACTGATAAATAAATGATACCTCAGCAGATGAATATTGTACGAGGGATTCAAGATTCACCAGTATGTTGTGCAGAAAACAGCATCTTCACAAAGATAGTCTGGCTGTAATGCTAATATTAAGAGATGTGTCAACAATCTTGTCCTTCATTTTTATAAAGTGATGGAAAATTATTTAATCTTATTTTCTCAAAAAGGAGTTAATGTGTGTTTCTATGTAAACATTTCACATTAAGCTCACCAGACAAAAATTAGGTCACCTTAGAGCACACAGATGATCGTTAAGCCTGTACAGATGGTGCACGTGCACTGCCTTTATGTGAGCATAAGGCAGTAGTGATCAGTGAGACATTGATGTTTCAAGCGGACAGTGTACGTCAACATGGGTAGAGGTAAGGATGTGACAGAGTGGAAAAAAGGGGCATGAGGTGCGTCAAGTTGTTGGCCTTGTTGGTGTTTTGCAACAAACTGTTCAATGTGTCTACAAGCAGTAGTGTACTACATGTGGCCATCAAAACACGACATCAGAATTGTGATCTAGAAAAGATCCTGACTGAGACGGACCGGATACGCGTTTCACGGCTTGTGAATCTAAATCGCTTCCATTTCCGACAGAAATTGCTGCAGTCAGTGAATGAAGGTCCATGCCAACCTGTTAGCGAGAGAACATTGCGATGGGAACTGCATGCAATGAACATTTGGAGTCGTTCACCTCGCAAGAGGCCATTGCTCGTACAGGTACATGAAGCTGCACGTCTTCAAAGGGCTAGAAATCATCGAACATGGACAGTAGCTGACTGGCGGAATGTAATGTGGTCTGAAGAATCACGGTTTTGCCTGTATTCCAATGACGCACATTGTCGGGTGCACCGAAGGCCAAATGAAGCATTTCATCCTGGATGTGTGCAAGGTCAGGTTCAAGCCAGAGGAGGGTCTGTGATGTTTTGGGGGTGTTTATGGTATCATAGATTGCCCCACTCACTGAGGTGACTATTAACATGATCCAGAATATTTACCAGTATTCACATGATCTTTTTACAACGTCAGTATTTTGTAAACTTTCTTCACCTTGTTCCAGTAATTTATGGGGTTGCTGGACCCATCTCATTTTGGGTTTTGGCTGGAGAGGGGGTGTTAAAACCATATACCTTTCTTGCCCTTCTCGACACTGCATGTATTTCCATGTGAAAATTCTACACTGGAATCTACTACGATTTGAACCTCAGTTGCCATAGTAGAGGCCAGCAGATAAGCCACTGTGCTAATGACATCCCCCTCAAAAATTCTTCTTGTATCAAGGGAGGAGTTAAATAATTTAACAAGAGTGTAAAGTTCGGATTCATTTTCAGTTTTACCTATCTCTTTCCCATTTATTCCTATATGTTTCTCTGATTTTTCTTGTTTCTTTACAGTCTTTTATAGCCATAGCACTTCCATCTCTTTATTGCCTATAATATAATGCATTGATTTCCCTTACTTTTTACTCTTATGGTTTTATTTTTATATACACCCATCACCCACCAAATTATTCCTCTCATTTCCCCTTTTGTTAACATTTCAGACCTTATTGTCATATATTTGCTTATTTTACAAAATTCTGCTAGACCATTCTGTCCTTATTATCTGTCTTTCACTCTTTGTACTGCTTATATATCTCCTGCCATCATTTGATAAAATTCTTTCCAATGTCATCTAGTAGCTTCTTCACTCCATCCACCCAGTAACACTCATTTTGATGCTCCATCTCCTACTAGTATACAGGATGTTTCAAAAAGAATATACGTATTACAAAGTATTATTTTGTCCAAACTATCGATCGTTGCGCCTCGGCTCGGCTATTGGAGAAACGAATACATAGTCTAGTTTATATTAATAGCCGCTAGATGTCAGTTGTCTTCTGTTTTGCTTGGTAACCATCATATGTTTAAAATGGCTACTCCACAGCAGAAATCATTTTGTGTTCTTGAGTTTGCGGAGTGCAATTCCGTGATTACAGTGCAAAGACGTTTCAGGTTTAGGTACCAAATTGATCCTCCGAATGGGTGGAACATTCGCATATGGTATCGACAGTTTGTAGATACATGATGTGTATGTAAAGGAAAGAGTTCTGGCCGCCCTCGTGTTCCTGAAGAAAATGTTGCACGAATTGAAACTGCTTTCCAACGTAGTCCTTCAAAATCAACTCGTCGTTCCAGTCAGGAGTTACAACTGCCTACAACAACAATTTTGAGATATCGGTTGGTTATTAAGCCGTACAAGTTACAGCTGTTACGAGCTCTGCGTCCTGATGACAAACGCAAACGTGTGGCATTTTGTAACGAGATTCTTGATGCTATTGACAATGATAACACTTTCACACAACGCATAGTGTTCAGTGATGAAGCGACTTTCCATGTTAGTGGTCAGGTGAACAAACACAATGTTCGAATTTGGGGCCTACAGAATCCACATGCAGTCATTGAACACGTACGAGATTCACCCAAAGTCATTGTGTTTTGTGCGATATCCTGATCATCTGTTTATGGCGCACTCTTCTTTAATGGAAACACGGTTAACGGTCAGCAGTATCTCGCTATGTTACAAAACTGGTTGTTTCCAAGACTGCACGAAGACAAGTGTGTGAATATCAGAATGAAACTCTACCGAACCATTGGATTGGTCGTCAAGGAGCTGGCGACTTAGCATGTCTCAGCTGGGCTCCACAGTCACCGGATTTGACACCCTGTGACTTCTTCCTGTGGGTTTTTGTTAAAGACAGTGTTTATGTACCACCACTCCCACAGAACCTGGAAGAGTTGAAGAACCGGATCCATACTGCCATAACATCAGTGACGAAGGACATGCTTGCCCGAGTACTGGAGGAATTTGAGTATAGATGTGATATTGTTCATGTCGCTGATGGAGGACATATTGAACATCTGTAATCTGAACTTGAGAGGTTCATAAATATGTGTGTAAAGTTTCATTTTCGTATGTCTTACAGTTTAATAAATATATACATTTGAAATACAGTACGTATATTCTTTTTGAAACACCCTATACTATGCTCAGAATTTCACATTCTTCCCCCATCCTCCCACTGAAAGACTAGGGACACCTTGGTCCTCAACCGTGAGTACATATAATTGATATAGCATGAGAATTTCCTGGGTGTTATTGCCAGTTCAAAACTGATACAGTCGAGGAGTGGGTGAAGTCCTTTTGGGCATTCTACGAATGTTTTATTGTGGGGAGGGGGATCTCTTTTCCAAATACAATGTCCAGTGTACAGAATTAAATAAAAATAATAGAATTACAAGAAAAGTAACAATAAATATGGGGAAAATTACCTGAAAGTACTGTATTTGAAGATTGGCCAGAAGTTGGGTTGTGCCTACTTGTAGTTCAATTCAATTCATCGATCCCTTTCCATGAACAAGTCAAGTTTTGATAAATCCACTACTGCATAGCCACAGTAATTCTTCTTATTCTTATTCTTAAAGTGACTTTATTGTGGCGAAGTTAGGGCTCCTGGCCCTTTCTTACACTTAACCACTGCATGTATATAAATGAGTACTATTTTACAGTATAATTTTTACAATTATTTCAACAATTTGCATTTTAATATAAACTAAGGGTACAAAAACTGAAATGACCTAATTTAGACATATTAAATCTTTACAACCTAAAGTATAAACTAACTAAAGTATCACTAACTAAACTAACTAAAATAAGTGAAGTATAAAGTGCAACACGTTACAATAAACAACCATATTCTGTATACCATGATACATTAAAATGTCTTTCGAAACCTCCATGTGATTTTGTGTTCAAGTCTTAATTCAGGAGATGGTCTGCCATTTGAAATAATAATACTTTTCTCACTAAATGTACCAGATCCTAAGGAACAGTTTTAAAGGCTCTCTAATAACTCAGCCACATTCTTAGGAGAATACTTCACCAGTCAATTTAGAAGCCATGCTTGGGGAGCATAGGGGAAAGAAGAAAACCACCGTTTGCCTTAGTGTCCAACCGGCAAATATTGCACAAACAAGCAGAACACACTCTCACTATGGCACTCAAGGTCACTGACACCCAGATTGGGCAAATTTGGCATTGAAGTGCTGGACGTAACATGTGGCGTAAATTGGAAACATCGGAGACCTTTTGTGTATGTACTATGTATCAGTTCAATTCTTCGGCGCTAGATGGCAGACATACATTTTCTGACATGTGTTATAGGAATCTGGTTGATTTAGATTGTTGATAGTAAATACAAAGAAATAATAATAATGGCATGTGGCCTCCGGAGAGGCCTGGTGCAGGTCTTTTGAGTTGACTCCTGATACGTGCCCTGCAAATGGGGCCCTACCTATGGTGATGGCACACACACCCAGCCCTTGAGAAATCGAAATTAACCAATGAAGGTATAAATTAGCCGACCCCACCGGCAATCGAACCCGGGGCCAGCGCGCTAACCATTTAGCCACGGAGCCAGAGAATGCAAATTATATAATAAGGAACAAACAGATTAGAGTAGATGTTGGATGTAGTAGTTACGTAGAAATGAAAAGGTTAGCACAGGATAGGGTGGCATGGACAACTGCATCAAACCAGGCTATGGACTGATGACCCAAACACAATAAGGAATATACCTAATTTCTATTTTTCTGTATGTTGCCAGCGGCAACACCGGCAATGTAGACGTCACATCCCTGGTGGAAACGATTTCTGTTAAGAGTGTAATTGTGATATAGTGAACTCCTGTTAATTTGAACTCCAAGCAGAATCAGACAAAGAACTGAAGTATCCAAAATTCAAATTAACCAAAAATTACTATTTTAATGAAAATATAGTACAATACTGTATAAATACATAAAATTTAATAAATGTCAAAATCCTCAACCTGGTCAGGAACTGAACATGGGGCCCCTTGAAGCAAAGGCCTGCATGGTAACCATTCAGCCACAGAGCCAGACAATCTAATGTATAAGATTGTGCAAACACCCAGTTCTCAAAACAGAGGAAATAATCAATCAAGGTTAAAATACTTGCCCCAATTGGGAATCGAACCCTGGACCCTTTGGACCAAAGGCCTACAAGCTAACCAGTTAGCCACAGAGTTGAACTGTTTTTCCTATTAGATATTCTTATCCAAGTTATGTATGTCTTCATCTGTCACTTGTATGTTCCTTTATATTACTTAACTGTTATGTTTAATTCAATTATATACAATCCGGATATATGGAATAGAAAAACAGGGTGTAAAAACAAAACATCATGGGCACTCACATCTTTTATTGATAACTGATTACATGTGTTGAAATTGTGTTCTGCTCAAATAATGAATGAGCATATGATCTTAATAACAGAAACTTTGACATTTACATTCAACTTTCAATAAATATTCCATATAGAAATATATTTCTTCTCAAGAGTGCTGGTGGTAACAGTGCTCAACAAACAAGGGCTTTTGTCGCTACCTCCCATGACCCGCCCTACACAGAACACAATCACTGAAGTGGTGAACAATTTCACGTAACAAATATCATATTAAGTTTGTGCTGTTCAGCTTATAACACAAAGTAAAGAATGAACATTTATAATGGGAAATTTTTCAGTCAAAGATAAATTCACAGCAAAAATGGTATTAGAATCACAGAGCTGAAACAAAGCAGATTTACATATAGGACTGGCCATGGTAAGAATTCAACAAGATAAGTCATAACACTTCTCTAATAACAAGTAGCTATCTTATTCCTCCTTAACCAGCAGATCATAAGCATAAAAACCATGCTTCTTTACACACATTTCCTTTTAAGGTCAAGAACAATATTACACTTCTCTTGTCAAAGTGACAGTTTTAATCAGTTCATAGAGAATTCAGTGATGGTAGTCTCATCATGACACTTGTTACTCAACTACTGATTCAAATATTACAATTTCATTTTAGTTTACTTTCATTCCATGAAAAACATCAGTATGAAAGCTTTAAAGAATAAATCCTTAATTTAATTACACGTTAAAAAAGACTGAAGTAACAATATAATACAGGTTAAAAAAAAAGAAAGAACTTCCACAAAATGTGTGGCAAATGCACATTATGTAACATGAAAAATCTGGTAACTGAAACTAATGTCCTGATCATAAGGCTGATCTTGTACAAATCATATCTAATCGACAAAACATAACAGAGGCACATAGGTATGAACAACAATTATGCCAGAGGTCCTCAAGAGAACCGTCTAGCCATGGTACATAATTATATACAGGGTTGGGAAATTAAGGGAACAACAATACAATTTGCGGATCAATCATCATGAACGAACATCAACGTCTTTTTACGTACACATAATTCACTCATATTTTACCTTAGAGAATGAGTAGTAAATAAGGTTAGAACACAAATATATTACACTCATAATGAAAGCTTGCCAGCCAGCATCAAAAGGCAAAGTTGTGTTGTTTCATTAAAAATCTAAGTGCAGGGGTATTATGTAGGGGGTTTACTTTCTGGTTCATCTTGTATATCCAGACCGACTTCTCATAAATGGAATACAGTAATACAATATACATCTCAATGCAAATATTCCTATAACCAGTGCATCAAACTAAAGTCATTATTTGCAGCAAAAGAAAAATATTTCCTTCATCCTTACGTAATTTCATTTGAAAAAATTATCAGCTTGGATTCCTCAAACTATTCCATTCAAGAAACATACTTAAGCTCTTTAGGCTTTTTCAACCGTGAAATTACCAGTGTTTCGCCCCAGTGTAGCAGTGGGCTCATCAGTTAGATTGCTACACTTTTCCAAGGCACTGTCTCAATGGCGCACTAGCTGCCAGCATCTTGGAAAGGTGAAGCAATCCAACTGATGAGCCTACTGCTACAATGGGGCGAAATGCTGGTAATTTCACGACTGAAAAAGCCTAAAGAGCTTAAATATGTTTTTAATACTTGCAATCGATGAAAATAAATTACATGGTCACCTTCCAGGATCCTTATTTTTTATATTCCATTCAAGTTATGATAATAGTGCAGAATCAAGATATCAGAGAAGAGCAAACTTAATATTCTGGTCACTTTCAGTTGCCTTTGTTTCAGCAGGTCATTGAAATATAAGAGCTATAATATATTTCATTTACAGTTCCTATTTACATTTTACAAATTACTTTCTTTGTGTGTCAAAACGATGATGGTCATGATTTCTGTCATATAAAAGGAATGTAATAAACCAATGTCCCAAGAGTATTATTGCCACATTAACTCACATAATTTACACCATAACAGAGTTCCACAAGCTGTTAATTTTTCAAAATTAAAAGTTAAAAATTAAAAGTTGTGCAAGCAACTTCTTCCTAAAAACTATATTCATCGGAAAGAAACATGGCTTTGCATAATTTTAATGACTCTATTAACAATAAACATACATTTAAAATGAACTCTGAATGAATTTATCACATAGGTCCAGGTGTATTTCAGGGTACAGATGCCAAAAAGCATCCCTCGTATTTTGAGACCCTAACACTCCTACTCTGTATCCATGCTGAACTCTTGTGTATGAAACACTGACAGAGTGAATACTGTGTACCAAATTATTCACAGGTACAAAGCAGTGGGGTAGAAGTTTCTAGTGTCCAAATACAATAAGAAATACTAGCAGAAGTTAAACAGTGGCAAGTTTCCAAAAGTGGAAAATCTGCTGTATCATATTAAATCATCATGTAGTAATGGATATACAATTTCTTGCTGTATGCCATATTTTCAAAGATGCTGAACAGTTGCCGCACATCAATAAGAAAAGAATTCTGCCATTATCATATTACACAAAAACATGAATGTATCTGATTCATGTCTTTAATTTTGTGTAAAGTATGACTGTAGTATCATACTTTGAATTGGGCATAAGTGTTCAGATCAGATTTCCATATATAATTATTTTTTCTTTTTAGATACCAGTAGACTGAGTCACTCAGCCTGGCAATTCTTGATGACAGTTGCCGTCTATATTAATGGTGTTGAACCTGTTTGTTATCTTAAGCGATTCTTCCAGGTACAGAGGATTGATTGGTAGATATTTTACAATTTACTGGGTGTGTATATAAATCATTTACATAGCATGAACACAGCAAGAAACTATCCGACTCAAAGAACTGATTTTTCATATGATTGTTTTAGAATGTGGTAGGAAATTTTATGAGGTAGGGAAGGAGGATCACAATATAATAAACCAAGTCATCCATGGCATCATATATATTGTATGATTGATCATGCATAGCACGAATCTGTTAATTATTTCTCTACTATTTTGAAGCATTTTCTTAATTGCGTTTCTATCCTTTAATCCCATTTCCTGATACAGGGTTGGAAATGAAGCGAGATGAAATTATATGGCATGTTTTTACAACTGAATGCCCTTTCTGATGCCAACCTCAGTTGAGGAGCTAATTAATATGAAATGAGTGATGGTGAAAGAAATTGGGTACGGAGGTGGAAGGCGGTGGCTTATGAACAGGAACTGTTCCAGCATTTGCCTGGGAGTGAAAATGGAAAACCACAGAAAAACATTCTCAGGACAGCCAACAGCCGGGTTCGAACCCACTCAGCCTCCCGAATGCAGAGCTTGGCCCAATAGACGCAGCGTGTGCAGCCACTCCACTCAGTGAAGCATTTTCTTAATTAAGTTCGTGAAATGGAAAATCTTGAAAAGAAGATGAGAGAACCAAGCTCAAGGTCAGCACTAATGTAGTTTAAGCTGAGATTTAGGCCGGATGTTCTTTCTGATGCCAACCCTATGTGGAGGAATGTATTCACTATTGTGTGTTTCTGTGGTGATGACCACAAACACTCTGTTCCTGCACCAGAGAAATTAGCTATACACAGTTAAAACCCTCGACCCAGCCAGGAATCGAACCAAGGGCCCTCTGAACCAAAGTCAAACATACTGACCATTCAGCCAAGGAGCCTGACTTATTGAACTATCTGATAATTTTATCTTTTTAATGTCTTTCTGAATTACATGATAATATTATTTAATTAGTTTGTCCGACTCCTTGGCTGAATCGTCAACACTGAGGCCTTTGGTTCAGAGGGCCCCAGGTTCGATTTCCGGCTGGGTCGGGGATTTTAATTGCATCTGATTAATTCTTCTAGCTCAAGGACTGGGTGTTTGTGTTTGTTCCAACACTCCCCTCTTCATATTATATTCATACAACATATCACACTATCAACCACAACACAAACACAGAATAATCATTATGCCCCTCTATATAGGGTTGGCGTCAGGAAGGGCATCCGGCCGTGAAACAGGGCCAAATCCACACGTACAACACAGTTCGCATCTGCGACCCCACAGTTGTGGGATATGTAGAAGAAGAAGAAGAAGAAGAAGAAATGATTTAATTAGTTTCTCTAAATATAAATCAGTTTAAAGCAAAATGCAAATTTTCTGTATTCAGCAAATAATTGATGAAGACATAAGTTACAGACTTTCAAAGGAAGTGCTTTTAAGTTTGTTCATATACAGTATATATATAATGTGATCCTAAAAATATTTCTCTCTGCAAACAATGTAACTACTAGAAACTAAGTGAGTGGCTGTGCAGTTTGACTCACGTAGTTGTCGCTTACATTTGGGAGATAGTAGGTTTGAACCCCACTGTCAGCAGCCCTGAAGATGGTTTTCCATGAGTTCCCATTTTCACACCAGACAAAGGCTGGGGATGTACCTCGATCAACGCCACGGTTGCTTCCTTTGTCCTCCTAGCCGTTTCCTATCCCATCGTCACCATAAGACCTACCAGTGTCAGTGCGATGTAAAGCAAACTGTAATTGTAAACAGAACTGGAAATAGAAACAGGTAATTTATCTACAATTTTTTTTAAATTGCAAGTTTTACATGGTTTGTATGTATGTATGTATGTATGTATGTATGTATGTATGTATGTATGTATGTATGTATGTATGTATGTATGTATGTATGTATGTATGTATGTATGTATGTATGTATGCATCAGAGTAAAATGCGGGAAAGTATTAGTACTCCACATTATAGATTAATACTGGAGATTTTCCTGCAATAAAATTTTCAAATTTCTCCACAAGAAGTTTATGGTTTCCTTACTTGAAGAGCAAGAGACGAATATTAATTATACTTTGGCATATGTACTACTGTGCAGGAGAGGTTTCCTAGCTCATTCAACAACATGCATGCTTTCTTTTTACAGGTTGGTCAATAAGGTACTTGGTCCCATAGGTAGTATGGTGTTCTGGGAGGAAAAAACTTCACATACACACATGCACGTGAAAGGAAAGACTTCAATGGTTTGTTAAACTGGGTACCTCAAAGTAGAAAGGTGCAAAATACCAAAATTATGAAAAACAAGGTTTTTTACACAGAAAGATGCTACATGTCCAGGAGAAAGATGTATGAATGGTGCTAGATATGGGAAACACAAGGTATTTCAGTTGATAACATCTTCTCACCATGTGACTCTGATTTTGCTGTGATTGAGTAACAGAACTAAGCGTCAAAATCTTTCATTCCCAGAGATCTGTGTAGAATCGTAAAAGACGCTAACATCTGGAAGCCACTGATTTCAGATTTCCTTAACATCCAAGACCTGCTGGTTACCATTAAGAAGCTGAATAACTCTACACCATGTTGAATTCAATATGATGTCAATAATGTAGGCAATGTTACTTTGAAACATGCATATAATGACGCTGAAGTAGGGAATACTATTATGGCACTGAAAGTAAGTCAAACAGGACTAATGCGGTCTGCATTGTTGAATGTTCAAAACTACCTTGGATAATCGCTGCAGAAAAGAAGAGGGATCTACTGGTAATGATTCCTTAGCTACCAAATGATAAGCATAGACAATTCTGTGAGAACACAGTACCTCAAAAGAAGAAACACACATGATGGACTTAGCACTATTGAACTGTAACAATCACCGGACTTACCTCTTTTCAAATATATGCCACAATTACAAACGGGTCTAAACAAAGAGCAACTCTATATACCTATGTTATTAATGCATAACTTATGTACATGTACTGTTGTCTACCAATAACATAAAGTGAACCCAACCTGTGTAAAAGTATTCTTCTAGTAACATATTCCTACATTACCTCAAATGTTTAATTTTGGCACTTTGCACTTTTAACTTTGAGTTATCCAATTACTGTATGTATGTTCAGTCCAGAAAATGAAAATATATGTTAGATTGTGACAAAACTGACCAATCAGTATAAAAACAATTTTATAATGATCTACTAATTCTAAAATGGAACAGAATTACACTTTCAAAATTCTGTTTTGTTAAAACTTCTATTTCTAGTGCCAAAAACAAGAGACTAGAAAGGAGAGCTTAAGGAATAAGAAATGATTGATCTAATTAGCTTTATCACAAAACTTCCTGTACATGCTTGTTGACATATTAGACTGACTAGGTCATTACCCAGCTTTTTGGGAATTATACATATGGAATTAAACAGTTTAGGCTTTCACGGCTGGGTCTCGATGAGTATACTATTTTCCATGCTGTAAGCCAGGGTCAACTTAGGTGTGAAGTTCCAACGATTCACCAGAAACTGTGTCCAGAATTCTCAAGAGGGTCCGCTTTATCTGAAGGTCAGTAATGAAACTTCGGAGAGAGCAGACCACTTACAAATGTCAGAAACAGCTCTGTTGTTTACCTTTCTACCTCACTAACTAGCTTGTACTAGCAACTGATATGGAGAAGAATTACTTCTGCTTCTTTTTGTTACTTTTTACAATTTATTTACAAACAAGTCACATTATTGGTGGACCTGTGGAGAGACCTACAAAGAGAGTGGATCACTTGAAAATGCCAGGTGCAGTTTATGGTGAAACTTGGGAGCTAATAACCCAATTCAACCACAGACTACAAACCCAGAATTTTTTTTTTTTTAAATATTCATATACAATACAGAACTTCTTCAAGAATTGGAACTTGGCAAATAACCTTAATGTCACAGTCAATAATTTATGCCACTGGCACATATGTACGGGGCAATGTGAAATAAGGAATAAGAAAAACTATTAGTTACTTTCCAGTCTCGAGAAACACAAGTTACCCGAATTCTCTTTATAATGAAACCTTAAAATTTATCAACAGTAAGTTTATGGGTTCTTACTTCAAGTGCAGAACTAAAGTATTTATTACGGTTTAGCATATGTACCATCATACAGGAGAGGTTCCGTAACTCATTCAACAACATGCACACACTCTTCCTAAAGACTGGTCAACAAGGTAATATTTTGGTCCCATAGGTAGTATGGTGTTTTGAGGGCAAGGAAAAAAAACTACACACATATAAAGGGAAAAATTTCAAGCTCAAATACCAGAAAGTATCGTCCTCTCTTCTGCCTTAAAATATAATCATAGTATTGTCGAGCACTCACGGCATAGTGCTATCCACCTGTTCTAGGAAACAGTTTGCTATGATTACAAGAAGGAATATTTACATTATTATTATTTTCATGTGTGCAGCTCTGTTATTTGCCTTTCTGCCTCACCAACTGGCTTGTACGAAAAACTGTTTTAGAGAAGAATTAATTCGATTTCTATTTCTTACTTATTACAATTTATGTATAAACATGTCACATTATAAAAGCTAAAAGAGAATATTTAGTTACAAGCTCTTGCCACGTGAAAACTTTTCTCTAATTGGACTAAATTCTAACAACAAATCTTATCTTCTATGTGCTTTCTTTCTGGAAGCTGAATAGCACATTTACTAATTAGTTTTGTAGAGAGATCAAGGTAATATTGAATATTATGTAGGCAACAAAATGTTTCCACTCAAGGGTTTTGCTTCAGCCTATTAGCAATCCATTAAATATTTCACTATCAGGCCTATCTGGTGAAGAAACCTTAAAGGGTAAGAAAACACAACACTCATACGGCAAGCTTCATGACACTAGCTACAAAAATTTGAAATAATAGTTGGATAACATAATTACCATTACTGTATTTTAAAAAATCAATACAATTAACAGCTGTATGCTTTCACTTCCACTTAGACATAATGGTAACTGATGCTTCTGATTCCACCGATGATACACCAGATACACGAACTGCCTCCTTTCAGGCTATGAACAAGAATACTTATTACTAAACAAAACCTTATAAAAAAACCATTTAGGGAGGGCAGGGGTGTTATCACCTTTACACAATGCCACAAGCTGATTATCTAGCAGGACACCAGAACTGGGTCTATAAATTTTGGACTTCCATTCTTTTAAGCACTACACAAAATAGTATAAGGAATGAGACAACGTTGATTTTAAAATTGGCCATCTTTAAAAGATTAGATCATCTCATAAATGCATTACAATTTCTAAAATCTCTGGTCACAAAACAGTCAAAATTTTCACATAATATTTAAATGTAAAGGGAATTCTTGTTAAAACCTTTTCTTCCATAACTGAATGATAGTTGTAGTTTAACACATTTTTCCTTAATACGGTAACCAATGTATTAATACTTTTCTAAAGCCATTTACAAAATATTAAACTGTACGCAAACCATTTCACAGATAGATAGTTGAAAGCATATAATAACTGTCAGATAATATGCAAATTACAAGTAATTGATTTTGTTATTGACATCAATGACTGTATATATAACACTGCATTTTTAATACATATAGCTATAAAGGAGTATAACAACAAAAGAGACAAGAAAACCTGTCCTACATTGCCTTTGTCCAGAGTCAGCTTTTTGTCCATAGAAACCTTAGAAGTGGGCAAAATTTATTTGTATAAGTTCATTCAAAAATAGGTTCAAAGAAGCCTTCTTAGGTACTAAAGCAACCCACCTACCATATGAATTAATTATATAGAGAAGAAATCTGGCCAAGTACGACACACATACTTGTGGGGGGGACAAAAAAAGTAATCCAAAACTTCCTTCCTTTATGAATGAGAATAATAAAGGCAATCTCCTAAAGATAAAGGCATGCTAGGTGAGTTAAAGATCTGGAGCTTAACAGATACAGAAATATATAAACACTTTGTCTTTTAAAAACTTATAAGAAGCATTTAAGGTAAGACTTTAAAAAATAAATCATTGAGCATGACAGGTCATATTTTGTTTCTGCAGAAGCCAGTGGAAGCTAAATTTTGCTTTGGTCTGTGCTAGTGGCCCAGACAATAAAAGTACTGATCTTCTGAGCCCAAGTTGGCAGGTTACTTATTAAAATAATGAGTCAGCATAGATGAGAATTTTCAATACATATCAAAACTAAAATATGTAACTTTTTTCTAAGCATTAATACTGATTATTCGTAAGTTTCCCAGTGCACATATCTACCATAAAAGCCTGGTACTAACTGACATAATAACTTCTATACCTGGCAAGAATTATCTGGGTTGTCCCGTTTTACACTATTTTTGTCATCATCAGTCTCATCACTTGACACAGTGTTTGGCTGCTACATCAGTCTCTACCTTGCACATTAAATGTTTACCTCTTATCTACTTTCTTTAGAGGGATGAGTAAAAAGTTAAGATCTTCTTGAAAATAAGTACGATGGCAATGGTTAACAAGATGGCAACAAATGGCATGATGTAGGCATTATAATTCCCCTCATCTTAATTTCAGCAACAAAGGAGTTAATAAGAACACCTTTATCACAACACATCACAAAACAATCGCAAACCATTTCAACTTGGCAATTTACATGGATCACTACGCAACATAAGGTAACTAATTTCCTATTAGAGAAACAAAGTGGAAAGAATCTCTTAAGCTCCAAAAATTAACCATGGAAACAGAGCTAAGGCCTCCATCTTCTACTGTATTTCCTTTCCCCGTAATGCAAACAAGGTTGAGGTGGTCGGCATCACTCCCAGAAATAACATTTTATCATTTGAATTAAAATACACACACTGCTATTTTCATTTTCTGAGATACCTGTATATGTGAAATAATAATACTGAAAACTTCACTCCTGTCGTTCAGGTCAATTCACTGTTGGATCAAGTAAACACCGCAAGATCAAATATCAACAAACATCATCAGCACTTTACATCTTAAGATAAAATTGTTCAAGTACTACAATGGTGACCATCGAGAGAGAACTGCTCACCATGAGGTTTAACTTGTTCAGTACAGACATAGAACATACATCTGCAAGAAGAGGCTAATTCTAACACATGGGGGTGTCTATGTACTGAAGTGATATCCAAGAAGTATCCAATGTCACAAGTCAGCCAAACATGCTCTATCTGACCAATGCTCAAGTTGTAACCATTACTAGACTGTAAATTTAGTGTTTAGTGTTCCCATTGATTTATGGAATACAGATCCCCAAAAAAAGAAAAGAAATGCTTAGGTAGTTGCCAAAAATATATTAATGAATTTAGAGTACCAGTATTGAATCCAAAAATAATATTCATTTTACAAAATTTGTTCTCACTCTTAATATAATGCCTGTCTTCCAAACTATGCTGTACTGCAGTAACAATATGTAATTGTTGACACAGACAGTAGTGTCTGGTTTGCTACATTATTCTTTAAAATCATTTTCATCCAATGTACATTATAAACAGTTTTACAAACACCATGGAAGATGCTAAGCAGACCCAGCCAGCAGCTGGAAGCTGCATATGATGATGATGATGATGATGATGATGATGATGGTGGTGGTGGAAGATGCTGAAGCTTCAGTCTGAGGTAGTGTCTCAGTCATTCAGAAGTTTCAGTACTCTACAGATAATCTTTGTGATTTTAATAAGAGGCTAAAGGTAAGCATTCACCAGGCTAAAAATATGTTGAAAGAAAGTTAAGACAGATAGATTTATGACTGAATCAGCTTAAGTTGTCTTCTGGTTTCTGTATTGAGGCATCATTATGATTATTCAGCACTATTAAGTACTTTTTGTGTTTACTTTTTTATGATTTGAGGCAATTTTCTAGCAATTTCTGAGTTTATTTTGCCTGATCATTAATTGTTACTTGCAATTTTCATATTTTTCAAGGAAGTATCCATTAGCTCAAAGATTAGTGCAAATCTAAAATAAAAAAAAAAAAAAATTTAAAAAAAAACTGCCATATTCACAAATAACATCATAAAGTTACATCAAAATTAGCAGTAAAATAAGTGTTGAACAGCATTTTCAATGCAGCAGCACTCAGACTACAGCACAGAGACTGGAGGTTAGTTACCGACAGCATCACAACATGATTGAATTTACTAACTCATTGGTTACTCCTTCACGACAAGCTATTACACCGATCAGAACAAAAGTCTTTCTGTACCTATACACATACAATATACATATTTTCCACTGTTCATACTTATATTTAATGTCTCTATTTGTGCATTGTTATGCTTACTGACTATTCATCAAAAGTTTTGCTTTTGAGCCATAAATCACATATTCATTTTATTTTTTTGGCTTCTCTTACTTTGTGCACTAAGTGAATGTAAGTCCTACTGGATCAGGAAATTTCTCTTCATTGGTTTCCACTGTTCTATACATTTTCTTAAAAATAAACAACCTTGTGGTCTAAATCTTCAAATAATCACAGTAATTATTATCATCATTATGTAATTCATTTCACACATAAAGTTTATCTATGTCTTCCACAATTCAGACTGAACCGAAAAAAATATTAAAGTTAAAATAATAATATCAAAATATTCCATTGTTGAAAAATTGAGAATTCCTAGAGAGGAACAGTGAGACACACCAGAAGCACAAAATACTGCTGCTTAACGATATCACATCCACATTTGGGCCACTTTCCTTCAAAAACCTATCTCCAGAAATTTGTACTATTTTTCTTCTCATACTATTATTTTCACTTAGCTTCAAACTCTCATCATGAACATTTCATAGCTGAATTAAGCCATGTGGAAGTAGCAATTTGCCTAAATACATAATATGTGAAACTGTTCTATTTCCTCATCGCATGAGTTCTCATATAAAACTTGTATATTCTGGTAGTAAATGACAAAGTAATATTAAAATTTTAAAAATACATTTATCATAAAATGCTAGTTCTCACAGTTTCTCCAGAGGCAGTCTTCTTTGGAGGTTTTGGAAGTGAAGTTATCCAGATTTACACATTACTAGTTCGTTCTGGAAGAGGAGACTCCTGGCAAAAAAAAAAAAAAAAAAAAAAAAAAAAAAAAAAAAAAAAAAAAAAATTACCGGTATATTAAAATATTACCATTTTTGAAAAACATCCATTATCATAAAAATAAACCAATAGCATACTATAGAGTCATATAGATATCGATCTAACTGAAATGTTACTCCCAGCAACAAACCCATCTTCCCTCCACTGGACAATGTATTGTGGACTGTGAAACCTGGCTGGGCTTTCGTACTTGTCTAATTCTCGGGAAAGTCGTGAACAAAGGCCTAGCCCACTTTTGTAGCCAAGTCTGGGCCAAGTAGCCAACACTACACTGGAAAGCTACACCATTCATGGACCCTATATTCAAATCGTATAAACTTGATTATAGCTATCCTATATGTGTTTGTTTTTCCCCCTAGGATTTTCTATTTACTCTAAGTAAAATGTTGGGATAGAAACTTATTTAAATTCCAAGGCACTATTCTAATCCTTGATCCAAAGAATAGAGGGGTTTGGTATAAGAAACAAGCAAGACCACTTTTAGTCCAAACTTACAACATTCTTTTTATACTATGATCACACAGTGTGTTATTCCAGTATGTATGAGAAACAGACTTGCTGGGCTTACCTGATTGAGATAAATTCAATAAATTTCCAATTTCTTTGAAATCATTTAAGAAAAGGGTAGGAAAACAACAGATAGGGAATCTGCCACCTGGGCAACTGCCCTAAATGCAGATCAGTATTGACTGTTTGAGAACTGATTGAGATAACCTCAGTAGCGGCGATTAGGGAGGGTGAGGGGGAGCAGCCCCCCCCCTGCACCAATTTGTGGAGGAAAAATTATATTTTTATTCCATTTTAGCCGGCTAAAACTAGGAATTATTTAAAAGAGCAATTTGTACACGCCCTGTTGTCTTATCGCCTAATTCTTTCCTTTATTTTCTTTAATTATTAACAAGATTATATGCGGAAATACGTAGGAAATGTCGTTCATCGCGGCTAACCGATTTGTATAGCGCCACAGCAAGTAATGGAGACTTTGCATGTGCTGTGAGGAAGGGTAGCAGGGGTATATCTTTCTGCCAAAGTCATGGACACTGAGGTTTGACTCACCCGCTTGCCGCGGGTTAGTGTTAGCGTGTAGTCAAATACTAAATAATTTTTAATTATATAATCATGTCGCACTTCTATTTAATTGTAATACGTGTGTAATATTGTTCCTTTGGAGAAAGTTTTATTGTATAGTATTGAACCAAAATCTCAGAAAACTATTATAACCGCACTTAAACTGGTAAACTGTCAACCTTTACCTCTCTGTTGGAATTCACTCAGAGAGCATCAAAAGGTTACTATTTTGTAGCTTTTTTCATCAGTTTTTATGTATATACAGTACACTCCCCTCTCCGGCCGCTATATCCCACAAGCCCAGATACGTTTTGTTGTCTGTACATCCCCCTCCTCCCCACAACTTCCAATTCCCAATCACCACTACTGGATAACCTTATTAGCCAACAGATGCCGTTGTTATATTTTGAGAAAGAATCAGATTAGCCCTTTATTGAGTATATAGAGTTAATTTTGGTAGTACATAACTTTATTGCAACATGTGAAGCCAATTACGTATGCCAAAATGTGGATTTTGCTAACACATGATTCTGATATGTAACTGGACTAAGACAGGAAAGCATGCAGTTGCCATTGTTGTTATAAAAGTAATGGATGAAATTATGAAGGAGACAAAGAAAATCAGGAAGGAAACCAGAGGAGAAAATTTTTCTGACCGAATGGAGAGGAATAAAGCGAGATGGTTTGGGATGTGTTAAGACAAGTGAGGAGGGAAAGATACTGAAGTGGATGATGGAGGCTAAGACTGAAAGAAGGAGAACGAGAGGTAGACCCAGGCTAAGGTTGTTGGACTTGATCAAGAATAGCATAATAAGGAGAGACATAGATTGGAACACAGTTGAGGAACAACAATGGTTGTTAAACAGGGGAAGATGGAAAGGTGTCATTAACATCCTAACTTGCCTGGAACTGATAAAGGAACAGAAATACACTGATGATGATGATGATGATGATAGTGATGATGAATTGCACCATCAGCACCCCTGAAGATACCAGTAGTTTTCGGTGCTTTCCTATTTTCACACAAGGCAAATGCTGGGGCTGTACCTTAATTAAGACCAGCATTAAAAAACTTCCCCATTCAAGCCCTATGCTATCCCATCATCCCTGAAATCCTATAGGAGTTGGTGTGATGATGATGATGATGATGATGATAATTGTACCGGGGGTACACCTTCTCCGTCCGGTTGAACTGCGCGCCTTCCTGAATGCCATCTGTGCTGTGAATTCTAAACTATGTAACTGGAGATACTTGGACCTTTCATCTTCAGATGTCTCTACTATCAGCCTATGTGCCCCCTCTGGTGGGAATACGGTCTAAGGGAAATTTCAAATTTCTATATTTGTAAACCTTAAGTGTTTGTAGATTGTTTTTTATGTGTTGAGGTTGTCAGCACTACTATAGCTTCCTTCTTCCTTAAGTTATTAACCAATCAGGAACTTTTGTATATTTTCTCTAGCCAATTAAAATTGGGGGTGTGTACAGGCACTCTGCATAGCTCAAGAGAGTTCTGGAACTTTCCCCTCTGAGCTGCTATAAAAGCTGGGCGCTTTAGGGCCATATTGTCATAGCTTCGGTCTAGTGTGTGTACGGTGCTATAGGAGGCAGGGGCAGCCTTGCTGTCGTCAGAAGGCCCAACAACTTAAGGTAATGGCAGACATCTTTTAACATGTGATAGCTCCAGACAGTTAACTTGAGTGGAAGGTTTCAAACTTCTCTCATTAATTTAAAATTCTAAAATCTGTTTAAATGTAAATTTTTGGCAAGTCTGAGGACCTTATTCAAATCCCTGCTGGGAAACATGTAATTCAGGGAATAAAGTGTGTTCACCCTTTATTATTTCCCACTTAACTCACACACCACAAACAACACTACCCTCCAGTACAATAAAATACATGCTATCCCATACATGGCAAATGGCGCCCACTCTCATCGCAAAAAAAAGCAAATTGTAAAAGATAAAAACATAAAATGAATAATGTGCCATTGGCGTAGCAAGGACTAGGACGTCCTGTTCTATCTGTTCAACGTACAAATTGGCAATTACTGGAGAGAGATATGACCCCATCGCAGCGTCTACTATTCATTCATAAGTTTCTCACTAAAACAGTAATACGGACATTGAGACATTCATTGGTTAGTGTTGTCTGGCAATTTCTTGTGTACTAGATGGTGATTTTCACCCAACTGAATCATACCTGTCCCTCTATACTTCTCAGTACATGATCTAAATAAAGTATGAATCAAATGTTTTTCCAATAAAAATGAACCACTTTCCAGAATTCTGGCAACATTTGTACTTGTGTTAAAGCCTTGGCAATGTGAACCTGGACAATTAAAAACATTCTTATGAAAAACAGCCAGTATTGAATTTTACAAAGTACTGCTTTCTCTTCTCGTCTGTTTCTCAAGGATGTTCCAAATATATAATACTCACCGCACTGCAAGAATCAGTTTCCTGAGAGACAGCCCCGGCTTTTGGTGCTTTGCTCAAAGATGAAGTCTGTTAGTAAAGAAAGAAAAATTTTCTTTAGTTGTAACTGAAACACAGCCTTTACAACATAGCTACAACACACAAGCTCCTACGATTTCTGTTCCCATACCACTATCCATCACAATTACAGTGTGTAACAAAGCAACAGGTTAGACAGGCTATGAAAGTAGCAACTCAAATCTGTCTTGGATGATATGTGAAATGTGAGTTTTACAACATTAGACAAAGCAAATAAAAGTACACATCAGAGGAAAGCTTTGCATATCATCATAAATGTGTTACTAGCTTGTCATTTTTTCTGACTAGCTTAACAACCTTTTTTTTTTTTTTAAGACGGAAGCCATACGTTTCAGTGTCGACTCAGTTAAAATGTAAACTCAAAAGTTTTCCAGTCTACTGAACACATAGTCCTAATTTCAATATAAATATTACACTATAACATACCTGTAAAAAGAACACTAGTGTGTATTTATTCCTTATTTAATAACATGTTGCAATTTTTACAGGTATGTTATAGTGTAATATTTATACCAGTTTTTAAATTCTAGCTGTCTAATTGCCAGCCAATGAGATGTTCAGCTATGGTGCTCTACTAATATTGCACAACATGCTACTAATTATACAGCTTACTGAACATATAGGGAATGGAAGTACAAATGGCAATTAGTTTCCCCCCCCAAAAAAAGGCCAAGAGATTCCAAGCTTATTATCTAGTAATCTTTCTAATGGAACTACTATTTCCTACATAAGATTGATCATGCGAGTGTTCACCAGTTCCTGCAACCTAATCGAGGGATGAAATAATGCTACTATACTAAGGGTATATTTCACAAACCAAGCTTGTAGTTTTACACGACTGTTGATATTGTGATCATAACCATTGGGATCTACTGTTTTATATGGAATCCAAAACACAATGACATGACTTTTTATTTAAAAATCCCATTTGACGTGTTTATTTATCACTGTTGCAAGCAATACTGAGATTATAAGCTACAGATTGCTTCTTGGCTGAATGGTCAGCATAGTGCTCTCCGTTTTAGAGGGCCCGGGCTCGATTCCCGGCCGGGTCAGAGATTTGAACCTTAACGGTTAACTCCCTTGGCTTGGGGACTGGGTATTTGTACTGTCCCCAACATCCCTGCAACTCACACACCACAAACAACACTACCCTCCAGTATAATAAAATGCAGTTTCCTATACATGGCAAATGGCATCCACCCTCGTCAGAGGGTCTGCCTTACGAGGGCTGCACCTGGTGAGAAATAGCCACACACAATAGTTATAGAGAGAGATTCCTTTTCCTTAACAGGAATATCTCAGAGAAGATGAAAATGATGATGATGATGATGATGATGAAGATGAAGTTTAAAGGGCCTAACATCTAGGTCATCGGGCCCTCTCTGAGAAGCCATAGCCAAGCTACAATAATAAATCTGATCAATTGAAAAGCACAACAATTTTAGGTTTCAGGCTCATATTCAATGGGTAGGTGAATTTAAGTTAACTTTCAATAGCAATAATCCCTACACATAAATAAATAATACAATAGCTCTGTCCTTTACATGCCCTCATGAATTAGTCATTGACTGAATGTCTATTGTCATGGTAACTGGGGAAAAGTTTGAAAAGTTGGTCTTCGTTGTTCCTTACCCTTTGCTCATAGACATTGTAATGCTTTCTTTTACCAAGCAACACAAACCATTTTCAATAGAGCATGACCATCTTGCTCATGGACATCTGTTACCAGCAAAACAAATTACTTCAACAACGTTAGAGATGACTTCAATTGAATGTATTCTGCTAAAGTAGTGATGATATTTATAGAGAGTGCAGGCTTCCCTGCCTCCTTCCAAAATATCCTGCTGTGTAAGGAAACAAAGAGTAATAACTGTTCTACTGTATCAATATGCCACAACCAATGTGCCATTCACTTACTCACTCCAAGAAATCCACTTGCTACAAGAGATATTTGTGTGTTTATATTCTCACTCTACCGCTGCACTGATTAAAATATGAAGCTGCTTGTTTTGAGTACATTCTTTCCTACAAAGAAACCCCTGCAATGCAACAGCCCAATACAGCCTTGGCCTGCCAAGACAATGCTACCCAGTCAGATGGCCTGGAGATATTGAAGGGCCATGTGGTCAGCGCAACAACCACCTCAGCTGTATTGCTTGGCTTTCTCGACTGGGTATGCTGTTATCCACATGTTACAAAGCACAGAAGCCTACCATAAATCCAAATATCAGAGGGTGATGAATGAAATCCCCAACCCCTCATTATATCCTGTAGCAATGTCCCCATTTTCTACTTTGCTGAAAAGTGCCCTTACATCACAAGTACATTAAATATGAAGTACTGTAGAGAATACATCCAATGAGTCATTGGTAAACTGAAATAACTGTTGGCAAGCATCTGTAATTTTAGACACAATATTTATGATCAACATCTTTACATATAACACCACCACCACCACCCACCACAATCACAAAAATGGGAATAAAACATATTATAGAGCCATGTGGGAGATACGAAGTTAAAGTTTTCATAATTATACATTTTGATTTTGTTAGCAGCATTCACACAAAAATAATATCTGTAAGTTGCCAAGCTCTCAACAAAATGGAATTAGTTAGCACAGAAAGACAATAGAACAAAATATTTGCCATTTAAGTCAGATCAGTTAAGTAATACACAGAAGAGTACAGTGGCTGGTTTATATGTAACTCAGTTCTGAGAAATTCTGTTTTATACAGAAATTTCTGCAGGTCCCATCAAAACATAACCTAAAAACATGTTAATTTAACCTCATTTGTATGTAACCCATTTATATGTAATTTGGTGTTGTACGTACTAATTTTCGTGAAATGCAGTTGATTTGTACGTAACAAAGAAAAATAATGCCACAGACATATGCATTTGCTTTTATCGAAACACATGCGAGTCAGAAATGTGACACATTAAGAGACAGCATTGCTATCAGTAGGATTTTAGCTGCAGATATTGGAGGGGCAGACTGGTGTAACAAAGATCAAGGAAAGTGATCGCACAGCTTTTATTTAAAAGAGACATATTACGAGATAGATGGCTGTTCGTGGAAAACACTTAATTTGCATGTAAGGGAGTTAGAATAATCTACCGCTGTCTGTCAACATGGCACTGGTCAAGAGCATGGAGTGGTTACAAACAACAACAACAACAACAACTTTAACGACAGGGAAGACAACTTGAATCTTCGAACACCCAAACTCAGTGATGCACTAAATGCAACGGTTGTGGGTAGGGGTTACATAAGAGCAAGAAGTTGTAGTGAAAAAGCTGTTGATATGCTAATAAGTTTGCAAAATGAGGAGTATACACTTAATGCTCAATAACTAAAACAAGACAAAATTAATTTTAAACCAGGGTCAAGGTCAAAATGAATCTTTGCCTGTAATGTTCCCACTGTTTTTTTTTTTTTTTTTTTTTGAAAGTTCTGCATATGTTGGCATACTGCACAATACTCTGGTATAATTTTTCTAACTAACTTTGAGCACTAAATAATTTGTGGCATTTTTGACAGTGACAATAATATTGTGTGAGTTTCCTTGCTTAAGTGAGGAGGAGTTTAAGAAGAAAATTTCTGATTAATATTAAAAGTAAAAGTTTAGTACACTGTGATGTTTCACTGTCAATGTACTTATTAACGATGATGTAATCGTGATATATTAAAATAATCATAAGTACAAATGATGTTAACTTTTATCTCTGAAATAACTGTATTTAATCTTATTCCTGAAATAGATAAAATTATTCTAATAATTATATGACAAAATATGCAAACCTAATTTGTAAGTAATTCTTAGTTATATGTAAGTCTGCCTGGTGGTCATGATCGTTAAGATATCAAGTCTATAGGGTCTGACACCGTGGTTAGCCGGTTCGAGTCCAGTTGACCGGGTAAAAATGTATCACCATCGGAATGTTGGCCAGCAGGGAAGGAGAGGTGGTGGTATACAATTTCTAATTACTAGAATGCATGCCCAAAGCCTGGATACAATTCTAAACCTCTCCGCAGAGTTCATATCGAGTGAGGGCATATGACGCAGTTGATGGTGATTTGCCTGTCGGATGGCAACGTAAAGCTTTGAGCAGACCTTGATGTTATTTGACAGGAGTAAGCTAAGTGCTGACACAGGGTTTCACCCTCTCCCTACATCATCATCATCATCATTCTCATCATCGTCATCCTCATCATTCATCGAGGCACGCAGGTTGCCCATGTGCGTTGAATAGAAAGACCTACACCAGGCGAACCAAACATGTCCTCAGACACTCCCAGCACTAAAAGCCATACAATAAATAAGTAACTTATATGTAAAATTTGCTCTTCACCTTGGTATACATATAACTCAGGTTCAACTGTATTACTTTCAGCTAGGATATTAGATTTTTGTGGGGAATTCAAATTGTAATGAACCAGTACAGAAACAAGGAATTTTCACTAAGATATGCTATTTAAACAGTCATAAGAAATATAATTTTTACACAGTTTTGGATGGCAGGTTGGAGGGAACAGACTGATATCCCCCAATATCTTCCCTGTTAAGCCAGGATACTAGAGTTTGTCTCTAAAGGCAAATATTACAATTCTGGTTGAATAAGGAAATTATCTTAACAATTTACCAGTACAGAACTTGTATATCCTTTAAAACTGCATAATTTTATGAGTTTCAGTCATGAATTAGTAATATTCTTGTATATGAGCAATTAAACAATACTGAAGCTGGTTCAAACCCCACTGTCGACAGTCCTGAAGATGGATTTTGGTGGTTTCTCATTTTCACACCAGGCAAATGCTGGGGCTGTACCTTAATGAAGACCGTGGCTGCTTCCTTCCCACTCCTAGCCTTTTTCTATCCCATTGTCGCCATAAGACATATCTGTGTCGGTGCGATGAAAACAAATTGTTTAAAAAAAAAACTGTGGCAATCAGCTGTGGTCTTACAAAAACCAAGAAGGTGGTGGTTTGGAAGTGGTCAAAGAATTTGCATAACTTGGGTCACTAATAAAAATCAAAGGAGGATATGACAAAGAGATAAGATGAAGAGTAAGTATCGCTCAAAATACAACTACCAGGCTAAGAATTTGGAAACATTCAGCACTATCCCAGAACAAATAATTAAATGTAATAAGGACACTTGTACTTTCCTTACTCACATACACATCAGAACTTGGACCATAAACATCGCCAAAAAAAAAAATCCAACTGAATATCACAAAATGTCTCTCCAAGGAAATTAACTATCATTCCCTTGATATTTTGGACACATTTCCAGAAGTAGTGATCCAGAAAATTTAATCATGCAAGGAAAAATCAGTGGTAAATGTCCAAGAGGGAGGTGTCTAAATCATTGGGCAGACCAGGTGAAGCCGCTGACTGAACATATCATATAGGGATAGATCATGCACATGCTCAAGAAAACAAAACATCAGAGGGTCACACTCAAAGACTGCAATAGGCCTGTGTAGTATTTATCACAACGTAGCAAAAACATGAGGCATGTCACACTCAGTGCATACGGAATGAGCTCATTGACATAATTGTGCTAATGAGGAAATGATTTGGAAATGGAAATGAAGTACCAATATTTTACAGAGAACAATTTCTAACTCTCTGAAATGCAATGACAAGAAGTACTGCCACACCTCACATGGATAACAGCTTCACAATGCTTTCTCGTGTTTCTGACAGGGCGCAGCAAGTCAGTTGAGGCAGATGTCTCCACTCTTCCAAAAGGGCGTCTTCAAGGGCTTGTAGTGTTTGGGGAGGAGGATTTCTCACTTGGATGTACTGCTCCAAATAGTCCCAGATTTGTTTAATCAGATTCAAGTCAGTACTTTTGGATGGCCACTGCATTCATTGCACATGATGCTTTTGCAGGAATCTCTGAATGCTGTTGGCATCATGCGCTAAAGCAAGGCCTCTCAAACGCCCAAAATCTCACGCATGCAAACTGCGGTGCAGAGTTCCTGTGCACAGTGCATTGGCCCCACTCGGCTCGTACCAACGCTTTGTCTCTGGGCTACTCGGCTAAGCTCGGCTCAGATTTGGAGTGCTACGGAGCAAGTGAGGAAGGGGGAGACAGGTGGAGCGAGCGAGACAGGCGTGGGGAAAGAGAGAGACAGCGCTATTGCTCCAAATCGAGGAGTGGGGGTCTGCACTCTGGTCAACCAAGTGAAGTCGTCTTTTGCACCGTGCACAGTGCATGCACCCTGAGAGGCCCTGTGCTAAAGTGAGGAATCACATGTGGCTCTAAGACCTCGTCAATGTAATCTCAAGCAGTTAAGGATCCACTGCGAATGATCAGATTGTTTTTCGTACTTGCCCACACCACAATAGATCCACCTCCCTAAGCAACGGGTGGATTGTAGTCAGTGGATGAAATCACTCTCTATGGCTTCTCTAGACTCACAGACCATCATCCTAATGATTTAACATGAAACGGAATTCGTCCAAGAACACGCCAGTATCTTGGCTGCCAGTGCAGATGATTTCTAGCAAACTGCAGTCTCATGCCACAATGTAGTCTGTCCAGTGGAGGTATTTGAGCAGGTCTAGAGATCTCAAATTGGCCACTCAAAGCCTGTTTCTGACTGTTTGGTTACTAATTTGTACTCCAGAAGCCTGCTGTAGGTCTACCTGCTGTGCTCGTGATATAACAAACCAGTTTCGGAGAGCTTGTAGATGCACAAAACGATCCTGCCCTGGGATTGTTTTCCTTTGGCGGCTCATGTCAGGGTCCCTGACAACACTTCCAGCCTCCTGGAAATATTTCAACAGATATCAAATCATATTCTCAGCAATCACTAGCAGCATTCTGGCAACTTATCTCTGCGAGTAACCTTCTTGAAGCAGTGCAAGTAGTGAAGGGTAGTATGAGACGGAGTCTTGAGATTTCTCGAGATTAACTTAAGTATGGTGTCAAAAAGCGACTAGGGCACTCATTTCTATCATTTCTACCAAGATCTATTTTGACATGGTATAATATAATTATAAATGATACGTATTTTGGCGCTGTATATAGCGGTAAGTACACTAAGGAGTAGGTTATGTGCAGAAACTGACGGCTACTGTAGGTATATATCGTTATCAGTCATAATTTATCAGACCCCACATTCAATATTCATATGACCCATGTTTGCATTTACCAACATTATAGTGACGAAAGTGAAAATTCCTTACAATGTAATAGAGTATTCATGCGACAATTAAGTATATGACAGTGCAATGTGTCACACATGCAAACTGCAGTGCAAAGTTCCTGTGCACAGTGCATCGGCTCCACTCGGCTCAGCTCGTACCAACGCTTTGTCTCTGGGCTACTCGGCTAAGCTCGGCTCGGATTTGAAGTGGGGGTCTATCGTTTTATGTCTAACTGCAAGCGATAACTTTAAGACGATGTCCGAAGACAACTTAAGTCATGGACGTTTGGTTATTTTAAAGAAATGCCACACTGCACAGCCGCTGAGTTGTTTGTTAATAAGAAGTAAGATACATCAGCAGAAATACTTCTGGAATGATCTAGCGCTTAATATCACTGAAGGGAAATCGTCACAGAGAACAAATCCGGCACTGTCTGCATCACAAAAAGCTACAATGTCGACAACAACTGTGAGGTATCCAGGTAGGTGTGCACCCTATCTACTATTATTCACAAATTATGCAGGGTTATTCAGCAAAGAAATCCACCTCAAATAGTTTGTGAACCGCTTAAGATAGTGTTTTCACTTTCATTTATGGTACTAAGGGGCTCATAGATCAGCATGCACATTTATTCACAAATCTAATACCATCAAGGTTTGGAAAGAACAGTTGTTAATCAAGGGAGTTTAGCACAGGCACAAGTAAGTGGAAGGAATCTTGGGACTTAGCTGGGCCCTTACAGACTATAAACTTCATTTTTATCCCTACTGAAGATTGAACGCTCACGTTAATACCAAAACAGTATTTTTTATCCTCCTAAGTAAATACTTTAGTATCATCTTGTAAGAGGAGTGTTACCAGGCGAGTTGGCCGTGCAGTTAGGGGCACATGATTAACTTTTCTGGATCACTACTTCTGGAAATGTGTCCAAAATATCAAGGGAATGATAGTTAATTTCCTTGGAGAGACATTTTGTGATATTCAGTTGGATTTTTTTTTTTGGCGATGTTTATGGTCCAAGTTCTGATGTGTATGTGAGTAAGGAAAGTACAAGTGTCCTTATTACATTTAATTATTTGTTCTGGGATAGTGTTCAATGTTTCCAAATTCTTAGCCTGGTAGTTGTATTTTGAGCGATACTTACTCTTCATCTTATCTCTTTGTCATATCCTCCTTTGATTTTTATTAGTGACCCAAGTTATGCAAATTCTTTGACCACTTCCAAACCACCACCTTCTTGGTTTTTGTAAGACCACAGCTGATTGCCACAGTTTTTTTTTTAAACAATTTGTTTTCATCGCACCGACACAGATATGTCTTATGGCGACAATGGGATAGAAAAAGGCTAGGAGTGGGAAGGAAGCAGCCACGGTCTTCATTAAGGTACAGCCCCAGCATTTGCCTGGTGTGAAAATGAGAAACCACCAAAATCCATCTTCAGGACTGTCGACAGTGGGGTTTGAACCAGCTTCAGTATTGTTTAATTGCTCATATACAAGAATATTACTAATTCATGACTGAAACTCATAAAATTATGCAGTTTTAAAGGATATACAAGTTCTGTACTGGTAAATTGTTAAGATAATTTCCTTATTCAACCAGAATTGTAATATTTGCCTTTAGAGACAAACTCTAGTATCCTGGCTTAACAGGGAAGATATTGGGGGATATCAGTCTGTTCCCTCCAACCTGCCATCCAAAACTGTGTAAAAATTATATTTCTTATGACTGTTTAAATAGCATATCTTAGTGAAAATTCCTTGTTTCTGTACTGGTTCATTACAATTTGAATTCCCCACAAAAATCTAATATCCTAGCTGAAAGTAATACAGTTGAACCTGAGTTATATGTATACCAAGGTGAAGAGCAAATTTTACATATAAGTTACTTATTTATTGTATGGCTTTTAGTGCTGGGAGTGTCTGAGGACATGTTTGGTTCGCCTGGTGTAGGTCTTTCTATTCAACGCACATGGGCAACCTGCGTGCCTCGATGAATGATGAGGATGACGATGATGAGAATGATGATGATGATGATGTAGGGAGAGGGTGAAACCCTGTGTCAGCACTTAGCTTACTCCTGTCAAATAACATCAAGGTCTGCTCAAAGCTTTACGTTTCCATCCGACAGGCAAATCACCATCAACTGCGTCATATGCCCTCACTCGATATGAACTCTGCGGAGAGGTTTAGAATTGTATCCAGGCTTTGGGCATGCATTCTAGTAATTAGAAATTGTATACCACCACCTCTCCTTCCCTGCCAGCTCGGTTCTCGTTTATGTACATGCTCTGTATCAACAGTACTTCTTATTTGAAGCCTTTTTTAAAATATATATTCACCAGCAAATAAATAAATAAATAAATAAATAAATAAATAAATAAATAAATAAATAAATAAATAAATAAATAGATAAATAAATAAATAAACGTGAAATGCTATGTATTCCAGACAAAATTTAAGATCAGTCCATTTGAAACCTGGTAAAAATCAAATATGGCATTACAACAATAGGGCAATATATTTTAAATTAAATACCCCATTTGAAAAGTTTCAGTTCAATAACTGAGAAACATTATTCATCGTGACAATCACAACAGTCCACCAACACAAATATGGAAATGTTGAAACCTGGAGCTCAACACCGTTTCTATGCAGTCCATTTGTCCACAATAAATAATGCTACTTGCTTCATGTCCCACTAACTACTTTTTCAGTTTTCAGAGACACCAAGGTGCCGATTTTTGTCCCGCAGGAATTCTTTTACATGCCAGTAAATATACCGACACAAGGCTGACGCATTTGAGCACTTTCAAATACCACCAGACTAAGCAAGGATCGAACCTGCCAAGTTGGGGTCAGAAGGCCAGTGCCTCAACTCTGAGCCACTCTCAACCTGGCCATTTATCCACATGTTTTCAACACATTTTCATTGCCTCAGTAATGGGTTTTACCACCTCTAGCCATAGTTACGACTGTAATTTGATCAAGCATGCTCAGGGTGCAATAGAATGTTCTCTAGTGGTTCCCATTCTTCCTGGAGCACAGCCTGAAGCCAAGTTAGTGTGTCAGAGGGACAACTCCTAGTACGTCTCCCAAGAATATCCCAGACATGCTCCATTATGTTTAGGTCGGGACTACAAGCAGGCCACACCATGTGCTCAAATTCCGACTTCATCCAGGTACTCACGTACACAAACGGCAATGTGTGGGCGAGCACTGTTGTGCAACAAGATAAAGTTCTCGCCAATGACAGGTGTAAAAGGCAACACGTGATCCACTAAAATCTCCTGGATGTATCAGTGGGCTGTCAGACTTCCATTCTCAACAAAGACAGGCTCTGTGCGCGCATCAGTGGTAATCTCAACCCAGACCATCACAGAGCCTCCAGTGAACAGTGTTCTTGCAGAGAAAGTACAGGGTGAATAACATTCCCCGGACCTCCATACTCTCTCCCTTCCATCCAGTGCCCTCAAGCAGAATCCGGATTCATCTGTAAACAGCACTGAGCTCCACTGCTCCACAAACCACTTCCAATGGGGATTGCTGAATTGCATTCAAGAGGCACGGTGCTCACATGTAAGGAGATGTTCTGTGGCGGGCTTCTTGTACTTTAAATCCATTTCATACAACTTCCTTCTTGCTGGTCCTTTCACTGATGTTCGTGCCCTGTACTTGCTGTAAACGATTTCTGGCCTCCACAGCTGTTGTGCCATTCAAGAAGAATTTGCATTACAAGAAAGCGATCATTGAACTCAGTAGTGCTTCTCCTACAACCAGAATTGTAGATATTGTCCTCTCTGTACTTCATAACATTTCTGTACACATCAGAACAAAACGTGCCTATAACGTCTGCTACATAGCGTATAGTCGCGCACATTCTCCACTAACGCCACAGCCCTTGCTGCGTTTTCAGAGCCTTTATGACCTGATTTACAAGTAACACTAACTTTTGTAAACAAGCTGTAACGTCCACAAAAATATGCGGCACGAGAATTCACAGCAATAAACCTTAAGACAGGTGTTTGTGGTTATTCTTGTCCAAAAGGCAAGAAACGGCAATATTGGTGCTGTGACTGCCGCGGTCAATAATGTTCTCAATTACTGTACTGAAACTTCTCAAATGGGTTAATTAACTTATGATACATGGCCATATTATTGTAATGTCATAACATTTAATTTACTCAAGGTTTGAAATTGACTAACATTAAATTTTGTCTCAAATACATAATGTTTCACTTTATTTTCCATCGAGTGTATCTCTTTTTTTTCTTTAGTTCCCTGTTCCAAATTATTTCTGGGTCGGGCAGTGGGTGGTATACAAAAGCCTTCCACTTCATTTTACCTTTCTGCTGTTTTTCCCTTAACACTCAGCAGAAGCTAAGTCCTCTATATTTAATGTCCCTCCCAACAATTCAATCACAAATTAAAGGAAAGGAAAGTCAAGGAAGACCAAGCTTACAATGGATGGGCCTGGTTAAAAACATCAAAAAACAACGTGACCAGGACTGGAATGTGGTGATGGATCACGAGTGGTGGTGGGTAAAATGGAAAGAAATCGTATTTGTCCTAACCCAGCAGCATCTGGATACAAGCAAATGATGATGACGACAATGATTTTCTATCACCATTATGACCTTCCCTCTATCTGTTCTTACCTTACACACCATTCCTTGGTAATTTTAAATCTGCAAGAATTATAACAAATATCTTGTTTAACAGGCCACTGGGATAACACAATCTGAGAAGATGATGTTTCTTCATAATTAGTGGTAAGTTTACAGTTCATGTTTATGGCGAAACATCAAGAGATATTGTGTCATTTCACTTCACGGTAAGTAACTTAACCTAACCTAACATCATGATACGTATCAGTATGCTAGCAGATGTATTCTGTTTCAAGCTGATCAGAAGTTATTTTGAACAATTAGCAGGTAATCCATGATTCTTACTTAAGCAAGTTTCAGAAAAGGGCATCAGGAAATCAAATGTGTAATTTGCAGTGGTTAAAGGAAATGTCTGCTAAATAATACTACAGTGTGTAAGATCACTGATGCCTCTAAACACACCCTTAAATGCAATGCTTGCATACAGAAGGATGTTCATATCAGTGTGATAGAACCCTCGCACTATATGTAGAGGTGAGAGATATCATTGTCAGTATTCGATGTATTATTATTATTATTATTATTATTATTATTATTATTATTATTATTATTATTCTTATTATCATCTGTATTTCATTTGTATATTTATTCATATTTGTAAGCTGGAAGGTCTCCATATGTAGGTATGAGTAATTTGTTTTGTACAATGGCTGGGAAAACATTGCTTTAATAACTCTGGTAAGTTCTATGACTCATGTGGAACACCCCAGAGTTTGTTTATGTCATGGGATCAAGAAGAAGTTCACGACATGGTCTTGACTAGAGGATACATTCATGATTGGCTGACCACAAGGCATATCATGTGAGAGGAAGGGGAATGCTGATGTCTATAAAGGTTGATCATACGACAGGAAATGACACACTGTACGGGAAGGAAGTAGTGCTAAGGCACACGGGAGTGAAACTGGATATACAGTATTCGAGTGACACTGCTACAATGGACTGGACTTCAAACGTTCGTGGAACGTAGTCTTGTTATGTTCGTAGAAAGTGGCTGATCGACAAATTGTGGAGTGCTTACGCATTAGGTATTGTAGCACTTGTGGCGGCCTGGCATTATATGTTGGTGAAAGCTATCTCAGACTTTCCATAATTTATGTTCAGGATCGACAAGCGTGTGTTGCTCAAATGTATATATCTTTACAACAAGTGTTAAAGTCTGTGCACACAGTATTACGAGGTACAGTATCTGTGTGATGTTATAAGTGCCGATTATGAGAATTGGCAAGTCGTGTTGATACAGAGTCAGTGAAGGGTTCTTATCTACATATATGTACATTGTTCAACTAACTAACTACAAATGGTGGCTTAGTTCTCGCTTTCGTTTTCCCACTGCTTCCATGTTGTAGTTGTAAATATGGAGTTTTGTTTTCCCACTGTTTTCATTGTTGTTGTTGTTGTTGTTGTTGTAAATATAGAGTCTTCCAGTAATCTTTTGTTTGTGTATTATAAGTGTATTTTGGTGTGTTGATGAGGTGCTCATGCATGGATTTTATTGAGAATATAGTTAGATATTTTAGAATCAGTGGAGTTATTGATGAACCTAGGTGCAATTCCTACCTATTTAGTTGTTTTCAGAAGGTTAGGTAAGGCCTGTAGCAGATGTACCAGTACGCAGCATCATGTACACGCCATGGGAGATAAAGAATTATTATGCTCTATCTAAATTCAAGGGATCCATTCTGGTGAACTCTGGCGCCCATACTACGGACATTTCAATTAATTATGTTTATTAATTTAATTTATTTCAATTATTTTTATTAAGTTTTTGAGTAATGTTATTTATTTATAATTTTATTTATATATTTTTATTACTGATATTCTACTATTGTTTATTTTATTAGTATTCACAAATGGTAACATCAGAAAGCAGTACCATTTGGACTTTGCAACAACAAAAGCTACCTTTACAGAAAACAACATTCAAATTATACCATCTTAGATAGAAGCTGCTCCCCCCACCCAACACTGATACTTACAGCACTCTTCTTTGAGCGTGAAGCTCAGCGATGACAAGGCTGAAGTACATGCTAGTATTGCTATGAGCAGTGATAAGAAATTTTTTGCCCATGGGATGGGGAATTGCTCAAAGTGGACGGAAAGAGAAGCCAAGAACTGGTTGGTTTTAGCCACCTTAGACTACATCGCTAGGAATATAAGGGAGTTGCTTATTTACAATTTATGCATGCTGAAAGAATCACATATAATCATCAGAGAAAGAATCCAGCCAGCACTGCCAAGTAGGGGAAAGGAAAAAAAGAAGGAAAGCAATATACCCAGAATATACAATAAACACACGCATTGCTGAGGATGACCCATAAAATAAATATTTTTGACTTTCATCACCATCAGTGTAAGCAGAGTAGTCCACAGGTATGAGAAGCAGCAATGTGATCTGTGCTCCAGAGAGGACGAGTGAGAGCAACTGGCGGAAGAGACAAGATACAGAATGAGAAGGGTTGTCAATGTTCAACCTTGAGTCTGCTCTGGATTTAAGAAGGAATTGAAGTACAATTTTAGAATCTCTTGAGGAAAGAGAAAGGTGTAAGGGTAGATAGTCTCCTGCAAATTTAAAATAGTGAAGTATCATTCAAGGTGACGTGAGAACTGTACTTAGTGGGGATAATAACACTTTCTCTGCAGCTCGGATCACCATTTCAAATCTCCTTGGACTGAGAGACAGTGTTGCCAGGTCCACAAATAAAAAAATCGTCAGACTGTACATAAAAATTTCGGGAATTTAAATGAAAATTTCGGTAATTCCTTCAGCAGCTGAAGATGTACAAAATAACTTTTGCACTTAAGTACATTTCATTAATAGACTTGAAATGAGAGGCATTTGGGTAATCAACATCATTAAAGGGCGTTTTCTCTAGACAGTCCTCTTTCATAGAGCACTTTAGAATTTTTCTCAAGTTTCACTCAACCTCACGATACATGGTATGGATTTGAGGTCTTTTTGATTGTATTCTGAGATTTGAAGTGTAGAATTTAGGCAGAACAATGTCCAGAAAAAGAAGAAAATGTTTGGTTGCACAATCATTTAATTTCTGCAAATCAGTGTTACTTGCCAGAAGCCTGTCATTACACACATCATTGATAAAATACAGTTTAAGTGCCTCGTATTGCTCTAGAAGCCTACATACAACAATATGTACAGAAAGCCAGCATGTCTGACTAGGGTGAAGTAATTTATGGGGCTTTACTTTCACAAAATTTTGGAATTCTTTTAGTTCATCTATGCATTTAGGACTACAATGAAAGTAGCTATAAGTAGCCCTTGCAAGATCTTCTATGCCCCTTGGTAATTTTAGGCATGCATATGACACACACATCCATCCATGAAAAGTTGCATTTTTTTTTCCCATTCTGCATTATACTATACTTAATTTTTTTTCTTTACTCTTCATTGATTTTGACACATATGCCAAATCAGAACTCGAACTAGAACCAATATTTCTTAAAAATCGTGCCAGCTAACTATTAGGAATAGTGACACAGATTAATATGCAGCTAGAAGTAGTCTCATCTGAACAACAACTGACTGTGCTTCACCCACTTAACATTATGATTTGATTCTATATGCAGGTCAGGGATTTCCCTTCGAATGATATAGTCAAGCGTGAGTTTTGAGTTTCAAGCATAAAATGAATGCGGGGAAGTAATTTTTTTTTTTTACAATTTGTTTTACGTCGCACCAACACAGATAGGTCTTATGGCGACGACGGGATAGGAAAGGCCTAGGAGTGGGAAGGAAGGGGCTGTGGCCTTAATTTAGATACAGCCCCAGCATTTGCCTGGTGTGAAAATGGGAAACCACTATCTCGTGGATGCAAGCTAACAGCCGCGCGCCCCTAACCGCACGGTAAACTCGCCCAGTAGGGGGGGGAGTAATTAACGAGTGATGTTGTGACGCAGTGAGACGAGGAAAGAGTTTTTCAGCACAAATATATTATGTACCATTAATCATCATTATTCATTTTTCCTTAAATTTGGATTGGAAGATATTTTGGGAATTTTTTTTCTTTCAAGTTTTCTTTTTTTTTTTTTTTTTGCTAGGGGCTTTACGTCGCGCCGACACAGATAGGTCTTATGGCGACGATGGGATAGGAAAGGCCTAGGAGTTGGAAGGAAGCGGCCGTGGCCTTAATTAAGGTACAGCCCCAGCATTTGCCTGGTGTGAAAATGGGAAACCACGGAAAACCATTTTTTTTTTGCTAGTTGTTTTACGTCGCACCGACACAGATAAGTCTTACGGCGACAATGGGACAGGAAAGGGTTAGGAGTGGGAAGGAAGCGGCCGTGGCCTTAATTAAGGTACAGCCCCAGCATTTGCCTGGTGTGAAAATGGGAAACCACGGAAAACCATTTTCAGGGCTGCCGACAGTGGGGTTCGAACCTACTATCTCCCGAATACTGGATACTGGCCGCACTTAAGCGACTGCAGCTATCGAGCTCGGTGAAAACCATTTTCAGGGCTGCCGATAGTGGGATTCGAACCTACTATCTCCCGGATGCAAGCTCACAGCCGCGCGCCTCTACGCGCACGGCCAACTCGCCCGGTCAAGTTTTCTGAAGTGCTGCAATATATATATATATATATCGGGAGAGCTCCTGAAATTTTCAGAGACCTGGCAACACTGCTGAGAGAGAGTGTAAGCCTCTAGGAGGTCCGCCGTCTCTATCAGGGTACAGAATGAAAACATTTTAGTAGTAGTTATTTACATGTGTTTCTATGTTCATTCATCTGAGCAAAGAAGAATATGGTGGAGAGACCACTGAAGAGGGCAGGGCAGTTCTTGGCAGATAAAGGAACAGTCATAAAGTAAAAGTCAGAGACATTGCACATTGGCTATTCACAGCAGAAGGTGACAAGAGTAGGTAGAAGCTGCTATGATTGATGATGAGCCCAGGCATTGCTGGACTAAGAGGGCACCTGTAGGTAACAGTCGAGCATTCAGCAGAAAGTTCTGTAATAAAAAGAGATCAATCGGGTGACAACTGGACATGGATAATCAGAATGTGGTTAGCAGGAGTGTTCGAGTATGTGTAGCATGGCCAATTAGGTGATGGCAGAACTACATCAATTTACGTCTAGCAAAGATGACCATGGTAATAGTTAAGTGAAGGATAGAGCTTCAGGGATGGAACGGATCTGCTTTATCCATAGGGCTATCTAGCATGATAGGCATGAAAAATGTCAAAGTAGAACTTCACATGGACTGAGGTTTTGATACATTGAGGGATCTATTACAGGGAAAGGGTTAATGATGTGCTGGTGTTGGAGATGCCACATGAAGTTGATTATGGACAACGGGTTGAGATAGTCTAGGACATAATGGGGGCTCACCGGATTTATATGGCCACACACAGAGAGAAAACATCATCTATGAAGTTCTACTGAGGAATTCTCCCTTGATTTTCTCCATAAACAAGTTAGATAAAGGAGGGAGATGATATAGATGTTGCCTCCCACAAGGAACCTGAAATATTTGTCCCGAACGAGTAAATTTATGGAATGGAAAATTTATAATGCCCAATAAAGGAGGGAGACTCAAAAATCATGTACCCATTATTCTTAAGTTCAGAAAGAATCAAAATCATCTTCACCTTCTCCTAACCACCATCACCCATGTCCTCTGGAACACATATCTCTCTACTGCTCCACTTCTCTTGGGACTCTTTCTCCTCTTGCACTGAAGATGGCTTAAAGTCAATGTAACTGTCTCTTACTGTCATTCATATTCTTAAGAAAATGTCAAGTCCATAAAAATCTTACCTCATTTCCTTTATACTTTTCCTTTCCCATCCTGACAGAAATAGACTTTGTTACAGTGAAACTGATGTAGACATCATATGACTTTTTTAAACATCTAAATGGTAGTCGTATCTACAGAACATATAAGGCGTAAGATCCACCACACATCATTAATGAGGGAGAAAACACTCAACAAACCATTTCTAAGCATTAAATCTTTACAGAAACCAGGAAGAAGTGAAGGTTATGTTAGTAGGACTTACGCCATCACCGTAAGGATGCAGGGACAGGCCTTCACCTGGCTTGGAAGGGTCCAATGGACACACTAGGTCACCTAGATCCATTTCAGACTTGGATTTCTTGCGTTTTAATGTGAACTGACTTTTCTTGGTTAACTGTAAAGAAATAAGAAATTCTGTAAGAGAGCATCATATACATATAAAACATAAAGATGTCATAAATTTTGTAAGAGAGCATCATATATAAAACAAACACTACTAAATTTCATAAACCCCGAGATGAAAGACGAAGTAAGGTTTCTGTGACATAAAATCATTGCTGGAATTCGCAAGAAACTACCTCCTGGTCACCCACAGTATTGAAAATATAAGGAATAATGCATATCGTGGTAATGAAACACTTCAAACAAATCAAAGTAGACACAAACTGGAAGAAGCTTCACAAGAAAAACATCATTATATCTCACTTCTTATATATGAGTGTTATACCTACATAAAGGGCCATCCTGAGAGACATATCAGGCAAGGAGATCAAATATAGTAGGATAGTTACCATATGAAGAGTATAAGAAAATTGGATAAATGATTAAAGTACTGAGTATATTGGAGAAGAGTATTATCAAATATACCATAATTTTTGTTGTAGCCTTCCTTCGATTTACGACTTACAGTTACCATGGTTGCCATGTACATATAATCTTGCTGCTGAAAATGTTACTTCCAAAATTTGATTTCCTAAGAAACCAAACAATGTTCAGTCTGATGTAGTGATAACATATCCACTGGGTGAGCAGAATATGGGTTGCCTGTGCACACGGTAGGTCCAATCCAGCTGCAAAGGTAGACCAACAAGCCAGAAATCCCAAGTTTTGTGGGAAATGTGAGTGCGTTATTAGTGTGAGCAAAGCAATTGCTGAAACCGCACATATACCGTAGAATGCTCAGAAAACTATGGCTAATAATGGGCTTAAGTACTGTATTCCACAACAAGAGTTTATTTACGATTCATATGTACATACGGAACGGACTCATGCTATCAGATTTTTAAAAATCCCCAATGACAGAACTCCAAGTTGTACTGTGATTCATAAATTGCTTAACAAATGTCAGGAATAATAATTAATTGTTATTGATTTTATGTCTTACTAACTACTTTCATGGTTTTTGAAGATGCCAAGGTGCCAGAATTTTGTCCCACAGAAGTTCTTTAATGTGCCGGTAAGTCTACCGACATGAGGCTGACGTATGTGAGCACCTTCAAATGACTGAGCCAGGATCAAACCTGCCAGGTTGGGCTCAGCAGACCAACACTGTCCGAGCTACTCAGCCTGGCACAAATTTCAGGAAATGGCGAATGGTAGAGATAAGAAGCAAAGATGACGATGTGCAGTGCTCACAGAACTTTTCTATGACACAGGGCATAGCTGAGAAAATTCTCCTAGAAAATCTGTTTAGTGTCTTTCTCAGCAATCAAGAATTTCCTATTGTTCTGAATAAATGGCCACAGAGTTACTGAATTAAAACCCTACATAAGTTTAATGTAGTGTAAGAACTTAAAACAAGTGATCCTCAATGTAGGATTAGATTCTGTAAATTGAAATGTGCAAAACAGAGTTACTAATCCCTATCTCATTATGTTTTCTGATGAAGCTTGGTTTCACTCCCTCAGCTTTGTTAATATGCAAAACTACCAGTAGAGGAGTTCAGAAAAACCTAGTATGCTGCGTGAGAAACCCCTTTATGACCAGGAAAGAGGTATGTGTAGAGATGCCAACCTTCAAAGGTGGTCATCAGAAGTGTGAATCTCAGAACAGATGGTGAGGAATGCAACATCACAGGCAAATTATAATATGCAATTTCAAACAATATCAACATGGTTTTCTATTCCTACAAGTTAAAAAACAAAAGAATTAAACACACAAACATAACTAAGTTACTTTTTTTGCAGCATCTCCACAGTTGCTGCTATTGAGAGATTCAAAATCTTGGGCAAATTACAATATGCAATTTCAAACAATATCAACATGTATCATTGTATTTCTCTGTGTTAAAAAAAAAAAAAAAGAGGACACATCTAACATAAGTTACTTTTCTTGCAGCAACTTCACAGTTGCTTCTTTTGCCACACAGAGATCCTTCTCAGGAAACTGCTTTTAATAGCAGATCTCAGAACATAACATTTTTGTACTTTCCACCAGGAGAGCACTAGGAGTTCTTGTACTCATATTCAGTTGAAAGTTAGTGTGATTCTTGCGAACAATACTGAATATTCGCTCAGTTGAAGCAATGCTGTGAGGTATCACTAAAATGGCAAACATCACTCGAGGAAGAACTGAATATTTAATGTTTCCAGAAGCATCTTTCAACTCTGAAATTTTTTCCCTTGGTACAACTATTGTTTCACAGTTTGAAATGTCTTCATTTAATGGATCTGTTTGGTAAGAAGCGAATTCCACTTCCAGTTTGTCTTTGTCAGTATTGAGTCATAATCATCATAAAAAATTAAAGTCATTGTAACACTGCTGATGGCTTGATACACTTACTAAAATTAAAACAGTCTATATCAGCACACATTAAAATAATTTAATCCATAACCGTGTTGTCTTGATCTTCTGTTATGTTAGCTTGTTTTATTCATTTTTCTATCATTATTACAGCACAATTGACCTCTACAATTTAAAATATTTTTTTAAGAAATGCTTCACCAGAGGGTCATGAAAAGGGAATTAGTCCAAAAGGTGATTGCATGCTGTAGTAAAGAAATTTCTTACCAATCTGAGGAACTGTCTCCAGATAAACTGCCGGACTCACTTCCTCATTTAATGTGCTATGTTGTTGTAACTCCATTTACAAGATTGTGGACATTTTTCTGACAACTCCCGCTACTGAACTTTTATGCCAGTAATGCATTTCAAACTTACTTCAAACTGTTTTCCAATATTTTCAGCTTTCAGAAACCTCACCACTAAATCCATCAATAATCCATTCATGTATCTGGCAACTTTATGTATTCAGGGAGTTTCTAGTTGCAACATGATGTACTTTGTGAAAATGGGGAGTGTGTCCTACAGAAATAACAAGTAAAGTTTAGTGGCATCATTTCCCCATTGCTACTTTGACAGCAAGAAATTTCCTATTGTTGCTTTCTGTTGACTTAACTTCTTCACGAACATGAAACAACAATTTCAATGGCTCCCACTGTTCTAATACCTTGTTTATTGAATCAATGAGAGATAACCATCCTGTGCTCATTTGTTTCCTGATACATCTTCAATTGTTTTCCTTCTTTTTTTCTTTTGGAGCTTCTTTGACGAAAGAAATATATGTCTACTATCAGTGTCTCCGCTGTTGCACTTGCTTCCAAGGTTTTAGTAGCCTTCCCAGAATGCTAAGTGAAGTAGGTGACAGATACAGCTTCATATAACCATTGAAGGATTCCACTGTTTCAAAAATGTTGACACTCCCTTAAATTTACTTACCATTGTGTTTGCATTGTCACAACCGAATGATACAGTTTTCACATTTCAGCATCTTGACCGTAATGTCCCTATTCAATACCTGAAATATGCTTTCCCCACTGTTATCATCACACTCCACCAAAGCAAGCAGTAGAGTAATTATCTTATTTTTTCTCACAAAAAATAAGTAAACACCAATGGATACAATTTGCAGGCATCGTTTTCATTATTACCTCAGTAGACAATGAGTAGAGTGCATTTTGAAGACAGCTGACTATTTCAGATACTGTTGACTCGTTTTGGTTCTGCCACTTTCATACTTTTTAGCAATTTCCGAGTTGGGAAACATGGCCTTGAATAATGGTCTAGCAGGGTCTGCTGCAGATAAGGCATTTGATGGAGACCACAGAGTAGTGGTAGCAAAATTTAAAATTGGTAAAATTGTGAGAGAGAAAGAAATAAGACAGAAGAAAATAAAAGTATGGAAATTAAATGATACAGAACTCAGGAGAAATTTCAGGAGGAATTAAAACAGTACATCCCTATATCATAAATGGAAAGTATAGAAGAAGAATGGACCAAATTTAAAAACACATTTGTAAGCTGTGCAGAGATTATTTATGGCAGAACTTCGGTGAGAGTGAAGGAAAACAAGACGCCTTGATGGAATGATGGTAGTGCTGTTACATCCATTAACAGAGATGAGCTGTACTCACCTTGAGCTTTGTGGTGGCTGAGAGTGGTACATAACCCAGGGTAGCCTCAGCCTCACGTTTCTCCTGGATGCAGTCTCGTCCCAGTAACTCTTTAAAGTGAGTGTTCAGGTGCCGTCTCAGCAATGTCTTGCTGGGTGGAATGGATAGCAGACTCGCTAATAGCTCAGCTGTGAAACGTGGCTCATGAACCATCAAACCTCCATGAACACCTGCAACATGAAATAATAATTATTTCCCCTTCACACACACACACACACACACACACACACACACACACACACACACACACACACACACACACACACACACACACACACACACACACACACACACACACACACACACACACACACACACACACACACACACACACACACACACACACACACACACACACACACACACACACACACACACACACACACACACACACACACACACACACACACACACACACACACATATATATATATATATATATATATATATATATTGATGGTACACCTTCCAGCTCCATTATGTGATCTGTTATCAACACATGGTCTCTTCTATCTAGAATAGGACTGTTACTTATGTAAAAGCTCTTCAAAATACTCTTTCCATCTTTGGAGTATGCTCTGTTGGTCTGTCAACACATTGTCCTTTCCATTTTTAGTAAAAGTGTTTATGCTAGTGTTGTTCTTGGTCCTTATCCATTGATATAACACCACCTTGTTCCTCTCTACATCTTTTGGCAGCATATCTGTTATGTCAACCCAACATTTCTTTTCTTGTACAATTTTTGTGCAGTTCTTTTTTTGTGATCCTTATACTCTGCCTCATTCTCAGCTGTCCTGTTTTTGCTCAGCTTTTTCCATCCTGTTCTTAGCTCAACTGAAGCTTTAACCCTATCATACCACCATGGTGTTTCTTTGACCTTCTGTCCAGTTGTAGTTCCAAATTTCTTCTGGCCATTTCACCATGGCTATTTTAAAACACATCCATTCTCTTTTCCACTCCTTGATGCTTCCTTTGGCATTCTTTGTTTCAACTTTTCTGGAACTCTTCCTATCTTTCACTTTGCACAGTTTTATGTCCTTATTTTCCTCTGTCTTTATTCAGTAAGTCTTTTAATCTTCCCAAGGTGAAATTTGGCACAGCTCTGATGTCTTATCAGTGGTTTCTGATTCCCTTTCTCAATCAGGATGTAGACTATCAGTGTGTTGGTTTTGTTGTCATAGCTCTGCCCACCTGGTTCCCATGAACATTAAGGCATTTGACACCATGATTAGCTGGTTCGAGTCCAACCGGTGGAAAAGAAATTCACCATCAGAATGTTGGCAGGCAGGGTAGGGTAGGGGAGGGGAGGGGAGGTGGTGGTGGCATACAATTTCTAATCACTAGATTGCATGCCAAAAGCCTGGACTCAATCCCAAACCTCTCCGCAGTGTTCATATGGAGTGAGGACAAATGATGCACTTGATGGTGATTCGTCCACTGGATGGGTGTTATTCGACAGGAGTACACTATGTGCCAACACCAGGTTTCACCCTCTCCCTACCTAATTATCATACTACACCCAGACATGCAGGTCACCCATGGGAGTCAAACAGAAAAATCTGCACTAGGTGAGCTGAACATGTGATTAGCCACTCCCAGCACTAAAAGCCTTATGTTAAAAATAAAATGTCCCAGCTGCATCTTGTTACTTTTTGTTTTGGCTATTCTTTTCTTTAAACCATGTGTTCCCACTTATAAGGTCATTTTTTGTCTACAAAAATAGTTCAGGGCATTACCAGCAGAGTTCCTTTTCCCATACCCAAATGGACCTATAATCTGTTTGCCACCCTTCCTCTCCTGTGCATCCATGTCTCCAATGATCACTACATTCTTATCTCAAATATATTTCTCTAGGTTCTCTATGAATTCCTCCAAGTCCATTTCACTGTTCCCAGTCTGTGGAGCATATGCTTTGATTATGTCAAGGGCTCTAGTCTCAAGTCTCATCTTCATTAGGTAGCGATTTGAAAATAGGTACCCATATTCCAGAAACAGTAAAAGCATATAAAATATTATGTACAGAGATAAGAATGTAGTGATCATTGGAGACATGGATGCACAGGAGAGGAAGGGTGGCAAACAGATCATAGGTCCATTTGGGTGTGGGAAAAGGAACTCTGCTGGTAATGCCCTGAACTATTTTTGTAGACAAAAAATGACCTTATAAGTGGGAACACATGGTTTAAAGAAAAGAATAGCCAAAACAAAAAGTAACAAGATGCAGCTGAAGTAAAGAGATTCTTCCTTTATGTTTGCCAATGACCCACCAAGTGCCCCCCCACCACCCTCCCCGAAATATTCTTACTTATATAGAAGAATTAAAACAAGATTTTGTAAATTTGCCAAATGTGGCCATTTTCTGTGTCCTTACTGGACGGCCGTGAGGAAGGCAAGCCTGCTATTTTCTCCAATAAAACTTGAGTCGTGTCTAATCTCAGGGCTGCCACAATTGTTCAAAATAAGAGAAGTGCCCAGTTTGGAATTGCAGACCAATGGTCTGACCAAATCACACCATTGGCCTAAGAAGTCCTATGCTATTATCCAGGGGGTACTAGAGGCCTGTAGGCTGCTTTGTAGCTCCAAGCTGGGGCTTGTACAATGAAGCCCCCACAACTCCTTTGCTTGCCGTCCACGTGTAATTCAACTTTAGTCCATTCTCAGACTTAGAATGTGCTACTGTATAGGTTAAGGCACCAATGCTGCCTGCCCCGTTTATTGAATTCTGACGTCCGAGCCATGCCATGTGGGATTTCTAACCTATCTCTTGGGTACCCGCAATTGAATCTTTATGCCTTCATTGTCCTGTCATTGATAAGTAGTACTGTCCTAACATATTCATTCAGATCCTGTCGAGTTACAATTCCTACTCTATTCTTGGCTTCCATACCACCATTGTAGTAGAGTTCTTTCTCTGACTTTCCTTTCCATTTGGTTTCACTTAGAACAAACAGTACTATGTCTTTCTTTATCATAAACTCTACTAATTCCTCCAGTTTCCCTATTAATGTTACCACACAAATAGTTCCTACCTTAATACTTTCATTTGTCAGTTACCCACTTCTCACAGTTTTTCTGGCAATACATGAGCTACACATCACCTGTGGGGAATGCCCTAACCCTTTCAGAGGCTGTAGTATACCTTCACTCATATTCATTTAGGCTATTATTATGATGGTTAACCACACCCAAAGGCATTTTAGAGCTACTGACAGCAGGAATACAGATCACACATAACATGGAGTACTGACACCGTTTGTAGCCTCTCCACTGGAGTACAGATGCTACCTTCAATGAGATTTTAGTAGTACTTCCTCTAGTGAGGGCCCATTACCCACCTACAATGGGTCATCCGCCCAAAGCCGTTGACCGCTGTAGTGAGTAAGGTTATGTAGCAATTTAATGGGTGGCTGCCAACACAGTAACACTCCTCCTTTCTCATTCCAGACTTTGAACCATACAATGGTGGAATTTAGTATACAGAGGCATATACAGGGAGTATACAGGGGACCAAAGGAGGAAGTGTCAACTTTATCTGTTAATATTAGCTGCTTCAAAAAGCTGTACTTAACAAAAGTTGTGCAAAATATAATTTCCAATCTTCTGTTTCATATGTTGTTAACGTATGAGGAATAATAACAGAGATATTTGCAATTACTGTCATTATCATCATTTTAGAGTTCCAGTTTCCCGGGTACTGTTGGCAAGTCTCTTCCATTCTGTCTTATTGAGATACGTTCTGTTGCTAATCACGTCCTCCAGTGTCCTTCCCTCATCTGCAATGTCCATCTTTACAATGTCCATCCAGTGGGTTCTTGGTCTTCCGACCATCCATTTTCCTGCCACATGTCTCTCCAAGTTAATGTATGGTGTCCTTGTTTCCATCCTCATTACATGCCCAAACCACCTGCTGACCCCATCTAACAATGATGCCTCAATCCCAGCTTCCTTCCTAACCATATCCTTCCATAACTTGTCCAGTTTGGTTTTTATGAATTGTGGACCTAAGGAACTTCATCTCATATGCCTGCAACCCTGATGAGTCTCTCTTAGTGAGGGTGCAGGTTTTGATACCATGGGTTAAGACTGGTATGAAGTACTGACTGAATATCACCAGCTTTGATTTTGTTGGTACTTCGGGATCCCAGAGGAGTGTCCGTACTTGCTGGTAAAATAAATTTTCCAGCTAACTCATTCCTGGTTGACAGCGTTTCACAGTTGTCTCTTTAGTAGTAGTAGTAGTAGTAGTAGTAGTAGTAGTAGTAGTAGTAGTAGTAGTAGTAGTAGTAGTAGTAGTAGTAGTAGTAGTAGTAGTAGTAGTAGTAGTAGTAGTAGTAGTAGTAGTAGTAGTAGTAGTAGTAGTAGTAGTAGTAGTAGTAGTAGTAGTAGTAGTAGTAGTAGTAGTAGTAGTAGTAGTAGTAGTAGTAGTAGTAGTAGTAGTAGTAGTAGTAGTAGTAGTAGTAGTAGTAGTAGTAGTAGTAGTAGTAGTAGTAGTAGTAGTAGTAGTAGTAGTAGTAGTAGTAGTAGTAGTAGTAGTAGTAGTAGTAGTAGTAGTAGTAGTAGTAGTAGTAGTAGTAGTAGTAGTAGTAGTAGTAGTAGTAGTAGTAGTAGTAGTAGTAGTAGTAGTAGTAGTAGTAGTAGTAGTAGTAGTAGTAGTAGTAGTAGTAGTAGTAGTAGTAGTAGTAGTAGTAGTAGTAGTAGTAGTAGTAGTAGTAGTAGGAGCAGCAGTAGTAGTAGTTACACCCCACAGCTGCGCATTCAAATTCAATGCCTAAATGAACTCCTCTATTGGTAAAACAGTGAAACTGAAACCACACCAACTTAGAACTTTACTCAGAAGAAGTCACCAGAGAAATATTGAGTAATTTTATTATTGTGCAGTTTCCTAACCTGAGTGAATTTCTACTTGTTTTGTTTGACATTCATCAAGAAGTTTGGACATTTTTCCACAGAGGACACCACTAAAAACTATGATCATGCACCCTGGTGCGAGGTGTAAGAAGTTATAATTTAAAGAAGTTTTGTATTTCTAGGTTTTTGTAACTGAATGATGATCATTTATTTTTGGGTTGGCAATATTTCCTTTTTCTTTCCGCCAGTTTTGAATCTAGACAATCAATTTCTGTAATTAATTTTCCACCTATCACAGGCTTCTTGTTCGATTTTGAGTGTTTCTTTTGAATTTAACCAATAAAATTGAGAGGGTGTGGCTGGTTTAGTCTTGAACCTTCCCTGAGGGTTTATAAACTGCGGCTTTTCACATTTCTTGGCCAATTGATTGTCATCTTACTGAGTGTGTGTGTGTGTGTCAAAGCAGGAGGCGGGTGGCCTCTTTCATTGGTCAACAGAACATCTACCAGGTAATGGCTACATAACTTCTTTCTTTCTTGCTACCTCCACAGTTTAACCTGAGGGAAAGGTCCGACTCTTTAGTTATGTAACCTGCTTTTCTAAAATGTAACTTCTTCCGGCTAACGTAAAAACTTCATAAAAGCTTTGACTTTAAATCGGGGATAGAGAGTGATGTACCCTCTCAAGCTCCCCATCATCTTGGTTTGAGGTGACTACTGTTTTTCCTTCCGTAATGTGTTAAAGTTATTTCCATCCGTGCCACCTCAAGAGTTTGGAAATAGCCCCTGCTTCATCGGCCCTGAGCCCTATAGGTTTTAATGTTTCATTATCTGGGAGTGCAGTGTACGCCTTCACTCAGTTTGTGTTCGGGCCGTTTATATAACCTGTTCTTTTTCGTCAAGGCCCTGTAGGTTGGGTACTAGATACCCCTGTATAACATTATCTTTCAATTTGTAACTTGTGTGAGTAATTGTAATTTTCTGATATTGCCTCGAATAGGCTAGAAGATACTGAGAGCCTGTTTGCTCTTTTTCAAAGTTTTTGTAAGATTAAAGAGTGCCTTTGGAAGGCTAGATATTGTAATTTTGGGAGCAAGTGCTCTTGATTTGGGGGATTTCTGCCCTTGACTTAATGGTTGCCAATTTTTGTGTAAACTGAATCCGGCATCTCTGGAATTGTAAAACTGGTGGCTTAAGGCCCAACGTATTAAGGTTCTGAATCTTGGAATTTTCCCAGTCTTGTTTAATGATTGCTACTTGTACCTGTAATATTGTCATGAAAAAATTGTGGAGTTTGAAGTTTCTGCAAATATAACCTTCAGTTTAATTTTGAAATTAATTTTGATATTGGAGTTGGACCCATTCACCCCGGCACCTTCTTTAACCTCTTTCTGCTCCATGGGTATCCCCGTAGTAATAATAATAATAATAATAATAATAATAATAATAATTACCGGGCGAGTTGGCCGTGCGCGTAGAGGCGCGCGGCTGTGAGCTTGCATCCGGGAGATAGTAGGTTCGAATCCCACTATCGGCAGCCCTGAAGATGGTTTTCCGTAGTTTCCCATTTTCACACCAGGCAAATGCTGGGGCTGTACCTTAATTAAGGCCACGGCCGCTTCCTTCCAACTCCTAGGTCTTTCCTATCCCATCGTCGCCATAAGACCTATCTGTGTCGGTGCGACGTAAAGCCCCTAGCAAAAAAAAAAAAAAAATAATAATTACATCCCACTAACTACTCTTACAGTTTTCGGAGACGCCATGGTGCCGAAATTTAGTCCTACAGGAGTTATTTTACGTGCCAGTAAACCTACGGACATGAGGTTGATGTATATGGGCACCTTCAAATACCGTTGGACTGAGCCAAGATCAAACCTGCCAGGTTGGAGTCAGAAGGCCAGCGCCTCAACCGTCCGAGTCACTCAGCCCGGTTATTTCCTTAACTTGGATGACTCTAGCGCAGGGATGGCAAACCTTTACCAACAAGCGTGTCAATTACGGTCTTGCGTATTACTTTTTACTGTCCAGTGTCCTTTAAAATCATCATGAAACCCCTCATTTGACTTCAATTATGTATTAGATATCATAACATAAATCCATTCGACTGAATGTTTCATTATTTTATTTTGCAAACACCACTAAAAGTTTCTTTCTTTCATTCTTTCTTAATCCATTTACCCTCCAGGGTTGGTTATTTCCTCGGAGTCAGAGAGAGATCACATGTCAACCGCCTCAAGGGCAGTGTCCTGGAGTGTGAGACTTTGGGTTGGAAGGATACAAATGGGGAGGAGGAACAGTAACTCGCCTAGGTAGCCTCACCTGCTATGCTGAACAGGGGACCAGTGGATGCATGGGAAGAACGGAAGTGATAGACAAGGAAGCGGGAAGGAAGCGACTGTGGCCTTAAGTTAGGTACTGCCCCGGCTTTTGCCTTGAGGAGGAGTTGGAAACCACGGGAAACCACTTTGAGGATGGCTGAGGTGGGACTGGACCCAGGTCCAGCCCTCGTACCACTTTACAAATTTCATGGCAGAGCCGGGAATCCAACCCGGGCCTCTGGGGGTGGCAGCTAATCACACTAACTGCTACACCACAGAGGCAGACATCACTAAAAATTAAATTTTTAAAACAGGTAAATATTAAGAATAAGGTACATTTTTGCTTTAACCTAATAAAATTTGTATAGAATTAACTAAGACGTACTTCTTTATTAAAGTGAAATGTTAAAATATGCTGTACTGCTAGATTTTTGACCTATTTATTACATGTTAAAAACCTTAAAATGTTGTCTGACGTGCCAGAGAAGTCGTGTTCGTGTGTCATTTAGTGGCACACGTGTCATAGGTTCGCCATCCCTGCTCTAGTGTATACTAATCATTACTAAATGAAGTGTTTAAAAATCTTCTGTTACAGGTTCCTTTTTGACAATATTGGAGCTACATCAGTGTACTATGCAAAGTGATAATGGGAGGTGAGAGAAGAATATTTCTCCATCACTAAATAACTTTCAAATCATATATAGCAAAATAGGAACATTGAAAGGAAGCAAAAACAAGCTCTTTGGGGGCTGAGAAGAAATGGATGTAGAAAACTGGGACTGATGAGGAGAGAGACGGTATGTATGAAGTTGGCAGTGTATGAAGTAATGGAGATTGTCCTTGTCCTCTTGTGTTTTATTTTTATTTCTCCCTCTTCCCTTACTGACTCGTCATTGTGTTCATCTTATTACATGTTCATTTTGATGTTCCTATTTTTAATATAAGACATGATTTGGACTTGTTTGTTCCTTTCCATTACTTGAATAACTCTCAAAGCTAATATTTTGATATGAAGTGGCAGTCACCTGACCCACGAAGGTTGGGTGCATATTCTGCTAGGTCAACCACTCTCAGCCATTCCATTACTCGATGATTGCTCCACAATGCTACTTCTTGAGGAGTAGGAGGGCCAGCTTCTTCTGGAAGTGATCTCCGCTGAAGGCAGCCTGGCTCAAAATTATTGTCACGCAACACCTACAACATCACAACATATTTATTTTTAATTACTCACAGAAAAGGCAAATTACACATATCACTTATAGGAAGGGAAATTTGAATAAAGATCAATAATTTAGTCATATCAAAACATTACGTTCTGTCAACAGCAAATGGGATCAAAGCGTACATCGTCGTTGCACCTAGAAAAACTGCTACGTGATTTATATTTCAACTTAGAACTCTGATCAGTAAGGTTCTGTCATCTAAGGTTCAGTATTACATGAACTATATCAACAAATTTTCATTCTGTCATACATGTACTGCGGATCAGTATTTCTTCTGACAACGTTGTCACATAGCGGTATTTCGAGCATGCACGTATGCACACACACACACATACATACAAAGTTGGGAAGGGCAATATGGACCTACCACTATTGGCATCTGCAAATGTGGGCATTAGAAGCAACTAAAATGGTTGGCCTGGATTATTTCAAAGCTTCAATTATTTTCAATGACAAACTTAAGGCTTAATATGGCATATTACTACATTTGTCGCACGTAAGGACATAGGGGAAGGCACAAGAGTTTGAGAAGGAAGTAAACAGATTTATAACAGAGCGGAGTGTGGACAAAGGACAGTGACCAAATTCAATTTCATTATGAAATGTCTTCAATGTCAACACTATCTTGCAAAGGAGAGAAAATTACAGCTTGTGTGTTTCAGTCTGTACATAATTCTACACAGAGTTATACACTTGGTGTGGCTTTATCAATGAGAGGCAGATTAGCTAACAAGGCGTATATCAATTTTCAAGAGACACAAGGTAATTTTGGTAATGTTTAAAAGAAACTTGTAGCAACATGTCCATGAAACATTTGTGTGAAAGCAAGCAAAAGTGGAGAAATGATCTAAGAGCATATAAAACATTCAGTCATTTGTGAACATGTAAGTGAAAAGAGCCTATTGCTGTGCGATTTCTGATCAGGACATACAGATGCAAATTTTCCAAACAAAGATATTGCCACCAAAAATAATAAAATATTGCCAACCTCTTGATGTATATCTTTTTTAGGCAATACAGCAGAACCTTGATAATTCAAAATCCTGCTTAATTCGAAGAAGCTCTCATTCCCGGAAACATTAGGTACGGTTTCCCTTGTTATTTAAATTGTTTAATTCGAGATACGGACAACTCATAAGAAGAAGAACAGTGTCGCTACCATAACCAAAATTCAGACATTTAATTCAAAACTGCCTTTACATTTGAAAATAATAGTATTTTACATAGTAATTTAAGTTCAAAATGTATCCGCATCATGATAAAACACATGTTCCGCACTTTCACTCACTTTGGTGTGTCTACAGTGTGCTTCATATTTGTTAAGATCGGGTGAAATTGTAATTCTTTTGTATTCAGCGGTTTAAAGAATGCCACAATATTATGTAGCAGGCAGTGTGCAGAGAAGCAGAATCCATTAACACTGGTGATGCCCACAGTTGGTGAAAAAGCGTCGTTCATATAATCAATTTGTACGCACCGAACAATATTGTCAATGCCGATAAAACTGCATTTTTTATGCAGAGCCAAAACCGACTTATCATTTTAAAGGAGAAAAGTGCCAGCCGGGAAATTTTACAAGGGTAGGGGTCATTGTACCATGTTGCAATGCACACGGAAGTGAGAGACTTGCTCCGCTCTTCATGGGAAAGTTCGCTAAAGCAAGATGTTTTAATGGCATCGGGCATTTTTCGTGCAGGTACAAAGCATCTAAAAAAAAAATGGAAACAGTACAGTAATCCAAAAGAGAAAGAATTTGTACGGAGTCATCATAATTTATCCTTGTTTTTGAAAAGCGTTTTTTTCTGTCACTGCGTGAGGTTTTGTTTGCCAGTGATTTATCCAAGTGGATAATTTGAATAATGTAAATGCACCTTTTTGGATACATTTCGGAAATAGTTTCTTCCATGGCATTTGAAAGGATTAAACTCTCCTCGAGACTACAAGCATAAATGGGTATTAGAATACTTTGTGACGCGGCATGGGTTGGCATTTCTGAATTACGAGAGAAGTGCCATGGTGGGAAACTGTACAAGGATAGTGAATGTACTGTGTTGTAATGCAGACGGAAGCAAGATACTTTCTCCCCTTGTCATAGAAAAGTTCGATAAGCTACGATGTTTTGTCGTAGGTACGACATCGTAACTGGTGTAAAACCTTCAATTAGTATGTTTAATATATTTTAATTATAGTTTATTTAATGCTAAATTATCTTTTATTAAGTGCTAAACATGACTAGTATATGGTTTCTCTGTAAATATGTAGTATAAAATTGTATAACCTTAAATACGTATTGTTTAACCTCAAAATCTAGATAGTCGAAAGCGGTAGAAAATTCCATAATGTTCGTATGTTCGACTTATTGTACTATATTTGGTATATATGAAAGGTTCTGGAAACTTACTGTAAGGTTTTATTATCCAGATACATGTAGAGACATTACGAATGTTGTAGATGTTTCCATGAGTGTTGGTAAATATAAACAAATGTTCGAGTACCCATTCGACTAGCTGGTCGATCGATGTTTCGAGTGTGTTCCATTAGAGTGATTGTAAGAACTCTTCCAGAAGTCGATCATTCTAGATGGTTGGTCGAGTTGTATAAATATCGAGCTGTCAGTCAGTGAAGTCAGTTCTTGGATCTTAGTTCTTAGGACTCAGGCAAGTGATGGACTGGGAGTGACTGTTGGGCTCCGAGGTGGAGTCTGAGTATTGGACTCGAGTGAGGCGGTGAATTCAAGAGAGAGTATGTTATAGTGCGCGCGCGTCAGTGTTGTTGATATCTGTACTTGTCAGAATTGACTTCAGGGTACTCCGCTATTGAGTGTTGTATATAGTGTCATTTTATACTGTGCATAATTGTGTGTTGTGATGCACAGTATAAATAAAGTACTTTATACAACGAAGTGAATGTGTTCTCGTGTGATATTTATTTATGTCAAAATCGCATTGTAGAATGATAAATTGGCGACCGTGACAGGACACTTCAAGACTTCAGCAATGAAGATCGACCAAATGAGCTTGGTGATGTTACGGAAAGCACTGACATCCTGAGATTTACCGACGGCTGGAAGAAAAGCGAACTTATAAGAGAAGCTGCGCCAGGATTTGATAGACGACGGAGAGGACCCAGACAGTTATGACTTCGAAGTCACCTCGGAGGAAGAAACCAACGACCGGGTATGCAGTATGTTCGCACAACTGCATTGATTCAGGCCTAGGCCGAAAAAGTCCAGGCCCAGTCCGAAAAACTCGAGGGTAAAATTCAGGCCCAGTCCGTAAAACTCGAGGGTAAAATCGAGGCCCAATCCGGAAAACTCGAGGGTAAAATCGAGGCCCAATCCGAAAAACTCAAGGGTAAAATTGAGGCCCAGTTTCAAGGAATAAAGGACCAAATCAAGTCGTTGGACAATGAAGTACGAGCCTCGGTGGAGTCCATAGTTCAAGGCCCAGCGGAAACAGCGAGTGCGCGGTGTGAAAGTACGACAGCTCTGGAGACACGGGTGAAGCCTGCAAGCAGTGACGGCGGCTCCGGCGTCGTGAAGATGGCAACTCCACGGAACGACGGGATCCTTGTAGCGATGGTGGAGTCCGTAGTTCAACGCCCAGCGGAAACAGCGAGTGCGCTGTGTGAAAGTACGACAGCTCTGGAGACACGGGTGAAGCCTGCAAGCAGTGATGGCGGCTCCGGCGTCATGAAGATGGCAACTCCACGGGACGACGGGATCATTGTGGCGACAGCAGCCGATAAACGAGGGTGCCACCTAACCAGGACACTAGTCCCGGCACAAAATCATATGCAGGTAGGAACATTGAATTCAGCACCCTGGAAAAAGAGGAGACTCAACAGGACCAAGACCACGAAGTGCGAGCCTCTCCCGTGCATCACACTGATGGACTACGAAGACACGTACATCCTAGCAGAACACAAAGGCATGACCAAGGGGAAAGTCAGTGGAGTGTCGACTGCCACGCGAGGACCTGCGGATCATTGCTACGGAGAACAGGGACACCGTCAGCCAGACCCAGCGGATCCCCCATGGGAAGGTGGTGGCCAATGATTGAACTAACTAGCTGCGATATGTGGACTTCAACAACGCCAACGAGAAGCCAGTGTGATTGAGGTAGTCTAGGTGTAATTTGAATAGTATTGTTCTACAATGCGATTTTATTTGACGTAAATAAATATCACACGAGAACACATTCACTTCGTTGTATAAAGTACTTTATTTATACTGTACATCACAACACACAATTATGCACAGTATAAAATGACACTATATACAACACTCAATAGCGGAGTACCCTGAAGTCGATTCTGACAAGTACAGATATCAACAACACTGACGCGCGCGCACTATAACATACTCTCTCTTGAATTCACCGCCTCACTCGAGTCCAATACTCAGACTCCACCTCGGAGCCCAACAGTCACTCCCAGTCCATCACTTGCCTGAGTCCTAAGAACTAAGATCCAAGAACTGACTTCACTGACTGACAGCTCGATATTTATACAACTCGACCAACCATCTAGAATGATCGACTTCTGGAAGAGTTCTTACAATCACTCTAATGGAACACACTCGAAACATCGATCGACCAGCTAGTCGAATGGGTACTCGAACATTTGTTTATATTTACCAACACTCATGGAAACATCTACAACATTCGTAATGTCTCTACATGTATCTGGATAATAAAACCTTACAGTAAGTTTCCAGAACCTTTCATATATACCAAATATAGTACAATAAGTCGAACATACGAACATTATGGAATTTTCTACCGCTTTCGACTATCTAGATTTTGAGGTTAAACAATACGTATTTAAGGTTATACAATTTTATACTACATATTTACAGAGAAACCATATACTAGTCATGTTTAACACTTAATAAAAGATAATTTAGCATTAAATAAACTATAATTAAAATATATTAAACATACTACTTGAAGGTTTTACACCAGTTATGATGTCATACCTATGACAATTTTAAGGGCATCGTTTACTTTCCGTGCAAGTACAGGACATCTAAAATGTATCAATACAGTAATCCAATGAATAAAGGACTTGCACAGGGAAGCCAACATAGATTTGTCCTTGTCTTTGAATCATGCTTTTTTTTCTTTCATTGCGTGAGGTTATGTTTGTCAGTGAGTTATCCAAGTGCATTATTTGAATACTGTAAATGTACATTGGATACATTCTGGAAATGGCATTTTTTTCCATGGCATTTTAAAGGTTTAAACTGTGAATCAAGGTTAACTGTATGCAGTAACGGACCTTAGAATATTTTGTGACACAGCAAGGGTTGCCATTTCTGAATTAAGAATTGGCGGTAATTCAAAATCACGTAATTCTAAGTCAGATTTTTTGCATCCCAATGACTTAGAATTAATGAGGTTTTACTGTACAAGATTTATATGAAAAGGATCACTGACTTTGTAAGATTGCAATGTGAAAAACCACAAGTAAGGTTACATGATCAGCATTTCATCATCAGAATTCACTCTGTGATATACAATCAGTTTCTTGGCTTTTGATACTGAACTGGTTGAATTGAAAGTGATGTTGAATGAAAAAATGTGGCTTTAATCTTCCACTTTGCTTTAACCTCATCACTCGAATCCCACATCTGCACTTTGAAGAACAGTAGCAGGACTATCATTTCAGTAGAACAAATATTGTTTACGTATCATAATTACTTTAAGCACAGGGTGTGTGGCATGATTGATGGAAAATATAACAATTATATACTCATGGCATTGAATTATATTATATTATATTATATTATATTATATTATATTATATTATATTATATTATATTATATTATATTATATTATATTTCCTGGTGTTACCCATGCTCCTCTCTTAGGACTTGAATAGATAATTATTCAGATGTCTCTTGGGGTAGAATGTCAGTTTTGCATGGAAGTGACTCAAACCACTGTTATTGTGATCTATATTCTACACATTTTTTTCTTCACATGGTTCAGAGAGTTTAATGTCAATGGTGTCCCTGGTTAGTGGAAACCTTCACCTTCCTCTCCTCCATGAGCGTCTGCCTTTTTGATATAGAGTAAATCTCAATTCTAACCCAACAATTATAATAATACACACTAGCGCAGAATTTACAATGGCATGAGTAGTGCAGCTGGTCAAGTGTTCACCTGTGTTCAAGGTTACAGGACTGACCAATAATATGAGCCTAGTTGTCAATTCCAACATTTCAACATTCCAACCTTAAACTTTTCCTCAAATGTGTACTTTAATGTACTAATATGTTATAGGGTCTTACCTGAATTCCACGGCGCAAACTAGCAACGTGTAGACTAGAACTAACATGTAAAAGAGCCAAATCTTCAGTTGTGAGACGATGTAATACACGGCCGTCCACACGAGCAGCCAGAAATGCCTCTTTGTGCTGGGGCAGACCAACATCATCCAGCCATCGCAGAACCCAGCCAGCATCTAGACGTCCAGCAACCTCCAGGTGCATGTCTAGGTCCCGACCTGGACCTCCAGATTCACATAAAAGTGCAAGCTGCAATTTTTTACGGTGCAGAGGACTCTGGAAAAGAAAAAAATAAATATACCATAATATTTCTTTCATAACTCTATATATTTCATTCCGCCTCCCCTAAAAAAAGATAATATGCTTTTTTTCTGAAAATTTACGTGCTGGAACTGTTTCTTAAACAACATACTTATTTTCTGTGCAGTACAACTTACATTAAATATTTATTTAAAACAGTTTCTAGACTTCAGATATGTCACCATCCTCATCAGTTCATTTCCAAGTCTTGCTTTTAGTGCATGTTGCAGAAGGATGATCTTGAAGCTACCATGTTTTAACATACTTAGTAGGATCAAAAAGTTAGACGAGATGAAGTCCAACAATTTTTTTTATGAACAGTGACGTAAATGTTTTCATTGACATAGAAGACCTTTTAGGAGTCATAATGAGGTTCATCTGGGAAGATCCCCTTTCACACTCACACTAGGAAATAGCTACTTTATTCAGAGTGCACCAAAACCTTCACCTTCCTCTCCTCCATGAGCGTCTGCCTTTTTGATATACAGTAAATCTCAATTCTAACCCAACAATTATAATAATACACACTAGTGCAGAATGTACACACACAGATTTCATCTGGTCTTATCAGCACCACATCTAGAATATGTTTCCCTCTAAATGGTTCTATCATTTTCTGATTCAGTTGATCTTCCCAGAGTAACTTATTTACCGTTTATTGGTAATGCTTCTGTCATTTGCATTACCTTTCTAGTTAACATCTGGTAAATTGAGGCCACCCACTACAATCGTGTTCCTTTCTGCGCCGTTTCCCACAGAACTGATTATCTTATCAAATAATTCAGCATCAGCGTCAGTATCACTCCTTCCAGGTCTATAGACCCCAAAAATATCAAGTTTCCTGTTATCTTACGAAATGACCCTTACACCTAGAATTTCACGTTTCTCATCCTTAACGTTTTCAGAGCTTACAAATTCTTCTTCACCAGTATGAATACTCCCCATTTGATCAATTCAATCCTATCTCAACAATAAACACTCCAGTCCCGGGAGGAAATTTCTGCATCCATAATGTCACTTTTCAGCCATGATTCAACTCCTATTACAATATCTGGTAAATACATATCTATTAAATGAATTTATTCTATTCCTTCCCTTACAGTATTTCTACAGTTCAACACTAACAACTTCATCATCTTTATTTGACTTACAGCTGTACTCTCATCACTGCTCCCAAGTCCACCCCATTTCCCTGAATGTACCTCCTCGTAACTCTTCTAGAAAACCCCCTAACCTATATGTAACGCTGTGGTTCAAGCAAGGGCCATCTGAGCACAGATCCCTATCCTCTACCTACCTGTTAGGATCTACAAATTTCAATCCCAGTTTCCCACAAACTCACTCCATAGTCTCATTTAAATCACTGATCACCCTACAGTCAGCATCCCTTCTAGACAGTACCCCACAGATAACAATATCTGCTCCCTTAAACTTCTCCTACTCTGCATTAAACATATCCCACACATCCTCAAATATGTTGGTACCCATTCCTGCTTGCCTTACATTGTTGGTATCAACGTAAAAAAAAAAACTACCAACTTCTCCTGACCCTCCTTCTTCCCTTCCACTTTCCTCAACATTTGCCTTAACCTAATTCCTGGATAACACTCTAGCCTTCCTCCACTCACTTTCCCACATGCCTAGCAAGAGAATCTCTCACGACCAGAACCTCAATCCTACCCACCCCATTAGATCCCCTCTCCTCCTGGTCTTCCTTATCTTTTCTGATAGCTGCAGAACCTACTTCCTACCCCCTTCTCTCCCTGAACCTGTTCCACCTTCCTCTTTCTATCCTCTACTCTACATTTCCATTTCCTACCTTTCCATTTCCCATTCCCATTCCTCTTATTTCCCCTCTCCTATCTGACATACTGTCTGATACCTTTTATTTTTCTCCAACACAAATTCTACTTTCTGTCTGTCTTCAATTTCACCTTTTACATACAATCTTTAGTGATCCTCACTAACTCTATTGACTTCTCCAATGCCATGCCCCTTTCTTCAAGGCAGGTTACGTTTTCTGGCAAAAACACAAAATTTGCTTTATTGCAAGCCAATTTACCTTCTACTTGAAGATCAGAAAACAGGTCCTGTGCACTCCCAATTTCCCTAACATCTGCCCTATCAAAGCTATTCACTACTTCACTCACTATTTGAAAATTGTTACAATGGTACATGCATGCAGTCAACCATGTAACATTTAAAAATAATAAAAAATAATATTACTTGACAATACGCCCAAGTGCCTTATCCAAATCTGGACACTGACAACTTGGTCATCACCCCAGGCTAAGCCAGGTGTCACTGATCACGCATCCTGAGCCAGAATTAACTTGCAGTAGAGAGGCCAGTTTCTTTTTGCTCCTCCACTAACCAACAACACATGTGCAACCGATCCTAGTGGTGAACACACCCAATATTGCTGATGGGATCCAGTGTCTTAACATGGCTATGCCAGTGACAATGTGACTTGAGATCACCACTATTTTCTCTATTTAGTGAATATGAAGGAAAGCAACAACTACTGAGGTATTCCTTTGATCAGTATACCAAGCAAAGCATTCACAGGCATTCTGGAAAGGAGGATGTGATCAATGGTGGAGAAAATGTAGGAAGAAAGCCAGTGCCACTTCAGACCACAGAGGGGCTATCAGAACCATTTTCAGTATGCAACAAGTAACTGAAAAATACTACGAGGGAAATGGACAATAATGCTTCTATTTTGCAGATATAGAAAAGGCATATAACAAAAATGATGTTGACCATACAGAGGGATTACAGGTTATTACAAGCAATCAAAGGAATCTGTTGACATGCAAGCTGCAGTGAGAACTGAAGACAGAACTGAGTTCCTGTTTCACGGTATGTATATGGGTTAGATAAGGCTGTGTTCTTTCACCTTTATTGTTCATAGTTTTCAAGTATCATTTACTGAAAAGTAAATAATGGCAGGGAGGGAATCAGTTGGATGGAAATGTAGTAAGTATTTTGGCCAATGCTGATGATTTGACAAACTGTGTTGAAAGCTTGCTATTTAATATCCTGGAGCTTGAAAAGAAATGCATCGAGTATGATCTGCAAATCAGTATTTCTAAGACTAAAGTCATGTCAGTAAGAAAGAAACTTCAGAGGATTGATGTCAGATGGGTAATACGAAGCTGGAATATGTGGATCATTTCATGTACTTCAGATGTGTATTCTCCCAGATCGGCAATGTAGTACGTGAAATCCAATCGAGGGTGTAGCAAAGCTAATGCAGGGAGCTCGCTGTTGCGATCATCAGAATTCTGTAAGAAAAAAGTGAGCTCTGGGATAAATTTATTTTTAAATCGCTCTGTTCGCAGGCTGACTTTGTGCTGTACAGGAATGAGCTGGGTGGACTCAGGACATTTTATACATAAGCTGGAACTAACAGACATGAAAGTATGAACAGGTGGAAACAATGGTACGAGAACACTTACAATAAGGAGATAAAAACTAGGTTAGAATTGAATTCTATGGAGTGCACTAAAACTGGCTTTGGTGGTGGAGTTATCTGAGATGAGTGGAGGAGGCTGAATTACTTAGGAGAATAATGGACTCTGCTATGGAGGTTAAGAGAAGCAGAGGGAGACCAAGGCAATGATGGTAAGATTCAGTTTATAACAATTTCAAAGGAAGAGGTGTAGAACTACATGAGGCTACAGAGCAAGTTACAAATGGAGGACTGTGGAGGTGCATAGTTCATTTACAGAGGCTTGGAGATTAAACACTGAAAGAAATAACAGTGTATAATAAAAATTAATGTATACACTTACTTTTACCTGGTAAATAAAACTACCTGAAACTAGGACTTTAAATTTTCCACATTCATCAGATGAAGGACAGTCTCAAAGTACTTTTCCAACACAAGGATTTTTAAAAACATGAGTTATTTGCAGCAAGTATTGAAGTAAAATGTTTTTAATAATTAATTAATCAAATAGATGCAATGCATTATTTGTGCTGCTAAACTAAAGGAAAACAGAATTGTGACATTTTTTGTTGAGGAAGATTTAGTAAGATGTTTTTAGGATTTGAGACATTGAATCTAAACATTTATTACAAAGTGACAATTAATTTATCTGCCTGTCTCTAGGGAGGGGGATCAAGTGAAGCTGACCTTATCAAAAGAAAAGGAAGCGAGCCGCGGGGATGTGACTTTCATTCTCAAACTCCCAGGTGCATTGGCCGGGATTTGAAATGTGGCCTCTTTGGTAAAAAGCTGGCGACTATCATGCCATTACACTCTATGAAATGAAAGCTCAGCAAAGTGGAGCAGAACTCTGCCACACTTCTTTTGTCATTCCAGAGCACTACAATTGAAGTAACTACAGGGAGAAAAGCTTTTGACCAAAGGATGAAACACCCTTCCCTATAAGTCAACATAGATCATACTGCTGTCACAGTTATTTTCTTCTCTTTATTCTTTCCAAATTTTAACATTTCTATCAGTAGTAAAACCTCATTTATCCAGACTAACTAGGACCAAAGGCAATCTGGACAACTGAAAATGTGGATAATCCGGGTTATATGGATAATAAGCAAAACAAAATCTTTAAACAAGAAATAAATAATGTTATTTTGCTTTACGTCTCACTAACTACTTTTACGGTTTTTAAAGACGCCGAGTTGCCGGAATTTAGTCCCACATGAGGTTTTTTACGTGCCAGTAAATTTACCGACATGAGCCTGACATATTTGAGCACCTTCAAATACCATCGGACTGAGCCAGGATCGAACCTGCCAAATTGGGGTCAGAAGTCCAGCACCTCAACCGTCTGAGCCATTCAGCCCAGCCTTAAACAAGCAGACTTGCCGTTTATGATGATGAAAACTATGTTTAGTAACAAAATTATGTTTACAAGACATTAAAAATTTAAAAAATCTTAATCACACAAAATCACATCATTTCTTAACAAAGAATTGGTCCACTGTCTTCTGTTTCACACATGAGTGCCGTTTGAATGAAGCTTGGTCACGCACACGTTTTATCATGAATAGTTCTAGTGGAGTGGTGTCGGGCTGATGCTCCAAATACGCTATGATGTTTGTCAGCTGGTGCGTAGCGGTGTAATCGCTCCCTCCTCGACCACGTCGTCTTTCTCCTCACCTACAATTTCTCCTTCCATCAGAGTGCTGCAGCCACCGTCGTCAGCACCCTGTGGCATCTATGCAGGAACTGTACATTGAATCAAACTAAAAAAGCGGGTCGGTAGATGCAGAGTGGCCACGGCTAGTCTGTGGTCCAACAGCTTGGCACTCCGACCGGCCAACAGAGCAGAGGAGGGAAGGTCACGACTCTACCATGGCTCTACACCTCTGCATTTGGGAGATGGGAGGGCTGGGCCTCATGGTTAGTCCCCACGGTGGTTGTCCTGAGAATGATTTTCCGTGGTTTTCCATTCTCCTGCACTAAGGCGAATGCCAGGACTGTTCCTAGTACAGGCCACGGCCGCCAACCCCCTCACCTTCTCCGAGCATCTCCTTCACAGTAACAAATTTCCTGGCCTGAGAGACGGCGTTACCGTCTAAGAGGCCCGCCTCACCCTTCAGAGGAGGAATGAAAACATTTTTTTTTTTTTTTGCTATTTGTTTTACGTCGCACAGACACAGATAGGTCTTATGGCGACGATGGGACGGTAGAGGGCTGGAAGTAGGAAGGAAGCGGCCGTGGCCTTAATTAGGTACAGCCCCAGCATTTGCCTGGTGTGAAAATGGGAAACCACGGAAAACCATCTTCAGGGCTGCCGACAGTGGGGTTCGAACCCACTATCTCCCGAATACTGGATACTGGCCGCACTTAAGCGACTGCAGCTATCGAGCTCGGTGAAAAACATTTTAGTAGGAGTAAAAAAGCAAATATTTGGCGTACTTATAGTTACGTTCTTGCAATCATAGCTAAAAATTATCTAATGTGAACATTACATTTTTTAAATAGTGTACAAATCTGATCTGGATTATCCAGAGATGCGGATCAATCAGGGCTGGATAAACGAGGTTTTACTGTACTTTGAAATTACTCCATAATGTGAAGCTGAATTGAGTTCTCATATCAGATTCACCATTCTATAAGCAATAATCAAAGAACTGGAGCAACAATCATACCTTGATACCCATTTCTTTCTCTAACTCCTGAGGAGTGGCAGACAGCAGCTGTGCACCACTCTTGACCCAGCGTCGAGCATCTCCAGCATAACAGTCCAGTCCCAAGTCTTGTAACCACTGTGATATGGCATCACTATCCCATTGTGCAAATGGTACTTCAGGCCTTAAAAAAAAAGAAAAGGGGGGATGTTCTCCAGTTGTTTCCTTAATTTATATAAAGCTGTTTCCTAAATAAATATTTATCTCAGATTATTTATTTTCTTCTATATAAAGAAACACTATAACATACCTGAAAAAGAAAACATTTTATTAATAACAGAATGACATCATGTTTCGTTTTACAAGAACATCCCCAGATTCTTTCAAATCACATTTTTATCATGTATATATATGTATAAAATTGTATATTGTGTCAACTTGTCATTGGTAATGAAAAAAAAAAAAATCATCTGAATGTTAACACACTGCAGACCAGGGTCCTTCAGACCATGCACAAACCCCGTTTCCAGCCACTTTCTAACTATCTCCAAAGTGGAGTGCATGGGTACAAATAAGCTGACAGAACTTGACTAACTTTTGAAGCACTACTGTGTTCTTTCCTGGAGGCCTTCCTGAATAGTCCTAGTACTCTTTTTTTGGTGTGATAATCTGATTAGCAGAAATATTAGGGGATTGGTTTGATCAGTAATCTTTCAGACATGACTTCTTCACCTGTCCCCATCAATGTACACAAATTTAAAAAATTTAATTTCCCTGCTAGTGACATTAGTCCATTTCAATGTTTTAGGGGATACGTTATAAGAATGTGATTGTGAATTCTGCTGATAGTATACGTTTGTCGGCTCAGCTATATACCCAAAAATATCCTCGCCAAATAGAAGTCCTGCTACTTGACCTATGTTTTTAGGTTCATTAGGCTATACCCTTACAGCAGGAATACCTTCAAAATCTTCTAGGTTACATGCACTATTACGCACAACCCAGTTGTCAGAAAACAATAAATTATTTATATTATTTACACTATTTACACTCTTAACACAATTATCAGATTCATTTTGTACCACTACAGTTCCACGTCATGAAGATAAGGCTGTATTCCTTATCATCACTTGAAACATTTCCGCTAGAAGATATTTCATCATCAAACTCTAAATATTCACCATCATTTGGATATTCTGAACCTGTATCATCATATAATTCACGAATAATTTCATCCCTGTCTAAAACATGCCTGATCTCTGTGTGCTGCCATCTTGCTGACTGCATGGCTCTCTAACTATGTAAACATGTTGTCAGGAAATCCAAAGAAAAGCTATAAAATGAATAATCAAAAAGAAATGTGACTATAGATTGTGCAAAACCATCCACAATAGAGTTCTATCACCGACCTTCAAATAGTTCTGGTATAACCCAAAGGGAGCTAACATGAGATAACTCGGGACCCATCCGCAATGCTCGGCTGGGCAAACACAAGTTTTCTCGGGACCCATCCGCATTGTGTTAAACTTCTGTGTTCAACACCTTAATAAATAAAAAATTGTTTCCTGGAATTATCTTCGTGCAGACCACTATTGTACATCCGATTCTTGGTGTATTCAACATACAGTATTTAACAAGCCCATTTAGACTGCTAATGCAACAATCACTGATGTACACAAGGCAGGATATCTGCCAGGTATTCCCTCAGGTATAGCATGTTTGCCATGTTATGACCACAAATATTACACTTGCGTGCCGTACTTTCATCAGTCTTGTTTTAGAAGTTATGGATGTTTGTAAAATCTGAAATTCACACCAGTTCGTTTGGTCTCTTGCTTGTTCACCCCAGAAAGTTCTGTGATGATTATTGTCGAGAGGTCTGAAAGTTCCCCTTGTAAGCTATGCCATTTTTACAGACAACAATTCTCAATGTTTTTGGTGGAAACAAGTTCACAATAATTATGAGAGCTAGTATTATATTAAGTTTGTTCCTTCTGAAAAAGTAATGCAGTTGATAGCTTTATATTAATACCTGTAGGTCCATTGAAATTCATTATTTCTGAGTAAACATTCTCTGAGCTTACAAATAATTAATGAGAAAAGTACTTTACTAACTTTGGTGCCGGTGCTGGAGTGGAACCCCAGCCAAGTCGTGCACTTGCCGTCGCACGCACTCCTCCACGGCGGAAGTCCCCCTCTCCAAGTAGATCGTCCAGGTTTCCAGAACCACTGCGTTTCATTCTGGAAAAGAAGAAATTATTGTCTTGTTCAAGAACACATCATAAGCATTCTACCAACAGCTTCTAAAACTCTGCCAATACAGAATAGATTTCCTAGAACTACACACTACTTTCCTTACTGTTCCATTTTGTATTTCATCCACTACAATGTAATATGTTTACTGTGGTAGAAAGAGACAGGAAGAGTTAGAAGTGGTTCAATACATTCCCTGTAACAATGAGTATTCACAGTACTTTATGCATATTCCTTTTCAATAGTTAATGGCAAAAAATATCAGAAAGATGGACAGTGGCGGTTAATACCTAACAAAGTCGTGTACAAAGAGCTAGAACCCATTACAGATACTATGCGTAAGAGGAGACTGGGATTCTTTGGACATATCATGAGGATGCAGGACTCGAGACTTCTGAAACAACTAGTACAACACAATCTCGTCTCAAAAAATACCACAACAGGATGTAAATGGATCAGAGAAGTAAGAGAGGATCTGAAGGAAATAGGCCTTACAACAGAAGACATCAAAAATAAGATAAAACTGAATACAAAACTCAAGAATACAAACCTCCGCTTTACCCTTACACAAAACAAACCAACAACACGCACATTTTCAACTGAGGAAAGGGCACGAAGATCGGAGCGTCTGAAGAAGTACTGGGAGGACCGCAAAGCCCGAACAATCCCTTCAAAGAGACCTGAACGACGGACTGACTAAAGTGATCCTCTGTGGTCATAAAAGAAGAAGAAGAAGAAGAAGAAGAAGAAGAAGAAGAAGGAGAAGTTAATGGCAAATGTTCCTTTCAGGAGAGTGTACAGAGGATGCTAATGAAATGGAATCAGTATTCCTCTCAGAGAATTTCTTTCTTCAAGCAAAAATGTATAATATTAAAACTTAGTCCACCAATTATAATGTAAAGGAACCAGGACTGATGAGAAAGGAGCATATTTTAGTTAAGACGACAGAGTACAAAGATGTGAAGGTTGTCCTTGGCGGTTTTTTTTTTTTTCTTTTTTCTTTTTCGTGTTTATCATTGTCTCTTCTCTCAATTGCTCCATTTGATGCTGACCTGCTAATGTGTTTATCCTTTTATGTGCTCCTATTCATGTTCCTTTCTTTCTATGTACAAAATTATTGTGGTGGTTATGTAACATTTGACAAATGAAATTACACTATTGTTAAGTACTATGAAATAACTTTCCACATTCTCTAAAGTACTGCAGTTCAAATGGTATGGGAACAGATTTGGGAGCTACAGTAGTTCCTTATTACCTAGTGAGTGGGAAACAAGCATTAACTCCTCAAAATTGTCATTGATTTTGGTATTATAATTCAGCATTAAATTTTGTATTAAACTAAAGATCATATCCGTTACAAGTGCAATAACAGTCACTCACATCTGTCCCTCCGTCAATCAATAAATTTACTATTTGCAATAATGATACAAAGAAAGGGAAATGAAATCACTGATCGCCCATCAAGAATTACCTGCCAAAAATCTTCTTGATTCCTTTGTTTTTTTGCAGCTGTAGAGAAGGACTGTGTTGCGGAGATAAACTTGTAGCAGCTACATCCTCCTCCTCATCTTCCACAGGAGCATCATCAATTACAACTCGTTCTGTTTCGGCTGAAATTGAAGAAACAACAAATTTTAGAATTCATACAAAGGAAATTATACACAATACCTTTAACTCATGCAGTGTCTATCTATGGGAACCAAAAAGTGGCTTTCACAATCTTTCAGCTCCTACATTTGAACCAGTGTATTTCCACAGTCATCAGTAATGGTATTTAATTCTTAACCATATTTTAATAATGTTATGCATTCAATGACCTATCAGTGGCTACAAATTTTAAGAAAGGGTGTAGTCATATAATATGTCAAGAAAGGAGGTTTATTAACCGACCGACCAACCGACCGGTTTCATGTTCAACAATACTTCCGGATAACCACCCTTGCACCCTTTCCCTCCAAGTAGATGTTGATTTATCTTGCCCCAAAAACCAGCATAGTTTACAGTACGAGTCATTCTGGGATAAAAAACACAGCCATTCACTGGAAATTCTTTTCCATCTCAGTCTGAATTCTTCATAATATTAAGTGGAGAATTTATCTTGCTTAGCATCGTCAGGGAAAGGATATGCTGGCTGATAAGATTTCTGTCAATCAAAGAACTTTTTAGTTTCAGCCAGCAGTCCAACACCCTTGTCATCCCTGTGCTCCTGGTGAGGAATTCCTGGCCATACAGGTACTTATGGAAATACCCTATGGTATTCACAGCGACCAACAGCTCTTTCCAGGTGACACAGTAATTTCTTCCCTGCTTAGATAGAGCCTTAATGAAGTCAACTGTGATATTATTATGCCAGGAATTACGAACACCACATGCATTCAAATGTACAAAACTAGTTTCATGTCAGACAATACTTTTGGATAACCACTCCCAATCTTGCACTCCTTCCTTCCAAGTAGATGGTTTTTCCTGTCCTAAAAAGCAACATAGTTTACAGTACAAGGAGTCATTTTGGATGAAAAAACAACAATTCTCTCCAAATTCTTTCCCCTGTCAATGAGAATTCTTCGTAATATTAAGTGGAGAATGATTTGTTATCCTGCTTAGCATCTTCAGGGGAAGGACATGCAAGCAGATAAAGTTTTTGTCTAACAACAAATTTTTTTTAGTTTCAGCCAGCTCTCGTCATCCCTCTGCGCTTTCATCCAGGCGTCGCAACTCCAGTTTCCCCACGGTGGTCCTCCGGGAGGAAAATTTGTGTTCACCTTCTCTCTTGGAGCAGAACTTGCAGTCTTCTGGACAATTCCTTCGGGAAAGAGCATCGGTGTTGGAATGTAGGTGACGCTTGCGGTGTTGAATCACACAGTTGTACTGCTGCAGTCTCTCCAGCCATCGGGTGAGCTGTCCTTTCAGGTTGATGAAATTTAGGAGCCATTTTAGTGTTGCATGGTCCATTCTGATGAGGAATTCTTGGCCATACAGATACTTACGTATATGCTTGATGGTCTCCACAATGGCCAGCAGCTCCTTCTTGCTGATGCAATAATTTTTTTCCGGCATAGATAGGGTCTTATTGAAGTATGCCACTATCCTCACTTTGTTGTCCATGACTTGCGACAGGACACCCCCAATGCCAAATTCGCAAGTGTCGAGAATGAATTTCACCCCAGCTCTGGGATTTACCAAATCCTGTGCTGTACACAGTGTGTGCTTCAGGTGGTCGAAAGATTTCTGACATTCCTCCGTCCAGATGAACCGCTGGTCATTCTCCATAAGGAGATGTAACAGCTCGTCAGTGTTGGCAAATCCCACCCCCACCCCTTTTTTCACCACAGGCAAATGCTGGGACTGTACCTTAATTATGGCCACGGCTGCTTCCTTTCCATTCCTACGCCTTTCCTATCCCATCATCGCCATAAGACCTATCTGTGTCAGTGCAACATAAAGCAAAATAGCAACCAAAAAAATTAAGGTACAGCACCAGCATTTGCCTGGTGTGAAAATGGGAAACCACAGAAAACCATCTTCAGGGCTGCTGACAGTGGGATTCGAACCCACCAGCTCCCGGGTGCAAGCTCACAGCCGCGCGCCCCTAACCGCACGGCCAACTCCCCCAGTACAGGCAAATCCCCTGACAAATCAACGGTAGTTGCAAAGGCCGAGGAATCTTTGAAGGTCATGCTATAGGGAAACCAGACGAAAGCACAATACAAGGAGATGTCGGCTGGGAGGTTCCTGGCCTGATTCCCTAATCCCTTCCAAAAATTACCGAAGGGGGCTATGACAGGACTGACTGTCATTTGAGCACGTAACAGTGTGTTTCAGCAGTGTAATAGGGGAGACAATAGATATCCAGGAAGCTACTTCACTCATTCATTTCTAGTATTATTCTTCAATGCTACACACTACCAAATTGAAGATCATAACTACCAGATTCATCCATGCCAAAAAGCAAATTATCTCCTAGCATGTTAACAGTTAAGATTCATTACCTTACCACCTTGATTATCTCCTAAATGAAGGTGTTTATTAAGTTGTGTTCCGACAATGTAAGGAAGGTTCACTAGTTCAACGTGCTCAGAATTTGTGAGAATTAATTTTAAAAATAGCAGACTTTCATCATAGTTCTATTTCTTTACAGTAGAATGATGCCTTTAATTCTAGGAAATATAAAAATGAAGGACAATAGAATACTGAAATATTTTCTTCAAGTTTTGAGTACAAATGTTTAAAGTCATATCATCATTCAAGGTTTACATTTCAAGTGTAACTTTTTTTTTTTTTTTCAATTTGCTTTACATCGCACCGATACAGGTAGGTCTTAAGGCGACAAAACCATTCATGTTTAATTACCGATACATTATAATTGGCTACAGGTGTCTGACAGTGTGGGTAGGACATAGATGTTTAATCTCATGCACAAGAGTGTACTACTTCCACTGTGCTGTCAAACACTACAATGAAACTTTATAAAAATCCAGCACCCTGAAATCTGTTACTGTTTCAACTTACAGAGATAACACCTTTGCATTTAGAATAAATCTTTTATGTATTAGAAAAATATAAATGCAGAGATGTTAAACAATATCATGAAATGAATGTCACAGCAAATTTACTTTGTATAATGATCTTGGTCTATTTACAAAATGAAAGTATATTTTATGAAGCTTACTTGTTCCTAGAAACATTAAAATTGTTCCTGTTACAGCTGCATTGTCCAACCAGTAAAGCATGGACCACATCCTGTGTGTGTGTGCATAAACATTTTAACTGGTCCCTAAAGTAATTTAAAAAATTACTAAAATATTCAATCAAATGAGTAGCGCTTTGCATGTAACAAACTCTCTGATTTTAAACAAAGGTCATATGACTCACCACATCATTTTGTTGAACAGATATGAAAAATCTTGTTACCCGAGATTTTCAACTTCAACCCTTAGCACTCACAAGGCAGGGCTGCCCCGACGTCAGAATTTTCTCACATAGACCCTACGCCGGGGCACAACCAACAATGAACCTTTTCGGCTATAACTCCGTTGTTTGGTTACAACCACCCAAATTGGTCCTGCCATCTGCTGACAACTCTTTGGAATGCTTCAAGAGTTATTTTCTCTTCGATAACAGGCCCTGTGGAGAGTTTCCTCTGGTCATGCAAGAAGTGTGAATCTTGGTAAATACCAATGTCTAAAATGCTTTACGTTGTTCTTGAATAATATATCCTACTGTATTATATTCTGTTGGAAAACTGTAGGTAAATTTTCTGTAGATGGTGAAGATATTTAAATGGACCTAGAGTGGCAGGCATGTTCCCAGAAAAATGAGGGCTAAGGGTTAAATGATTTATAAATACCAGGTGTATAAGATTGATGTGAAATATTTGAGGTTGATCTGAAAAATACCTATGTTAGATATTTAAAAATGCCTGTAAAATTTGCTTCCCAATTTCATAGCTTTCTTAATATTTAAATAGATCATTTTGAGAACTCTACCTATGCATGGTGGGAGGAAGTTCTCTGACAACACTCCAAAATGAGGATTGGTGAATTTACTTTATAAAATCAAGAGCACTGCCAATATTAGTCACAACAAGAGCACTCATATTCTTTCCCCTGTTGTATATACTAACATGAGAGTGGAACTGAATATTCACTCTGCTCTATGAAGATACTTTTTTTTTTTTCCTCTAGGTGAAAGCAGTTGGATCACAATGATTTTAGAAAAACTTAACTTCACAATGATAACATAAAATAAGTTTGTAATACCCTCTCTCATCCACTATGTGGAAGTAACAATCATTTAGGAGATATTTTAAGTGGTAGTATAACATGCCTCATTTGGTACGTGCTGTATGCACTACATTAGTACTATATTACTCCCTCAACATGCAGAACAGGCAATGATATAATTCCCACCCAAACATGCATCCTTACTTATAACTAGTTTCAGAAAGCCCTTGTACTATGTTGTTTAGCCCTCTGTCCACAGATTTAAGAGCTACTCACCGTTGCAAAACAATCAATGTAAATATGTGTCCTGGTCTCGAGGTGGTGCAGTTTTTTCAGACACACCCCCAATGTAAGTGAGCTGCATGAACATTTTTAACCACATACCAGCCCTCCTGCCAGACCTACATTTCTGGCAGTACTGGGAATTGAACCTGGGCTTCTGGCAATGACAGCTAACAGTGCTAACCATTACACTACGAAGGTGGATAACAAAACCATGTTGATCCAAATCATGTAAACTTCCCCAATGTTGAACAATATGTTACCTCTACACTTCACCAAGTCAAGTTCTTCATCAGTCATCCTGTATCATTATCAGTGTTCATGGTTTGAAAGGCAAAAAAAGAAGCACAATTCTGGCTTACAGTTCAGGTTTCATGCTTCCTTCACCTCTGATAGAGGAAATAATGGTACCAAAAATGGGTATACTCTGCATCTTCAGGGGTTACTTTGCATCAAAGGTGAAAAGAGATTTACCCTATCTGCTGGACAGAAAGCTAAGTGAAGTTAAGTAGTTTTGGCATCGTCCAGCGATGGAACTTCAAGGCATGCCTTTAAGTACTTTCATAGATATTCCTGCCATTTTCTTTACACTGTTTTCATGTGTTCATTCTTGTGACCATAACCTACTCAAAATTGGAGTAGTCCATGAAAGTGTTAAACAATTCTATGAATGGAAGGACGTTAGTGGAGGAACAGACCCCACAAAGAGATGTGATAAACAGGGATTTTTTTGAATTACTGAACTTGAAAGGAAATTGTAAAATTGAAGCTAGTTAGGGCAACTGTGTACACAGTGCTTGCTGTTGTGAATTGTATTTTGTCAATTAGATTGTTGTAAGATTTGGATTATAATTGCAGTATTTAATTCCATTACAATTATTCTTCCTTCTTTCTTTCTTTCTTTCTTCCTTTCTTTCTTTCTTTCTTTAAAGTTTGTTGTTTCCCATGTTGAACCTTATATTATTAGCCATAAAGTGATGCCCTTTATTTCTTTCCATATAATTAATTGGCCATTCCATACTGTAACTTCGGATCTGTCACATTACTGATTTAAACATATGGAGATATAAGCAATGATACAAAGTTAGCAGTTCATATCGATTACTTAGCATCAGTATTTAGATCAGAATAAAACTTATTAAAAATGTTTAGGTCATTAAACTAAACATAACCGAGTTCGATAGTTGCAATCGCTTAAGGGTGGCCAGTATCCAGTATTCGGGAGATAGTGGGTTCAAACCCCACTGTCGGCAGCCCTGAAGATGGTTTTCCGTGGTTTCCCATTCTCACACCAGGCAAATGCTGGGGCTGTACCTTAATCACGGCCACGGCCATTTCCTTCCCACTCCTAGACTGTTCCTGTCTCATCGTCGCCATAAGACCTATCTGTGTCGGCGCGACGTAAAGCAACCTGTAAGAAACTATACACATGTGCATTCCTACTAATCCACAAACCACCTTTAAAGAGTTTTATGAATTTTCCAGTGTTGTAACATCTCTGAAAAAGTGTTTCTTCTTACAAACTACAAAAAGTGATGCAAAGCTTACCCATTTTACGGTAATAAAAATATTCTGTGCAGCTGTTAAAAGCCTGGAGCCTCCAATGATGGTGGCCAGTGTCTGCCATGTATTAGAAACTGCATGTAAGTGTGGTAGAAGGTAGTGTTATGTATGATGTGTGAGTGACAGGATTCTTGGGGACAGCACAAACACATGAAAAGTTTTCCTTGCCCTTTTTCCTGTTATGATCAAACATTTAACCAAATTTGTAAGAGGATGAGAGGTATCAATATCAAAGTACCCACACTGGTACTATAATCCACATATACCTGATACCTTACAGATTCCCTTATCTAAAGCTGATGCTTATTTTCTTAAACAGTGAAAAATAATTTCAAGGAGTAAATCAATGAGGGAAAATTTGTAATTAAAAGTGTATTATAAAAATTATACCAATCATTAAGTCATGCCTGCTATCAGCTGTTACACATTCACATGTTCTGTTCAAGTAAACTACTTCTGAATACTGTGCACTATCTTCTACATTCATTTTTACTAGTTCCATTCAATCATAATTATCAATTATGATATGCTGTTGGCCATGCTCAACATGCTTTTTGTTTAGCTGTATAATTTAGCAGGAACAAAAAGGATTATGATGTTTTCCACCATTCATGCTAAACAAAGTAGCTCCCGTCATTATCTGATTAAGAGGTAGTTAGGTACCTCTCATCCATAGCATATGATCAAAAACATTACTTATGTAAATTTTCATTCACCATGCAAACAATGAAATATTCCCTTTAGACTGAGGCTGTCATGGCCCAGATTAATCTTTTGGGTTCATGTCATCTGAAGTTTCCCTGAAGTTTGTCTCCTTTACACAGCATATATCCAAACGTTATGAAATGTTCTATTAGCATATAATGAAACATTTGCTTTTAGACAACTCATAAAACTATGAACAAACAAAGAGTAACATTTTGTTTCCTAGTCAAAGCAACTGTGTTATGTACCCATGAATAAAATTAGTGCATTCTATACACTGGCTTACAATAATCTTTGATTGGAATGCTTTTCAATAAGTTATAATACTTTTATCAATAAGTTCTAACGATAGAAATTTGGCAAATATTGTTGTGGACCATGTAGTCTTAAAGAGTTCTTGGCTTTATAAATACCATGTATATGCAAATAATCAACGTTTTTCTTTTTTAAAAATTTTGCAGCAAAACGTTGGGGTGCGGGTACTACCGTATTTGCATCATGATTGACAGTGCCCCTGGCACACAGAAATCTGGATGTTGGTATCTTTCCATCTGCTCTGTAAGGTAAGAAGCGTGCTGGGTACATATCATGTCATTTGTTTGGTGTCAATTTAAGTAGTATCACATGTTTAGGATGGCTGGTAGGAGTTCTTATTATAGGTCATTCATGGCTAAAGAAAAGCTTCACATTATTCAAGAGGCACAGCAAATTGGTAATTGTGCAGCAGGAAGAAGTACAATGTGGATGAGAGTTGCAGTACGTGGCTGGAAGAAATGTAACCAGTTGTATACTTCAATATTTTTTTGAAGAGTTTTTACTGCATAAAGATTATCATCTCCTCATCATCATCGCCCATCACTTCATTACTATCATTTTCTGTATTGGTATTCCATTAAGTTAACAGCTGTAAGTAATTTTTATTTCTGGAGGCAGGACAGGTTTTTCTCTGGGTACTCCAGTTTTCCCAGCCATCTTTCATTCCAGCAACACTCTCCAATATAATTTCATTTCATTAATCATTCATTAATCATTGCCCCAGAGGAGTGCGACAGGCTTCGACAGCCAGCACATTTCCTTTTTTTTTTTTTTTTTTGCTAGGGGCTTTACGTTGCACCGACACAGATAGGTCTTATGGCGACGATGGGATAGGAAAGGCCTAGGAGTTGGAAGGAAGCGGGCGTGGCCTTAATTTAGGTACAGCCCCAGCATTTGCCTGGTGTGAAAATGGGAAACCACGGAAAAACATCTTCAGGGCGGCCGATAGTGGGATTCGAACCTACTATCTCCCGGATGCAAGCTCACAGCCATGCGCCTCTATGCGCACGGCCAACTCACCCGGTAGCACATTTCCTATACTCGCCGCTAGATGGGGCTTCATTCATTCCATTCCTGACCCGATCGAATGACTGGAAACAGGCTGTGGATTTTCATTTTCATTATTATATACTGTATCTCGTAATCTGGTTAGATGGAACCTTCCCAGAAAAATAAATGTAATCTAATTTAAAGCTTGCCTTGGACAGACAAAGGCAAATTTGCAGAAAAAAGTGAAGTCTCCAGATATCAAAAACAGGATATGCAAATATGTCACTGAAAAGAGTCAGTTTGGATGTGTAGTCATGAGTGAAATGTGTCATTTGAAAGCTACAGCAATAGCAAGAGAGTTAAAAAGCTGCAAGGCTAGCCATGATTCGCTCACACGAGTTTTTGAATGAAATAACTTCAGTTTTCATAGGAAAACTAACACTGCACAACTTCTCCCAGCCAATTCTGAAGAAAAAATTGTGAATTCTCATGGGCCTGTTAGTCTGTGCCAAAAAAATCTGCATTTATTCTTGCAAATTGTTAATGTAGGCCGGACATATTTATTGTACTGCAGTATTTACAGATTTTAGTACAAATATTTAACAAACTATACAAATTATATTACAAAACTCATTTTCAGAACAACCTTCCTAGAATTGGTGTGGGGGTTATTCGATGGCAGGCCTTATTTACCTGTATACAGTAATTTGTGAATATTCCACACAGAACTGAGCTTGAGGTATGTCTAGGGGCGAGACAGCTATTAAAGGAGAGTAGTTAATGCACAAGATGGGTTTCATGATTAGTGGAGCATTCAGGTTCAAGTCCCAAAGGTATTCAATACTTTTTCAACTCAACAATCCTGTAAAGCTATCAGCAGAATCTGATCAGAAGGTCACACTGAATGTGGTTTAAATTAACCTCTGTAGTAGGGAGGCGATTTTTAGCATTTTGTAATTTTCTTTCTATGCTCATGTCTTTCTATGTATGACTTGCTCTGCACTTGATTACTCCTTTCCATAAATTATATCGACTCATCAGATTCCTTTTCTCCTTTAGTGTTTGCTGCGTGTTCCTAGTGTTTTATCACCTGTATTTATTTTAGTTTCTCCTCCCGCTTCCTCTGTTTACCTAGCTTTCTTCTTATCTTACATTTACCACATCAAGATTGAAAATCTAAGATAGTCTCATCAAAAGAGAGTCGGAGCCTGCCCTCCTGATGATGTTGGGAAGCAGAAATGATTTTGTCAGGTGCTGAGAAGAAATTAATGTAGAAAAATGGGGATTCATGAGGAGAAAGCCAATGTGTTTGAAGATGTGGAGATTGTCCTTGTACTTTTGTGTTTCCTTTGATTTTGAAGATTTTGTGGAGAGTTATTAATTTACAACATTTTTGATCATTTCAACACTTCCTCGCTCTAAGATATTCTTGTACAATAGAGAAAAGAAAAAAAACAGAGATTTTTCATTCAGCATACTAAAATGAGGATTTGGCACCAAGTGAACCTTATGTCACAAAAATATCTGTTTAATCTGTACAAACAGTATATATATCAACATATTTGTACAACATAGTAATTTAAGGTACAGAATTATCTGAAAACTGTAAAAGAAGTTAGTGGGATGTAAAACCAATTATATTATTAAGACACAGAATGTCTGTAAACACACACAGTGTCTACAATGAATTGTATAATTCTATACAAGGAACTGCTGGCAGGATAGGTTTGGTGCATACTTTGCAACGAGAGAGAATGAAACCATCAAGAAAATATTAAACATAGGACCCAAACCCCATGGCACTTAACACCCTTGAAAGGGCTTTGGCCTGCCCAGCGACTGCTGCTCGGCCCGAAGGCCTGCAGATTACGAGGGGCTGTGTGGTCAGCACGACGCATCCTCTCGGCTTTCGAGACGGGGGGCGCCATCTCGCCGTCAGATAGCTCCTCAATTCTAATCACGTAGGCTGAGTGGACCTCGAACCAGCCCTCAGGTTGCGAGAAAAATCCCTGACCTGGCCGGGAATCGAAGCCGGGGCCTCCGGGCGAGAGGCAGGCATGCTACCCCTACACCACGGGGCCAGCTTAAATACAGGACAGGCATCAAAAATCACAATGGCCTGGGTTGCTCAAACCTTGGTTTCTAGTCGTCTCATGGAACAAAGCTATTAAAGCAGACCTTTGCCCAAATGCATTTTAACCCGTCGATTGCCAAGGAGCGCGAGCACACTCCTCCCAACTCTTGCTAAAATTGCCAGGAGCGCAACCGCACATAATTAAAATAATTTGGACATTTTACTAATGGAATTTAAACAACAACAACAAACATGATGACATTTTCTGCCATATTTTTGAAACCTGTACTTAGAAATCTGCTATCCATTAAAGAATTGTAATAGTATTTTGTTAAATTAATATATTATTCTACCTCTGTGAATTTTTATCCATGCATAGCAAATAAACTGCCTTTAAATCAATAACAAATGGTCACAAGAATAAGAGAGACTTATCTAAGTAAATAAAATTAGATATTATTCAGTATTGATGTGCACCAGAGGCACTCATCATTGGAAATCCGTTTTTGTGATGTGTTTTACATCCCACTAACTTCTGAAGATTTTTGGCAACTGGGGAAGAGAAGAGGGCCAGGACTGGAAAATTATATGGGCATGGATTCAATTAAGGTACTGCCTGCTATGAAAATAATGAACCATAGAAAACCATCCTCAGACCTGCCACCAGTGGGGTTTGAGTCCACCATCTCCTTAACGTAAGCTTACAGTTATATGATCTGTACTGAGTAGCCAACTGGCATATTGATTGGTAAAACATGTTACTAGTTAAAGTATGGTTAAGGTTCTCATTTCAACAACTGTGAGTGAACGACCACCGAAGTTAAGAAAGAAGAATCTTCATAGTATAATAAACCTTATGGTTAATAATCTTTGATCATAATATCTGTAAGAAAAATGAAAAAACGGCTATTTATTTTCATCTTTACATTCAATATCATTCATTTAAAAATTGTTACTTGAACTGGCTAGAGATTCAACTACCTACAGAACATTCTCCTGAACTCAAGGAAGTAAATTGGAGAGAAATAGTAAAAACAAAATTTATTCTACGGTAATTGGGGGATTAGCAGTGATCAAACCTCAAATCAAGGCAACTGAGTAGCACTATTTTACACATATGACTAGATTTTTCTTCTTTAAGTTATTAACTTTCATAATGCTTATTACCAAACATGCAATGTATGCACCTTTTCAACTGATATTTAATTTGTATTAAAAAGACTATGTGACTAGTTAGAAGGCTTTTACGTGAATATACTGATGCTATTTCACTTTAAGATCATTGAGACATCAAGTACGTTATGAAACTAAATCATTAGATGCAATGCAGCAATGATCTTTCAAAAATGCAGGGCACTAATAGAGTTATGTCAAAGCATGCACGAGCAGCCTTGGTTATTTTGCATTGCTCAATTCAGGCGAGCCATGCAGAGAGTGCCCCAGTATCACCTAGATTTGGAGTTGAGTAACTCTTGTCTCCCCCAACTCGCCGGCTCGCCTGTTGGAATGGGAGGAAGGAAGAAAGTCCTTTACCGAACACCACACCCTTCTTCGCGCTGCCTGGACCACCATCAAAGGGCTGCACAGAGCTACCGCTGCCAGCTAGTTGACGGGGCAGACTGCCATAGTGGTCAACCTTCCTTCGATAGCTTGCTGGAGGTGTCTATAAGCAAAAAATTGAAGATCAGTTATTCACACCAATGGAAAATAAGAGTGGGACTAAGTATAAGGGGCAGTCAAATGAAAATCGAACACCCACTAAAACGTGACCATGGAATGGTTTTATCCAAAAGTAATTACCAAAATCGTTAGTACATTTATCCCTCTGGGAGACGAAACGATCAATTCCAGTTTTGTAGAAGAGGTAGACCGCTGACGGATCCACAACTGCAGCCATTCTTACACTTCCTCGTCTGAATGAAACAGGCGTCCATGAATGTCTTTCTTCAGGTCGCAAAAAAAATGTGAAAATAACAAGGTGAAGGATCCGGACTGTACGGAGGATGTTGAAGTGTTTCCCAACCAAATCACTGAAGCGTAGCCTTCGCGCATGGTTGCAGTGATGTGCGTCCTTCTCAGAATCTCTTGTGCCACTCGTGCACACTCGTCATGGACATGAAGTGTTCACCATACACAACACACATACGATGATGAGTTTCGCGTACTCCATTACCCTCAGCCATCAGGAAACGAACCACACTTCTTTGCTCTTCTATGCATGCCTCCATTCTACAGCTGGACAAACACACTACACCAGTCCGTGCCCCAACAAAGATATAATCCAACAACTGCACGCACCTGCAAGTTGTCACTACACATTTCTCCTACCACAGTGATGGCAGTATCGATAAGTAACAACAGTGTTGCCACCTTTCGCGCGAAGGTACATTATGGCGGATGTTCAATTTTCATTTGACTGCCCCTTATTTAAATTTAGACACACTGACAGAACTTTTATTAAGTTCCATGGATTGAAAGGCAAGAAACATTTCATTAATAATGAAAGTAGATTTGCTCAAATAAAGCCCAGCAAATACTGTAAGTCTACTTTTGACAGAGACTACACAGTAAAAACAGCAGCCAACTTTTTTTCTTTCCAAGTTGCTTTACATCGCACCAACACAGGTCTTATGAGGACAATGGGAAAGGAAAGGGCTAGGAAGCACCCGTGGCCTTAATTAAGGTACAGCCCCAGCATTTGCCTGGTATGAAAATGGGAAACCATGGAAAACCATCTTCAGGGCTGCCGACAGTGGGGTTCGAACCCACTATCTCCTGAGTACCGGATACTGGCCGCACTTAAGTGACTGCAGCTATCGAGCTCGGTCAGCCAACATTTAGGACTGATCTATTTTAGAGTCCAAAGTGGTACAATAATTGACACAGGATGAGATGGGTGGAAACCAATGTAGGTTTGGACCATGAACAATCTGCAGGACTAGATTTTCAGGATGCTCCATATAACTGAGAAATACCATGAGAGAAATGGTGTGTTATGTTAAAGTTTTGCTGAGCTAGAAAAAGTATACAGCAGAATACCAATGAAAAGGATGTTAACCATCATAAGGTATCGATACATATGTTGATAACCAGGTTACAGTGGAGTTTGGTATACAACGAGTTGTTTTTTCATAGTAGATACACAAGTCGGTTATCTGTCATCATTATCATCCATATTATACATGGATAATTGACTGAATGACATAAATTGGCACAGTGGGATTCAGTTAACACAAAATCATGTAAGCGTGGTCTGGCTCCATGGATAAATGGCTAAAATGCTGGCCTTTGTTCCAAGGGGTTCAGTTCCCAGCTATGTTGGAGATTTTAACTTTCGTTAGTTTATTCCTCTGGCTCGGGGGCTGAGTGCTTGCGCCGTTTTCAGCATTAGAATTAATCTTTGGTGGGGCCCCTTCCTCACGGATGCGCACGTTGCCTATACAGCGTCCACTCAAAAGACCTGCACCAGGCCTCTGCGGAAACCAATAATAAATAGGTAAAAAAATTATAAATTCAAAATTAATTTCGGCAGACAGAAGAACCTAACAGTTATAAATAGCAGATACTTAGTCAAATATTACACATTAATGTTTTCGTTATCAGCTTTGTCACACACCAGGGACTCAGCTTAATCTCTGGATATGCATTTAACCCATTTATGCCCAGGTGGGTCGTTTTCGACCCATCAAATTATGCTATCCTTCTTTAAGCTATCACATTGTTGACACTTGTAAGATCGATTAAGTTAACCATTATATATTTCGTCACACGTTTAGGCGGGAATTTGATTCATTGTTGGCGTTATTCTTGATCTGGAGTCAACAGAAGAAAGATGGATTGTCAGCCCTCTGCATGCGGGAGAAGAATGTAAGTAGAAATGATAACTATTCTCATTGGCATGTTCTTCATTGCAGTATTTACTATTTAAAACTTTAATTATATACATACATAACTTGATATCCGCATAACTTGCTTAGAATTTCCGGTATTTTCAATGGAACCTAGTATGGGTCGCTAACGACCCGCTGGGCAGTTACTCGAGAACTATCATTGACTTTCCCATTCACTCGATAATGACCATATGTTTAGTTTAAACCTTACATAATTAGTCTTAGTATTCCTAATTGCTCTGTAATTTATTGTAGAGTACAGCAACTGACAGTTGTAGAAATTCTGGATGAGTTCGAAGCGGCTGATCCTTCAGATATCCCTGACTCAGGTGTTGATATCTTTATTGGGCTGCCTGAAGATGGAGGAGAAGAAACAGATGCTGACTCTGGTGATGAAGATTGTTCAGATCCTGACAGACTAAATCGTGCTCAGCTTCAAGCTCCAGCAGAGTTAGTGATGCAGGTACCGTACCAATAAACAGTAACTTCAATTCAGAACTTGCTCCCGATTTCAGTGATGAACCTGAACCACTTCCGGAAAATGAACAGGTTGACGGTAGTGACTTGGATACAAATTGTACTAATGGGAAAGCTAAATCCTACTCTTTCAATTGGAAAATAGGTGATCCCACCCTCTTCTTCGTCCAATATTTGTCATCCAGGTAAAAGAAATTTTACGATCCAATCACAGCCTATAGACTTTTTAAAAGCATTTCTCGATGAAAATACAGTTCTTCAAATATTGAAATATACCACTGGTTATGCCTCTTACACCAATAATCCACAGTTTCAATTATTGTTGGAAGAGATGTACTCTTTTCTCGGCATACTATTTCTGAGTGGGTATGTACCCCCACCACGAAGAAGGATGATTTGGGAGAATTCAGATAACGTTAGAAACAAACTTGTTCAGAACAGCATGCGTAGGAATAGGTTTGAGGAAATATTCAGATTTCTTCATGTTTGTGATAATTTGGATCTCCCTGCAGGTGACAAAATGGGTAATCTGAGGAATTTTATAAATCATCTAAACAAGTCATTTCTTATAAATGCTTCCAATGAAGACAAAGTATCTACTGATGAGTCTATGATACCATATTTCGAACGCCACAGGTGTAAGCAATTCATCCGCGGCAAACCAATTTGTTTCGGCTTCAAAGGCTGGGTAGCCGCTCAGCGGACAGGCTACTGTCTCCAGGCTGACATTTACCAAGGATATAAAGGAGGAGAACGGAGTGGGATTAGGTGAAGCAGTAGTGATGACATTTGTGAATATTCTTTCTGAAGTATTTCCTGGAACTGCTTTTTCTTTCTATTTCGATAACTTTTCTACGTCAGCTAAGCTTCTATGTAGGATCTCTGAAAAAGGCCATCATGCTACAGGAACTCTTTGAAGGAACAGAATGCTAAAGTGCCCTATTTCTGGTAAGCCTGTCATTGAAAAGAAAGAGCGTGCTTACTTTGAATTTTGTTTTGATAAAGAGCACAGTGTGATAGTTGTGTCTTGGAAAGACAATGGTGTAGTGAACATTATGTCAAATCGGTTTGGTGTAGCTACCCTTCAAGAGGTCACAAGATACTCAGTCAGCCAACAGGGGAAAATAAAAGTCAAACAGCCAAATGTTTTCCGTAAGTACAACCAAAGCATGGGTGGAGTTGATCTCATGAACCATAACGTGTCAGATTTGCGAATTTCAATTCGTGGCCAAAAATGGTACATTCCTATTTTGTTTTGGTTGCTCGATTTATGCAAACAATGCCTGGATTCTTAGCAGGAGCTACGGTATGTCTCTTGATGCCCTAATTGGGAAGCAACCAAGGCAATTCTCTACAAATATGGGACAGCTCCTAAGGGAAGAGGTCGACTTACATCGCTTACAACGCCAGAGGAAGGACCATCGAGGGCACCTGCCGATAAGTCAACAACCTAGGCGCCGATGCAAGATTTGTCGCAATAAAACAGTGAAGGCCTGTGCGAGGTGTAATGTTCCCCTTCATGACAGATGTTTTGTACATTACCATGAGTGAGTTTCAGTTCCACTGTCAGTTATGGAATCTGAGTTACGTGTTTTGGGTACGAAATATTATTATAATTAAACAGAACAATGACAACTATTGCTCTTTGTGTCATTATAACACTCATTTCTAAAGGTAAGTGAACTGTAAGTCTGTAGAAATAAATTGTTGCTAAGGTTGATGTTCAGAATATTATCTCTCCCTGTTTCCCGAGCAAGTGCTTATGTGTTTATATGGGTTCTAGATAAGTAAATATGGTTTTGTTCATTTGTACATGAATAGTGGGTCCTATTAAGTGATTATATATACAAGTTATCAATATCGGAAGAAAAAAATAATTTGGGCATAAATGGGTTAATAATATCTCCTGGCAATCTTTTTATAATATGCAAGTTGAATTTCCTTACTTCATCATTTCTTATGGCTAATATTGCTTGACTATTCATATTCCTCAGTTATACCTCAAGGATAAAATGCTATGATCAAATTATCGCATAATATTTCATCATAAGATTTTTAGGTGGAGATGATGTGGGATACAAGCTAAAGCCAAATTTTTATCAGGAAATCTTCATGTCCATACATACAGTAGGACAACACCCTAAACAAATATTTTGTGTCCGCACTTCACAAGAGTTTGCCTTTGAAGAGTGCTTTTTGTTTTCAGAGGGGTTTAATCTTGATACTGGCTCACTGTTTACATGCATGACAGTGTTTCAATATGAACTTAACCTGCACGCAATAATGAGATGTCAGCCACCAACATGAAATTTCAATGGAATACTGGTCCGTACTAGTCTGGAATGCCTTTGCTGGCAGGACCTAGTGTTTACAGTGCACTATGTCTTCTGGTGTGAGCTAGAGCAATTTTGTTACTTTCATTGATCTGTCTCTGTCTTATCCTTGGCTTTGACAATATGAAAGTGACTGAGGTATGAGCAATGCTAGTAATGCCATTACATGTGCAGCCAGTCCCTGCTATGAATGGTGTGAAAATGTTGCTCATAGGGTCGGTTGGTGCATGCATTTCAGTGGGCTTGGCAGACTGATATGTAATAGCAACTTCTGGCTCCGTGAGGAAAGCAACGGGAAACTACCTCACTCCTCATTTCCCTAATACGCCTCATCAGTGATGTCTTGGCCATCTATGACAGCTGATGACAGAGCTGTTGAGGATCCAACCAGCCTTAGGGCTGAAGACTGAACATACATACACTAGTCTGGATTAGGGAGGTTCCTGGCTGTGATAATGGTGCCAAGCGTACAAGAGACAACGATGTAATGAAGGATATGTTAAGAAGAGGTGTAGAGAAAACGTTAATGAGCGTAATGAATAATCTTTTTAATATAACAGAGCGATGATATGAAATGAAATGGCATATGACTTTTAGTGCCAGGAGTGTCCGAGGACAAGTTCGGCTCGCCAGATGCAGGTCTTTTGATTTTACGCCCGTAGGCAATCTGCGTGTCGTGATGATGATGAAATGATGATGAAGACGACACATACACCCAGCCCCCATACCAGCAAAATTAACCAATTATGGTTAAAATTCCGGACCCTGCCAGGAATCGAACCAAGGACCCCTGTGACCAAAGGCCAACATGCTAACCATTTACCCATGGAGCTGGACAACAGAGCGATATTAACAAATTAGGGAAGATTTCATATAAACAAAGGCAATCAAGAGCTAAAAAAGAAGTCTAAATATCAAAGAATAACAACTTTAAAATGGTAATATTTCTGAGCATAATACAATGCTGATAAGGAAACATTATGCTTGTTATTTAAAGGGGCCTAACATCTAGGTCATCAGCCTGACAAGAAAATATAGAACTAACATACAGTAGAATTCCGCTGTAACGAACACCAGTATAACAAAATTTTCAGAACAATGAATTTTTTGGGGGGGTCCCTTCCTTTTTCCCTATTTGTTGTGTGTTAAAATATTTCATTTTAACAAATTTCGTAGTTTTAGTTTAACAAATTGAAATTGAGCTCTTTTCTTTACCAATTTGACCAAATTTTCTCAAATTAAAACTAAAATTCATCCTGTTCTATGACCAACATTTTTCTTGTTATATTATTTCGTTATTCAGATGATATGATCGCCATTTTTCATATATGCACCATATGCAATCAAGAAGGCAATCAGTTTTGTGTAACCAATATGCTTCGCCCGTCATCCAATGTAAGACGTCACTCTATTAGCTGAGCAGGAGCGCCAAGTTTGCAATCCACCAATGAACGTTACGCTTTGTGTAACCAATAGGCTTCGCCCATCAACCAATGTAAGACGTCACACTATTGACTGAGTAGGATTGAGATGTTTGTAATCCACCAATGAACTTGACGGTGTTGTCGCATCATACATTGCATGTTTCTTCTTCGTATTTAATGTGCAAAGTAACGTGTTTCTGTTAAGGTTATATCATTAAACTTGCAAATTTCATGTGCATTTCGTTGAATAAGTTCATATCATCGCAAATGGATAAGCAGAAGCGACAGCAGTTTTCGTTGAGTGAAAAACGTAAAATACTTGCAGAAGTAAAGAAAGGCGGAAAGAAAGGAGAAGTAGCGAAGAATTATGGCATTAGCCCGTCAACACTTTCTACTTTTTTAAAAACAGAAAAGTAAGATAGAGGAAAACATTGATGCTGATCCCCTAGGTCCACAGCGTAAGATGATCAGGACAGCCGACTACAAGGAGGTGGACCAAGCCATCTATACGTGGTTTGTGGAAATGCGGAGTAAAAACATTCCAATAAACGGCCCACTGTTATGTGAGCGTGTGCGATCTTTCGCACATTCACTTGGGTCACCTGAATTTATGGGTAGTGCTGGTTGGCTTCATAGGTTCCAGGAGAGATATGGCATATGCCATAAAATTATAAATGGTGAAATTAATGATGCCCCGAAGGAAGTTACGTCTTCATGGCGGCTGGAGACTCTAATGGCTGCCTTGAAGGAATATTGGCCGGCAGACATTTATAATGCAGACGAAACTGCATTATTTTATAAACTAATGCCGAACAAAACCCTTGATTTCAAGGGAAATAAGCGTTTTGGGAGCAAACGTTCAAAAGAACGTATCACAGCTCTTTTGTGCACCAATTCCACATGGGCGGACAAACTGAAGCCTCTCATAACTGGGAAGTTTGGGAAGCCAAGGTGCTTCAACGGGGTGCAACATCTGCCCTGCTGTGAATACAGGCACAACTCTAAGGCATGGATGACATCTGTGCTATTCAAAGAGTGGTTGTTGGACTTGGAACGTCGGTTGAAGGCCGAAAAGAGGAGAATTCTTCTATTATTGGACAATTGCTCTTCTCATAATTGTGTGCCTTGCTATTTGGAGCATGTAAAAGTTTTATTTTTGCCTCCAAATACAACTTCAATTCTGCAGCCACTGGATCAGGGTATAAATTCACGCAGTGAAGCGACATTACAAATATGAAGTTTTGAAGCTTCCACCTAATCAATACATATATTGATATATATGTATTGTACATATGTATTAATTAGGTGGAAGCTTCAAAACTTCATATTTGTGAATATAATCAATACGGAAATGAAACTTATAGATTATCGTAAAGCAGCATTACCGAGCTCATGTGGTCCGTCGAATGCTGTGCAACGTTGCCACGAATAGAGACATTAACATCAACATATTAGGAGCAATGCAGGTATTTAATGCTGCACGGAAATCCCTGACTGTAGACATCATCACAAACTGCTTTAGAAAAGCTGGAGTGGTTTTTACAGAAGACATCACAGAGAGTGAAGTGTTGGATGATGAGAAAACCTAGGAGAATTGGAAGTGTTTGTATACAACGTTGGACGTGCCATCTACAGTAAGTCTTACCGACTACATCAATGTAGATAGTGATGTAATAGTCCACAAAGAAATCACCAATGAGGAAATTGTGGAGGACATTATGAATGATAGAGATCCATGTGATGAGGAGGAAAAGGAAGACAACCCCCCAAAATGATTGTGATCGACAGAGCTTGACTCTTCAGCAGGCAACGAACATGGCACATCGCCTTCAAGATTTTCTTGTGTCACGGAGTGATGTGCCAGAATCTGTTTTAAATTCATGTGCAGTGGTTGGTGACTATTTGGAATGAGCTTTTGTGCCTGGATCTGTTCAGAAGAAAATCACACACTTTTTCAAAAAAATGAGGTTCTGGAACAATGTGTAGACTTGCTGGTACAATGTAAAAATAGATTTTCTGCAAACATCTGTCAATACTATAACTCATAATGGTATTTTGAAGTTATATAGATCCTAAAACGAATATAACAGGACAGATGACCTCATAGTTCCGCCCCTAAAAACAACAACAACAACAACAACAACAACTAACGGATATAATACTAGGTGAGTTCTTAAGAATTGACTTATTTCAGTATAACAAAATTTCAGTATAACAAATTAATTACAGAGGTCCCCAAAATTTTGTTATACTGGTATTTTACTGTAATATAAAACATACTGGCCTGTATGTCATTAAAAATCATGGGACATAAGCTATAGGGCATGGAGTTATGTAGAGGCCTCCTAAACCATAGTGTCGAAGATTTCTTTAGAGAATATTTTACTCGCAATAAGCTGAAATCAAACCATGCCTACCTTGGCAACATTTGGAGTATGTTTAGTAAAGTGTCATACCCACATTAAATATTGAAAATATGTGTACATAAAACATAATATGTTTAAAAATGATTATATCTTTTGCAATAGATAAAATAATTTACAACCAAGCAATCATGCAAGAGCATGGAAAAATACAAGATAACATAACGAAGACAACAAAAATATTTGTTAATACCCACCCGTGGAGGTGGGATATCTTTGAACTCTTCAGTAACCATGCGACGTGGGCTGCCATCTGACATGGATGACACAGGGGAGGGTGATGATGAAGCACCCACCAAGAGCTAAAAAGAAGTCTTCTGTCAACTGCAACTTCCACAGTAAATCACACACAGTAACGGTAGGGCAAATTAATGGTAACATTTGAGGAAAAACCATAATGTAACTGAAGGAAAGCACGGACACAATAGTGACAAATTTTGAAATATTTTTATCTGGGTGTTGTTTAGTTCTTGCAGCCTGCCATATAAGGATTTTTTTTAAATCTCAAAATAAATCAATATTCTACAAAACGACTTCTTAAATCAACACCTATCATCAGAAATATGTTGTCTGTACATGCAGCTGTCAAGGGCTAGCTAGATGTCTCCTACTAAATAAAAACTTGCAAATGTGAATCTAGTTGCAGAGAGCTCTTAGTGCCATTTTGAGAAAGGATGATTAATGTACAGAATATAGACTGAACTGAGCACATTAGACACTGTACTTAAGTCATATTTTTTTACAGCATAGAAAATGGATCACTTGCAGTTTGGCTGATTATTTACTACACTTATTAGAACGTATTAAATCATGATATTTCAAACATAACACTCTTCTTCTTCTTCTTCTTATTTGTAGCCTTTTCCCAATTACTTGGGATTGGCACTACATTTTGCAGCTGGACGCCTTTGCTAATGCAAAACTTGTGTAGAGGGATGTGCTCACTATTGTATGTCTCCATAGTGTTTGATAGTGTGATGTGTTGTGTGGAATGAAGATTTGTATTAAGGTGATCACAAGCCAGAGGGATTAACCAGATGCAGCTAAAATCCCCAGCCTCGCCAGAAATCAAATCCGGGGCCTTCGACCATTCAGCCAAGGAGCCAGACAAAATCTTTTTTTCAGTTTATCACATGTATTTCTGAGGTTCCTGGAGCTATTCTGGCTCATTCCGGAATTTAGTAGGAGGTTTAAGATACATACCCTTCCTGACGCCAGGTGATTTTTCAGGTGAAAATTCCAGCCCAAGATTGACTCAGAATCAAATCTTGGTCAAAAATTGGAAAGCCAGCAGCTAAACCACTGATCTAATGATGCCTCCCACCCACTTCAAACATATAATAAAAAATTATTAATTAATACACACCTCAAAAAATGTTTTGCATCACCTCTGTGCGTCATTTAACTGTGTTGTTATCATGGCCTATCCTATGCAGGCCGTAAAGATGAACCTTAAGATGTTTGTAAATATACTCACACCTGTTCACACCCCAACCCACAGTCAAAATGCCCCGCTCAAATTGGAGGCAGTAATTCAGCTGAAGTTGTAGCACTGGTGTGGACGCATTAGAGGTGTGTTCTAAGTGGTGTAGTGAGCATCTAGGATGGCACGATGTGCAATGTCGACATGTGAACATGTACGCATAATCATATTATTTAACGTCAAAAATTTCATTATTGGTCTGTACTGAAACGAGATTTACAGTCAAAGATAAGGGTAGGATTTTCCACCTGTTCAATACTGTAAAAATGAGAAATAATTAAAACTTCACATTTTTATTGTCATTTTTGGTACCGGTTTTGGCAATTTTATTTGCCATCATCAGCCTAGGAGGAAGTAACAAGGACATTTAACTAGTTACATTAGAATATTTATAACATATGTATGTACAAACACAGAAAATTCTAAAATAAGTTTGTTATTTACAATTGCGTTATATCATAAAACATTTGGATAGCTGAAAAACAAAGACCTCCTTATAAGGTTCTAGAAAAGACATAAAAAGTTCTATATACAGTCTTGTACATGTATGTTTCCTGGCATTGCTAAATGTTTGTAACTATGCATAAAATTAATTATAGCACGAAGTTTCAGATAAAATTTCCTTTTTTAATTATATCTTAATAGCTGTTAAAAATGTACAACTGGCCTTGAAGCATTATATAAAACCTTTTAAACATTCTGTTATGAGAGATCTTTACAAGAATGCACTACCAGCTAATTTTGTTCTAGAGTATTGTTATACAGTGTAACTAGGTAGAAGACCATTTTATTGAACAATTTGTGTAAAAAAACAGTTCGTTGTGGATTATGATCAAAGAACCATCTATACTGCTTGGATTGTTTAGTTGTTAGATTAAAAGATTTAATGGCATATATATTGCACGGATCCACTGAAACAGCTTGACTTAGTAGTGTGTCAATAGTTTTAGTCCTATATTTCAGTATTATATTCAATAATGTGAGGTAAACTTGAGGCCGTAAGTTGACAGACGAAATTTCGTGAAAATACACTGCTGGCGAGCAGTTCCTCTTTAACTCCTCGCCCGTGAACGTGGTGCTTGAGATGCGTTTGATTCGAGATCTTTCCAGATTCAAGATTATCCACCTGAAATTAGTGTAGTATAGTGTTATAGAGGCTCTCATTTGTTGCTTTGTTAGACAATAAAAAATGCTGATAAGGTACCCACGTGTGTATGTATGTCTCTCTTTCATTTTTCTGTAAAGAGTCAGGAACTCTTTGATCCAAAAAGATGCAAAACTTTTTTGATGTGTGTATATTGTCTAAAAAATTAGGAAACTAAGCAGCTCTTCAAAGAAAAGACCAATGAAGTGATACGAAGACATCGAGAAGAATTAGAGGATGGATCAAGATAAAGGATGGAATAATGAGAGGCTGTAAATGAGGTTTTAGGTAAGAGGAAACTGGAGCCAAGGAAACACTGGATGACAGATGAGATATTAATTCTTACAGAAGACAGGAATAAACTGAGTAAAGAAAATAAATTGGAAGACTATAAAAGAATAAAAAATCAGATCAGAAGTAAATGTAGAGAGGGGAGAGAAAAGTATGCAAAGGAAGTAGCTGAAGAAATTGAAAAATGATATGAGAAATGGAAGACAGGATCAGCCATATCATAAAATTAAATCCATGCAGTACAAACCTAAATGAAAATCCACTCTGCTGAAGGACAAGGATAGAAACCTGCTGGTGGATAATGAAGAAGAATTGGAACGTTGGTGAGAATATATAGAAGAATTGTACAGTGATAAAGAAATCATTGACTTGAAAAAAGCTTCTGAATGATAAACTGGGAACTATTGTTTAAATGTATGAAGAAAGTAGGAATTGACTGGAAGGATAGAAAGCTCATTTGAAAAATTTACAAGAACCAGTACACAAATGTAGTGGTGAATGGATGTACAAGAATGTCAAGAATTAAGAAAGGAATGAGGCAGGGTTGTCCACTTTCACCATAACTTTTTAATTTGTTTATTGAAGAAGCAATATGTGTTTTAAAGGAAAGGACTAAAGGAATAAAGAGAAATGGGAAAAGAATCCACAGTATTAGATTTGCTGATGACATTTCCATAGCAGCAGACTGTGTGATACACTGAAATATTACAAACTTAAAATCAATAGTCAGAAAACCAAAATTTTAGTTGTGAGCAAAGATGGCAGGGAAGTTAATACAGATATAAGAATAAGAAATTCCTAAACAGAACAAGTGCAACATTTCTGTGACTTAGGAAGCATTATAACTGAAGACAATAGATGCACCAAAGAAATCAAAAGAAGAATAGCTCTTGCTAAACAGGCCTTTCAAAATAAAAGAAGTCTTTTAACATATACCTATATAAATTTATAGAAACCAGAAAGGCTTTTATAAAATCCTCTGTCTGAAGTGTACTACTTTACCTAGGGTTGTGAGATCTGGACTATTGGAAAAAAGGAAAGAGCAGCAACTGAAGTGTGGATTTGGAGGAAAATGACGCGGACATGCTGGACTGAATAAAAGACAAACGGAGATGTTCTAAAGGAAATTTATGTGCAAGAGAGACTGATAAAGGATACAGAAAGAAGGAAGATAAAACTAGTAGGTCATATCCTGAGACATAATAACTTCCTGGTAAATGTGTTTGAAGGAAAAATACTAGGAAAGAAAGGAACAGGAAGATCAAGGAGGATGTCAGACACTTGATGGTACATAAAGACTACAAGAAAGTGAAGAGAACAGCAGGATTGAGAGGAGAATGGTTGCTTAGCCTTTAGTGTATGACGATGATCTTGTATGAATTGTTTCAGACATGTATTATCATATCCAGGCTGGTTTCACCATCATTGTCATTATTAGTAAAATGGCACCTAGCACACTTCACACCTTACCAGCAATTGGAAAAGTTTAGAAAAACACACACATAAAAAACATTAAAAGGGTGTGTTTCAACCCCATGATAAAACCACTGCCTTTTGAGCAGGCATGATGTCCATAACAGCATGGAGATCATCTTGGGAAATGAGGTTCCACTCTTCAACCAAAACTGCCCTTAAATTTTTCAGGGCCTGGATGTCATAACTCCAAACTCTCCAACAAACCATGTCATACATATATTCACTGAGATTTTAGTCTAGACTAGTTATGACAAGTTTTACATTTGTGACTCATCCAGCGATATGCAAGCAAGCATTATCAAGCATGAACATGAAGAACAGATAACAAAGAAAACTACTGGTAGCTGAATAAGTGAATTCTTGAATTAAACTTGACAGATTTATTTGGTGTAAGTAGACATACTTAGCTTACTCTAGACATCATATCAGTAAGGCAAACAGAACAAGGGAATAATCAACATAATTATCTTCAATTCTATCTTCCTTGTCTTTCATGATAATTCCAGATATATGATGTTAGGATAAATTCATTAAGATTTTCAGACGGTTTAGGATCCAATTTAACATACTCTTTGCCAAGCTGAGTAGTTCAAACAGCAGAGATGCTGGCCTTCTTATATTATTATTATTATTATTGAATTTGATGGGGAGCTATCAATATTAATGGAGCATATGAAAGAAAGAAAGTAGAACTGGCTCAGTCAGCAAAGAAGATGCACCTGGATGTGTTGGTATTAACAATATTCAGGTAAGGGGGATAACGAGGAAGAGATAGGAGATTATAAGTTGTTAAAAAGTGAAGGGCAGGGTGTGGAGTAGTAGGACTGTTCATCAAGAATACTACTCCATGCAACATAGTTCCTGTTAGGCACGTGAATGAGCGAATGATGTAGGCATATTTAGCAGCTGGAGGAATTATGATAAGAACTGTCTTGGTCTAATCACAAGTCTACTGACAAGTTTTATGCAGCACTGAGTGACATCATTATCAGGCTCAACGGCAAGGATTGGATAGTGCCAATGGGCGATTTCGATGCAAGAGTTGGAAATAGAACTGAAGGTTTCAGAAGGGAAGACATTGTTGCTAATAGGAATGGGAAACGTTTATTGGACTTCTGTACTAGTATGGGATTAGCAGTTATGAATACAATCTTCAAGCATACGGCTATTCACGCTACACATAGGAGGGTAGAGACACCAGATCCATAATAGACTATATCATAACCGACTATGATTTCAGGAAATCTGTTAGGAATATGCAGGTATTCCAGGGTATTTTAGATGATATACAGATCACTATCTGATCTGTACTGAACTGTCTGTAGGCCTAGGACAGAGAAAGTGAAACCTGTCTGCAGAAGAATAAGGGTGGAGAATCACCAAAAAGAGGAAATTAGAAGTACACTAGATATGATTAGTGAAAATCTCCAAATAATAGACAATAAGCAGGTTCAATATATAGAAAGAGAACGGGAGGCATACAGAGAGGCTGTAGTAGAAACAGCAAGAGAATAACTAGGAAAAACTGTGTGTAAAGATGGGGAAAATGCTAACATCTTGGTTGAATGATGAAGTATGGGCAGCTTGTAAATGTAAAAATAAGGCATATCAGAAATGGCTTCAAACAAGGACTGACGCAGACAGGGCATTGTACATAGATGAAAGAAATAGAGCAAAACAAATAACTGTGAATCCAAGAAGAGAAGTCCTGGGAAGAACTCCATAATAACCTGGAAAAGCTTGGTCAAGTAGCAGGGAAACTTTCAGGACAACAATAAGGAATCTTAGAAAGGGAGAGAAAAAGGAAAAGAATAGTGTTTTGGGTAAATCAAGTGAATTCAGCGAGTGGGTGCACGGTTTGGGTCATGTAGCTGTCAGCTTGCATTTGGGAGATGGTGGGTTTGGACCCCACTCCCTGAACGTGGTTTTCTACGGTTTCCCATTTTCACACAAGGCAAATACTTGGGCCGTACCTTAATTAAGGCTACGGTCACTTCCTTTGAACTCCTAGCCCTTTCACATCCTATTGCTACCATAAGACCACTTTGTGTCAGTGCGACATAAGCCAACTGTCAAAATCACTGGACAGACGGAAGGAATATTTTGAAAGTCTTCTCAATGTAAAAGGAAATTATTCCGTTGACACTGCAAACATCCAAGGTCATGGGGAGGAAGAAAATGATTATTTTGTAATTACGCTTGAGGAAGTGGAAAGGATGGTAAATAAATTGCATTGTCTTAAAGCAGCAGGAATAGGTGAAATTAGACCTGAAGTGGTGAAATATAGTGGGAAGGCAAGGGTGAAATGGCTTCCCAGAGTAATCAGATAGAATGATAGTCATATACATTCTGGTTGGACAAAAACTGTAATTCCATCCATCTACAAGCAAAGGAACAGGAAGGATTGCAACAACTATTGAGGTATTATATTGATGAATATACCAGGCAAAGTGTTCACTAGCATTTTGGAAAGAAGGGTGAGAGTAAGTCGGATGAAAACCAATGTGATTTCAGGATCACATTTTTGTTATGCACCAAGTAATTGAAAAGAGCAAGGAGGGGAATATAGTCATCCCTTGCTTTACGCGATTAATTCGTTCCGAGTAATTATCGCATAATACGAAAACATGTAAAGTGAATGTATTATAACATGGGTTAGATAGGAGATAGGGACTATTTCAAGGTAAAAGTAAAAAGCCTATGAGTTTTAAACAAGTGCAAGTTTTTTTATTCAGGCCATTAGCACAGTGTGAAACTCTACGTACGTACGTACGTACGTACGTACGTACATACATAACTTCGAAAGTCTTCAGTCTGATGATGAAACTACTGGGTCTGGTGATTCTGTATTATCCATCCTTGGTTCTCTTGAAGGTTCTGGGACAGCAAATTCAGGAATTCTGATTCTCTCTGGCAACTTCAGCACTTCTGTCCTTGTTAGGGTCACTCTCTTCAATAATTTTGATTGCATTATGAATGTGATTTAAAAAGTCAGCCTTTTATTTTATTTTTTGGTTGTAAGGTCTTTAGTGGTGAGTTCTACTGAGATGGACTGGAAGAGTTCGACCACATTTGCCTTGTCTACAACCTTAAATCCAATAGATCCATGTCAACAACTGCATGTGTTGAACTGGTAAGTTTGGGTTCCAGATCAAAATCAAAAGAATTAGCACTATGAGATCAAATCATGTTCCAATCTTCCTTCAGACAAGATTCTTTAACTTCTACCATGCATACCCAATGTTTCAATTGTGTGCATTATGGTGACATTCTTCCAAAATTGTATGATGCTAGTTTTGTCTTCACCTGTTTTTTCAACAAGTTGCATGAATGTTCTGCAGAGATAGTAGCTCTTGAAGGTTGCAATAACACCCTGATCCAGGGGTTGAATTTGTGGCGTTGTGTTTGGTGGCAGAAACAAAACAATGATGTTCTCACTGGCATCGGCTATACTTGGAGGAAGCCCTGATGCATTATCCAAAAGTAGCAGCACGTTGCAGGGTACATTTATTTTCTTACAATAAGCTTGCAGCTCATGACACAGTTCATTGGAGAAGTAGGACTCAAACACAGCTCCTGTTATCCAAGCTTTCTTGTTTGAGTGCCAAACAACTGGCACTCTTGCTTCCATCACATGTGTTTTAATTGTCTCGTCATTTTGTCAAAACTTTTAGCTGATTTTATCATCATAACTATGACACGTATTTTATTATCTGCGCACTTTTTAGCGATAGATTTACACCCTAGTGCTGAATCGGTTGACTTCGGTTATCTTCGAGATTCATATTGGCAACCTTTGAAACACAAACTGAGAATCGCTTTTCATCGCTGTGCGAGATCTGGCGTACACTTTAAGTACTCATACTATTGTTGTTTACACAGCAAAGCCAAACTATAGAATTCATGCTAGGAACACTTTTTGCATCAGGAAATGTTATATAGTATTATATATTATGTGTGTGACATAGTTGTTGGCGTAAGATAATAAAGGTTTAGAAAATTCATATCGATCGATCATATTATAAATTCAATTCAGATTTCATTTCCATTCAGTTGGCAGTACTACCGGAACTGGCAGTGCTCCCTTCTTACTCCTCAACCGAGTACAAAAATCTATCACTAAAAACTGCGCGTACAATAATTGTCTTGCCATTTTGTCAAATCTTTTAGCTGAAGATGTTCCATAATCGGAACGAAACATGTCCTAGAGATTAAGCTGGATTATATCATGTAATTAATAAAAGCATTATATAGAAATTGACAAGTATTGGAAGGTGGAAATCTCCTTATAACTTAACCTTAGTTGTCTTGAGCCAATACGGGACAAAATATGAGATTTATAAGCTGTGATCGAGGGTTCTCGGAGCCATAAACCAACAGGGGTTTGATTTTATCGTCTCCAGACGCATTTCCTTCTAATAACAAAGTGAGACAATCTTTGGAGGCTTAAAAGCCCTCTTTTCTCGCATTGACAGAAACGTTCTGCATGGCATACGTTTCCAGAACAAGCCTGTTTCATCCAGACTGAACACCTGTTGTGGCAAATATCCATGCTCCTCAATTATTGCTTATAATTGTGTAGGAAAATTTTCACATCTGCTCCTGCAGCCTCCGCTGTTAGCTTAAGGTAATGGAATCCATGTCGTCCTTTAAACGTTCAAACCAACCAGCACTTGCAGCAAAAAAATTGCACTTCAGGGACTGGACTGGTTATCAAGGAGAATAATGGACTCAGTCATGGAGGGTAAGAGAAATAGAGGACGACCAAAACACAATGGTTAGACTCGGTTTCTGATGAAATGAAGATGTGAGGTATGTAACTGAACAAGACCACAGCGCTAGTTACAAACAGAGGATTGTAGCGACGTTTAGTAAATTCACAGAAGCTTGCAGACTGAATGCTGAAAGGCATAAAAGTCTATAATGAATCATCATCATCTCTTTTGATAATGAATCTAAGATATAGCTCTTAACGTGTGAGCCTGAGGTACTCATTGTACACCACCATCTTGACAATTTAGCACAAGAATCTATACATATTATAAAATAAAGTTCCCGGTAGGTGTCTGTCTGTGTATGTGAAGGCTAATCTAGGTGCGATTTTCACCGCTGCAGAGAATATTCATCAAAGAAGGTTTAGGTGTATCAAACATTAATCTACAATAAAAAGGAACCAAGTAGTGGTGATTTTAGTGAAGGAAGTCAGCGAAAATGATCAGCCGAGCACTTTCTTGAATTACACTTCCTAAACCGTCAATGACAAACCCCAGTTATGTGGAGAAAGAATTGTTGGGCATAAAAAGCTATACAATAAATTTGAGGATGTCATATACCTATCTGTACAAGGTAGTCCTCAATAAGTGTTCTTATTATATAGTTTGAGGTAAAAATCAAACTTGAAATTTGAAACCATATTTAGTTCAAGATCAAATCAAATCATACCTTTCACACCACAAAGGGAGCTGACCAAGCAACTACAAGCAAATGGTGTGATCATTATTTTTACCTGTGATCCTTGCACTGAAGAGGTAAACGGTGTTGATGTAGCATGCATGCCAGCACGAGGTGCCACAGGAGGCTTGTTACGGCGGCGTTCCTCACTCAAGCGTTCTCGCAGCTCCAGATTGTCCCTCTCCAGAGCGGCATGTTGCAACTTCAGTTCTGAGATAGCAGAGAGTAGTTCCAATTTTTGTGTCTCCAGTGAAGAGCGTGCAAGCATCTCCTACACAAGAAGAAAGAAATAATTTAATCACAAGAAACACAGAGACAACCCAGAGATGATAATTCCTGAATTATTATTATTATTATTATTATTATTATTATTATTATTATTATTATTATTATTATTATTATTATTATTATTATTATTATTGAAGAACTTAGCAAATTCAAATGTTTTTTAATTTGAACTCATGAATAAGGATGTATTTAAAAATGATGGAACACTGCCTGGATGGACGACAGAAGTACTGTAGCCATGCTAGTGCTGGAAATGGAACTGTAGTTGCTGTGAAATTAACAAAAGGTTCAAGCTCTCAGCCACCTCAGTGTATGCTCCTTGAATATTATTCTAGATAGTGAACTTTGAGTTATGGTAACCAGGAAAACATATTCATTAGGCCAAGACACAGAACTCCACATGGAGTTAGTTGACAGCTTCAGCAGATTATATGAGAAATACTACTGGTTACTGAAGTCATGGAAGGTGGAGGATGGGGACACTTGGTAAAATATCCATCACTAATAGGAGCTGGATTCAGCGACAATGACTAGGCTTTACTACCAAGGGTCAACAAAATGGAAGTGGATTATCTCTTTCAATCAATAAACAAAACTGAGCAGTTGGCACTTATCATGCAAATAAGTTTACAGAAACAACACAAAATTACCTACTTTTTAAACAAGTTGTGAAGGAGTAATAATGTCTATAGTGTCACAACTGATGTATATTTTTTTAAAATCTTTTAAGTGTATTTTATTATAAAATGCCCTGTTCAGTTTTAAGGCCAGTTACTATTTGATATTCTACTGCCATTGCAACTTAAGAAACCACTTCAAAAAGGTAGGGATCATTCTTAATTTGAGATTTTAATAAGTACAGTGTGTAACATTGTTCAGTTCTAATTTGTGGTTAATTCATTTTTTCCCTGGACCCTTCAGGTTCAAACTAACCAAGTTCTACTATATTGTTATTATTATTTTGTAGCATTAATACAATTATCTGGCATCAACTCTAATGTGGACGAAGTCCTGTTTTATGACTTGACATCAACCCTATCTGGAGGGATGTATTCACTACTTCGTGTTTCTGTGGTGGTTGGTAGTGTCATATGTTGAGTGTAAATGAAGGTGAGTATTAGGATGATCCCACACACCCAGTCCCCAATTAGAGGATATAATCAAACGTGGCTAAAATCCCTGACCCGCTCGAGAATTATACCATTATTATTATTATTATTTACAATTCGCTTTACGTAGCACCAACACAGATAGGTCTTATAGAGATGATGGGATAGGAAAGGCCTAGGAGTGGAAAGAAAGTGGTCGTGGCTATAATTAAGGTCATTTGCCTGATGTGAAAATGGGAAACCACAGAAAACCCTCTTCAGGGCTGCCGACAGTGGGGTTCGAACTGACTGTCTACCAGGTGCAAGCTCACAGTTACGTACCCCTAACCGCACAGCCAACTTATCCATTATTATTATTATTATTATTATTATTATTATTATTATTAAGTACTCCATGATAGGTTTGATGATGATGATGTAATCAATGATTAAATTACTGTAAAACTAATTCCTAAGCAAATGTTTTGCGAGACCAAGCAAGGCTAACAGAGAAGTACAAAGAGAAAGTTAACATCTTAATCTGCTGAACTCATCAGCTGGGAGGGTAAGCATGCTATAAGAGATACTCCCATGTTACTAACTACATAGGAATCCAGAAGTTAATCAAGATTGCATATCGTGACAATGTTAAAGGAACAGTTCAAACAATTTTTAACTAGCCTAAACTAGTTCCTGTATACAGGCATACGTTATGTTAACTATATATATAAAACTAGCAAGATACCCGTGCTTCGCTACGGTATTATGCTGAAATTTATAATTGAATGCTTATTGTTTTATATATAATCCGCCGAAATTCGCGATCTCACTCGTTTTCTGAGAGAATCTGCCATGATTCGCGATCTGACTCATTTTCTAATAGATTACAGCAAGTATCCTCCCATTTTTCAATCTTTCTTTCCAGCAATCGATTTTGTACTTCCCGGGCTAGGTCCAGGTATTCCACCCAGTGAGTTGTGTCCCTAAATCTTTACATTTTTTTTCCTATAAGCATTTTTAATATGGATCAAATCCTTGAAGAGATCCGGCGTGGTGTCACCTTGGATGCCTTGGCGGTACTGAACCCGCGGCCGGCCTGCATTCTTTGTCATTCCTCGTCCAGGATCCGTTTCCAGCGCGGTCCGCACATTTGACGACGGACCAGAACATTATTATTATTATTATTATTATTATTATTATTATTATTATTACCGGGCTGAGTGGCTCAGACGGTTAAGGCGCTGGCCTTCTGACCCCAACTTGGCAGGTTCGATCCTGGCTCAGTCCGGTGGTATTTGAAGGTGCTCAAATACGTCAGCCTCGTGTCGGTAGATTTACTGGCACGTAAAAGAACTCCTGCGGGACTAAATTCCGGCACCTCGGCGTCTCCGAAAACCGTAAAAGAGTAGTTAGTGGGACGTAAATCAAATAACATTATTATTATTGTACCGGGCGGTACACCTCCACTTCGCTAATTCAAACCTTGCGCCAGTTGAAACTCCCCTACTGGAAGAAGTCTGAACTTTATCTAAGGTGTTAATTTTCAAGTTTCTCAGAAGATGTCACTACTTGGAAATTTTGAAGTTTCTGAACTGGGTCGTTTTCGATGTATTTTTGTTTTGCCTGTAGTAAGAAGTGTGAACTTTCTCTTCTAGAGGACACTACTGAAGAACTACAATGGTGCACCCTAGTGCGAAGTGAAAGAACTGGGTTTTTTGGAGACATTTTTATTTCAAAAGTTTGTTCCTTGTTAAATTTCTTTCTGTTATTGTTTAAGTTGGCTGTATAACCCTTTCTTTCCCCTGGTTTTGAATTTAGCCAATCCCGAATTTCTTTAATTAATTTATGTCCAATCAGGTGTATCATCTCCAACTTGTATATCTTGCTTAACCCTAGCCAATAAAGTTTTTGTGGGCGGGTGTTCTCATTCCTGAAACGCCTCGAACTTTCCGCGAGAGTATATAAACTGCTGATTTTCGGGTCTCCGGGCCACTTCAGTAACATCTTTCTGTGTGTAAAGTACGTAGCAGGGGGCGGGAAGCGCCTCTTTCTTCGGGCAGCAGTTCATCCATAAGGTAATGGCCGTTTAATAACTTCTTTTCTTGCTAGCTCAGCAGTTTAACTCTCGGGGCGGGTCCGAAGCTTTTCCACCATGTAACTTTTCCCTAAAATGTAAAGCCTCTTAGTATCTATTCTCTTTTAAGCTACATATTGGGATAGAGAGTGCTTAACCCTCTCGAGCTCCCACTCATATTGTTTTGAGGTGAACTTATTTTTCACAACCAATTCTTCCTTAACGTAATGTAAATGGTTTCTTTCTAAAGTCACATCTTTAGTATGGGATTAGCCCTTGCATTAGCGGCCTAGAGCCAGATTAGGTTTTAAACAAATGTATTAGGAGTGCAGATCGCCTCCTCTCAAATTGGTATTTTAGAGGCCATGTAATTAACCTTTTCTCTCTTAATAGGCCTCAGTAGGTTGGGTATTTTACCCCTGTTTTCGTGTCCGTGGAGGACAACTTGAAAGTGGAATTTGGTGTGGCCTTTGATAGGCTTAGGGTTTGAGAGCGAGTGGCTCTTTCTTGAAAATTGAGTGTTGTATGCCTTGAGGAGGCTTTTCTGTGTAATTTAGAGCAAGTGCTCCTGGGCATGAATGGGGTTTTATGCCCCTCTGTTAAATCTTGTTTTGGGGTAAGGTTGGGCTAGTTGCCCAAGAATTGTGAGTTCGGGGCTCGAAGCCCAAATCCTGTAAATACTGTAATTGTACTTTTGTTGCCTTGCTACTCTGTACCTGCCATGATTGTTATTTCTTGATTTTGCAAAGAAAATATAACCTGGTTAAATTTTAAATTAACTTTAATTTCGTAGCCTGAGACCTGTTCACCCCCGCACCTTCTTTCACCTCTGCTGTTCCACAGATACCTCGGAACAAGTGGTAGCAGAGCGTGGTTGAATGGGTCTCAATATAGCCCCTTTTGACGGCTAAGCATTGCTTTGATCCGAACTCTAACAATTTTCTCACTTGCTGGAATTTTTTGATTTTTCTTTTTCGAAATTGTTCTGTCATCATGCCCGGCCCTCGCGATGTTCTCCATCTTAACTATTTGCGCAAGGAGGAGTTGATCTATGAGTTAACTATTAGAAATGTGCAATCTGGAGGCACTGTTGCGGTAGACACAAATAAGCTTAGAGAGTCCCTTGATTTGCCCATTTCCATCCCCACCTTGGGAGAGAAAGAAATTGACGACTCTCTTTCCACGATCACTGACAATACTACTGAGCTAGCATCTGTAGTTAGTTTTTTTGAAGAAAATGATCCTTCTCCTAATCAAATTAAGCGTGTGCACCAGGCTATTTCATTTTTCAAATAGGGTTAACGATCTGTTGTCTCTGAAGTTGAATGACGTTCAGAGGAAGCTAGTATGGTTCTTGAAAATCTTTCTGAATTGTCCAGTAAGGTTACCCAATTGTTAACTGGGGAACTTCCTCCCAAAACTGATCAACCCGTCACGGTGAATGTAGGTAGCGAGGAAGAGCCTCCTAAGGGAGACGTCAATAGGAAAACCGTTGCAGCTCAAACCACCTCTGCCCCATCGGACAACGAGTCTGAACGCCGAACCTCGTTGAATAATGTACGTTCTGAATTAACGTCTTTGCCACTTAAACCTTTACCTACTATGTCACCTGGGTTCAGCACCTTGCCTCATCCATTAGCAATGTTGCTCAGAGGTATCTCTAAGTTTTCTGTTAATACCACCAGTGAAGTTATTTCTTTATTAAGGTTTTTAGTTGAGTTCCAGGACCATGCTCTTGTTTTTTCTCTTTCTCCATGTCAGATTTTGCAAATCATCTATCCCTATGCAATTGGTATTCTCTCAGACAAAATAGTAAGAGCCATTGCCGAGCAATCATCTATCGAGGACTTCCACGCCCACTTGCTAGCTAACTTCATCCCGGCTAGGGCAAGGTCCTCCCTTATTCAGAAGTACTATTATCGTGTACAGCGCTTGGATGAAAACTTGGCAGACTTCATCCAAGATATTAAGTTCTATACTAGGGTGTTTGCTCTTCACTTTCCTGAGGATCAGATTGTACAAGCTATTGTGGAAGGTATCTCACCATCCTATAGGTCATATTTATGTTTCGCGGCGTGCCCGCAAACCTTCTCTGAACTTGAAGCATTGGCGGTTTCAGCGGAAGGAGGTAGATACGCCGATTCCTTGCGTGTCGCGAAAGAACCCCCTCCTTCTTTTGGTAATCCTCGGCCTCCTCCTCGCCGACCAGTCACACCCCGTAAATGTTATGCTTGCGGGTCGTCTGACCATCTTCGCAATAAATGTCCATTGGTCAAATCTAGTAGGGCAAATAATGGAGCTGGTTCATCACAAGGCTGTTTTAAATGTGGGGCTTTCTCACATATCGCCAAGAATTGCCCAAATTCGAATAGCACCCCCTCCTGCTCAACTTCTGGTGCAAATTCCACCAATGCCAATAATAAAAAGTGACTAGTGGCTTCGGCTGAGTCGACTAATCCATCTTCCCGAGGCTCAGCCCCTGGTAAAAAGGTCGAAAATTCAGGGAAAATGCAGTCCTCAAATTCATCTGTTGAATGCCCCAAAGAATGTCTTAGCATTGCGGAGGATACCCCCGCACCCGTACCTTTTCTCAAAATTGAGTTAAATAATGAGCCTATAACAGCTCTATTAGATTCTGGCAGTGTTTGTTCTATTATTTCGGCTGAATGGTATTCAAAATTGAAATTGTTTGTAAGCTTCCTGACTATTGTTTGTCTGCGATCCAATATGTTTCGGCTAATTCATCTCCATTAGAAATTCTAGGTTCTTTACATGTCAAAATTCGTATTTTTAAATTTACATGGAAAATCAAATTGTTTGTGGCTAAGCACTTGTCTTGCCCCATTATATTGGGAGCTGACTTCATTTCTCACACTGGTCTTGTGCTCGATCTTCAGAGTAAGTCGTGCACCTTCAAATTTGCTTCTAATTGTAAAATCCCCTTGTTAAAGTGTAATTCTGTATCATGTTCCTCTATTTCGCCGACCCAGGATGAGATGTTATTAGACCTTAGACATCTACCTGAGGAGCAGGCTGATAGTATTCGTAAATTGTGTCAGTAAGTGTTCTCTGATACTCTTGGTGTTACTGACCTTATTGAATACAAAATTGAGGTCACGGATTCGATTCCTGTCCGTTTTCCACCTTATAGGCTATCTCCAACTAAAATGAAGGCTCTGAAAGAAATCATCGATCAAATGTTGAAGGATGGTATTATTCAGCCCTCTAAGTCGGCGTATTCTTCACCTATTTTTCTAGTCCCGAAACACCAAGGGGGCTTCAGGCCTGTCATTGATTATAGGGCTCTCAATCGGAAGGTGGTGTTACAATCTGTGCCCCTTCCCGACCTTCGTTCTTGCTTTTCATGGTTTCGTAAGGCCAAGTTCTTTACTATCTTGGACCTGAATCAGGCCTACAATCAAATTCCCCTTGCCGAAGAGTCTAAACATCTTACAGCGTTTGCCACGGATTGGAACTTGTATGAATACAACCGCGTGCCTTTCGGGCTCCCCACGGGAGCGGCTGTACTCACTAGGCTGCTAGATAGGGTCTTCTCCGACATCAAATTTGAGTTCTTGTATCACTATCTGGATGATGTCGTCGTATTTTCGGAGACCTTTGAAGAACATCTAGATCATCTGCGAGAAGTTCTCAATCGCCTTCGTAAGGCTGGGTTAACTGTTAAGTTGTCCAAGGTTGCCTTTGCTAAGCCCTCCATGTCATTCCTAGGGCATATTGTGTCACCTTATGGTGTTGCAGTCGATCATTCTAGAACACAGGCCATCCGTGATTTTAAACCTCCCAAGGACATCAAAGGTATCGCCAGGTTCATTGGTATGGTGAATTTCTTCAGGAAGTTTATTCCTAACTTCGCTAATAGAGCGGCGCCCTTAAATCTTCTTCGTAGGAAAGGCATCAAATTTGAGTGGGGACCTTCTCAACATGCCGCTTTTGAAGATCTTAAATTAGCTCTCTGTAATGCCCCTGTCCTTGCTATGCCTGATTTCTCAAAGAAATTCATCGTCCAAACCGACGCGTCGTCGGCGGCGGTAGCTGCAGTTCTTCAAGAGACTGAACTAGGGAGGCGACCCATCGCCTATGCATCTAGGACTCTGTCGGCTCAAGAAGCCAAGTATTCCATCTATGAGCTCGAAGGTTTGGCAGTCTTATTTGCCTTAGAAAAGTTCCGTCTCTATCTGGAACATGTAAAATTTGACCTGGAGACAGATAATCAAGCCTTAAGCTGGGTCTTAGGTAGGCCGCGTCGTACTGGTCGTATAGCCCGTTGGGCCATCCGAATTTCTGCCTTCCAATTTAAGGTTAGGCATATCAGAGGTACCGAAAATGTTGTTGCTGATGGACTGAGCCGTATGTTTTCCAACGACGTTGAGACCCATGAACCGGTCGATAGTTCATCTCCTCCCGAGTCCATACTATCTGATGTTAATGCCATCTTAACAGATGCTCCCATGCTCTTTAGGGACATTGAGAAATATCAACGTGAAGATCCGACGCTGGCTCCGATAATGGAAACCCTTTCTTCTGGGGAACATGTTGTCCCTTATGTACTGAGGAATGGTGTTCTATGTTGCCCGTCGAGGCATGATAAGATGATGAAGGTTGTCGTTCCAGCTGTTCTTGTACCTATGATCTTCAAGTACTATCATGAGACCCCATTAGGGGGGGGGGCATCTTGGAATCTTTAAAACTCGTGAAAAGATTCGTGAAAGGTTCATCTGGAAGGGTATGGACGGTGAAATCCGTGAACTAGTAAAGGCTTGTAAATCTTGTTTGCTTAGTAAACCCACCATGTCCACCAAGGTAGGCCTTTTGTCTTCTCATCAGGCTTCGCGCCCCATGGAACGCCTAAATATTGATTATGTAGGACCCTTCCCCCAGTCGAAGGGAAATGCCAACAAGTTCATCCTTGTATGTGTAGATGGTTTTACAAGATTTTCCTGGTTATTTCCGACTAAGCTGGCTACCGCTCAGTCCACCATTACTTGTTTAAATTCTATCTTTGCTTCTTTTGGTCCGTGTCAATATATCGTGTCTGATAATGCTAAGGCTTTCACATCTAATCTTTTCCGTAAATTCTGTTTTGACCTGTCCATCTCTCATGTGACAACTTCCGCTTATTACCCTCAACCATCTCTGGCTGAACGGGTTAACCGTAATCTCAGGTCCGCGCTTATTGCCTATCATCATGAAGATCATTCTAGGTGGGACACGTCCCTGCATTGGTTAGCTTTTGCTTTGAATTCGGCGGTTCATGAATCACATAAATTTACTCCAGCTTCTTTGATGTTCAAGTTTGTTCCCAACACGCCGCTCTCTAACCTCTGGTCTCTGAGTGACATTCTACCCGAGACAATAGATCCAGATAATATTAAAGATCTTTGGAAGAAGGCTAAAGCCAATCTTAAGGTGTCTCATGAAAAGGTTAGGGAAAGATATGATCGTGGACGGAGACCCACCAATTTGAAGATAGGTGACCAGGTGATGGTCAAAAATGTTGTTCCCGCGGGCAAGCTTGCCCCCAGATTTCATGGGCCGTGTATAATTCTCGATTTTCTTACGCCGGTCACATTATTATTAAGCAATCCAGCCACCGAGAGGATATTTAGGGTTCACCTGTCGCAGGTGAAACCGGTGTAATTTCTGTGTTAACTTGCTTCATATAATTTTGAAAGAAATAGGAAGGTTATATTTTTTTGAGGGGTTTCACTTTTAAGGCCTTCTGCTCTTGGAATCTGTTTCCTTTGTGTGTAATTATTTATTGTAAACCTTCCCCGCACAGTTAATCTGCCATCCTGTCCTTGCCACGGCCATTACCACGCTCCCGTCTCCTGCTAACATAACACACAGTGGTTTATAGATGCCATGAATATCTTCACGCCGCTGGCCCCTCAACCTCTCCACAAAGCCTGTGCCCTCAAAATATGATGATGGTCCAACAAAATTCTGCCGCCGAGCTTTAATGTTTCAGTGCCCCCGCAGCAACGCGGCGCCGTACCGCTCCTGAGGCAGGGTACGGGCCCGCCCTTCCCCAGTGAGGCCAACCTGTGTACGGCGAGCCGGAGTCCTCCTCCCGGCCAAGGGTGATGTGCGGCGCACAACCTGTAACTGGCCCGCGACCTGCATGTTCGCCGCGGGCGCGGCGTGTTTCAACTCCACTACTCCTCTCATAGTGCGGGCGAGCGGTATCTCAGGGTACTTGAGGGGTCCGAGCGGCCTTCTCTGAACTCAAGCAGCGGCGGCTGGTCCGGCCGTCAAACTGATCAACGTTTAAAGTACATATCCAGCTACATGGACATTCCAGTTCAACATTACTACCTTTTTTTGGAATTTTGCTGCAATATCTGGTGGACTGAGAAAATTTTTCCTCAACTTTAAAAAACTAAAAGTTTCCTCCTGAATTCAACTTCTACAAACATAAAGATATTACTTCAAGGGTTTCTACAAGAATTTTGAAACTGGATGCAATCATTTTAAGAAAATTTGTTGGTAAATACTTCCGCAATTAATCTCCATATCAACATCATAACTTGGACCTTGTTATCAAACAAATTTCATGTGTCACCCCTGGAGGGACTTTTGGGGGGGGGAGGTCTGTACCGGGCGGTACACCTCCACTTAGCTAATTCAAACCTTGCGCCAGTTGAAACTCCCCTACTGGAAGAAGTCTGAACTTTATCTAAGGTGTTAATTTTCAAGTTTCTCAGAAGATGTCACTACTTGGAAATTTTGAAGTTTCTGAACTGGGTCGTTTTCGATGTATTTTTGTTTTGCCTGTAGTAAGAAGTGTGAACTTTCTCTTCTAGAGGACACTACTGAAGAACTACAATGGTGCACCCTAGTGCGAAGTGAAAGAACTGGGTTTTTTGGAGACATTTTTATTTCAAAAGTTTGTTCCTTGTTAAATTTCTTTCTGTTATTGTTTAAGTTGGCTGTATAACCCTTTTTTTCCCCTGGTTTTGAATTTAGCCAATCCCGAATTTCTTTAATTAATTTATGTCCAATCAGGTGTATCATCTCCAACTTGTATATCTTGCTTAACCCTAGCCAATAAAGTTTTTGTGGGCGGGTGTTCTCATTCCTGAAACGCCTCGAACTTTCCGCGAGAGTATATAAACTGCTGATTTTCGGGTCTCCGGGCCACTTCAGTAACATCCTTCTGTGTGTAAAGTATGTAGCAGGGGGCGGGAAGCGCCTCTTTCTTCGGGCAGCAGTTCATCCATAAGGTAATGGCCGTTTAATAACTTCTTTTCTTGCTAGCTCAGCAGTTTAACTCTCGGGGCGGGTCCGAAGCTTTTCCACCATGTAACTTTTCCCTAAAATGTAAAGCCTCTTAGTATCTATTCTCTTTTAAGCTACATATTGGGATAGAGAGTGCTTAACCCTCTCGAGCTCCCACTCATATTGTTTTGAGGTGAGCTTATTTTTCACAACCAATTCTTCCTTAACGTAATGTAAATGGTTTCTTTCTAAAGTCACCTCTTCAGTATGGGATTAGCCCTTGCATTAGCGGCCTAGAGCCAGATTAGGTTTTAAACAAATGTATTAGGAGTGCAGATCGCCTCCTCTCAAATTGGTATTTTAGAGGCCATGTAATTAACCTTTTCTCTCTTAATAGGCCTCAGTAGGTTGGGTATTTTACCCCTGTTTTCGTGTCCGTGGAGGACAACTTGAAAGTGGAATTTGGTGTGGCCTTTGATAGGCTTAGGGTTTGAGAGCGAGTGGCTCTTTCTTGAAAATTGAGTGTTGTATGCCTTGAGGAGGCTTTTCTGTGTAATTTAGAGCAAGTGCTCCTGGGCATGAATGGGGTTTTATGCCCCTCTGTTAAATCTTGTTTTGGGGTAAGGTTGGGCTAGTTGCCCAAGAATTGTGAGTTCGGGGCTCGAAGCCCAAATCCTGTAAATACTGTAATTGTACTTTTGTTGCCTTGCTACTCTGTACCTGCCATGATTGTTATTTCTTGATTTTGCAAAGAAAATATAACCTGGTTAAATTTTAAATTAACTTTAATTTCGTAGCCTGAGACCTGTTCACCCCCGCACCTTCTTTCACCTCTGCTGTTCCACAGATACCTCGGAACAATTATTATTATTATTATTATTATTATTATTATTATTATTATTATAATAGATATTCTGGACCCCACAGCAAGATGCAAGACCGCTACTTGGCGATAAATTACATCTGCTGCCATTGTCATTGTTGACAATGTGACAAGCACCATTGTCGCGCGTAGGCAAGTGTGCGGGATTTTTGGCGATACGAATGACATACTTCCGTGCATTATTGACCTTATTATAGAGGTGAACAATTGGACGGTCAATCTCATTCCTCTCGTTTATTTCAAATGTGTTTAAATTTTTTATTTATATGCCAGGAGAATCTACTGTAATCTACGAACGTACTCTAAGGGAAAAGATGGTTCTTGAAAACGAAAACAGGAAAGATTAAAAATGATCGGTTTATGATCAGAATGAGTACATCGAAAATCTACAGCCTGTTTCCAGTCATTCGACAGGGTCAGGAATGGAATGAATAAAGACCCCATCTAGCGGCGACAATAGGAATTGTGCCGGCTGCCGAAGCCTGTCGCACTCCTCTGGGGCAATGATTAATGAATGACAAATTAAATGAAATGATATTGGACAGTGTTGCTGGAATGAATGATGATAGGGAAAACCGGAGTATCCGGAGAAAAACCTGTCCCGCCTCCGTTTTGTCCAGCACGAATCTTACATGGAGTGACCGGGATTTGAACCACGGAACCCAGCTGTGAGAGGCCGGCGCGCTGGCGCCTGAGCAACTGAAGTACATTATGAACAGTAAAATCAATTGGTCTCACCTCCTTTTACACCCCACCACCGTTAAGTATTTTTACCCCCCCCCCAAAAAAAGAAGGCGTGTTTCTTTATGTTTAAAGGAGATTCTAAACACCAATGTTCACGTCTATTGCCCTCAGTTTTGAGATATAAGTATCCCCATAATAATAATTAACCTTTTTCTCACTTCCTTTCACACTCCCCCCCCCCCAAGTGTATTTTCCGGCAAAAATACTTGTTTCGTTAATAGTAAAGGATCTTCTAAATTCTAATTATCTTCAGTTTTTGATTTATGTGTCCTCATGAAAGGAATTCAACTCCTTTTCACTCCCGCCCCCCAAGATGATTTCCCCCCCCCAAAAAAACGAGTTCTTGTTTGTTTTTAAAGGAGATCCAAATACCAATTTTCACGTCTGTAACAACATTAGTTTTTATTAGATGTAAGTATTCTCATAAAATTAAGTCAATTAATTTTTCAATTTTTTCACCTCCCCCCCACCCCCACCCACATTGGATTTTCCGAGAATACGTGTTTCTTTACTTTTAAAGCAGATTCCAAATATCAAATTTCACGTCTTTAACATCTTCATTTTTGAGATATCAGTAGCCTAATTAAAAGAATTCAACACCATTTTCAGTCACTTTAACCCCCCTCCCCTCCACCCAAGTGGTATTTCCGAAAACTAAAAATATACGTTTCTTTATTTTTAATAATAGAGATCAAAAAGACCATTTTTCACTTCTGTAACATGTTAAGTTTTTTTTTAAGATAAACTGTAGAATTTCTCATTTTAAAATTTCACCCCCTTTTTAGTTCCCCTTAAGTGGAGTTTCCAAAAACAAATGACCTATGTTTCCTTACATTTACAGGAGATTCCAAATACCACTGTTTACATCTGTAACATTTTACATTGCTCAGATATTCTGTAGATATAGTCTTTCAAAATATTCACCCCAAATTGTCACTCCAGTTTAACCGCCATTAATTGGATTTTCCAAAATCAAAAACATACGTGTTTCTTTATTTTTAAAGGAGATCCCAAACACTAATTTTCAGGTCTGTAATATCGTCAGTTTCTGAGATATAAGTACCGGTATCCTGATTAAAGGCATTCAACCTTTTTTCACCCTTTTCCACCCCTCCTATTGGGATTTTCTGAAAACCAAAAAATACGTGTTTCCTTATTTTTAAAGAAGATTCTAAATACTAATTTTTACATCTTTTACAGTTTTGAGATATTGATACACTCATTTTAAAATTTCACCTCTTTACCAGAGGCACTTTATGCATCTGAAACACTGATCATTGGCGGCAGGTCACAAATGAAAAGCATTGAGAAACAAGAGAGGAAAATTCTCAGAAAAATCCTAGGACCAAAGTTCGAAAATGGAATTTGGATGAAAAAGAAACCACACGAAATTTTTCAATTCACAGAAAATATCACAGATACCATCAGAAAGAGACGACTAAAATTCTACGGACACCTACACAGAATGGATAACAACAGGCTGACAAAGAAAATTCTAAATCTAGCTCTAACCCTGAAAATCCGCAACAATTGGTTAGCAGAAATTCATGAAGATCTACAAGAAATGGGCATTGAGGACGAAACCATTCAAGATAGAATGAAATTTAGAAGCTTAGTAAACAAACATAAATTTGCAGAGAAACCAACAAGAAAAAATACAGGCTGGACAGAAACACGCAGAAAGGAACACAGTGAAAAAATTAAGAGATATTGGGAAGAAAAGAAGAAGAAACATTGTGCAAAATAAGTTCAAACGCGCTCCACAGTTGGGCACAACGAATCAAAATAATAATAATAATAATAATAATAATAATAATAATAATAATAATAATAATAATGTTCTGGACCGTCGTCAAATGTGCGGACCGCGCTGGACACGGTTCCTGGACGTGTAATGGCTAAGAATGCAGTCCGGCCGCGGGTTCAGTACTACCAAGGCACCCAAGACGACACCACGCCGAATCTTCTGAAGGATTTGATCCATATTAAAAATGCTTATAGGAAAAGATGGCAAAGATTTAGTGACCCAACTGACCGGGTGGAACACCTGGACCTAGCCCAGGAAGTACGAAATCGTAATCTATTAGAAAACGAGTCAGATCGCGAATTTTGGCGGATTCTCTCAGAAAACGAGTGAGATCGCGAATTTCGGCGGATTATATATAAAACAATAGGTATTCAATTATAAATTTCAGTATAATACCGTAGCGAAGCACGGGTATCTTGTTAGTACTGTATATAGATAACTTGTCCTGACTGACTGACTGACTGACTGATTCATCATCGACGAACCCAAACTACTTGACATAAAGAAATGAAATTTTGAGGATATATTCATATTAACATGTAAGTACTCCCTAAGAGAGGACTTTTGGATATTCCGTCGCTAAGGGGGTGAAAAGAGGGGGTGAATTTTTAAAATGAGAATATCTATATCTCAAAAACTTAAAAGTTTACAGACGTAAAAATTGATAATTGGAATCTCCTTTAAAAATGAAGAAACACGTATTTTTTGTTTTCGGAAAATCCCATTAAGGGATGTGGAAAAAGGGGGAAAACTGGTTGAACACCTTTTATGAGGAGACTTATATCTCAAAAACTAAATATGTTACAGACATGAAAATTGAAATTTGGAATCTCCTTTGAAAATAAACAAACACGTATTTTTGCGGTTTTGGATGATCCGAAGAATAGGGGTGAACAGGTGTATTAAAAAAAGACTATATCTGCATATTATCTCAGAAACGTAACACATTACATATTTGAAAACTGGTATTTGGAATTTCCTGTAAAAGTAAAGAAATATAAATATTTTCTCGGAAAATCCAGTTACGGGGAATTGAAAAAGGGGGTGAAATTTTGAAATTAGCTTATCTAAAGTATATCACAGAAACTTAACATGTTGCAGACGTGAACACTGGTATTTGGAATCTCCTTTAAATATAAGGAAACACACATTCTTTGGTTTTTGGGGAAAACCCTTAACGGGGGGGGAGAAAGAATTTAAATATTAGTTGAATTATTTGTATGAGAATGTATATATACCCCCCAAAAAATCTAAAGGTGTTACAAACGTGAAAGCTGGTATTTGGAATCTCCTTTAAAAATAAAGAAACACGCATTTGGGGGTGGGGGGGGCATGGTAGAGGGGGGTATGAAATCGGAGATGAATTCCTCTTACGAGGATATATATCTCAAAAACTGAAGATGTTACAGTCGTGATAATTGGTATTTAGAAACTCTGTTAAAGAAATGGGTACTGTTTGTTTTTGGAAAATTCACTTGAGTGGGGAGTTTGAAAGGAAGTAAAAAAATACATATATATATTTTTTTTAGAAACTTATATCTCAAAACTGAAGGTTACAGACTTGCGTACTGGTATTTGGAATCTCCTTTAAAAATAAAGAAACACACATTTTTTGGGTGGGGGGAAACCAATTTAACGTGCGGTGGTTAAGTGAAAAAGGAGTTGAATTATTTTAATGAGGATACTTATATCTCATAAACTGAAGATGTTACAAACATGAAAGTTTGTATTTGGAAATTGCTTTCAAAGTAAAGAAACACGTAATCTTTTGTCTTTGGAAAATCCACTTAAGGGGGAGGGGGAATGAATTAATTGAAAAATTAGTTGAATACTTTGTATGAGGATACTTATATCTCAAAACCTAAGATGTTACAGATGTGAAAATTAGTAATTTGAATCTCCTTTACAAACAAAGAAACACGCATTTTGGGAGGGAAAATCAACTTGGGGGTGCGGGCGGTGAAAAAGGAGTTTAATTCCTTTTTATGGGGAGACATATACCGGTATCTCAAAACTGAAGATGTTACAGTCGTGATAATTGGGATTTATAGCTCCTTTATAAATAAAGAAACAAGTTTTTTTTGGTTTTCGGAAAATTCACTTAATGGGGGAGGGTGAAAGGAAGTGAAAAAATGTAATTCTTTTTATGAAGAAACTTATATATCTAAAACTTAAGGTTACTCACGTGAAAATTTGTATTTGGAATCTCTTTTAAAAATAAAGAGGCACGCATTGTTTGGAGGGGGGGGGATCAACTTAACGGGTTGGGGTGAAAAAGGAGTTGAATTCTTTTTATGAGGATACTCATATCTAAGAAACTGAAGATGTTAAGAGGCATGAAGATGTGTATTTGGAATCTTCTTTCAAAGTAAAGAAACACGTGTTCTTTTGTCTTCGAAAAATGAATTTAAAAATTAGTTGAATTCTTTGTATGGCGATACTTATATCTCAAAAACTAAAGATATTAAAGACGTGAAAATTGGTTTTTGAATCTCCTTTAAAAATAAGGAAACACGCACTTTTGGGGAGGGTGGAATCAACTTAACGGGTAAGAAATGGGGGGGGGGGGTGAAGAAGGAGTTGAATTACTTTTATGAGGATACTTATATCTCAAAACTGAAATGTTACAGACGTGAAAATTAGTATTTGGAATCTCCTTTCAAAATAAAGAAACACGCATTTGTTGTTTTCGGAAAATCGACGTTAGGGGTGTGGGGTCGAAAAGAAGTAAATGAAAGTCCTTTAAAAATACGGGAACATGTACCTTTTTGTTCTCGGAGAACGCACTTAACGGGGGACGAAAAGAAGTATTTGGAATCTCCTTTAAAAATAAAGAAACATGTATTTATTTTTTCGATTTGAGAGAAGACAGTTTCTCACATGTGCAGTTCTATGCCGCAGGGTCATCTTAGCCCCAAAAGTTAATACCACAAACATGTTTTTTTTTTGCTATTGGCGTTACGTCGCACCAGCACAGATAGGTCTTATGGCGAGTATGGGACAGGAAAGGACTAGGAATGGGAAGGAAGCGACCGTGGCCTTAATTAAGGTACAGCCCCAGCATTTGCCTGGTGTGAAATTGGGAAACCACGGAAAAACATTTTCAGGGATGCCAACAGTGGGGTTCGAACCCACTATCTCCCAAATACTGGACACTGGCCGCACTTAAGCGACTGCAGCTATCGAGCTCGGTCAAACATGGTTTACAAAGAATTTCTGGGGTAATTGAAACTCAATTTTGTGTGAGTTTTTTTACTTTAGGAATTTTCAGATAATGCCTTAGTACAATGCCGGGGAACGATTTCTTTGATCAAATTACGAAATCCACGCGAGCGAAGCCGCGGGTCATTGCTAGTATTCTACATATTACATGTGTTAAAAGTCAATGAAGACCTAGACACAATCATTCCTCCCCATGATCTTGCAATGAACAGTTGTAAGAAGCTCTGGTAGTATACATATTGCATGTAACATGGCAAAAAGTTGTCACGCAGACTCTCCGACAGAGTAGAATTCCAGATGGCTAGAAGCAAGGTAGATAGAACAGACTGCAATTTCTGTAGCACTGAGTGTGTCATTTTGTTGTTGTTTCTTCTTTCTGTTCTTCCCTTTAGCGTATTATGTTTTCCTATCCAAGTTCCTATCTTGTATGTGTGATATAATGTACTCAACTGTCGGCCTTTCACAGGTGCATCTCAGGTGACTGCATATGAAATTTATGCTGGGGAAAGCACAGGAGAACAGGTTTATCTCAATTCCCCTATCACTTTCATTTACCATAATCATGACTCTGTCATCACCTAAGAGATGAGTGAAGATTCTAAAGTCTGTGTCAAATGAAAAGTTGCATTTTTTTTTAGTGAAAATATTTCTACCTGGCATAAGTGATATGCAATAAAATTTATTACAGAGAGTTGCACACTGAGTGGATGGGATAATGTGACAATGTAGCATCTGCTTGAGTAGCCTCTCGAGGCCAAAACGTTTCCCATTTGAACTTTGCCCAGCTGGGGCTCCATTCTGTGACCTAGCATTTGACTCAAATCAGGTTAAGAGGATTACTTTTTAAATATAACTTGTCCATCATGTTTCTTAGTACTAGGACACAACTGCTTGGTACTTGAAAATCAAACTAAGGCAGCCTAGATAGGCACTCATAAGTAAAAAGCAGATAGTTCAAATATGCATATTAAAGACTAGCAAGATACCCGTGCTTCGCTACGGTATTATACTGAAATTTATAATTGAATGCTTATTGTTTTATATATAATCCGCCGAAATTCGCGATCTGACTCATTTTCTGAGAGAATCCGAGAAAATTCGCGATCTGACTCGTTTTCTAATAGATTACGGCAGGTTTCCTATCATTTTTTAATCTTTCTTTCCAGCAATCGATTTCGTACTTCCCGGGCTAGGTCCAGGTATTCCACCCGGTCAGTTGGGTCACTAAATCTTTGCCATCTTTTCCTATAAGCATTTTTAATATGGATCAAATCCTTCAGAAAATTCGGCGTGGCCGGACTGCATTCTTAGCCATTACACGTCCAGGACCCGTTTCCAGCGCGGTCCGCACATTTGACGACGGTCCAGAACATTATTATTATTATTATTATTATTATTATTATTATTATTGACGTTCTGGACCCCACAGCAAGATGCAAGACCGCTACTTGGCGGTAAGTTACATCTGCTACCATTGTCATTGTTGACAATGTGACCAGCACCATTGTCGCGCGTAGGCAAGTGTGCGGGATTTCTGGCGATACGAATGACATACTTCAGTGCATTATTGACCTTATTATTGAGGTGAACAATTTGACGGTCAATCTTCATTCCTATCGTTTATTTCAAATGTGTTTAAATTTTTATTTATATGCCAGGAGAATCTACTGCAATCTAAGAACGTTCTCCGAAGGAAACGATGGCCTCTGAAAACGAACCCAGGAAAGATTAAAAATGATCGGTTGATGATCAGAATAAGTACATGGATAACCTACAGCCTGTTTCCAATTATTCGACAGGGTCAGGAATGGAATGAATAAAGTCCTATCTAGCGGCGACAATAGGAATTGTGCCGGCTGCCGAAGCCTGTCGCACTCCTCTGGAGCAATGATCGATGAATGATAAATGAAATAAAATATTGGACAGTATTGCTGGAATGAATGATGACAGGGAAAACCGGAGTATCCGGAGAAAAACCTGTCCCGCCTCAGATATTCTGTAGATATAGTCTTTCAAAAAAATCCACCCCAATTTGTCATTCCTGCTTAACCGCCATTAGTTGGATTTTCCAAAAACAAAAAAATACGTGTTCCTTTATTTTTAAAGGAGATTCTAAATACCAATTTTTACATCTGTAAACTTTTAAAGTTTTAAGATGTAGACACACTCATCGAAAAATTCACTCCCCTTTTCACCCCCATTATTTGGATTTTCCAAAAACGAAAAAATACCTGTTCCGAAAACAAAAAATACGTGTTTATTTTTAAAGGAGATCCCAAACACAAATTTTCAGGTTTGTAATATCTTAAGTTTCCGAGATATAAGTATCCTCATTAAAGTCATTCAACCACTTTTTCAACCTTTTCACTCCTCCTATTGGGATTTTCTGAAAACAAAAAAAAATGCATGTTTCCTTATTTTTAAAGAAGATTCTAAATACCAATTTTTACATATGTAAACTTTTAAAGTTTTGAGATATAGATACACTCATTTTAAAATTTCATCCCCCTTTTCACCCCATTGGCGAAGGAATATCCAAAAATCCTCTCTTAGCGAGCACCTACATCTTAATATGAACATAGGCCTATCCCCAAAATTTCATTTCTTTATGTCCAGTAGTATTGGCTCGGCGATGATGAATCAGTCAGTCAGAACAAGTTATTTTATATATATACTAGCAAGATACCCGTGCTTCGCTCCGGTATTATACTGAAATTTATAATTGAATGCTTATTGTTTTAGATATATAATCCGCCGAAATTCGCGATCTGCCTCGTTTTCTGCGAGAATCCGCCAAAATTCGCGATCTGACTCGTTTTCTAATAGATTACGGCAAGTTTCCTCCCATTTTTCAATCTTTCTTTCCAGCAATCGATTTCGTACTTCCCGGGCTAGGTCCAGGTATTCCACCCAGTTAGTTGGGTCCCTAAATCTTTGCCATTTTTTCCTATAAGCATTTTTAATATGGATCAAATCCTTCAGGGGATCTGTCGTGGTGTCGTCTTGGGTGCCTTGGCGGTAGCCTACTGAACCCGCAGCCGGACTGCATTCTTAGTCATTAGCCGTCCAGGACCCGTTTCCAGCGTGGTCCGCACATGTGACGACGGTCCAGAACATTATTATTATTATTATTATTATTATTATTATTATTATTATTATTATTATTATTATATGTTCTGGACCCCACAGCAAGATGCAAGACCGCTACTTGGCGGTAAATTACATCTGCTGCCATTGTCATTGTTGACAATGTGACCAGCACCACTGTCGCGCGTAGGCAAGTGTGCGGGATTTCTGGCGATACGAATGACATACCTCCGTGTATTATTGACCTTATTATAGAGGTGAACAATTTGACGGTCAATATCATTCCTATCGTTTATGTCAAATGTGTTTAAATTTTTATTTATATGCCAGGAGAATCTACTGTAATCTAAAAACGTTCTCCGAAGGAAAAGATGGCTGTTGAAAAAGAACCCAGGAAAGATTAAGAATGATCGGTTTATGATCAGAATAAGTACATCGAAAGTCTGCAGCCTGTTTCCTATCATTCGAGAGGATCAGGGATGGAATGAATAAAGCCCCATCTAGCGGCAATATGGCTGCCGAAGCTCCCCTCTGGGGCAATGATCGATGAGTGACAAATGAAATGAAATATTGGACAGTATTGCTGGAATGAATGATGACAGGGAAAGCCGGAGTATCCGGAGAAAAAACTGTCCCGCCTCCATTTTGTCCAGCACGAATGTCACATGGAGTGACCGGGATTTGAAACACGGAACCCAGCTGTGAGAGGCCGGCGCGCCGCCGCCTGAGCAACGGAGGCTCCTTATAAATACATTATGAACAGTAAAATCAATTGGTCTCACCGCCTTTTACACCCCACTGCCGTTAAGTTTATTTAACCCCACCCCCCAAAAAATTAAAAGAAGGTGTGTTTCTTTATGTTTAAAGGAGATTCCAAATACCAATGTTCACGTTTATTACCTTCAGTTTTGAGATATAAGTATCCCCTTAAAAATAATTCACTTTTTTTAACTTCCTTTCACACTCACCCCCCCCCCCTCACAAAGTGATATTAAGGCAAAAAAATACTTGTTCCTTTAATAGTAAAGGATCTTCTAAATACCAATTATCACCACTCTAACCTCTTTAGTTTTTGATTTATGTGTCCTCATGAAAGGAATTCAGCTCCTTTTCATTCCCGCCCCCCCCCCCCAAGATTGTTCCCCCCCCCCCCAAAAACGCGCTTTTCTTTGTTTTTAAAAGAGATCAAAATACCAATTTTCACGTCTGTAACAACTTTAGTTTTTATTAGATGTATGTATTCTCATACAATTAAGTCAATTAATTTTTTCAATCCTTTAACCCCCCAAACCCACTTCATTGGATTTTCCGAGAATACGTGTTTGTTTACTTTTAAAGCAGATTCCAAAAATCAAATTTCACGTGTGTAACATCTACATTTTTGAGATATCAGTAGCCTAATTAAAATAATTCAACACCATTTTCAGTCACTTTTACCCCCCCCCCCCACTACCCAAGTGGTATTTCCGAAAACTAAAAATACACGTTTCTTTATTTTTAATAGAATTAAAAAATTACCATTTTTCACTTCTGTAACATGTAACGTTTTTTGAGATATACTGTAGAAATTCTCATTTTAAAATTTCACCCCTTTTTAGTTCCCCTAAGTGGAGTTTCCAAAGACAAATCACCTATGTTTCTTTACACTTACAGGAGATTCCAAATACCCACTTTTTACGTCTGTAACATTTTACGCTTCTCAGATATTCGTTAGATATAGTCTTTCAAAAAATTCACCCCAATTTGCCACTCCTGTTTAACCGCCATTAATTGAATTTTCCAAAAGCAAAAATATACGTGTTTCTTTATTTTTAAAGTAGATCCCAAATATCAATTTTCAGGTCTGTAATATGTTCAGTTTCTAAGATCCCATTTACAAATTTTCAGTTCTGTAATATCTTCAGTTTCTGAGATATATGTATTCTCATTAAAGGCATTCAACCCGTTATTCACCCTTTCACACCCCTCCTATTGGGATTTAGAGAAAACAAAGATATACGTGTTCCTTTATTTTTAAGGGAGATTCTAAACACCAATTTTTACATCCGTAAACGTTTAAAGTTTTAAGATGTAGACACACTCATTATAAAAATTCACCCCCCCTTTTCACCCCCTCATTATTTGGATTTTCCAAAAACGAAAAAATACATGTTTCTTTATTTTTAAAGTAGATCCCAAATACCAATTTTCAGGTCTGTAATATCTTCTGGTTCTGAAATATAAGTAGCCTCATTAAAGGCATTCAACCTCTTTTTCACCCTTTTCCACCCTTCCTATTAGGATTTTCCGAAAAAAAAAAACGTGTTTATTTTTAAAGGAGATTCTAAATACCAAATTTTACATCTATAAACTTTAAAAGTTTTGAGATATAGATACACTCATTTTAAAAATTTCATCCCCCTTTTCACCCCCCATTATTTGGATTTTCCCAAAACAAAAAAAATACCTGTTTCTTTATTTTTAAAGTAGATCCCAAATACCAATTTTCAGGTCTGTAATATATTCAGTTTCTAAGATATAAGTATTCTCTTTAAAGGCATTCAACGCATTTTTCACCCCTTTTCACCCCTCCTATTGGGATTTTCCGAAAACAAAAAACTACGTGCTCCTTTATTTTTAATGAAGATTCTAAATACCAATTTTTACATCTCTAAACTTTAAAACTTTTGAGATATAGATGCACTCATTTTAAAAATTCACCCCCCTTTCACCCTCGCATTAATTGGATTTTCCAAAAACAAAAAAAATATGTGTTTCTTTATTTTTGACAACGATCGAAAGTACCAATTTTGAGGTCTGTAATATCTTCAGTTTCTGAGATATAAGTAGGGGTATCCTGATTAAAGGCATTCAACCCCTTTTTCACCCTTTTTCACCCCTCCTATTGGGATTGTCTGAAAACAAAAAAATACGTGTTTCCTTGTTTTTAAAAAAAGATTCTAAATACCAATTTTCACATCTGTAAACTTTTTAAGTTTTGAGATATAGACACACTCATTTTAAAATTTCAACCCCCTTTTCACCCCTTAGCAAAGGAATATCAAAAAATCCTCTCTTAGCGAGCACCTACATCTTAATATGAATCTATGTCCAAAATTTCATTTCTTTATGTCCAGTAGTTTTGGCTCGGCGATGATGAATCAGTCAGTCAGTCAGTCAGTCAGTCAGTCAGTCAGTCAGGACAAGCTACTTTATATATATATAGATAGATGATGTAAAATTTAAACTAAATACAGAAATTATTAAAATCCTTCAATACTTTTGACCTTATTCTATGTTTGTAATATTTGTGTATTCTCAGAGCATCAAGCATTGTGGAATGTTCTAGTCCTTATTTCCTTTCGTAGGGTGTCACAGGTGAACAATATAGTGGAAGTGGAAAGTGTTTTTGAAGACTTTATTTGTAAAGTATGATATAAGGTTTTATTTGTAATGACCTAACCTGTACTGTGTAATATTTGTAGCATATGTATTTGTAAATAGTAGATTTCTATTCTGTACTTACTGGAAGTATCTAGAAAATTGTTGAACAGGGTGTGTGCCTTTTGTGGGTTATGTTTTCTAGAAGGAATTTTCTAACTATTCTGGAAATGGAAGATTCGCGAATGTGTGTATTCGAGAATGTTATTTAAAGTTTGCGACAGAAGTAGGAATTGTGATTGGTGAACCTAGGAGGGGATGGGCGGACTCATGCATTCTGATTGGTTACTCCAAGGCCAGAGTTTTCCTATATACAGTGAGCGAGGCTGAGTTTGCAATAATTCGGTCTTGTCTTGGCCTGATCTGCCTTTAGTCTGTGTTGGTCTGCGTCATGTGGGACGCCTCGCTTCTGGGATGGCGCACCTTTGGGTAAGCACTCTTACTTCCCGTTCCGGTTAAAATTTCCATAATGTTCAGTTGCTATTTCGTATAGGAGTCTGCCCTAGCCTAACCTAGATTCACCAAGTTAATTATTTACGACGCCTTAGCTTTTCTGCTGGGGTTCCCTGTTTGTTTTCGAGGCATTCCCATTTCTTACTTCACTAAATATGTAGATTATAATTTAATACAATTACCTTGGGGTTTGCCTCTTGTATTTCAGTGTCACTTGATATACGCTAGAGTTTAGGAGAGCACATTAACTTCACTATAAATGGTAATTGTTTTTACGTTGCTTTTAACCTACTAACTTGAATTGTACTACTGGATTTGTAACTAGTTGTATAGTTGGTTTGAATTTTGAAACTCGTTGTGAAGCCCATTATCAAAGAACCTTTAAGATATGTGTATCACGGAGCTTATAGTTCGTAAGTTGTTATTTGGTGGATTTTGTTCGGAATGTATTTGTAAAATTTCACTTGTAAATAATATTTGTCAAATTTAAGGATCACGGCGATTTATTTCGGAATCTGCAATCTAAGCCATGTCCACGCCCTCGGTAGGTCCTGCCTGTTTCCACTTTCCTGGTTTATTATCCACTAGTTGGCCCTGCTGATATTTCGTATTATGTTGTTGTTGGCTGAGAGCTGCGTAGGCCAGCTGATGTTTCTCTGTGTGTATGGTGTTTCCTGATAGTGGTGTAGTTGCTCTTGCTTCCCTCCTTTATTGTGTTTAGTACTTGTTTGTGTAACCACCGTAGTTAAAGTAACAAAGGGAATACAATGTAATAGTTTAACTGGACAATTAACTCTGTTAATTAAAACAGAGCGCCGCTTTCTGAGTTGTTCTGCTGTCAAATCCTGACTATCCCATGGTGTTTGTCATATCCAGGAAAAAAGACTGCTGGGGAGATTTCAGAGCAACTTATAGGTGAGGCAGAATCTGCATACCCAGCTTTTAAAGCCACATTAATTATGATTTGTACTATAAGCAGGAGATCATATCTCTCAGCAGAAAACAAGTTCCTCTTTCTCTTAACAAGTGATGACTTTTCTGCACATGTGTGTGTTAAAATATTTTCTCTGTATCTTTCAAACAAGAACTGCAAGAATTTTTTTTTATTGAGTGCATTGCATCTTTTACCATGTTTCACAATACCGATGTGAAAACAACCATGCTTTCAACAGAAATTTATCTTAATCACAAGTCAGAGGTTGGTGACCTATCGTTGGAGAGATAAAACTCGAAATGTTGAAATTGATAGATATTTTACAAAGGAATCCAAGATTTTCATTATTAAAATGGTGTATTTTCTGTTTAGAAACTCCTTCCAGAACAATTCCCTTTCTACGATTACTAAGCTCAAATTAGTCATTTTTGACATGCTTATATTAAAACATCTACACCTCTAAAATCATCTTACATAAAGGGCTGTGGTTTTTATTAATTTGTGTATACTCTTCATTCCTTAAGTCGTTAGCATTGTCATAAATTGCCTGGAGTTTGGTGTTTAGATTGTAATTCATGTTTTGGTTGTGCAAGTTTTCTTACTGAATAACTCCGACCTCATTTTCTAGCATTTTATATTTTCAAAGTGAAGTGTCCCCACATCACACAAATTACTAAACTAATAATAATACAGTTGAACTTCAATATCTCAAAGTGCTTGCAGAGGCTGAAAATACTCTGGGTTATTGAAAATTCGAGGTATAGAAAAACGTACATACAACTGACTCCACAAAAAATAATATCACCAAGCTTGATAGCTGCAGTCTCTTAAGTGTGGCCAGTATCCAGTATTCGAATCCCACTGTCGGCTTTCCATGGTTTCCCATTTTCACACCAAGCAAACGTTGGGGCTGTACCTTAATTAAGGCCATGGCCACTTCCTTCACACTCGTAGCCCTTTCCTGCCCATCATCGCCATAAGACCCTTCTGTGTCGGTACGACGTGAAGCAATTTGTAAAATATATATATATCAGCTGTGCCATTATTAACTTCCTAATTCTTGTCACTAACACCACTGCTATGGTATGTGGCTACTCAAGGCTGTGAAGTACAGTACCGTTAAGATGCTATGGCATGCACCTAGACAAATAATACACTGTGACTTAAATGTAGAAAATGCTTATTCTCGTAGAGGGAGACAATGTAACTTAAAGTTCCTACTACAGGAACTGGTTTTATGTGGGCATAGTTGAGCATGCACAAGCATAATGTTCTGCATAACTTCCAAGTTACAGAAAAATAATTTATATCAGGGCTTGAAATATGCTTCTAGATAACAAAAAATTCAAGTAATAGAACTTAACCCTCGATCAGACTCCTAGTACAAATTGTGTTAAAAATCGTTGACATGTTATACATACATAAACAGCACACCGTTTTATCCTCAAAAGTGCAAGGAATAAGATGATGATGATACTAAAGCTGTTATTTATCATCCACAAAGTGTAAGACCAAAAATATATTGAATTTGTTTATATTATTTATTTCTGCAAAAGTTTTGCTATATATAATATGTTTATATTTAGGTAAATTTTAAAAAATGACATATACAGAAGGAGCACCAGTTCATAGTAAATAGTTGCGTACCGGTATAGAGTATATAATACTGTTCTTAGCTGGAAAAAATATAAAACAATGTATACAACAATTGTATGCTACCACTTGTACATTTTACTCAGTCGCTTGGGTGGGTCTTTCTTTTTACTCCACGATTGTCAGGCATCCAGAAGTGCATTAGTTTATGATAACACCCCTGGTGAATACCACCATTACATCCTGGACACCAACATGTAGAATTCTTCTTTTCTTGCAAGCACACAACACATGGGCGATTGTTATTCTGTGGCAAGTTTTCGAGAGCATGAGAGGAGCCTCCTGCATGACCTGTTGGCCTCACAACTGGAATTGGGAACTGTTCATTTAGCAATCCCCTACCTATACTGACCATGAAGTCTCGTCTTGCTAAAGGCTTATCAGTGTTCTTTATGTACAGGATGTATGCGTCAAATAATGTCATATCTAGAAGAATTGAAAAAATTTGCTTCCAGTACCTTCTGGTGGGTCTGGAACAAGTGGCATGGAAAATGCACTTATCTTTATTATCTACACCTCCCATGAAAATATTGTACGTATGAATCAGCAGTGGTTTCAACCCTTTATTTTCCTTTTGACTCCTTACAACATTGTCCTCAGCATGACATCCATATGTGAGACAATAAAATGGTTTCTGTGTTTTCGTCTCTTTACAAGCAATCAGTAGAAGGTCACCTTGCCTAAAGTAAACGGTTTGCCTAGGTTCAAGTTTTCTACCTAGAGACAGTCCCTTTGACGATTTATTCACTGTTCCTGTGAGAAAATGATTCAGTATTGCCGACATGAGTGCATATCAACACTTCAGATTGATATCAGAAGGAAAACTGGCGACTAAATATAGCTCGCTCAGCTGAGACATACGTGTGGCCGGCCGCTGAGTATGTAGTAGCTAGCACAAGACAGCGGAATTATGACACTACTTTGGCAATGATTTACACTAGATTAGTGCAAGATCCTATTATACAAATTATTTCATGATTATGACCGTACATTTCTCCTTTAATTGATTCATAATTAGCACATTTTGATAAATAATAATTCAATTATCGAAACAAAATAAAGTGCATGTCAAAACGCCTGATATCAGGCGTTGCCACTGGGCAAATGCACTTGGAGGGTTAAAGTTACAGAAAATTTATAACAAAAATGTACAAGATGCCATCAGAAAACAAGAATTCCTTCAAGATATTGAAAGTTGGAGATACAGGCATTCTAGTTATAGAAATTTGACTATTTAAATTCTCAGAGATGTGCAGCAATGAAGAGGTAACATCAAACCATAATCATAGAAAAACCTCACTTACTTCTTGACTTAGACACACTTTTATAATATTCTTCTCCTTAAACATTGCTAAGAGTAAAGAAATCAACATAAATCTTACGAAAACCATACTTCAGGGAGCTTACAACAGATAATAAAAGCAGCTCTAAGAATTCTTAGCCTGGCTGAGTGGCTCAGACGGTTGAGGCGCTGGCCTTCTGACCCCAGTTTGGCAGGTTCAATCCTGGCTCAGTCTGGTGATATCTGAAGGGGCTCAAATATGCTAGTCTCATGCTGGTAGATTTACTGGCATGTAAAAAAACTCCTGTGGGACTAAATTCCAGCTCCTTGGCGTCTCCAAAAACCGTAAAAGTAGTTAGTGGGACATAAAGCAAATAACATTATTATTATTATTATTATTATTATTATTATTATTATTATTATTATTATTATTTAAGAATTTTGAATTTTTATCTTCAGAGATTTCAGATCTTAATCACAAGTACTGTAATGATTTCATAAAATACTTCCTGTTCATGTCACTGAAGTAATAAGGAACATGCTATAAGAGAAGACTTTTGGTCGAAAACCATATATGTAATGCCATTCTCATTATTCCACTGAATGATACTACAAGATACGTTTCCTTTTACACTGATCAGACTTTCAGAATATTCCTTCCATTCGATCAGCCCTTCCCAAGGATATACTAAGTGATCAACTAACGTATCCAACACAGTTCATTTCCATTTTCTCTCTGTTTCTAATAAGGAAAGAACATGGTTCATTGATGCAGAGAGCAGAAATAAATCATGTCCACTGGACAGACTTGAAAAATACAAGTTAATTCACAAACATGAGGTGCCATGGTGAGCACATGACCCCATCAGAACCCATTTCCATGAGCCCCATAATACATTCTGTCTTGTTCTTCAGGACACTAATATAAATTTCCTTGTTCAAAAGACAGATTGCATACAAGCATCACAGACACAAAGCAGTTCTGTATATTCAACTGACTTATCCAACACAGTTCAATTCAATTTTCTCTCTGCTTCTTACAAGGAAAATGACATGGTTCTTTGATATGGGGAACAGAAAAAAGCTGCATCCAATGGACACACTTGAAAAATATAAGTTGATTCACAAAACCTAACGTGCCATCCATGGTCAGCACATGACCCCACTGGAGCCCATTTCCAAGAGTCCCGAATACATTCTCTCTCGTTCTTCAGGGCACTAATATAAATTTCTTTGCTCAATAGACAGATTGCACTACAAGCACCAAAGACACACAGCTGTTCTGCGTATCATTATCAGGTTAGTTTCAATTTACTACCCATAAGAACAACATTGCATATATGTCAGATGTAAAGGGTGTTTGTGATATATGGCATTAGACTGGTGATGGCATTTTCATCAATTGTGTGTACGAAAGACATGCCAGGCAGTCTACCAACAATTGACAAGTATTTGATAGCAGAACAGATGAAAGAACAGTTATTAGAGGAAGATGATGTTGTCTACACCAACTTCCAGGTTATTTTAGAAGTTGTACATGATTCTTTTGGGGACTCTTACAATTATTTATTTGGATCTATTCTTTCCTTGTGTACTGTATGTTGCTTCCTATTCACATAATTTATTGTTTGAAGCCATCCTTAATATGTCTCCTTCCCAATTTAATATGCTACCCTGACTATGTTCATTCCACTTTTGATGAACATTGTTTCTCCAAATGCATACCCTTGCTGTTTCTAGTTCTGAATATTTGTATGTCACTCATTCTTTCAATAATCCTTGATAAATAAACCACACTATTTTATTCCTTGGAATTTTTCAATGATTATGTTCATGCACTCCTGATCAGTCTCCTTATTGCGCACATTTTCTGCCCTTGTCTGACAGTATATATCTTATATCCAGTAATCTTAAGTTAGGTGCAAGTCAAATAGAGGTCAGTAATCATCAAAAAATACCCACACATTCCATACTGTCTGTCTGTTCAGTCTTTAGCCCAGAGGCTGGCTAGATCCTCAAAAAGCAGCATCAAAGTTTATGCTGTTATAAGAAAACTGCCAGCTGGCCCCACCTTGAGTGAAAGACCCTGTACTAGTGAAGAGTCCTTTTCTACTTTAGATTAATAACCTATTTTGCATTCGGGAGATAGTGGGTTCGAACCCCACTGTCGGAAGCCCTGAAAATGGCTTTCTGTGGTTTCCCATTTTCACACCAGGCAAATGTTGGGGCTGTACCTTAATTAAGGCCCTGGCTGCTTCCTTCCTATCCCTAGCCCTTTCTTATCGCATAGCTGACATAAGACCTATCTGTGTCGGTGCGACATAAAGCAAATTGTAAAACAATTATTGAGTACAATATCAAATGATCAGTTGAAATGTTTGGCTCTTCAGTCTGCTCATCGAGATATACAAGTCAACCAAGACATTGTTCTAAATTTTTGGAAAGGCTAACCACTGCCTTTCTTTGGTACTACACAAGTGATTTTTTAACCAATTAATGTTTCTCTTAATAAAAAGACCATGATTCTCTGTTATGCTTGTTAAATGTGTTTTAGATTATGTTAATTCTGTCATGCTTTTTCAGTTTTCCTAACATGAATCACACTAGACAGGGGATTCTTTTTAGGCAAAACCTATATTTTCCCTAGTATATGTTAGATATGATTTTGTAATTACATCTTTTTTACATATTTAGACCTAAATTAAGATCTTTTACAGTGTATAAAAATGCCTATTTGACGTTTTGTATATAATATGTATTTTTAGCCATAAACAGCAGTTTTAATGTTTTCCACAAGAGTTTACTTGGTTTCTTATTGAGAGGATAAGGTACAATGATTCTCTGTTATGCTTGTTAAATGTGTTTTAGATATGTTAATTCTGTCCTGCTTTTTCAGTTTTCCTAACATGAATCACAACTAGACAGGGGATTTTTTTTAGGCAAAACCTTTTTTTCCCCTAGTATATATACTGCTGTATAAAAAATAAAGGAATGGACTGTAAGGCTGTGGTGATTATAAATATGAAGAATATTTAAATAAGTATTCCTCATCTACAGAAGTTTGTTTTGTAACCAATGTTACATTGATATCTGCGGGTTTGATCCTGGTTCAGTCCAGTGTTATTTGAAGGCGTTCAGATATGCCAGTCTCATGTCAATAGATTTACCAGCAAATAAAAGAAATGCTATGGTACAAAATTTCAGCACCATGGCGTCTCCAAAAACAATAAAAGTACTTACTGTGATGTAATAATAACGTCGTCATCATCATTATTTTTATTATTATTGTCTGACTATTAGGTTGAATAGTCATCATCGAGCCTTTCGGTTCAGCAAGTCGCGATATCAGTTGCTATGGAATAGGAGTGGGCATTTCGGACATATTCCAAGCCATGACCCTCCTTTCAGACAGCTAGGACTATACAATCCACTGATGGTCCCTAACCTGTTAGAGAAGAATCCCTCACTGGGACGTTGTGTAAGCAGAGTAGCCTCCTGATCCACAGAATTTTTACTGGGAGTGCTCAAAACATTTTAAGCAACCCTAAGACCTATGAGAGTAACCCCATTTCTATTTGACAGGTGAGAAACTCCTTAGGAAAAACTTAGCAAAAGAAATGGAATTAAATGGGGAGCTATCAATATTAATAGGGCTTATGGAAGAAAGTAGAACTGGCTGAGTAAACAAAAAGGATATGTGTGGATGTGTTGGCAGTTAAATATATCAGGCTAAGAGGAGATAAGGAGGCAGAGATTATAAAGCATTCTTAACAGCTATTAAAAAGGGAAGGGCAGAGTGTGGGGTAGGGTTGTTTATCAGGAATACTGTTGCATGCAACATAGTTTCTGTTAGGCATGTAAGTGAGTGAATGACGTGGGTAGATTAGGCAGTTCAGGAATTAGGACAAGAATAGTGTTTCAGTGTATTCATCATGTGAGAGTGCAGATGAGGAAGTAGTTGAAAAGTTTTATGAACCACAGCATTGTAGTCGGGGTTAACAGTAGGAATAAGATATCCTAATGGGCAATTGCAATGAGAGATATGGAAATAGAACTAAAGGATATGAAAAGGTGACAGGTAAATGTAAGGAAGATGTGGAAGCTAACAGGAATGGGAAGTGTTTACTGAACTTCTGTGGTAGTATGGGATTAGCAGTTATGAATACATTCTTCAAGCATAAGGCTATTCGCTACTACTCATGGGAGGGTAAGAGAACCACATCCAAAATAGACTATATCATAACTGACTCTGATTTCTGTAAATATGTTAGGAATGTGTGGGTATTCCATGTAATTTTTGATGATAAAGACCACTATCTGATCTATAGTGAACCAAGTACATCTAGGCCTAGGATACAGAAAGTGAAATATGTATCCAGATGAATAAAGTTGGAAAATCTCCACATCATCACCATAAGATCTCTCTCTGTCGGTGCGACGTAAAGCAACTTATGAAAAAAAAATCTCCAGGACAAGGAAGTTAGACAGAAGTACACGGATACGATTAGGGAAAATTTTCAAACAACAGTCAGTAAGTAGGTTCAGGTTACAGAAAGAGTATGGGTGGCAAACAGGGATGCTATAGTAGAAACAGCAAGGGAATACCTAGGAACAACTATGTGTAAAGATGGGTAAAAGCAAAGATCTTGGTGGAATGATGAACATGGTAATGAAAAGGGTAGGCTCTTCTCAATTATTGACTAGAGTATTTACATCAATACAGATGTTCAATATTATTATTATTATTATGATTATTATTATTATTATTATTATTATTGTTATTATTATTTGTTTTGCTGTGTTTACAGCTAGAGTCATAATAACAAAGGAAACTTAAACATACAAAAACAATTAAAACCTAATAGAAGAAAGAAAAGCTACATTAATATTGTAATATATATATATATATATACTGTATATGACAGAAGATTTCACAAATTCTACGTAAAGTCTCTTCCATGCTACAGAAGATTCTAAATCAGTAAGTTTGTTGAACTGCTAAATTTATATTTACATCGTACTCCGCCAATCAGTTGCAGCAGATTATTTCCTTTATGATCCACTTGACTACAAAAGGTATTTAGCTATTAAAAAAAATCAATATGGGTCTCAATTAACTAATATGGAAGCACCAGCTGCAGAGAGATCTGGGGTGCACAAAGTACACTGTGCAGAATTTTCGCATTTATTACTCACACACTAACACATACTGGTAGTTCCCTCTTCCATCTCCTCAAACATTCTACACTAAGAACTAACACAATAGTAATAAAGGAATTTTAAAAACAATTTTTCCAGCTAGATCTCTCATTTAATCTGTCCAGATATTTTCTTACTTTGCATACTGAAAAGGGAAAGATGAAGGTAAGAAAAACATTAAAAGTTCACAAGAAAATTACTAATAGTGTATGTACAGTGAGTTTCTCTCATTGGTTGGACGGCACGCGCGCCCAGCTTATCCGTGTCGTCAGAGAGCTCACGAGTCTTAAAACTCACGAATATCAAAATTCATGGATTCCAAGAAGAGGGTTAGTAAGGGTAAGTTTCTTTACCTAGTCCGGTCTCAAAACTCACGAGCTGGGCTAGTTCTTCTATGAATGGATAAATGCCCAGCCTACCCACATAACGACTGTAGATATTTGAAAATGTAATCAGAATTGTGCGAAAAGGTCCATTGTTAGCGCCAACCGGAACTGCGTGCCCTCTTGTAATTGGCAACTCTCTCATTGAGAGGTGGGCCTGTTGTGTAGCCTCGCATGAAGTATACACGACAGGAGGTTGAGAAACCATGGACATCAGGTACACACACTAGTGGGCTGTTTCACTTAAAACACTATAGTCACTTGCAATTAGAACATTAGTGGCACACGCGGATGACAATCTTTTATAACAAAACCATACAGTTTCACCAGACTTCTTTCCTCCCTTCTTATAAAACCTATAACCGCTGTACATTAAATTTAGTTTAACCTTTCGCGAAGTGCCGGCCCCGTGGTGTAGGGGTAGCGTGCCTGCCTCTTAGCCAGAGGCCCCAGGTTCGATTGCTGGCCAGGTCAGGAATTTTTATCTGGATCTGAGGGCTGGTTCGAGGTCCCCTCAGACTACGTGTTTACAATTGAGGAGCTATCTGACAGTGAGAAAGTGGCCCCAGTCTAGAAAGCCTCAGCCTACGTGTTTACAATGGAGGAGCTATCTGACGGTGAGAAAGCGGCCCCAGTCTAGAAAGCCAAGAATAACGGGTGAGAGGATTCGTTGTGCAACACCTCGTTATCTGCAGGCTTTCGGGCTGAGCAGCGGTCGCTTGGTAGGCCGAGGCCCTTTGGGGCTGTAGTTGCATGGAGGGGGTGGGGTTGCGAAGAAATGAAGCCCATGTTATGCACAGCTCGATGACACCAAGCAGAATAACTGAGTAAAGATCAGTGTTAAACCTGTAGGATTTGGTCCATGGTGGGGCGATAATTCCTGTTAACAATACATGGGATAACCCATTCTAAAAGTGGGTGGACAAAAGGTTCTATGAAAAGTGGGCTCAGGGAAATTTCTGCTGAAATATAATGCTGCCTGTGGCCTTTCCCATATTATGGTCCTGCAGCACACCTGCGTATGACTTACCAATCTGGGAGCCTTCGCGTACATGAGATCTCAGTTTCTATAGAACACTTTCCTGCCTTGTCAGTACTTTACATATTTTATTATACTTAATTACCGTACATGTTTCGAGAGCTAACTACTCTCTTCTTCAGCGGTGCCAAAACATCAAAACTAAATCTTTATACATTTGTACAAATATAGTTATCAACAGATCAATTATATATAAATCTTGAAATTGTTTTTGTGTGTTTTTGTGTTTCAACTTTTACCTACTTACTATGTCATTTATTACAAACTTTAAAATAGAAAATTTCAAATTGTAAATGAATAAAACATATTAAATTAGTCACTATATGCTAAAATTTAAAATCTGCTCTGCTCTTGGAACTTAAGTCCTTATTTACATCGAGAAAAGAAATAAAATATTTCTTTGTGTCTAAACTTTTATTTACTTTGTCATTTAGTAAAAACGCTTTAAAATAGAATAATTTTCAATTCATAAAATAAACAACACCTATCAAGCTAGTCACCACATGTTGAATTTAAAATAATCTCCGCTCTCCTCCTGAAACCTTTCCTTTCCTTAAGTCTGCTAGATTTCTGAGACACATTACACCAGTCTGAACCAAACAAAAATGTCCTTGCTCCTTTGCCTGCTGTCAAATGTTATTTTAATTTGTGGATAAATTTGGTGACCAGTCGAAACTGAAGAATCTGACGGTTAAAATGGCTAGCATGGTAGGATGGGATTGAGAGGAGGAGTTTCTGGCAGGAAATGTTTAACATTTTTGTAGCCTGCCATGCTGAGCTCTTCGAAACTCCAGTTTCTTGTCCAAGTCGTCTACGGGATTTTGTAGGTATGTTCTAATCTTTCTGCGATTTCATTTACTTTTTCATCATTAAGTACACTTTTTTAACACTTCACTTCTTATCGGGTTAAGAACCAGTTCCTCTCAATTTGTTTACAGTTTCCACGGGTCTCTCTATGTGAAGGGCATACACCTGGAAATTGTGTTACAATAGTCTAATGACTTCCCTGCAAGACTCTGTTTTCATATAATTATCGTACATAAATACCCTTTCCTCTACTGTATGCACACGTGGAGACATTATGAGAATCAATAATACCCTGAAGTAACACTTCACAACTCGAGAACATTTAGAGCGACAGATCAACACTTAATACACGTTCTAAGCGAAGTGAGGGCATTCCCGTGCTGTCGCTGCACTGTGTAACAGGAAGTGATAAGTCAACAGGAGACAGATAAGCTCGGCGCGCCTGCTGGCCAACCGAAAAGAGAAACTCTATGTAGATGACCTATGTTTGACTCAGAGGGACAATGCTGAGGAACAAATACTGCATTTACAGTTATTTCAAAAAGCTTCATTATAGCATGATCAGAGTTGGGAAGTAACTGTGTAAAAGTAATCAAATTACTTGTAACAAATATTTCCTTAATAATTTTTACTTTTACGGTGATTGTTACCATTTACAAGATGTAATTTTTAAACATAATTTACTTCTTGAAGTAGAATTGTAATCAGTAAATTTTGGTAATCGTTACATTCTAGTAATAGATATACTGTACATAGCATGGAAGCAGAAAACTTTTTTTTTGTTATTTGTTTTACATCGCACCGACATAGATAGGTCTTATGGCGACGGTGGGATAGAAAAGGCCTAGGAATGGGAAGGAAGCGGCCGTGGCCTTAATTAAGGTACAGCCCCAGCAATTGCCTGGTGTGAAAATGGGAAACCACGGAAAACCATCTTCAGAGCTGCCGACAGTGGGGTTCGAACCCACTATCTCCCGGATGCAAGCTCACAGCTGCTTGCGCCTAACCGCATGGCCAACTTGCCCGGTGAAACAGAAAAACTAAAGTGATGATTGAGATAACCTTTTCAGTTCTATTACAGCAGAACCAGTAGCTCCTCCAGTGCTGGATGAGATACTTTCTTACCTTGCCAGTATTTCCAAAGACATCAAACTTCCATCACTGCTGAGAATGTTCTTAAAACTAAACACAGGTGTTCTTCAAGTAGCCCTGTAGAGTGGCTTAGCTATGAAATAAATGTCAAATTATCTGAAGCGCTAAAAGTCACTAACAAGAAAATTATGGAAAAAAGTCATTCTGTAAGTGACGAAAGCAACTTAATGTCCCTGTGCTAAGAAAAAAAAAAAAAAAAGTACAGTAGAATCCTGCTAACTTGTCTCCTGATAACACAATAACTTGACAAGCACAATTCTTTTTCTTTCTTTTAATCACTAAATGATCCTCACTGGTCAAGCAGAACATTATGTTTGAAATAATGTGGTATATTAAGAGCTAAACTGCAATAATGTAATTTCTAATATCACCTAAACAGAGCAAACAGTATAGGTACATTCTGCAAAATTTGTTTCTCAGTCGCCTTGTGATGAAGCTGCACGAAGACAAGATAAATGCGAGAGAAAGTCGAGCACAGCGGAGGACAGGAAGCGTTGGTGTGATGTCACTTCACTCCGCAGTTTAAGCTCCCAGTTGAGATGGATTGAGCTTGTGACATCACTGAGCATTGCACTGTTTTCTCGCAACCTCAGTGGAAGATGAAATGGGTTGAGGCATGCAGTGATGTAGGAGCAAAAGGAAACAGATCTAGTGTCAATAATACAACTGACGTCTTGGGCATCATAATGTTAATGCTCACTGCTTGAAATACACAACTGGTCACACATTATAAACAATTAAATTTCTATGTTATGTCAATAAAAATTCTAGTCCATGTGAAGGAGAGTCATGTTATAACACAGAAAGAACAGACCATAATACAATTTTCTTTGCAATTTAGATGAGAAACTTACAGAATAATTTTGTGGACATTTTCCTGCAATTTCTGTTTAGTTTTCTTTTAGTTTATCCGTGTTATGATGCCATGTTTGGGCAATTTGTAATCAAAGGTTGCACGTTAGGCTATGATCTGACAAGGTACTTCAGGATATGGACTTAGCAAAGTTTCATAACAGAAAAGAATTCTTTGCACACATATGTCAAAACAAACATACATGAGATCCATGCAGCAAGTGCATACAATCTCAGAAATCTGGTTTGGAGAACATTCCTGTAAAAATCAGCCATATTCCTCCTTGTGTTTATATTTGACCTTCTACGAACTGCCACAATGTAAATTTAACAGTTCCATTTGGTACCTGTTAGGAACATAGTTGGCATCGACCTAATATGAGGTTGCAAAAAGCAGAAACATAGTGGAAAATGTTTCTACACCTTGAAACCTAGACTCAAACCTTGATTAAGTTTTTGTAGAATTTTGACATTTTCTTCGAAAAGAATAATATAAGGAGCACGGACATTATTGTCATCGAGAGCTCTACAGCTGACTGACCCCTCCAGTCAAACGACTTGAAAGCTAACTCTTCGTTCTGACACATCACAAAGCCTGAATCTGTCCTCCTCGGTTAAGTATCACAACATTTTTTTCTACAAAAAACTAGTAATTTCTTCAGTACTGTAGGTAAGTTTCTTTTTAATTGTAGGGTATGTTATACTTTTCTGTACCAGCCCCGTGGTGTAGGGGTAGCCCTGATAGGCCTTAGCCTACCAAGCAACTGCTGTTCAGCCTTAAGATCTGCAGATTATGAGGTGACGCATGATCAGTGCAACAAATCCTCTCTGTCGTTATTCTTGGTTTTCTAGACTGGGATCACCATCTCACCATCAGATAGCTCCTCAATTATAATCATGTAGGCTGAGTGAACCTCGAACCAACCCACAGATCCAGGTAAAAATCCCTAACCTGGCCAGGAATTGAACGTGGGACCTCCAGGTGAGAGGCAGGCATGCTACTCCTATTTCACAATTCTAATGCAGCATAATATTACTGCAAAATTTCCAAATCAATAATGTAATCTTTTCTATATCTTTGTGGAATAAAGCACATTATTTAAATCACATGTGAGTGGATCGCAGTATAGATTACACAATTTAATTGAAATGAAAATCCACAGCCTGTTTCCAGTCATTCGACCGGGTCAGGAATTAAATGGATGAAGCCCCCATCCAGCGGCGAGGATAGGAATTGTGCTGGCCGCCGAAGCCTGTTTGCACTCCTCTGGGGCAATGATTAATGAATGACAAGTGAAATGAAATGATATTGGAGAGTGTTGCTGGAATGAAAGATAACAGGGAAAACTGGAGTACCCGGAGAAAAACCTGTTCCGCCTCTACTTTGTCCAGCACAAATCTCACATGGAGTGACCGGGATTTGAACCACGGAACCCAGCAGTGAGAGGCCGGCGTGCTGCCACCTGAGCTGCGGAGGCTTTTACACACACAATTTAATTGTTATTGTGAAAAACTGTCACTTTCTCATCTATATATTTTATATACAATAGGGAAAACTGCAACAGCACGAAAGAAGGGGTCGTTCGTGTTGATATTGGAGACAGGAATGGTGCCTGGTAGGTGTCATCTTCAGTGATGAATCGTGCAATGGTCATTGTAAAGATGTCCAATGGCGTACTGGGGAGACAGGCCATGCTGATCATATTGTCAAGAGGATCCGGAGCCAACCTCAGTCATTACAGTCTGGAGAGCTATTGGCTTTCATGTGAAATCGTCCTTAGTGGTTGTTGAGGGCAAAATGAATACTCGACAACATGTGGACCAGCTTGTCAATCAAGGGGTTGTCTCTCTGATGGCAACTGTTGCAAATGGGATGATTCAGCAGGACAATGCCAACTTTCACACTGCAGGCATTCCCAGGGAAGCTCTCCAAGACATTAAGCTTTTACAGGGGCCTGCCATGCGTCCAGACTCCAAGCTTTTTTGAACATGTGTGGAACATGATGAGTAGACGCCTGAACAATTCACCTCAGACAACCCAAACTGCAGAAAAACTGCCCTCATGGTGCAGCAGCACGGGTCGCAAGTCCGCAGACCGTGGTCTTTGGTCTTACTGGCTCCTTACCATAAAACGTTCAGTAACGCATTGCTGCTCATGGTGGGCACACCCTGTATTGACCTGAATCCACATGTGCACTCAGAGGAACCTCAATGTGTTATCATTGCACCACTCAATTCACATCCGTCTGCCATGCACACTTGGGGCTTTGTAGGCACACTCCTTCATGGTGTTGCAATTTCCTCTTTCCCTAGTATATTTTGATTAAAGTAGTAGTAAGCCGAGATTATTGGGGTGTCCAATTTAAAACCTGGTTACCTGTTTAGGTAGGTTAATAGATAGCATGACAATGCTACAAAGTAAACTCTCCTCTAAAAAGCCTCATACTCTGTACTACTACTAAATCTTGAGGCTCTATGCAACCCTACCTATGTCACTGCTATATAGGCATCCTTGTCCAATAAACAATTTTCTCATTTATATCCTAACTCACCGTCTGAAGCAAGCTCTCAGTCGAGCTTAACTGACGTTTCTTCTCCTCAAGCATCTTCTCAAGGTCAACAATCTTCTCAGTCTGTACCTCTATCTGTTCTGAAAGGACCGTTACTTGCAGCTGTAAGGAATCCTTGTCGGCTTCAAGCCGGTGCACACGCTCTTCTACATCACCCGGGCTCTGCAATCATAAATAACACCCAAGGTTAATAAAATGACTACTTCTGAATAACAATACAGCATGCTCGATATAAGTTCCATCTGAAGCACACACACTCTTGCATGCCAATAGAAAGCACAAAAAGCATACATGCATCTCCCACAGAGCAAAATTTCATCACATATTTGTCCCATAGAAAAACAGAGTCAGATATTTACATACACATAACTCTGTTAAACCACAAACCGCAATGATTTTGAGGGTGGAGAAAATACATTTTTTAATTGCTTAAACTCATTGAGAGTACAGCCCACAATGTTTGTACATACACTGCTCTTAGCTTTCTGTCTTATGTCACACAAATAAGTGTGGATCCCAACGTAATTTTCCTTAACAATCTTTTAAGTGTTGTTACTGACCCCATTTTAGGGGCTTACAATATCTTTCTTCGCCACCATAAGACCTATCTGCATCAGTGCGACGTAAAACAGGTAGAAAAAAAAAACAATATCTTTGGTCATTAGGACCTTGTACTTGTGTGTTTGTAGAACCAGTATGATAACTTGTATTAATGTGGTGCCCATGGGATATTTGGGACAAAGATTGGGAAAGGTCCAAGATTTGGAATAATAACTAATTTGTGGAGTAATATGTGAATTATTCATCTGTGAAGGAATTCTGATTTCAATTCATTCAAGATGTCCTGGCATATGACTTCCAAACAGGAATACGGTTCACAGTACACTGAAGAACTTGCATACCACTGGGTCCATTCTTAATGAGCATGATAAAAGACATGCTCAGAATAATCAACTGCTGCTATGTCCTGGAATTAAATCACTCATCTTTGGTTTCCAGTCTTATGATGGAGTGTACGTTAGCACATTTGGCTATGAAAGGGGGTCTTCTTTAATAATAATAAAAAGTATGTATATTGAAAAAATAATTATTGCACACTGCTTCACTTGGACACAATTAATTGCACTAATACATGCAGATTTTTGGTTTAAAGGGTGCAGCCATGGAGGCAATTTAGATACAGCCCTAGTATTTGCATGGTGGCAAAACTGAAACGCCAAGGAAAGCTGTCAGAGAGTATGGTTTGAACCCACCATCTTACGAATGCAAGCTTACAACTATACGACCTGTAGTGGATAGCCAAGTCACTCGTAAGAGACCAAATTTGTTGGATCACTTATTATAGCATAAATTGAGGTTTTCCATGTCCTCGTAAAAGAAAAATATGTCCAGCTCTTGCAAGCATTCCTGAAATTTATAGCTGATAAATATTTACATGGAAATTGCCAATCACAAAAATATTTTGTCTATTTAATAGGAAAGTGAAGCACAAGATTTAGAGAGATGATTTTTATCTGAAGGATAAAGATCTTGTTTTTCTCTTTAAGACAGCAATCACAACTTCTATGAAAAAATTCTGGAAATTATATAATTCAGAGCTAGATAAAGGAGCAGGATGTCTCTCCCTAGCACCAGGCCATGGAAAATTGAACAACATACTGTAATAAGGGTGTGTATTCATTACTGCTGGCTAATTATCAAATAACGCTTCAACATTAAATAAAGTACAGGGTCTTTAATTTAAAATTGTGCAAGGTAGGTGCAATGATAGTCATATAGTTACTACATTCATTTTGGCAGTGTAATTTTTGTATGAATGTTTTTAGTATATAGAATGTTGCTTAAAAGGTGATGTTCACATTAGAATGTGTTTCCATTGTGGAGTAATATGTAAATTATTCATCTGTCAAGGAATCTGTATTTCAATGCATTCAAGATTTCCTGGCATATGACTTCCAAACACGAATACAATTCACAATAAACTGAAGAACTTGCATATCATTGGGTCCATTCTTAATAGAAAGAAAATTATAAAATGAATTGTGTTAACATAACAAAACGTTGATGAAATAGCTCCCTTGGAAAGTAGCCCCCCTAAATTTCTATTGCTGGCTAGATCCCCCAATTTAAATCTCTATGATTATTACATGTAGGGGATGTTGAAAGGAAAATTGTATGGTAACAAGAGAATATCTGTCAAGTTATACCAAACATCTCACAGTGTCTGCAATCTGTTTAGGAGATGCCAAGTGTCCAAGAGCTGAAGGATGCCACTTAAGCATCTCCTTTAATGCCACAATTCTTCATATTAGCATTAACAAAAATATTTAAAAAAATGAGAAACAATAATAAACCTAATGATCCAGGGCAGTTAATCACGTTTGTTGTACTGAGAGATGAGCATCACAGTAGAATCTTAGTTTGATGCCATATGGAACGTTCAGCATTCCATACCAATAACAATGTTGTTATTCCAAATTTTAGAAAACCTGTAAAAAAATTACTAAACTGTCAGCTTTCCACTACTCCAGTATATATTTCTTTTAATATTTCAACTGCAAAATTTTAGGAACTGATATGAAACACAGTAATAAAGGCAATGATAAACAAAGTTGAATTTCAGTACCGGAATTCAAATATGTACATGTTCTCAGCTATAGAAATGACAATATAAAGCATCTTCAGTAAAGGAGAAGAAATCCGTACTGCAAATCAAATTTTTCATAATACCATAAAGCACAAAGTACAGGTGATTGCATCAGTTTACAATACTCACCAAACATAACAATGAGATGAATGTTATAAACTATTCAAGTCTTCCAGTCTTAAGGTTAGTAAGCATTAGTAAGAAAAGAAATACTTTCCAGCATTACATTCTAGTCTAGAGTTATTAAGCAGCAAAGGATGAGTCCAAATAAGAAATTCCTCCCATTGACAATATGCATGAACAGTTAATACAGCTTTCAGTGAGCCATATAACAAAGGAGATGAAAATACAGTTCAGCTTTTAATCAGCCTTGACTGAGTACAGAAGAAAAGAATGTCAGACAAGTAGCTAATATGAAGAGTGACAAACATAACCAGGAAAATTAACTCTGGACTCATAATATTAAAACATACCTTCATAAATTATTTCATTTTCTGATTTTTATTACAAATAAATCTTCTCTATCTGTACTCAACGTAAGCTGAAAAGTAAACCTGCCTTCTTTATGAAACAAGCAACATTCTAATGAACACTCATTGGTTATAAAGCCACATCGCAGTAAGTGGCTAACCTTGTAGTGTGGAGTGGGATAGTCCCAGCGACACTGGGGACGGCAGGGGCAGCAGGTATCCCACGCCACACAAGAGCGACGACAGCAGTGATTATGATAACAAGGGGCTGGTGGGGGGCAGCAGCAATGCTCCCGCACCCGATGCCGATCCCCGGAGTTTTTGTTGCCGTCTGCGAGAGGTGGTGGCTTGGGAGGTGGCTTGACTGGTGTATCACGCTGGCTCTCAACAGGACTAGACGAGCGAACCCATTGGAAGTCATCATTGCAGCCAGTCGTGCTGTGGTCTGAGTCGCCAACAAAATTAACACTACCCTCTTGTCAAATTCTAAACTGTGATTGGTGTCTTAGAACTAGCAATATATGTACATATATGGAGAGGGACAGGAGGAGATCATGTAACTTTAAAAATGGGGAAGAGTAACAAGAAGCCACTTCTTCACCACTCTGGAAGTGTGAAAATACTGTGTTTCATTGTTAAACCTTCACACTATCATGCTGTCCATTTCATTACTAGGATGCAGTAGAGAATACAACAAGAGCATATTTTCCTAACATGTTTAAGGGAACTGAGTTTGAGCAGAAACTGGAAACACTGTATTTATTGACATATTCCACATCAGTAATTATATCTGCTTTGCTTGCAAAATTCTGAACAATTCATACTAGAAATGTTCATGTGGATAATTCAGTACAGCAAAAGAAGTGCAAACTTTGTTAATACTTACAGTTTGCTTGTTTTAGTTCCAAATGTTTCAATTATCACTAGCCACTGGTAACCTGCCAGTATGAATACTACTTTATCTGTTAATGTTTAAGTTATTTCAATACAACAATACAAATTATATTAATACCTCAGGACAGGAAGAAGAACACTTCATTATTGTACTGCACTAAATTAGTTCTGTAACGAACACTTCTACCATACATTGCCACTAAATAATACAAATTTCAATACGAGGCTTATGGTGTAGTGGTAGCATTTCGGCCTCCTGTCCAGAGGCTCGAAGTTCGATTTTTGGCTTGTCTAAGAATGTTCATGCTGCTCTGTGGATTGGAACAAGGTATCAATCAACTTCACAAGGTCAACTGAGGAACTGTTCGACATGAAAGGTACAGACTTCGAATTGAAAGCAAAGAATGCAGCTGAGGCGTTAATATGCAGACCGCATGACTCTACAATATCCTACAGGCCATCAGGCTGGGCAGTGATCATCATAGTAGTCTACAGATTTTTAAAGGGCTGTATGGGCCACGAGTTGGTTGGTTTGGTTTCAACAATGAAATGCTTCCATGTACGTACATGATCATGGGCTAAACTATATATTCAGTACAATTACTCAAAATTTCATTATTAACATTTCAGAAAATTCTCAGCTTCCTCCTGATTCATTCTCTCATATATGTACAATGAAACAATACTTAATACTTAGATGTCCACCTAAACAATGAAGCTGCAACTATCAACACAATATCAGCACACGTAGATTCGCAATTTCTCCATGAAGTCACCAGGAACTGAATCCCCTTAATGCGGTATGAGCAGAGTATTTATCTTCACATCAGTAATTATAACCGCTTTGCTTGTCAAATTCTGAACAGTTCATACTAGAAATTTTCATGTGGATAATTCAGTACAGAAAAAGAAGTGCAAACTATGTTAATACGTACAATTTGGTTTAGGTCACACCGACACAGATAGGTTTTATGGTGAAAATGAGACAGGAAAGGGCTAGGAGTGGAATACTTAATATTTATAAATAGGAAAATACACACAAACTAGTGAGGGCAGAGGAACCAAAAGAAAGGAAAGACTAGGACAAATATATATTTCTTGTTAGTTGTCTAAGGTCACATTAACACATCGAAAGTTATCGGCGATGCAAGGATAGGAAAGGGCTAGGACTGGGAAGGTTGGGGCCATGGTTTTTAATAAAGTTACAGCCTGGAGTGAAAATGGAAACAGTAGAAGATCATATTCAGAACTGCTGCCCGCTGACGGTAGGATTCAAACCCACCAAGCTCACGCCTATGCAATCCGAATCATATAGCCAATAAGTCTGAATACCTGTTGCACAGGAAATTCCAAATGGTGCCCACCCTGTCAATACCATAGTTGGTTCTTGTGCTACAGGTATTCAGATTGATTGTAGTTAGTCAATACAAATCAATATAGACCATAAAAATTGTCAAATTAATAAATTCCATGTAGCCAGCTTGATTGGTAAGGACAAATATGAAAATGTAAATGGACCAGGACATACTCCACATCTTTATAAACGGCTGTCCCATCATCAGATCCGTTCTTGTAGATCTAGTTTTTTCTCAGTCCCTGAAGAGCTTGTTTCTGTTTGCCATTTTCGTCAAGAGGGTAAGCATCCATACTCAATGAAGGAGCCATTCTTCAGTATTCTTCCTTTTACAAGAAGAAAGTGTAAGAGGAGAAAGCAGCATAAACATAAGAGAAAGGAAAAGTAGAAACGAGCTCATGAGGGGCTGAGGAAAACTTGCAAGAACTGAGATTCATGAGGAGAGAGCTTATCCAAGAAGACGGCAATGTATGAAGATGTGTTCAACCTGGTCCTTTCGTATTTTCTCGTATTTCTCTCCATACTGACAATGACGACGATTGTTGTTGTTGTTGTTGTTGTTCTTCTAAAGGGCCAAATATTGAGGTCATTGTCCTCACCCTCTCCTCTCTGTTGCATCCTGTGCCTATACCAGCCTGTCATTGTCTTTCCTTTTTTTAATGTTCATTCTCTACTTCTGAGCCTTTTATCTGTTATGACTTACATTTGTTCACTTATAAGTTTTGCTCCCATTACTTATAACACTTTTCAGCTGAGATTATCACATTACAAACAGCAGGTCAAGAATGATACTGGTAGTGGTTGTTGTTTCAATTAATAAAACAACAGGATCTTATGAGAGAAGAATTTTTTTTGAAGTAATGATATTACATTGGCATAGAACAAATTATGATTACCAAATGCTAAAGAATCAAATTTAAATAAATTATGAAAGAATGCTCAAAAAATGAATGAAAAAATAAAACAGTGAAGTAGCAATGTAGAAGTAATAACCAGTATATGATTATAATCAAGACGGTTAATGTAGACAACACAGAATTTGATTATAAAGACATGGTTGATAACAAAGGGGTAGAGGATATAAGTTATTACATATTACAGACAGATGGTATAAAAATGAAATAATGCTCTAAAAGTGATGTTCTAGAAGAAAAATTGGAAATGAATATACATAATATGTATTTCCTCGCCAATTACAGTATTTTCCTGGGGAATTAACATGAGAAATCAACTAAACTAATATAAAATTAATAAAATGAACTGAGTATTCAAAATCACACATGCCTATTTATCTTTTTTACTACCACAAAGGATGAAATTAATGAATTCTATGATTATATATGTAAGTCACTTAATTCTAAAAAACTTCTAAAAAATGTAATTCCCTTTCCCTTGAAAATAGTATGTATTAACTGGACGATATTGTAGCTAGACTTATTGAAATGCATTTCTTTCACTGTATATCCTTCATATATTTCATAGTTCATAGCTAGGCCCTCTGGTTATGTACTAACTGTCTGATGCAAGCACATAAATATCAAGGTAATAAAATTTATCTCTGAGTGCACAAGTAGAAATTTAAGTTACATTCTGCTCCATCTCTCAATGTGTTATTGAAGTAACTCTCAAGAAGCATCTGTAGTTCAATGACACACAGTGTAGGTGCAGTCAACTATCATCAAGACTCATCAGTTAAGTGTTCGATTTTCTCTTAGTTCCCTTTGAAAGGTCAGTTTCCATTCATACTGTAGTTTGTGGGCAGTACTGCTTTTATTGTCTATGTTAGGAATAAGAACAACCTCCAAACCAATAAATCATATAAAGAAGATCAACATATTCAACCTTTTATAGATCAAATTCTGCATGATTTACAACAAAAGATAAGACAAAACTATTTAAACCTATTAAAGCTCATTTAATTGTTTATAACACTGGAACTATTAACATGTTCTAAAGGATTTCCTGCAGATAGTTGTACCCATACAAAAGTCAATGCTAGTTCTTACCTTCAAAGATAGTTAAAGAGATCTTTCTGTCGAAGGCTCTTTATGACCAACATGGAATCAATTAAGAAATGATAAATAAACTGATGACATAACAGGTAAATGACCCCAGTGTCAGACTCCTTGAAACAACTGTTATTGTCATTATCAAATGGCAAATGTCTCCTTCAATAGCAAAGGTGATGCTAACATTGAATCACACTGAATTTATTCAAAGGGGCTCAATATAAGCTGGTCACAGTAATATATAGCAAATTAAAATACAGAGATTTGTTCAGCTGGAGGGTTGTGTTATTCTTGTTACCTCAAAAACACCATTATTACATTGGCAAAATGGGAAAGTGTTACACCCAGATAGTGTGGCAGGAAATGTATGAAACTTGACTTAAAATACCCTAGTATGAAGGGTACATAATAATAAAGAATTAGAGCATTATAAGGGCTTAGTGTGAAACTAACGTAACTACAAAAAACAACACTTGTAGGTTTTTACACCAGTCAATAGCAAATTTGTTCCTCCAAACAGTCTTGTATATTAATACAATGTAACTACAAAACATGATGGTATATTTCATGTGAAATAAACATACTGCCTGTTGGAAATTTTATAGTGCATAAAACTTGGACATTTTAATGTGAAAGAAACATATGTACCCAATACCATCATTTCTACATGTCAGTTACATAAACAGATGAGAAAGAGGATATGTGTAGTGATAACAGTGAAGAAGTCTGGCTCCATGGCTGAATGGTTAGCGTGCTGGCCTTTGGTCACAGGAGTCCCGGGTTCGATTCCCGGCAGGATCAGGAATTTTAACCATCATTGGTTAATTCTGCTGGCTCGGGGGCTGGGTATATGTGTCGTGTTCATCATCATTTCATCTGCATCATGATGCACAGGTCGCCTATGGGTGTCAAATCAAAAGATCTGCACCTCGTGAGCCGAACATGTCCTCAGATACTCTTGGTACTAAAAGCCATACACCATTTCATTTCAGTGAAGAAGATAGTTTTTAAAAGTTGTAAACAGTTATGTAATAGATTGAGTGAATGATGTACTGATGATAGCTTCCTTCCAGGTAAAATATTCCAGAGTTAAAATAGTCCCCAATTCAGATCTCTAGTTGGTGACTACACGAGAGGGGCAATTATCAGGAAAATGAATACTGACATTCTGCGAGTTAAAGCATGGAATATTAGAAGTTTGAATCACTGAAGAAGGTTAGAGAGTATGAAAAGGGAAATGGACAGAGTAAAGTGAGTAGTTGGGATAAATGAAGTATGTTGGTAGGAAGAGCAGGATTTTTGGCCACGTGACTAGAGAATTACCAACACAAAAACAAACAGGGGAAATGAATAAGAAAATAGGACAATAGATAAGCTACTATGACTAGCATAGTGAACAGAATATTGTTGTCAAGATAGACACTAAGCCAATATTCACTAATATAGTACAGGTCTATATGCCTACTAGTTCAGCAGATGATGAAGAAATCAAAATAATATATGAAGAGATAGAAGACCGAGTACAATACGTAAAAAGAGACGAGAATCTTATTATGATGGGAGACAGGAATGCAGTGGTATAGCCAAGGAAGAGAATGCAGTAGGAGAATTCGGGCTGAGACTAAGGTATGAACGCAGAATCACCTGGTAAAATTCTGCACCAATCATAATTTAGTCCTTGTTAATCCTTGGGTCAAACACCACAAGCGATGGTTGTATATGTAGACAAGACCTGGAAACACTTGAAGGTATCACACAGAAGGGCAACGCCACTTGAAGTCTGTCAAATTGTGCGAATGGCAGTTACTGGCAGATGGGCAACTTCAGAAGGGATTTGAAGAGTGATTACAGCCGTAAACCCATTGGTAAATAGCATTCTGGTTCCCTTGAAATGTGTTCCATTAACACAAATTCACTGTCAATAAATGCTAACCTGGTGTACTACAAGACGCAACTGCACCTGGGAAAACGTGATAAATGGCAACATATCCATCAGCATGTAGGAGAGAAGACCCACCCTGGTGTGATTATAAAATGCTACACGAGCCTAAGCAATCAATTGACAGCAGGATTGACCTGGTAGTTGTTCAAGGCACAACAACTGCCCAAGTATGTGAGTAAGGTGGTCAAAAGTCATCTCCGTACAGGCCATGAAGGTCCTTGGAGGGGTGGAAGGTACAGGCTTCCACTATCCGTAACCTCAGCACTTGAGTGGTTAGCTCTATGCCCGGCCGCCTTTGCCTCCAGAAATCAACCTGGTACTCATTTTTGGTGTAGGCTGAGTGAACCTCAGGGCCATGTGCACCTCCGGAAGTGGAAATCTTGTTTCTTAAATTTTACGCCTTCCTGACAGGGATTCGAACCCACGTCTGTCCGGGCGAACCGAGCACGCCTTTACCGCCTCGACCAGGCAGCCCCTGAGTAAGGTGGTACCGACTATTATTTTACCCTGATATAGATGTTGATTCCCATAGGGAATCTGAAATATTTGTCCTGAATGAGCAAATTTATAATACCACGAGGGCGAAACGCTGGCAACCAAGAATGAGCTAGCTGGAAAATTTATAATGTCCAATAACGGACCATTTATATTGGTATTATTATTTTACCCTTTATGTCTACCATCTTAAACTGTATCTTACAACAGAATAATGCTTGTACTCATACTGCTGCCATCACAAAACAATCCTTACAAGGTGTCAATGACAATGTCTTCGCCTCTGCGATACCCAGACTAACCCAAATAGAACATGTTTGAGATGCCATGGGTAGATGCATTGTATTTCAAGGTCACCCAGTCCAAACCATTTAAGAAACGACATTATGACGCCCCAAAAGACTACAGTAGAGGGACATACACCAGCAAGACACTTCAACAATTTTTTATTCAATGACTGCAAGACTCCAATAGTGTATATCTGTTCATTTTTGCTATGGGCTTTACGTCGCACCGACACAGATAGGTCTTATGGCGACGAGGGGATAGGAAAGGCCTAGGAGTTGGAAGGAAGCGGCCGTGGCCTTAATTAAGGTACAGCCCCAGCATTTGCCTGGTGTGAAAATGGGAAACCACGGAAAACCATTTTCAGAGCTGCCGATAGTGGGATTCGAACCTACTATCTCCCGGATGCAAGCTCACAGCCGCGCGCCTCTACGCGCACGACCAACTCGCCCGGTATATATCTGTTCATGGCTGCTATACTATGCAATGAAACATCTAAGAATAAAACGAAAGCAAAGCGATCTCCATACAGGCCATAAAGGCTCTTGGAAGAGTGCAAGTTCAAGGCTTCCACAATTTGTACCGTTGGCACTATCGTGTCCCCATACTGAGGTGGTGCAGTTCTTTTCAGGCCCACCCCAATGGAGGTGAGCTGCATGTACCATTTTAACCACTACCAGCCGTCCTACCATTCTTAAATCTCTGGCAGTACCGGGAATTGAACCCAGGCCTCCGAGGACATCAACTAATCGTGCTAACTGTTACGCTAAAGAGACGGACACCTTGGCACTAACTGTGATAAGAGTGGTTAGTTATATGCTTGTTCACCTTTGCCCTTGGGAATTTACCTCATAATCACTTGTGAATAAATTTTGTTTCTAAATTTTTGACTTCCTTCCTGATCTTTTTACTTCTAGGTGAACCGAAAATGTCTTCATCACCACGACTAGGCAGCCCCTTCTGAAGTGTGTATCATACAGGAACATTGTGGTGTGATTCAGTTTTTTTTTTTTTAATTCATTCTTACTAATATCATGTATAAATCTCTCACATTTCATTAAATTCACCTATTTCTGTCTGGAGATAATATTTTCTGTTTCTGCCAGTTTAACACACTAAATTGTCCTGTTCTATATGTTGGATAGTAGCTGCACAGAATTGTAAGCCAAATACTAAAATTCTTAACTAAAATAATGTAGAGAGAAAATGTGAAAGAGATAATCAAAGTGTAATTCATAACAATAACATACCTCACAAGAGATATGTGCAGTACAGGAATGGTCATTAATATCTAAGTAAGGCATGATAACACCCATATCACACAGATTTTTTTTTTATATAAATGAAGGAGATTGCTCAGACACAATTAAATATTAAGCAGGCTTTGATTACCAGAAATTCAAATCAAAATCATTTTATTTACAAATGAGGTGTCTACCTCAGTGGCAAATGATACACACAAGTACATTATTATCAAGCACTAAATTTTAATTTAAAAAAAAAAAGAAATTTTCTAAAATACAGTATTATACAATTTACACTGACAATTTTTCTATTAAACACACAGCTCATCCTTAATAAATGTATATCATTTACAAAACACTACTCATATGTTTTGTACTTACACACATAATCAACTTATATACAGCATGTAGAATCACTTCAAATAATACTATACAACTGTTACGAGATATAAATTTACATTTTTAAAAAACTTATTTTGGTACCATACCTAACATGCATAATGACATGCTGCGTCTTAACCAGAGCCTCTTTTGCCACCGCTTTTCAGAGTTCCTGAAGGGCCTTCACAGCTACCGTAGCAGTCCCTATACAATAACCTGCACAGGTCTAATGCCCCCCAACATTTCATTTTTCTCTGTTGCTGTTTATTTTATTCTTGAATATCTGTACAGATTTTGGGAAAGGTTCTAACACTTCCCCTGGTAAAATGTTCCACTCCTTCATGCCCTTCCCAATGAATGAAAATTTACCCCAATTGCTTCTGCTAAAATCCTGTCTAATTTTAAAATACTTGTGGTCAGCCCTGTCAATATAATTATTTTCCAACTGAAGCTTCTCACAGATTTCCCCCCCCAATGCTTTCTCTCCTGTATAGGCTCTATATAATCCTTGAAGTCTAGATTTCTCCCTTCTGTTCCTTAAAGCTTCCCATCCAAGTTTCTCTAACATTTCTGATACATTACTTTTTTTTCCTAAAATCCCCTGTTACAAATCTTGCTGCTTTCCTCTGCACACCATCTATTTCTTTTATTAGGTATTCCCAGTGAGGATCCCAAACACTTTTTTCATATTCCAATAATGGACAATCATACCTAAGTAACTTTCTTATTTCTTTGTTGCATCTTTTAATGAGCCCCATTATAAAATGTAATGATCTATATGCTTTTCCAACAATGTCACCAACGTGACCTTTCCAGTGCAAATTACTTTCAAATCTCACACCTGAGTAGTTGCACTTGCCATCTTTTGCACACAGTTCAGTTCCCTCACCAAGAAATCTTTATCCCAGTTGTACTTTACAATAACAAATCATTTACTTTAGCATAATCACAATTTTATTAATACAGCTCAACACCATCTTCAAAACAACAACCAAGAAACTACGTAACACAAATGGAACAAAACAATGCCTTTCCTCTGCCAGAAATCAATTACTTGAATAAGATATAACTTGCGTTCTCCACATTCTCCCACCTTGCAAATGGCAGTTTTGCAACACATCCACAAACTGAAATGAACATTCTGAAAATTATAGCCTTACACTGCACTCATAGATGTGAGCCACAAATAAGTCTAGTCTCTTGAGTGGTCGAACAGCTCTACCACAGCAAATCTTGAATTCACTCTCTTTTTCAGATGCAGTCACTACTGGGAGCATCCTCACTGATTGCTGCCTCACCTCTTTCATGTTGTGAAGTGTTGGTAAAATCCTTCTTCTCTAGACAGTCGCTGTACTGGATGAAGCAAGACACCTGTTAATGTCTTAATCCTAACCAGACGAGTCAATGTTGTCCTTTCCAGGTAAGAGCTCCACCACTCTTCCTACGGGTCTTGTCTTTGATCTCCACCAATACAGTGTTTTCAACTTGGAGGGATCCATGTTGCTTTTGGCTCCGTGATCAAGAAATCCCAAGTATTCTTGGTTGAAGCGATTTCTAAGACTCTTTTACAGGTCATTATCCTCTCTCGAACAGCTTGTAGATAACGCCATTTGTCGTTCAAACTGCAGGATTGAATATGGCCTACGTTGGTTACATCATTACTCTCTAGGTTCTATAGGAACATGGAGGGCATAGTGGCATGAGTTCATCTTCTTCAGAAACATAAGTTAGAGGTCAGTTGTTCATCAGATTCTGACAATCGCATAAAAGAGTGCACATTTCTTTATAATTTAGGCAAGCTTTGCCCAGATCATGATATAGCAAATCCTTTAAAATCTGGATAAGTCTTTCCTGCAATCCTCCCCACCAGGCTGCAGTGGGAGGGTTCAGCTTCCATATCATTTTCAGAAGACTTCTCTATTTCAGTCAAATCCAATTGTTCCAGGACCCTACGAAGTCCAGTGAAATTCATCCCATTGTCAGAACAAATGGTATTCACACTTCCTCTTCTTGCTACAAATCTGTGTAGAGTTTGGACATAAACTACCATATTAAGTGAAGTCATCAACTCCAGATATACAGCCCGATAAAACACACAAGTGAAAATTACAATCCACCCCTTTTCTGCACCTTGTAGAAATACAGAGCCTGCTAAGTCTGTACCAGTGATCTGGAAAGTACTCGATACCTTGATTTGATCCTGTGGTAATGGAGAGCAAGGTACTTCAAAAGCTTTAGCAGAGTTACGACAACAGATCACACATCTCTGAACAACTGCTGCCACTGTTCTTCTCCCTCTAAGAATCCAAACCCTTTGGTGCAACAAAACATGTAGTGTGTGTGTCCCAGCATGATTATGAAAGTAATTAAATTATTTAATCATCCTTTCAACCATTACATGTCTTGATCGAAGTACAATATTGGATAGGTATACTCTGAAGTGTCACCAGAATGAATGATTTCATGCCATGAATTCCTTCGTTATTTGCAAACCCCTGCAGATTCTTTAATTGCTCCTTTCTTTCTTTTTCATAAAGTGTTTCACCCTGGATAAGAAAAAAAGGCTTCTTCTCAGCATATAAAAAATTCTTTGCCACCAATTTCTGTAGATACACGATCTCTATGATTACTTTGCCTGAATCTCAAAATCCACGCAACAGTCCTAATGATTTTAATGTATCCAGAGAATTGTGAGCTAGGTTGCAGTAAAATAGTTTTCACAACAGTGTTCTTGGCAGTTACAACTGTTATCCTTCTTTCCCTGTTGACTTCTTCCAATACTGGTTCAGGACATTTAGAGACCCATTCTTCTTCTTTACTTTTAAGCCAAGAGGGGACCTCCCACCATCGGGATCTCCAAAGCTGTGCTGGTGAACATCCTCTAGACACCAGGTCCGCTGGGTGAGACTGCTTGGAATGTGCCTCAATGAACCAGCCCTACGGTACTTGTGAATTTCCTTTACCCAATTCTCAACAAACACAGACCAATGCCCTTTGTTTTCTATCCAAGATAAAACTATTGTTGAATAGGACCAAAACACTGTGTGTATGTTATCCCAATGTAAGCATAAAAGGCTCAACCAAGACATCCTAACTCCAAGGAGTGCCACCCATCAGTTCGAGGTGAAGTAGTGTTAGTTCTTTGAGAGGTGCCACTCTAGATTTAGCCATCAAAAGACTCAGTTTGATTTCATTTTCATCTTCTGTCCTCAGAAATATACAACAACCAAACGCCTTTTTGCTGGCATCAACAAATACATGTAATGAGGTGTAATTCAGGAAAATCCTTCTAGGTATCCGGCAATCATGTAGGTATTGTAGTTGCCAGTTCCACTGACGGAATTCTTCACAAATATCTTCTGGTAAAACTTCATCCCATCTTATCTTCCTTTTCCACGTCTTCTATAGAATGAGTTTGGGAATAAGTGTTACTGGAGCCAAAAATCCAACCGGAACAAATATTTTCTGCATGCTGGGGAGTACCACCCTCTGGGTTACCAAACCTGAAGTTGACCTCAAGGTCAATGAGGTTTGTTGGTCCAGGTTTGAGGCACTTATTTAAGGAATTACCATTTCTGTCCTTGTTGGAAGCATCAAACACTGACCTGATCTTTGTAGTGCCACTGTCTTTCAGCACTGCTCGGTGAGGCAGATTATGTGTAGGTCCATTCAGAACCTTGATTTCAATGCCTTCAACGATTCCCTGGTTTACCCATTCTTTAAACACCTCATCATAATCCCGAAATTTCTGCATTCCTCGTACCTTTCTTGAAGTGCTCAACAATTGTTTCCAAATAACTACACGATTTGTTTCCAGAGAAGTTCAACCATCAATCCATGGTAGTTTAACAATGTAGTCTCCAGATGCTTCTTCTCTCTTCACAGTCTTATCGAAGAACATCCTTTTTGATCGGTTCGCCAGGATGTTTTATACCCGTAGCTTCCCACAAATCTGCTACGGTACTCTTGTTGACTGAATCAATGTAAGTAGGGTGTAAGACAAGGCAGTTTGTGAGGCGATCTCAGAAGGGTTCAAAAGTGTCCACCCCATAAAAGTTCTCACAGCCACCAGATTCTTGTTTACATGTACAAAGTCAGGTGTGAATATCTGGGCCCAGACATCAGACAATACCTGTCACTGTATGTCACTTGCACTGTTATCATCACATCGTCCAACATCAGTAAGTTCAACTCCCTTATCCTATAGTAAATTAAACAAGTCAGCATCATGAACTAGGGGAGCACTACCACAAATAGAATCAGAGCCTAACACTCATTGTAACCACACATCTGTTTTCTTCGTTCATAACCAACACAGTTATTTGATAGGACTCAACGCAAACAGGTGCCGTTTCCATTCCTCCAAATAATTCTTGACTACCGCTTAATACTCGTCGTTCGGTCATTATTGTTCTAATTTAACCTAATGTTGAAATTGCATAAATAACAGATTTGTTGAATTTGAGTGAGGCAGAGTTGGTTTCAGATGTTTAATAGCAGTGTCCGTTTCATTTCTATAAAGATCATTAGAACCTGCACATACAATCACAGAGTCAGGTTTCGTCCATTTTCTCATTGTTCGCGAACTCTTGCCGTTGTCACAGAAGTAGTAGCACCAGGATATACACTATCTTAAAATGCCCCGACACTAGCGATGGGTCGACCAGTTCATTCGTATGAGCTACTTCACTCATTCTCACTCTTTACTGTGAATCAGTGAAATGAAGTGGTTCGTTCATTAAGTAATGAAGGCTGGCGAAGGTGCTCGTTACGGTACGTCATTCAACAGCGGGACATTAATAAAAAAAAAAAAAAAAAAAAAAAAAAAGCAGGCGAAGTACTCTGCGTTGTCATAGTTACCTCCATGTGCGGTGCGGCATATCACCCTTTCATACAGGCTGAGAGTTGAATAAAACATGTAGGCCTAATGCAATTCAATAAACTATGATCCGTTCCTAAGCTCGTGCTAATAATTCCAGCATTTAAGACAGAACACGTAATTGTCGATAAATATGAATTTCATATTCACCAAAATCATCAGTTTCGGACAATAACCTCAACAAATCTACATGTTAAATACAGAATAGAACTGTACAACTAGCCACTGATTAACTTACAAGAAAGAGAAACAAACAACGAAAATAATATTCAGAAAACAAACACGTAAAAACATAAAGCAGAAACGACTAACACAGCACCACTCCGAATATCACAAATGCGACTGAGAGCAAGCCAAGCCACGTGGCGATAGCTTCCTTAAATGTGGCATCGCTGTTACCGTTGCCTTAGCAACAGACGATTTTCGAGCAGCGTTAGTCAACTTTTTCTCGCCGGTGGCGCTAAACTTCAGACTCAAATTCTCGTGGGCCTCAGTATAACGTGAAGATGCTTCATAAAGAAACCATCTTCATAAAATACCCTGTTTTAACTGCTTCAGACGTGGCAGCTTCGTTCTATGGAGCATGGAATAAACCAGAGCATAAGGTAGCTTCAGCTGAAACTGCTCCGACTGCCTGCTAAACTACTTTGCCGTTACGAAACCTCTCACTGCAATGCACACCCGCAAGTTGGTAGCCTTGGTATGGTCGTGATCTACACGACATCTATACTGTACATAAACAGTCGTATGTTGAAAACTCTATTTAGAAGGTGCGAAATTTGATTGTACGAATGGGATCACTTCTCTGATTTTGGGAAAGTAATTGACTGGCAATTGAACATACCTATACATAAATAGTTCCCAGATTCTACAAGTTTTAATAACGCAGATTGTTCTTGCATGGATATTTATCCCCTGTCAACATCATTAGCAATTATGAATATACCTAACCTCAATTTTCATTGATAACACCTTTCATAACAATTATAAATGCGTTCAGCAAGTAGCCTATACAAAGGACACTAGGAAAGTTTTGCAATGTGAGTGAACGCTTTAGACTTTTTCAAAATAATTTCCACCACACTCAATACACTTCTCCATATGTCGAAACCAGTCACTGAACCAACTCTGGCACTTTTCTTCGGTTACATTTTCACACTCTTTTTCCCATGCTGCCAGAAGCTCCTCGTCGGATTCAAAACGCCGCCCTTTCAGCTTCATCTTCACTTCTGGGAAGAGTGTGAAGTCACATGGGGCAAGATCAGGACTGTATGGAGGGTGATCAAGCACAGTCAGCCCTGATCTGGTAAGAAAATCCATTGTTACATTAGCACGATGTGCTGGAGCATTGTCGTGATGCAAGAGCCAAGTGTTGAGCCATGACCTTGGACGGAGCTGCTTGAGAGCCTGGATGACCTGAGGCAGACAAGTCTCACTGTACCAGTTCGCAGTAACTGTCCTTTGTGTTTCTAGCACAACCCGAGTCAGGATGCCCTGCTTAGTGAAGAATACTGCAATCATCCTTTTCTTCAATGGCCTTGACTTTCGGACAGTCACAGGAGTACCCTAATCGTCAAACAGCAACAGCTTGTTCTGGGATTTTGTTGGGACATCGTAATAATAAAGCCAAATTTCGTCACCTGTAACGATGCTATTGACGTTACGCGAAGTCCCATTTTCAAACTGTTTTAGCTTTTCTCGGCACCATTTCACTCGATGTGCCCTTTGTTCCTCTGAAAGTGAATGGGGCATCCAAAGGGAACAAACCTTTCTAACATGGGGATGGTCGTGTAGAATTGAATGTATAGCTGCTGCAGGGATGTGGAGGGTCTCTTCTACCTGCCGATATGTCAACCGCCTATCTTGCTGCAACATTTTCCTCACAGTTTCAATGTTTTCCTCAGTCACGGATTCAGACAGTCGCCCAGAACGAGGATCGTCTTCAACCCCAAAATTTCCCCTCTGGAACTCTTTGTACCAGCGGAAAATTGTTGTCCGTTGTGGACAGTCTTTCCCCAGCACAGGAGTCATTTCCTCCAGGCACTGGTCAACAGTTAATCCACGAGCAAAATTGTAGCGGATATTTGCGCGAAATTCACCTTTAGACCACACTGACATCTTAACTTGATTTCAATCCCACTGCTTGGTAACAACTGATGTGAAGGTCGCGCCTTTCTGTCTTCTAGACCGATTTCACCCCTCACCATAACAGGGGTGTCCAGCCAACAATTTGTGCGTATTGCAAAACTTTCCTAGTGCCCTTTGTATAATCAGTCATGCCGATTAACAAGAGTGTACGAGTTGGAAAAAATATATGGGAATAATAAGACTGAGGTAAAATAACTGATATAAACAGCTTAATCTTTCTGCAATGTCACCGTTACTTATAAAAGAGGTTATTATATTATTTTATCGTATTCTCATAGTTAGACTGGATAACATATAATATATTTTTTGTATAATCTGCCGGAGGATACGTTTATATCAAGAGCTTATTTCTTTGTATGTACTGATTTCACTAGCCAATTTTTACAATGTACAGAAACATCATAATTTTGTATCACTATATACGCTTAAGGTATTTTTAGGGAGAAAAATTTTGCTGTCCATAAGTTTTATTTGTAGCAACATCTTGAGGAAGGCCGGGGAGGAAGTATCTGGATTCCGTGATGGACAGGCTGAATTTGAAAAAATATGGTGACCTGAAACGCTCAGCAGAGGAGAGACAAATGTGGTTGCAGCGACATGGCCTTGCCTTTAGGATATGAACGAAGAATAAATGAATGATGAATGAATCTTTCACAACTTTCCCTGGTAGTATTTTACACTTTCCTGCTTCATTATCGTATGTACAAATATAAAAACACACTTTTACTGTTTTTTCTGTGTTCTTGAGGGAACCTAAAGATGTAAACTACATTCACTCCTAACCTCATTTTTTAAACTTTCATACAAGTAGCACTTTTCACAAGCATTATAATCCAATGTCAATTCAGAGGGATCACTCAGTTTATCCAATAATCCCAATTTTGTCATTTAAAGTACATGTACATTTTTGTTTAGTATAAATCAAATCGTAAATCTTTCCGGATAAAATAGCATTGAGCATTTAATATGCACGATGGAAATTAAATAACCGTAATTGCGAAGAAGTCTCAATGCTCTGCTACCATCAGTTCACAAACAGCAGAAAGCAGAAGCAGACACAATCTCAAGCAAAGGGTTGCAATAGCTCTACCAACGAGGGAAGGAGACTGCTTCTCGAAGCTGCATCGCGGACAAAGCAGTAGCAGGTTGAAGCTGCTTCAAGAAAAAATCAGTTTATCCCATCCCTAGTTTACAGTGTCTCACTCAGTCAATAAAGCTTCATAGTACTTAATAATATTACCAACAGATGGCAGAGCTACGTAATTATGGACACCGAATGGCGTACCCGCTTACAACATCTAGATGATGGTTGATAGGGACAAGAAAAATATAAACAGAGAAGCCTGTCTCATATAAAGAAGGAAATACGTATAAGAACACAGATGACAGGTGGGATGGACCTGGGAGTGAAGGGGCAATGAATGGAAGAAAGCGAGTGAACGAGCAACAAACGAATCGAATGAGTTGTGAATGTTATGAAGTGTGAGAACTGTGAAGTGTTTGCACTACCAGTTCACTGAAACTGAGGAGTTAGTTCACATTTCATAGGAATGAAGCGTTCATTTTGAACGACTCAATGACGAGCTACCCATCACTACCAGACAATATATTCCCGCTTAATTTTCGCGGCAAGTCCTCTGCCGTAACTGCCACTATAAATATGCACTGAAGGTCCTACTTGTTTCCTTTTCACTAGGTCTATTGCGAACTACATCACTATCACCAAAATTATCATCCCTGCTATGCTATACACTGAATATATTTGACGTCGAAATTATATTATCTCGTGGTGACATAACCTCTATTCGTTTCTGCTGGCCTTGCTTATACCTATTAGGAACTTCCTTTCACTGATTACGCTCGTCTAGTTCCCTTTGTAAGTTCCTATGCCTATCTAATAATTTGCCATTGCTTTCCGGTAGCATTCTAATCACTTTATCTTTCGTCATAAGTTCCGACTGAAGTCGCCTAACCTCGTCATTCGCTTTGCTTAAAACAGAATTCGTGAGCACGCAAATACACACCCATGAATCTTCGTTTTCTTCCTTATTACTTCCAGATATGCATTCCAAATGGTACTAAACCTGAAATACACTACACTGAATATCGTTTTTAATACGTTTCCTGTCCATACCACACTTCACATTATAAAATTTGCACAAAAAACCGGAGCAATACACAGACATATTCGACTCGACCGACGCCATTTACACTCATATTAAGGGAAGTGTTGGGATGAATATGATCAATAAAAGGAAATTTAAACAAAATGATTGATTTCTCAGAAAATGATCTATAAAATCACAAACGTGTTTCTTAATCAATTATTAAGTAACTTAATTTAGTCAGTTTTTGACAAATCGAGAACAACTTGACCAAAGAATGTGTGAACACTGAGCAGAACTCTATTTGTAAAATACACTGTTTAATTTTATGGACACTAGAACCTTTCACCTTCATTCTACTTGCTTCCTAGACATGAGGCAAGTACCTGCAGCAGATCCATGGGTTCCTGCGGGCTCATCAGATGATGAGGATGACAAATCTGAGGTAGAGCTGGTGCTTCCCGACCATGTGGCTCCATACTTGAGAGTAGACTCGTCATCGGGGCTGGACTCATCCCCACCTGCTGGCATAACCGCATCACTTCGTGACCACCTAGAACCTCAGCTAGGTACTTACCCACAATTATTCATGTTTCTATCATTACTATGCTACTACAGCTAATAGTGAAAATGGACGATCACTGAAACGAGGAAAGAGGTGTGGTCCTCACGTAACGGGCATTAAAATCCTTTCACTATGATACAAAAGAAAAAAGAGAAAGTGAGTGATACGAGAGTGCACTCAGGACAGCCATTTCATTGGTGAATCAATATACTCCCTAACAACATCATACAAGAATCCAAATACGACTAGTATACGATGCATGTTCTTTCAGATAAGACAGAATATGTGCATGACCTCTCATCCATTATAATAAGCATCAACTGGTATGAGATAATGGTGGTGTTAAAGACTACGTCACAAGAGCATACAGCGACGGAATATATCCATAGTATTGTATGTATATCCAGGCATTCCAATTTAATGAAACTCTACATAAAACAACAGCAATGATGAAGTCCGTAACTGAATATAAATACCGGTAGCAAAATGAGAATACGTAAGATGTGAATGTCACCCTCAGTGTTTAGTGGCATGCCCTCCTGCTGAAGCACAATGAGAGTTTTACACAACTTTTATGTGATTTTGCAACAGATTTTTCGGATGATACAGTCCACCTAAAGTATCCAATAAAGAATTGCCACTTCTACCATCTGAGTCATTCAGCCAGGCAAAGATAGTCTGGATTGATTGTATTTTGGTGCAGCCAATGGACTTCTTGCTACTACAAGTGAACAGTGGCGAAGCTTACTATGAGACATTGAAACAGTGTCCACCCCAGAAAACGAGAGAATAATGTATTTTGAAAGTTCAAAATTCCACTTAAGAATATTTCCATAACACATAGTATTATTTTGCATATATTTCTACATCTCGTCGGTTTACTGAAGCAGCATTCAACGCTTTGAAACCACTGACCGCTACAACAGTGCCTCTAGTCGGCCGCCGCAATGTGCTGGCCGGTGTTGGTGAGATGTTTCCCAAAACGACTCAGCCACAGGATAACAGAACACGGCAAGTTAGTAGGAGGCGCATGCGCAACAGCGAAAGCATAAAGCTCCGTGCGTATAGCAATGTGCTGCTGCGGGTGGAAATTACGAGAACTACTTAGGGGCACCTTCATCAACAGCTGACCATAAGAAGCTGGAATATGTGTGACGTTTACATAAATATATTCAATCATTTTACAGCGGCCCTCTATCGCTGAATCCCTGTCTATGTTTATGTCTAAAGCCATCATTAGAATCTAAGAATACATTCCCTATGTGTTGATCCGCTCATGTTTGTGATGTAAATAGCCACCGTGATGGATTACACCTACGAGAGGAGTAGAACCTTGTGTCCCTGTTCAAGTTCTTTCCCAAGTTCTGTTTTGTTTTGCTTTTTGCACAGTATATGATACCAACGTATGTTTTTTCATCTAATTTCTTATCTCCCCCCGCCCCCAACTTTACTATGAATATATCATCCTTCATAGTTTTGGCTTTACTCGATAAAACCAAATACAGTAGAGACAATACACGACACTGAGCGAGATATCGAGGGACAGCTATTGGAGCTCACTCTAGCGGATAGACCTGAACGGTACTGATTCTGTCATAAGAGCACGTGTATTTTTGTGTGAAGTTTTTGGTGTTATTTATGCGTTTTCAGTGAGTTGACATAATTAAATAGTAGCGTGTGTCATTCCTTGATATCTCCTCTCAACATGAGGGGAAAGGTATGTGCTGTGTTTGGCTGCAGTAATTACGAAGTAGAGAAAAATGCGCGGTCGTTCTTCAAGTTCCCTCGTGACAAGAACATGTAAGTAATATTGTGTTTGCATATATATTCTTCCAGTGACAGAGATTTTTATAGTACTTCATAATCTTCTGACCTGCTCGACCCATGTTTTAACGGGCTTAAAATATAATACGCATATTTTATTGTATAGTGCAGCAGTTAACCTACAATACCGATGTGTTGTAGGTGTGATCTGTGGTTTTGAAATGTCACAGAAGCGATTTGGATAAAGTGTACAAGAAAGAAGGGACGCTACGCTTGTATAAGAATTATAAGATCTGTTCAGATCATTTCCAGGCCAGTGACTTTAGAAATCCTCGACAATACAGCCAAGGGTATGTAACATTTTTGCTCTAATTGTACGTACATATTCCTTAAAGCATCACTATCGACAACATTTTCATACTTTTCTTTCTTTATCCCTCTTCTCAGATTAAAGCCGGGATTTTATAGATTATCTTCCTGTTAGTAGGCTTCATGTTAGGAGGAAAATTGTCCAGCTATTAAATGTTAATTCGCCGGGCTGAGTGGCTCAGACGGCTAAGGCGCTGGCCTTCTGACCCCAACTTGGCAGGTTCGATCCTGACTCAGTCCGGTGGTATTTGAAGGTGCTCAAATACATCAGCCTCGTGTCGATAGATTTATTGGCACGTAAAAGAACTCCTGCGGGACTAAATTACGGCACCTCGGCGTCTCCGAAATCCGTAAAAGAGTAGTTAGTGGGACAAAAAACATTATTAAATGTTAATTCATTGCATCATATGTGTAAGGAATATCTTTCTGTTAGTAGGCTTCATGTTAAGAGGAAAATCGTCCAGCTATTAAATGTTAATTCCTTGCATCATATGTGTAAGGTATGTGCCGATATTTTTATTGACAAGTGTTTTAATGTGATGATACAATGTTTTTAAATGAGAAAAAAGACAAATCCAACCGTAAGAGTTCAGGCTGGAATGCTAAAGCTAAAAAAGTAATGCATAAATGAAAGATCAAGCCATTTCACACCAGTCCATTTCACTTCTTGTTTATATGTCTAATTTCAGTCTTTGAATAATAACCTTTTAAATAATTCTTCATTCATTTATCCAGAATTGCTTTAGCAAACTTCGAAGTTAATATCTCAATAACACTTTCTTTCTAGACGTAATTTATTTATCCATTTCCGTATATACATTTCCATTCATATTTGAATTTAGCGCGATTTGTACAGGTCAAGTCACTAGGAGCGCCACCGTCGAATTGTCTCCTATTTTAGCAAGGCGAAATCCGTAAGTGTCGTGTATTGTCTCTACTGTATTTGATAAAACGACAAGTGGCTGGGTATAACGCAAAGGCGGAACCCAATAAATAAATTAAGAAGGAAAATAAGTAGAAGAAGAAAAACATTTTACAATGCTGTTTTCAGATGATTATTTTAATGCCATAAAGTTCGTGCAGAACTATATGCCTGTTGTTGGCTGCATTAATAGATACTGTGATACAAAGGTTTTCTTCACGACCTCATGAAATGCATTTGGAAAGACGGTGGATCATAGCAAGTAAATCGCAAGAAGGAATTCGGAATTTATACATTTTTATTACCGGTAATACAAAATAACTCCTTACAACATGTATTTTAACCATTTTACAAATAGGTCAACAATTAGAAACAATTATAGCAATGTTATATTTGCAAAGCGAGCTGCAGTAGGTCATCTTTTTAAGAGCACACACATCATAATAGATACACATTGTATTGTATTGCCACCACCTTAATTATAGCCAGTATAATAATAATAATAATAATAATAATAATAATAATAATAATAATAATAATAATAATAATAATAATATACAGTACTGTACTACAGACCAAAGTGTGAAATTTTATAGTATTCCGTTACAACCCAACTAAATGGATTTGGAAAGGCAATAGGCCTCCATTACGCAATATTAATAGCTCAGAGAAATACCGTATTTTTTAATTTATTTATTTAATTATTAGATACAGCCTATGGAGGGCCATTTTACAATAATAATAATAATAATAATAATAATAATAATAATAATAATAATAATAATAATAATAATAATAATAATAATAAGTTTAAATAAGTATAAAAGATAACAAAGGTATAAACAACAATAATTAACAATTTTAACAGTAACAATGTAACAACAATGACAACGGTAACTGACAAGTGTCGGTAAATTCATGATCTCGTCTCGAGGTGGTGCATTTCTTTTCAAACACACCCCTAATGGAAATGAGCTGCATGCACAGTTGCAACCATATACCAGTTTCTGGCAGTGTCATGATTCAAGCCCGGGTCCCCGAGGAAGGCAGCTAGTACCGCTAACCGTTATATTACAGAGGTGGACTTTATCACATTATAAATACAGCCACATAATATAATCACTTATCGGCAACTAATTTTTGATAGAGTACATGCGGTTTTAATATCAGGAATTTCAATAGGTCCAACACCAAGCCTGAGCCTTTTTATCAGAAAAAGTTCCTCTACTCTCTTCCCCCTGTTGGAGTTCTCTTTCCCTACGTTTGAGATGCGAGGTCGAGATCATTCACACGGTCGATCAGTAGACTACGCGAGGTGATATGTCCTGAGCAAAATGCATAAACAACAGCTGAAATGTGGTGAAATATGGTTACATTTCATGGAAACAACTATTCGCCTTCATGAAAAAAATATTGTTTCCAAGGCCTTCCTTAGAAAACATGGTTATGTTTAAAACTAATTAAAATTAAAATTTAAAATTAATCGCCTCCCTAGCAGCATTAACCTACGCTAACATGATGTATTAGAAATAGACCAAGGATATTTTTCTGAAGACAGCATTGCTGAATGTGTATATGAACACTAATCTCGTTATCACCACTACTAATGCACAAATTACTAAGTTGCCTCTATCGTGAAATGGTAGGATATCTAGGGAACCAATATTTCTTTTAGATCACATTTGTAATTATTGCTCTGTTGCTATTTTCTTGTAAATTTATTACATGACCACTTTCTGCAAGTTTGGAATGATGTGGCCTATTGTTGTTGCATAAAACGCTCTGAAATCCCATTGTTATTATTTAGTCGTCCATAGCAGCACGCGGTGAAACGACAGCGGATATGTGCGCGGAGAAACCCATTAACTTGCAATGTTCGCCACTCGCAGCGCAGCGGTGCATTTCTCCCAACAGCGCATGGAACGTTCGCTTCAACGTCTCTCGCTGCTCAATCCAACCTCCAGCTAGTTCGTTGCTCTGTGTAGCCCCTCGCATCTCTCGCGCTTTGTTCATTTTGTACGGCACGGGCTGTTGTGATTGCGTTACATAGTATTATATGTAAATGTGCTATGATACTATGACATTTTACTTTTCTTCCAGTGCAGTAATCAGGCTTAGAAATGTGCGATTTAAACACACTTGACCTTATTGACATTTTATTAATTTAAAAACTTCCCAAACTAACGTACGAAGAGAAATGCGAACTGAGAAATAAGAGACCTACTGCTAATCTAATTTTAAGTCAGCAAGATGTAAAATAGTCTGAAATGTCAAATCTTAATTTTACTCGAAATATAACAACTGATTGACGGAAAGCACCAAAAAGAAACACACTCTAGAGCTGTGTTTGTCTTCTTTTTGATGGCGAAGCTGCATGAAGCAAAGAGGGTATTGTGACTGCAAATATCTTTGAAAGAAAACCATGGAACATCAAAAATCACGATAGCATCTAAGGAACGGGAAGATTTCACGTACTAGGCCGAGGTCGAAGAGACCATGTACATTCTGTAAGCTCGCGCATTGCTGTTCATCATTATGAAAAAGGGGCTGAAAACAGAATGATTCTGGGCCGTCTTGTCTAGGTTGTCACTTTGCTTAGCAAACAGGAAAATTTCCTTCGTGATTAGCGTGTGGATGAAAATTCAACACCCAAGGGAAATTACTGTATCTGGCTGGAGCTAATGAATTTACTCGCTCAATAATAACATGAACTCAAGAGAACATTTACAAAGCAATGGTGCGTTTAGAAGGAGATCTAAGTTGGTACCATTCAGAATGATATAATTGAATGTATGACGCATGTGTTTCAGGAAACCACAAGGAAGGAGGTGCAAAGGCTCAGTTTATTTATGTTCAAGAGGACGACACAACTGACGTTTCATGCAAGGCTCAAGTGAGCATCATATTTCGATACGCAATCGATGATAAAACTGAAGAAATATTTATCGGTTTTTTCGATGCTTCCAAATATAGAAGTGCAGCAAATATATTATCCCAGATTAGTCTATATTAGAAAACGCGAAAAACAGGGAGCAAGTTAGTCTACCAGGTGTACGATTGCGGGTGACCGTAAATGCGTACAGCGTATCATAAAAGCAGACACCCCAAAGCACTGCTATGCACACAGAATGAATCTAGTGCTTCTTTACGGTTCGAAGCAAATAAAACCAGCTAAGCTTTTTATTAGTAACCTCATATGTTTCACTTGTTTCTTCTTAGTAGGCCTAGTAAAAGAAGTGAGCTTCTCTATGAACAAGGTTTCAGACTTTCTCATCACAGTGATACTAGGAGGAATTATCACTCTCGAGCTGCATCAACGATAAAAGTGCATTTCCAAGAACTTAATAAAGGAGTAAATTGTGCCACTGAAGATGAAGGCAGCAACTGAGATTAAGATTCTACCAACTCTGCATACGGCCTTGCAAACAAATTAGGATATTGAAATGTTGTTTCCTAGCTTTGCTTCTTCAAGAAAGTAATCCGGTTCATAGATAATATGTTCAACATTATTCAGGTCAAAGGGTCATCTGAAATAAACTGTGTAAAACGCACCATTGTTGCATGCTGTACAGAAGCCCGTCAGATAAATGACAACAAAACATATGATGAATAAAGTACCCAAAAATTATGTTATTTCTCAGACAAAATATTCGCTTCATTTAGAGCGCTTACTGACTTAGATTCCAATATTTCGAGAAAATTGACTTTGTTGAACTTTTAAATAAAAAAATTAAGCCCGTGTCCTCATCCCAATATGGTGCAGCTCTTTTGAGGCACGTACCCAATGGGACCTGCACGAATCATTTTAACCACACACCAGCCCTCTAGCCAGTCTTACATCTCTGACAGTACCTGGAATCGAATCCAGGCCTCCGAAGACGGGAGTTAATAACGCTAACCGTTATGCTATGAAGGTAGACTGCTTCCAAACAAGAACATATTTGCAGTATATAGGGCAATCTTTCCTCAGAACAAGTTCATTTAGTTGTTTGTTGAAAGACTGTTAGAGCACGAACTAATTACTCAATTTACTCCAGTTCTAAAGAGCGTATGTCACCGAATTGACTTTTGAAATTCATTTTCCGCAATGATCTTGAGACACGGCTTGCCGGGCTGAGTGACTCAGAAACCCAAGTTGGCAGGTTCGATCCTGGCTCAGTCCGGTGGTATTTGAGGATGCTCAAATACGTCAGCCCCTGTTGGTAGCTTTACCACCACGTAAAAGAACTCCCACGGGAAAACATTCCGGCACCTCGGCGTCTCCGAAAACCGTTAAAGTAGTTATTAGGACGTAAAAACCAATAATATTATTATTATCACCAAAGACGGCTTACGAAGTTTCTACACCTTACTTTAAGCTTCACTCTGACAACTGTTTCTAGTGAACGCAACATGAATGCTTTAAAACGAATAACATTTCTGAGATATTCCATGAATAATGGAAGACTGTTCTTTGGCCAGTGCGAAGACACGGCTTTCTGAGTTGGCGAGTCACCTGAACTTTAAGGAGCGCTTTACTGATGTTTTTGTAGACGAGAATGATCGACGTATTGAACTATACAGTAGTATTTAGGAGAGATGACCATGTCACAAGTTTGCCTGAAGTACTTGCATTGTCTATAGTGATTTTTTTTTTCAAAGAGTATTATTAGTAACAGCAGAAAATATGCAATGTCTACCCTTACTCGAAATGCACGCTTCGCCGCTGCAAGTGAATACAGTATACACTGACTGACAGAGCAAATGCAACACCAAGAAGGAGTGGTCAGAACTTTATGCCTATTGCAGGGTAGACTGACGTCACTGAGGTATGCTCATGATGTGAAATGCGCCGCTGTGCTGCGCACGTAGCGAACGATAAATGGGACACGGCGTTGGCGAATGGCCCACTTCATACCGTGATTTCTCAGCCGACAGTCATTGTAGAACGTGTTGTCGTGTGCCACAGGACACGTGTATAGCTAAGAATGCCAGGCCGCCGTCAACGGAGGCATTTCTAGCAGACAGACGACTTTACGAGGGGTATGGTGATCGGGCTGAGAAGGGCAGGTTGGTCGCTTCGTCAAATCGCAGCCGATACCCATAGGGATGTGTCCACGGTGCAGCGCCTGTGGCGAAGATGGTTGGCGCAGGGACATGTGGCACGTGCGAGGGGTCCAGGCGCAGCCCGAGTGACGTCAGCACGCGAGGATCGGCGCATCCGCCGCCAAGCGGTGGCAGCCCCGCACGCCACGTCAACCGCCATTCTTCAGCATGTGCAAGACACCCTGGCTGTTCCAATATCGACCAGAACAATTTCCCGTCGACTGGTTGAAGGAGGCCTGCACTCCCGGCGTCCGCTCAGAAGACTACCATTGACTCCACAGCATAGACGTGCACGCCTGGCATGGTGCCGGGCTAGAGCGACTTGGATGAGGGAATGGCGGAACGTCGTGTTCTCCGATAAGTCACGCTTCTGTTCTGTCAGTGATAGTCACCGCAGACGAGTGTGGCGTCAGCGTGGAGAAAGGTCAAATCCGGCAGTAACTGTGGAGCGCCCTACCGCTAGACAACGCGGCATCATGGTTTGGGGCGCTATTGCGTATGATTCCACGTCACCTCTAGTGCGTATTCAAGGCACGTTAAATGCCCACCGCTACGTGCAGCATGTGCTGCGGCCGGTGGCACTCCCGTACCTTCAGGGGCTGCCCAATGCTCTGTTTCAGCAGGATAATGCCCGCCCACACACTGCTCGCATCTCCCAACAGGCTCTACGAGGTGTACAGATGCTTCCGTGGACAGCGTACTCTCCGGATCTCTCACCAATCGAACACGTGTGGGATCTCATTGGACGCCGTTTGCAAACTCTGCCCCAGCCTCGTACGGACGACCAACTGTGGCAAATGGTTGACAGAGAATGGAGAACCATCCCTCAGGACACCATCCGCACTCTTATTGACTCTGTACCTCGACGTGTTTCTGCGTGCATCGCCGCTCGCGGTGGTCCTACATCCTACTGAGTCGATGCTGTGCGCATTGTGTAACCTGCATATCGGTTTGAAATAAACATCAATTATTCGTCCGTGCCGTCTCTGTTTTTTCCCCAACTTTCATCCCTTTCGAACCACTCCTCCTTGGTGTTGCATTTGCTCTGTCAGTCAGTGTATTATAAAGCAACTAGTGTTGACTGCGTGTCAGCAGTCCAGCTGGAATTACTAGCTAGTCCTTCTGTTTATCTTATCAATGGATATCTGTCACTAAGGAAAATGTAGTAGTAGTAGTAGTAGTAGTAGTAGTAGTAGTAGTAGTAGTAGTAGTTATGTTAATGTTTCTAGAGAGGGTATATGACAAAGTACCGAGAGAAAAGATGTTCGGCGTACTGGGGGACTATGCGATTTCCCCCCACCCATGGCACTACAGCCCTTGATGGGAGACCGCCGCTCAGCCCGAAGGCCTGCAGATTGCGAGGTGTCGTGTGGTCAGCACGACGAATCCTCTCGGCCGTTATTCTTGGCTTTCGAGACCGCTATGCGATTAAGGGTAGATTATTAAAAGCAATCAGATGGGCTGAGTGGCTCAGACGGTAGAGGCGCTGGCCTTCTGACCCCAACTTGGCAGGTTCGATCCTGGCTCAGTCCGGTGATATTTGAAGGTGCTCAAAAATATCAGCCTCGTGTCGATAGATATATTGGCATGTAAAAGAACTACTGAAGGACAAAATTCCGGCACCTTGGCGTCTCCGAAAACGGTCAAAAGTAGTCAGTGGGACGTAAAAGAAATAGCATTATTATTATTATTATTATTATTATTATTATTATTATTATTATTATTATTATTATTATTATTATTATTATTATTATTATTTAAAACTAATCAAAGGAATTTATGCTGACAATTGTGCTGCAGTGAGAATTGATGGTAGATTGCGTTCTTGGTTCACGGTACTTACAGGGATTAGACAAGGCTGTAATCCTTCACCTTTGTTGTTCATAGTTTACATGGATCATCTGCTGAAAGGTATTAAGTAGCAGGGAGGGATTCAGTTAGGTGAAAATATAGTAAGCAGCTTGGCCTAGGCTGACGACTTTGTCTTAATGGCAGATTGTGCCGAAAGTCTGCAGACTAATATCGTGGAACTTGAAAACAGGAGCAATGAGTATGGTATGAAAATTAGCCTTTCAAAGACTCAATTGATGTCAGTAAGTAAGAACTATGATCTATCAGCTTCATTGTCCGTATTGATGAATTAAGAATGCATTATTAGTAAGTAAGAAATCCAAGAGAACTGAACGTCAGATTGGGGATACAAATCTAGAACAGGTAGAGAATTTCAAGTATTGAGGATGTGTGTTCTCCCAGGATTGCAGCATAATAAGTGAGGTTGAATGAAGGTGCAGCAAAGCTAATGCAGTGAGCTCGCAGTTGCGATCAACAATATTCTGTAAGAAGGAAGTCAGTTCAGAAACTATCATTACATTGGCTGTTTTCAGACTAACTTTGCTTTACGGGGAGCGAAAGCTGGGTGGACTCAGGATATCTTATTGATAAATTAGAAGTAGCGAGAACGATCACTGGTAAAAACAGGTGGGAACAATGGCAGGAGGGTACTCGGAATGAGGAGATAAACGCTAGGTTAAAAATTAACTCAGTGGATGAAGCTGTATGCATAAACCAGCTTCGATGGTGGGGTCATGTGAGGCGAATGGAGGAGGATTGGTTACCTAGGAGAATAATTTACTCTGTTATGGAGAGTAAGAGAAGTAGAGGGAGACCAAGACGGTGGTGGTTAGACTCGGTATCTAACGATTTAAATATAAGAGGTATAGAACTAAACGAGGCCACAGAACTACTTACAAACATAGGATAGTGCCGCCGGTTAGTAAATTCACATAGGCTTGCAGACTGAACGCTAAAAGGCATAACGGTCTATAATGAAGATGCACTGTATGTATGTATGTATGTATGTATGTATGTATGTATGTATGTATGCATTAAATTATTATTTAGCCGTTGAAAGGATTTTAAAATAACTAATTGTTCATTTGCTAATACAGCTTCTTAATTGCATACAAACACTACCACTAAATCATTCTACATTCCTTACAAGCTACTCCTTACCGACCTGAATTCCTGTCCACCCTAATAACAAAGAAAATATACACTATGCCCCTCGAGTGCGGTTCACTGAAGGCAGCCAACTGAAGTTCAAAATAAATTTCTAAATTCTTCTATAAACTGAATGCTATATTATATTATACTACAATGACAACACAAATTCTAATGGATGTTGATCAGTTTGCAACGTTAAGCATTTGTATATAAATAAAAGTTTCAAAAATGCCAGAGGAAATTTTAGGGATTGGCGTTTGGAGCTTTTTGGACCCCTGGATCCCCCTCTCGAAATACGCCTGAACACGCAGATATAGCAAATCCAAGCACCGAGATTAATTAACTGTAGTGTGAAATTAATTTCCTCCCCCCATCACCTACATATTTTCCAAGAAAAGAACTGATTCATTTTATAAACCTAGCCTCAAAAAATGCCAGCCCCATGGTGTAGGGGTAGCGTGCCTGCCTCTTACCTGGAGGCCCCGGGTTCGATTCCCGGCAAGGTCAGGGATTTTTATCTGGATCTGAGAGCTGGCTCGAGGTCGACTTAGCCTATGTGATTACAATTCGAGGAGCCATCTGACGGTGAGATGGTGGCCCCGGTCTAGAAAGTCAAAAATAATGGCCGAGAGGATTGGTCGTGCTGTCAACAGGACACCCCATAATCTTGATGATGATGCTTGTTGTTTAAAGGGGTCTAACATTTAGGTCATCGACCCAACCCCCATAATCTGCAGGTCTTCGGGCTGAGCAGCGGTCGCTTCGTAGGCCAAGGACCTTCGAAGCTGTTGCGCCGTGGGGTTTGGTTTGGTTAAGCCTCAAAAATCAAGTCACACTATTACAATCGCAGTCGTATCTGCCACTGATAGGTTAGAATGGTGAGATTCGTTTCAATAAACTTCTTCATCTAGAGAATCATAGGCACTTTCTCCAGTGAATTTAAGACAGCTTTGAGTTTGATGCCTTGGCTAATTAGTCAGCGTCTCGGCCTTCGGACATCGGCAAACTCGCATTGTTTGACTGGCGGCTAAGGGTTTTACTGAACAGTGTGAAAATGCATAGTAAGTTAGCAAATTTTTGTTTTTGGCGCTACATTATACTCGCAAAGGCATCTACATACTATATTCTTTCAAATAGTTAATTGTTGTTATTATTAGTAGTATGCTGTGACAACTGAATTATCCTTCCGATAATCACGTAACAACATAATATGAGTGACAATAATAATAATAATAATAATAATAATAATAATAATAATAATAATAATAATAATAATAATGTGGTCAAACCAGAAGCCCTTTATTCATCAGAAACTCTTATAACTGGTAGCAGATCACAAATAAAAAAACATCGAAAGACAAGTGAGGAAACTTCTCAGGAAAATTCTAGGACCTAAATGCGAAAATGGTATTTGGATGAAAAGGAAACCAGGAAATCTATCCAAGTAACAGAAAAAAAACAGAGACACGATTACAAAAAGAAGATTAAAATTCTATGGCCACCTGATCAGCATGGATAACAATAGGCTAACAAATAAATATTAAATCTCGCAGTATCTCCAAAAAAAAATCACAGCTGGCTTACAGAAATAAACAAACATCTTCAGGAAATTGGTATAAATGAAGAAATCTTGCAAGACAGAAAAAAAAGAAATCAGAAATCTCATAAACAAACACAAATTTGCTCATCAACCTAAAAGACAAGCTACAGGATGGACGGAAGAACGCAAAAAGAAGAACAACGAAGGGATGAAGAGATTTTGGGAAGACAAGAAGAAACGTTGTGCTAAATAAGTTCACACACGCTCCTTAGTTGGGCATAACGAATAATAATAATAAAAATAAAAATAAAAATAATAATAATAATAATAATAATAATAATAATAATAATAATAATAATAATAATAATAATAATAATAATAGTTTCTACATCCCACTAACTACTTTTACGGTTTACGGCGACGCCGAGGTGCCGGAATTTAGTCCCGCACGTGTCCTTTTACGTGCAAGTAAATCTACCGACGCGAGGCTGACGTATCTGAGCACCTTCAAATACCACCGGATTGAGCCAGGTTCGAACCTGTCAAGTTGGCGTCAGACGGCCAGCGCCTCAACCGCCTGAGACACTAGCAGCCCGGCGAGTGACAAAAATAAATGCCCAAACTTAAGTGGGGCAGCATTTCATAAACTAGCTAACGATAAACGATAACTATGAATATTTGATAGACGAGTTCCTTACGGTCAAAGTGAGACGAAGACTTCTATGACTAGTGAGTTTATTTTCTTCTTTAAGGATATGAGGTTCCGAATACTCTAGTTTTGTGTAATTGTAAGTATTACTTGTACGGTGCACCATATTCTATACTTATTTCTGGTACTAGGCCACTGTTCATTTTTGCAGGGCGATGCTATAATTGTGCCTAGGGCACGGAAATATTAAATCCGCCATTCGCCAGAAGATCACTACGGATTGTACTTAGTGTAATAGTAATAGTAGTAGAAAGATGTAGAGAAACGCGCTTCTTCCCCAAAACCTTCTCAAGGAAACAGGTAGTCTACCGAGCAAGTGGCTGTGCGGTTTGGGTCACGTAGCTAACAGCTTGCATTCGGGAGATAGTGGGTTCGAGCCCCACTACCGGCAGCCCTGAAGTTGGTTCTCCATGGTTTCCCATTTTCACACCAGGCAAATGCTGGGGCTGTACCTTAATTAAGCCACGGCCGCTTTTTCCCTACTCCTAGCCCTTTCCTATCCCATCGTCGCCATAAGACCTATCTGTGTCGGTGCGACGTAAAACAGATTGCATAATAATAATAATAATAATAATAATAATAATAAAGGTAGTCTATTGATCAGGTGATTGCTATGAAATGTGTACACAGAGAGTAAAAATAAATAAGAGAAGCCTATTCTTCACTTTTCGTATTTATGTAAACATTTAAACTACTTTATTTCAGTGCGAGAAGAGAATACGATCGTTTCAGCCTTAAGAATAGACAGCAATACGTTTCAGAAAAATAAATAAAACTGGCATGTAACCAGCCAAACTCGACTATTAAGGGTTAAAAAGAGTTGCCCACAACTGAATTAACAACAAATTTTTTCCTTTGTATTTATTTTCTTTTCAATGCCAACACATCTGGAATAAATCATCAACAACAAATATTAACGAGCTCTGTACCTCGACACTGTCCAAATGTTATTGTGAATTTCCGGCCGAGCAGCAGCATTAGATACGTGGGCCGTACGTAAATACTGCATGCTCTATTACACCTGGCCTTTAAAAATGAATTGATGGAATAGATAATCACAGAATAAATGAGTTAATGGACATAAACACTTCATGCAAAAACAAATGTGCTCCAAAAAACGGGCAATGGTAGCCATTCGGAGCGCACTGGCGAGCAATTAACACGACGCATGCTAAAGGGCAACTAGTATGAGTATATGGTTCGATGGTCATCATGATTGGATATTTAAATTCTCCCTTGAAAACCCATTTCTCTAACATATAACCTATGAGCAGGAAGGTATAAGTTTCCACACAGTGGAAAATATTTCTTTTCTGACTACGCAAACAATAAAATAGAATATGCTAACATGGCAGCCAATGTCGATACTTCCAAGAGAACCGTCCGCCAGGTGGAATCGAATTACCAAAAAAAGACCTATTATATCTGTCTTGGTCTACATTCAAAATATTGGCTGCTGCGTGCTGAGTGTAACGAGAACCATGAGAGGCGGAAGAAGGGTGTGATACTAAACATGCTTTCGTCATGTCTAGATATTTACGTCTTCCCGTACAATTCCAAACTTCTATGGAAAATTGTTTTGATTCTGGACTGTCCACAGACTGTAAAGAGGATCACTGTATTACTGCCAGCTTTATCAAAAGCAAACACTGTAGACAATGTTTCTTCACCCATCACGATTTGGTTAACAACCTTATCTGTATTTCAGAGATTGGTGCATAGTTTTTGTCCCTTGTAATATATTAAATGTGTCCTAATTTAACTCGAAATGGGATATTTATACCTCAGTCATTTCTCTTGAACTAAACCAATCACAAGCAGTCATCAATGATCTGCATTTAGGGCTGTCGTCCATGTGGGAGATTCCCTATCAGTTGGTTACCTAGTCTTTTCTTAACTGATTACAAAGAAGCTGAAACATTTCGAATATCTCCCTTGGTAAATTATTCCAATTCCTCTACCTATAAACGAATATACAGTACTGTTTACCGTTCTACAACTTCTCACAGCTATCAAGTTATCCTTGCATCAGCAATGAACATTTTCGCAAAGACGTTATTTTACATCCTTTATCCCAATATGATGGGTCTAATTTGGTAATTCAATTACATTTCGGACGGTTCCTTTGTTAGACCCCACAGTTTACCCACAGTCGTGTTGGAGTCGGCCTTACAAGGGCTGCATGCACCATGTGTAACAGCCATATAACGATTTAACGATACATTATTATTATTATTATTATTATTATTATTATTATTATTATTATTATTATTATTATTATTAATCAAACAGTTATTCTAATTTTAATCGGGTTTTAAAAGGTTTATACTCTGGGGCAGAAACAACTAAATATAACATTTATTTTATATTTACTTTACGTCGCACCGACACTGATAAGTCCTATGCCGACGGTGGGATAGGAAAGGGCTGGAAGTTGGGAGGAAGAGACCGTGGCCTTAATTAATGTACACCGAGCTCGATAGCTGCAGTCGCTTAAGTGCGGCCAGTATCCAGTATTCGGGAGATAGTAGGTTGGAACCCCACTGTCGGCAGCCCTGAAAATGGTTTTCCGTGGTTTCCCATTTTCGCACCAGGCAAATGCTGGGGCTGTACCTTAATTAAGGCCACGGCCGCTTCCTTCCCACTCCTAGCCCTTCCCTGTCCCATCGTCGCCATAAGACCTATCTGTGTCGGCGCGACGTAAAGCAACTAGCAAAAAAAAAAAAAAAAAAAAAAAATTAATGTACCGCTGTATGTGCCTGGTGTGTAAATGGAAAACCACGGAAAAGCATCTTCAGGGCTCCCGACAGTGGGGTTCGAACCCACAATCTCCTGAATGCAAGCTGACTACGTGACTCAAATCGTGCAGTCACTTGCTCGGTAAAATATAACTTTAACTGAGCACTCATAATGTAGTAAAAGTAATAAAATAACCCCCTATACTGTATTTCATATGAATTTGGTGTACTGTTAACTAAACCAGATTAATGACGTAGCTGGCATGCAAAGCGCCGGCCCCGTGGTGTAGGGGTAGCGTGCCTGCCTCTCACCCGGAGGTCCCGGGTTCGATCTCCGGCCAGATCAGGGATTTTTACCTGGACCTGAGGGCTGGTTCGAGGTTCACTCAGCCTACATGATTAGAATTGAGGAGCTACCTGACGGTGAGATAGCGGCCCCGGTCTCGAAAGCCAAGAATAACGGCCGAGAGGATTCGTCGTGCTGACCACACGACACCTGGTAATCTGTAGGCCTTCTGGCTGAGCAGCGGTCGCTTGGTAGCCCAAGGCCCTTCAAGGGCTGTACTGCCATGGGTTCTTTTTGGCATGCAAAGAAATATGATATATTCAATATACTGTATGCACAAACTTACTTAATACATCTTCTGGTAAGTAAACAATAGATCACGTCAGATCAGCCTATTAAAGGTGTCTATCTACGGACTCTAGAGAAAAGAGGCCTCGAATACCATTATTGTTTTCCTCGATATGTATTCTATGTGTGTAAGTGGGCGGGGGGGGGGGGTTACGTCGCACTGAGACAGATAGGTCTTATGGCGACGATGGATAGGAAAAGGTTGGGAGTGGGAAGGAAGCGGCCGTGGCCTTAATTAAGGTACAGTCCCAGCATTTTCTTGCTGTGAAAATGGCAAACAACGGGAAACCATCATCAGGACTTTCGACAGTGGGATTCAAATTCACTATCTCCCGAATGCAAGCTGAAGGCTACGTGACTCAAACCACGCAGCCACTCGCTCGTTAGTTTTCTATGGTTTTCCAGTTCAGTCACTGGAAAATGATGGGATGGAGGCCTTTTCAACGCCACAGTCGCTTCTTCCCCAGCACCAGATTAAATCATTACGAATTAAAATACCACAGTAATATCATCAGACATAATTTGCACTCGTCTGAATTGCACACGATTGTTGTCCATGATGACCCAAGCTCTTAAAAATGAAACAAAAGACCAACAACAACGGTATTTCATTTGCGCCAGTATGTGAAATCTATACTCAGGAAGTTGTTAAGCGATATATATATATATATATATATATATATATATATATATATATATATATATATATATATAGACATGTTATTGTATGTACAAGTGAATCAGTAATTCGGAGACGAAATAGTTCTTACGGTTCAGACTAGAGTAATAGACAGTGAGTGTTCCCAGCTATGTGATTAAAGTCGTAACAGTGAGATTTTACCTTGACAATTCACATTTCGTCAGTCTGCCAAAATGTCATCATGCATGGAGTAAACTTTAAACTGGTGCGGAAATCACATCCTAAATGGCGGATAGAACACTTTCAAATGTTCCTTCCTGGCCTTTCTCCGAATTTATTGGGGTTAGCACTTGATGAGGATTTAGCCAAGTTTTACGGTCGGATGTCCTTCATGACGCTGATGGAAGTATTCTAGATTGCGTGTTTCTTCGGTAGTGTGGTGTGTTCTATGTAGATGAAGGGAAGTGAATAACCAGTCACCGAGTCAGAGGAATCAACCGTACGCAGTTCAAATCTCCGACACGGCCGAGAATCGAACACTGGACCCTTATTTTTTTAAATTTATTTAAATGACATTTGTTGGAACAACATTTCGTCATCCTCCGTGTACAAGGAACACTCACAGCACACGTACAAAAATATAAATTGTCAGCGCAAAGTACATAAAAGAATGAAAACCAAATCATCCACAGTCTTCAAGCAGAGAACACTACACTAATTTCTTTTACAGGAGAAGAAGGGAAGAACAAACAAAACACTGGCAACAATGCGAAGAGCACAAAGTCAAATTCTTATATCAGCGGTTCTCGAAAATTCCATCACAGCATTGAGAGTTTTCACCGTGCAACACCAAGGCGGCACTTGTAGATAGAAAGCGGCTTCGAGAAGCATTATAAAGGCCACACTTAATCAAACTCCTATACGATGGAGATATGAAAGGAATGATCCATGATTGAGCCCCATTAGGATAACTGAAACCGTTAGACCTCGTGACCGATGAAACTTATGATACCATGGCTTATGAGAGATGTTGGGTTGTACGAGAGCATTTATGCAGTTGAGATGTTTCCCATTCCGCATACCATTTGTAACGAATTTGTTGTCGAATAGTGGGAATAAAATCCATCCATGGGAGTTGCAGTGCTGTAAGGTAGCCCTTCCGATGCACCACGTTTGGCTAGTACGTCAGCTTATTCATTGCCAAAAACTCCACTATGTCCTTCGACCCATACAAATGCGATAGAGCAACCTGAAGAGTAGATGTTAAAAGCTCGCTGCGCAATGTCATACAAGCAACCATGCGTTTGGAGATTCAACTGGAGATGTTGTCATTTCTTCATAACACTTTGGGAGTCCGTAATGATGAGAGTGGAATCGAATCTCTTGTTTTGGTACTCGACCCTCTGAACTAAGTTTGAACTGAAGGCCGGTACGCTGACCACTCAGTCAAGGAACCGGACAGAACACAATCAAATCCTGCCTTCAAAATCAATTTCATTTCTGAAAGGATTGTTCACATTGTATAGATTCAGCTTGAAGAAATGTGTTGAATAAAGTTACTCTAAAGATAGGTACTTTATCTCACTGGTATTATACTCAAGTTTGATAATGTAATGTTGTCCCTTCTGTCATGGAAATTACAAATTTTAGAGCTAGATGAGTTACACCCTAAATTGCAAGGAGTTATCCTTAGCCCACTATCATGTGCTCTATACATAACAGAACTAGAAAACATTCTTGAACTACAGGTTAAATATTTTCGATATGTGGATGAATCAACGTGTCCTATGGGTGAGGGATGGTGCCCTACACCAGGTGTATGCATACGTTTTGCCGGTTTTTTGAGGTAAAGAAAACACGTAATTTTCAAGGGAAATTCACTTTTTGTTTATTCAAAGTATTGGACATCGGCTTCTACACACTTCGCCCATTTTTCAGTTAAGTTATGAATACCATGCAAGAAAAACTGCTTGTCTTTCGCGGCAAACCATTCGTCGTGCCATTTTCCAACTTCCTCGAAATCACTGGTTGTGCTGTGTGAGACGGCGCATTGTCGTGTAGCAAAACAACTTTGCCATGTCTTCTGGCCCATTCCGGTCGTCTTTCGATCAATGCGTGGTTTAAATTAATCACTTGTTGGTGACAGCGTTGTGCATTAACGGTTTCGCCAGGCTTTAAGAGTTCATAATACACAATACCACTGTTGTGGTCTACCAGAGCGCGCACTGTCCTTCACATTGAAATCACCACGTTTAAATTATTTGAAACTAAGTCTCACAAGTTCTAATCGATGGAGCGTGTTCACCATATGTTTCCACCAGCAAACGATGACTTTCCACAGCACATTTTTTTGATTAAATAAGAAAAGCAATGCGTGCCGCAAATGTTCTTTTTCGGGCACAAACGTCGAAATGATCACCGAACGATACAACACAGACGCTGGTGTTTGGCGGACTCAACTTGTGTGCGTTGGTAGGCTAATGTCAGACAAACAAACTGACCTATGTGTCAAATGCATACGCTGTGTACTGTTCGCTTCTTAGTGAAACCGGAAGAGACTTATGCATACACCTTGTACATACACGGCCTTTCTTGTCTGTCATATGAGGTGATTAAAGGATGGCGCCCTACCGGGCGATTTCGCCGTGCGGTTAGAGGCGCGCAGCTGTGAGCTAGCATCAGGGAGGTAGTGGGTTCGAACCCCACTGTCGGTAGCCCGGAAGACAGTTTTCCGTGGTTTCCCATTTTCACACCAGGCAAATGCTGGGGGCTGTACATACATTAATTAACGCCACGATCGCTTCCCTCCTACTCATTTCTTATCCCATCGTCGCCATAAAACATATCTGAGTCGGTGCGACGTAGGCTAAAGCAAAATTGTAAAAAAAGGACGACTTCCAGTAGTCCTCAAACTGGGGGGAGCGGGGTAGTAATCACGGGGTCGCTAACCGAGTTTGTCCTTGTTTCCACGTATTAACGTCCGGTTCCTCAATTTCATACTTCCTATTTGTTCTCTTCCAACCCCGTAGGTTTGAGAGGTATTTGCAGTGTTTCATATTCTCGCCTTTCATAGCCCTTCTATTTGTTTTGCCGATACATTCATTGTATATTCCTTTTTACCTTTAACTGGAGTTAACTGGGTGATTATTTCGATATTTTCCCCCTTCAAACAACAAACACCACCATCAATTCCCCCTTGTCGTTCTGGATGGATGGGATAGGCTGCGCGAAGCCGAATAAGCGAATTTTTACACCATAACCCTTATTTAGTTACAGCTATCGTACGATTAAAAGACGAACATAGCCTACGGTTATAACTTTCTGCGGCAGAAACAACTCCGAGATAAAGAGTTGAACACTGGCGATATATATGCTACTTTCCGCATGATAGTACAGTTTGAAGACGATAGCTAGCAACAATGAGAAGCGGAACATTACGTACTATATCAATTTAACCAGACACAGCAACGTTGGGAAACGCTCCTCCTCTATACTACAATGGGAAGCAATGACAAGTTGTACTGATGAGTATTATTCTTGTTGTTTAAATGGGTCTAACATCTAGGTCATCGGCCCCTAATGATGCAAGGTGGAAATAAATGACATGATAATTAAAACTTGTAAATGTATCCACTGACTCGAATTTAAGACGAATGATGATGAAAAATGATTATGAATTCAAAATGACCAATGGATCTAATTCGCAATGCCTCATTTTCTGATTAAATTATAGAATAAATAGATTACGGCAGAATAAGGCATTGCCTTTAAGTGCAGTCATAAAAACATATTAAAATACACAAATCAAAACAGAGCCAACGGAATAACTCGTAGTGAACAATAAAATAAAAACTAAGAGAAAATACTATACACTATAAAATAGACCACTATCCCTCATAAAACGAATGACGAGGTCTGTTGACAGCTCGTTATCTCGTAGGATGAGGGAGATGGTACTCGGAAGTTTTAGACTGCGGCACAGATGAGCTAGGTCCACGCACTCCTTAAGGATGTGTATCACGGTAAGATGACTGCCGCAAGCACACATCGGAGGGGCTTCTCCCTTCAGTAACGAGGAGTCCGTTGCTATATCGCGCCCGATCCGAAGACGACATAATATCACTGCTTCCCTACGAGAAGCCCGAAGGGAAGTCTTCCATTCCTTCGTAGTTCCTTTTATCGCTCTCAGCTTGTTTGGGAGAGTGATGACCTGCCACTCCATTTCCCAATGGGACATAACCAAATGTCTCAGCTGAGAGCGAATATCACTGGCTGGGACCTCGTAAGGCAACAGGGGCTATGTGACAGCCTCCTTGGCAGCCTTATCAGCTAACTCGTTTCCCTCTACACCCACGTGGCTTGGGAGCTACATGAACGTGATTCTGGTGCTAGCATCCCAACACCCGGCCAGCAGGTCCTGGATCCGCTGCACAAGAGTGAGCCGAGGGAATCATACATTAATAGATTGTAGGGAGTTCAAGGAGTCGGTACACAGCAGAATCGGCATCCATTGGACAGTGGGTACCGCAGAGCTTCAAAGATAGCATAGAGCTCTGCTGTGTACACACTACATGCTTCCAGTAGAGGAAAAAGAAACCTGTTATTGTCGATAACGAACGCACAGCCTACTTTCGCTTCTGCCCTTGAACCATCCGTATAAACTACTGAATCTGGATACCGGCTAACAACGGAGAGGAAAAGCCTCCGATAAATGGAGGGGCCGTATTCTCTTTTGGGCTATGTGCAGATCCAGGGTTATTTCAGGTCGTCATATTATCCACGGAAGTACCTCACTTGATCGTCTGATAAGACAAGGAACCGAAGGTACACCAAACAGTCTGTGACTGCTACCCAAGCGTATGCCAACCGGCTGCGTTGCTAGTGGATAAGCAGCGTACAGCCGACTATTTCCTTTGTGGAATACGCAGGGATAGCTTGGGTGAAGTGGCATCTGTCGCAAATTTGCAGCATAGGTCAATAATGTTTGTTGGCGCCTCAGGTGTAAAGGCGGCACACCAGATTCAGCGAGCAGGTTGGCAACGGTGCTTATACGGAAAGCTCCCGTTGCCAACCTAACTCCGCTGTGGTGGATGCTATTTAGTTTCGCAAGGTCGCTTAGCACTGCTGATCCATATGCTGCACTGCAGTAGTCTAACCTGGATAAAATATGTGCCCTATAGAAACGTAGGAGCACCGTGCTATCTACTCCCGCCTCGTAAATAGTATGCTAAGAAACTTCAAAATATTCAGCTTCTTAGCGCATTTGGCTTTTAACTAACGCACATGTGGCTCTCACGGTCATTTACTGTAGAAAAGGAGCCCAAGGAATCGGTGTCGACTGCAGGAAGAGCGACATCTTCTAAAGCTTAGGATGGAGGGGAAGAGTGCCCTTCCGGCAGAAGTGAACAACAGAGGTCTTTGCGGTTGAAAACCGAAAGCCATGTTCTGCAGTCCACTGTTCCACTGTCTTAATAATTTGCTGTAATTATCGCTCCGTGACCGCCATATTTTGTGAGCTATAATGCAGAGCAAAATCGTCTACGTATAGCGACGGTATTACTGCTAAACCAGGAGCAGCGAATATACCGTTTATGGCAATCGCGAACACTGAGAACCGATTCCTGTGGGATTCCATTTTCTTGAACATGGTATTGCGAATATGTCCTCCCTACTCGGAGCAGAATAGATGGAGGGATAAAAAATTCGCAATAAAAACCGGCAAGTTACCTCGGAATCTCCACTGACGCAGGACTGAAAGGATGCCATATCGCCATGTAGTGTCATAGGCTTTTTGTTAGTCAAAGAAAACAGCCACTAAATGCTGTTTTCGGTTAAATGCGTCCTGGATAGAACTCTTCAGGCGTACCGAGTGGTCAGTCGTGGAGCAAGCAGCTGGAAAACCACATTGGTGCTCAGACAAGAGTCATCTTTTCTTCAGAAACCACACAAATCTGCGATTCAACATCCTCTCAAACAACTTACACAGGCAGTTAGTAAGACAAATAGGCCTGTAACTTCCTACATACTTAGGAATTTTGTCAGACTTGATAAGAGGAATTACTGTTCCCTCTCGCCACCGTGACGGAAATTCAGCCTCTACCCAGATTCAGTTGAACACGCCAAGGAGATATGAAACGCTATCTTCGCTAAGGCGTTTCAACATCCGGTTATCGACAATTTCTTGTCCGGGAGCCGTGTCCTTGCAAAGCACCAAGACGCTGCGGAGTTCCCACTCCGTAAAGGGTACGTTATAATCCTCTGAAGCTTGGGTGGCAAAATTGAGCCGATGGCGTTCTGCCTTCCGCTTCAGAGTCAGGAAATCACGATGGTAATTCCCGGAACCAGACACATCCGTAAAATGGCTTGTAAGATGGTTACCAACCGTGGGTGGATCAGTGACGATACTGCCTGCATTAGATATTCCCGGTACACTGGATGATCCTTGTACACCCGAAATACGTCGAAGTGTAATCAACACTTGACATGAAAGTTAATGTAACGTCATAGACGACACATATCTTTCCCAGGAAGTTTTCTTACTCCGTCGAATAAGAACCCGCGCCTTAACGCGGAGTTCTATAAATGTTACCAAGTTGGCCACAGTAGGCTGCCTACGAAAGCGTTTATGGGCGCGACGTCGTTCTTTTATAGGTGCTGTAATTTCTTCGTTTTCGACGAGGAGTCCCTGAAAAAGATGGGATGGACTCCTCAGCAACAGCAAGAATAACTTGTGTGATGTAAGTTATATCGTCGTCTACGCTCCGGCTAATCGCGTCGTCAAAGGCAGCTAGTGATGTGAACTTCGGCCAAGCAGCACGTTTAAGAATCCATTGGGGAGGAGCCTCGTTGGATTTCTGGCTTAACAAACTAAGAACAATAGGAAAATGTTCACTGTCACAGAGATTGTCGTGTGTATTTCACCGAAGCAGAGGAACGAGCACTCGGTTGCACAGACTAGCATCTATGCGAGAGGAGGTGCCGTGCAATACGCTGAACTGGGTTTGATCCCCTGTATTTAAAATGCATAAATCCAGCTTTCTTATACATCTTTCCAACTCCCTTTCTCGGGGGAAAGGCATTCTAGAGTCCCATAATGGTGATTGGAGTTAAAACTGCCCAATAAGATGAATAGAGGTGGGAGTTGATCTATAGGATCAATTACATCATTGACATTAAGAGGCTGACCTGTTGGAAAATAAACACTACACACTGTTGAAATGACAGACAATGTAACTCGTAAGGCTACTGCTTCCAGAGAGGTTCTTAGTGGAAACTCCTCGCTGTAGGTATGAGAACGAACAAAAATACCAACACCACCAGAGGCTCGGTTATCATAATCTCGTTCCGTCGAGTACAGACTAAAATTTCTCAAGACCGTATGTTGACCTGGTTTGAGATTAGTTTCTTGAATACAGACTATACTCGCCGCGAACTGACTAATCAGCTAGTGCAGCTCAGTAAGATACCAGACATCACCGTTACAATTCCACTGTAACAGTATCGTAGTGTGGACTAAAAAAGAAAGTGTCGGGTTATAAGCGGCGAGACGCTTTTGAACCTAAACACCAACATCAACATCACCATCCGGGGATGTAGATGAATTCCCGACGTCCATCCCCTCATCAGCGGAAGACGTGACTAACGTCGAGAACTTCCTCGGCGCTTTTCGTTGGCTGGCTTTCCTCTTACGAGGGGAGCGCAAAGATTTAGGAACAGAAGATCCTCCTGGCGCTGATGTATACCCTCTAGATGGAAGGCACGATTCTCTTTGGCAGGAGGTGTGGGGGAACGCCTGGTAAGGGCGTCCTTCTTCCCCGCCTTCTTTCCGGGTTTAGACGGACTGGATTCCCAGCCCCGGTTGACGATGCCGCCTCCGCCGGCTTGGACACGGCTTTCGCCGACGTCTTGGGGGAGGGAGACTTGGCCTTCCCCATCCCGCTTTCTGTGTCGGCTTAGGATTCCCAGTCGGCACAGACTTCTTAGTGATCGAAGGTTGGGTGGTCCCTCCCTTCGAGCTTTTACTCTTTGCGGCTTTGCTCACAGGAACAACAGCCGCTTTAGTCGTAGTATGTATCTTTATTCTTTCTCCAGATCTACATAATATGTATATGATCCATTAATGGGGAGAAAAAGTAACAAATCTGACCTAAACCAGCTCACAAAAAGAAAAGGAAAATAATGCCACCAGATAGGCAGACACATGAACAAAACCATACGTAATACTACTACTACTACTACTACTACTACTAATAATAATAATAAAGTAATATAAATAATAATAATAATAATAACAATAATAATAATAATAATAATAATAATAATAATAACATGGTTCATGTTTGTGGGTTACTGTAGTCACGTCCTAGTTCGTGAACCATGGGCAACGGCTGAGTGGCCTAGTAAGTGGTCCTGAGAGTCGGGATACCAGTTGCTATGGAATGGGAGTGGGCATCTCGGACATATTCTGAGTCGTGGCCCTCCTTGTGCTCAGGCGGCTAGGACTACACAATTCACCGGTGGTCCATAACCCGTTAGAGGAGAGATCCTCACTTGGACTATGTGCAAGTAGGGCAGCATCCTGCTTCATGAATTTACCGAGCTCAGAACACTTTAAGCAAGCCTCGGACCTATGGGAGTAATGGAGTCCCACTCCCATTTGACAGGCGAGGGACTCCTTGGAAACAACTTGGCGAACGAAATGGAATTCGATGGGGAGCTATCAATATTAATGGGGCTTATGGAAGAAAGAAGGTAGAACTTGCTGAGTCAGCAAAGAGGATGCATCTGGATGTGCTAGGAGTAAGTGATATTCGGGTAAGGGGAGATAAGGAGGAAGAGATAGGAGATTATAAAGTGTACTTGACGGGTGTTAGAAAGGGAAGGGCAGAGTCTGGGGTAGGGCTCTTTATCAGGAATACCATTGCACGCAACATAGTTTCTGTTAGGCACGTAAGTGAGCGAATGATGTGGGTAGATTTGTCAGTGGGAGGAATTAGGACAAGAATTGTGTCCGTGTATTCACCATGTGAGGGTGCAGATGAGGATGAAGTTGACAAGTTTTATGAAGCATTGAGTGACATCGTGGTCAGGGTCAACAGCAAGGATAGAATAGTGCTAATGGGCGATTTCAATGCGAGAGTTGGGAATAGAACTGAAGGATACGAAAGGGTGATTGGTAAATGTGGGGAAGATATGGAAGCTAATGGGAATGGGAAGCGTTTGCTGGACTTCTGTGCTAGTATGGGTTTAGCTGTTACGAACACATTCTTCAAGCATAAGGCTATTCACCGCTTCACATGGGAGGCTAGGGGTACCAGATCCATAATAGACTATATCTTAACAGACTTTGAATTCAGGAAATCTTTTAGGAATGTACGAGTTTTTCGGGGATTTTTCGATGATACAGACCATTATCTGATCTGTAGTGAACTAAGTATCTCTAGGCCTAGGGTAGAGAAAGTGAAATCTGTCTGCAAACGAATAAGGGTAGAAAATCTCCAGGACGAGGAAATTAGACAGAAGTACATGGATATGATTAGTGAGAAGTTTCGAACAGTAGACGGTAAGCAGGTTCAGGATATAGAAAGTGAATGGGTGGCATACAGGAATGCTGTAGTAGAAACAGCAAGGGAATGCCTAGGAACAACTGTGTGTAAAGATGGGAAAAGGCGAACATCTTGGTGGAATGATGAAGTGAGAGCAGCCTGTAAACGTAAAAAGAAGGCTTATCAGAAATGGCTCCAAACAAGGGCCGAGGCAGACAGGGATTTGTACGTGGATGAAAGAAACAGAGCGAAACAAATAGTTGTTGAATCCAAAAAGAAGTCATGGGAAGATTTTGGTAATAACCTGGAAAGGCTAGGTCAAGCAGCAGGGAAACCTTTCTGGACAGTAATAAAGAATCTTAGGAAGGGAGCGAAAAAGGAAATGAACAGTGTTTTGAGTAATTCAGGTGAACTCATAACAGATCCCAGGGAATCACTGGAGAGGTGGAGGGAATATTTTGAACATCTTCTCAATGTAAAAGGGAATCATCATGGTGGTGTTGCAAACAGTCAAGCTCATGGGGAGGAGGAAAATGATGTTGGTGAAATTATGCTTGAGGAAGTGGAAAGGATAGTAAATAAACTCCATTGTCATAAGGCAGCAGGAATAGATGAAATTAGACCTGAAATGGTGAAGTATAGTGGGAAGGCAGGGATGAAATGGCTTCATAGACTAGTCAAATTAGCGTGGAGTGTTGGTAAGGTACCTTCAGATTGGACAAAAGCAGTAATTGCACCTATCTATAAGCAAGGGAACAGGAAGGATTGCAACAACTATCGAGGTATCTCATTGATTAGTATACCAGGCAAAGTATTCACAGGCATCTTGGAAGGGAGGGTGCGTTCAGTCGTTGAGAGGAAGTTGGATGAAAACCAGTGTGGTTTCAGACCACAGAGAGGCTGTCAGGATCAGATTTTCAGTATGCGCCAGGTAATTGAAAAATGCTACGAGAGGAATAGGCAGTTGTGTTTATGTTTCGTAGATCTAGAGAAAGCATATGACAGGGTACCGAGGGAAAAGATGTTCGCCATACTGGAGGACTATGGAATTAAAGGTAGATTATTAAAATCAATCAAAGGCATTTATGTTGACAATTGGGCTTCAGTGAGAATTGATGGTAGAATGAGTTCTTGGTTCAGGGTACTTACAGGAGTTAGACAAGGCTGTAATCTTTCACCTTTGCTGTTTGTAGTTTACATGGATCATATGCTGAAAGGTATAAAATGGCAGGGAGGGATTCAGTTAGGTGGAAATGTAGTAAGCAGCCTGGCCTATGCTGACGACTTGGTCTTAATGGCAGACTGTGCCGAAAGCCTGCAGTCTAACATCTTGGAACTTGAAAATAGGTGCAATGAGTATGGTATGAAAATGAGCCTCTCGAAGACTAAATTGATGTCAGTAGGTAAGAAATCCAATAGAATTGAATGTCAGATTGGTGATACAAAGCTAGAACAGGTCGATAATTTCAAGTATTTAGGTTGTGTGTTTTCCCAGGATGGTAATATAGTAAGTGAGATTGAATCAAGGTGTAGTAAAGCTAATGCAGTGAGCTCGCAGTTGCGATCAGCAGTATTCTGTAAGAAGGAAGTCAGCTCCCAGACGAAACTATCTTTACATCGGTCTGTTTTCAGACCAACTTTGCTTTATGGGAGCGAAAGCTGGGTGGACTCAGGATATCTTATTCATAAGTTAGAAGTAACAGACATGAAAGTAGCAAGAATGATTGCTGGTACAAACAGGTGGGAACAATGGCAGGAGGGAACTCGGAATGAGGAGATAAAGGCTAATTTAGGAATGAACTCGATGGATGAAGCTGTACGCATAAACCGGCTTCGGTGGTGGGGTCATGTGAGGCGAATGGAGGAGGATAGGTTACCTAGGAGAATAATGGACTCTGTTATGGAGGGTAAGAGAAGTAGAGGGAGACCAAGACGACGATGGTTAGACTCTGTTTCTAACGATTTAAAGATAAGAGGTATAGAACTAAATGAGGCCACAACACTAGTTGGAAATCGAGGATTGTGGCGACGTTTAGTAAATTCTCAGAGGCTTGCAGACTGAACGCTGAAAGGCATAACAGTCTATAATGATAATGTATGTATGTATAATAATAACAGGGCAATGAGGCAGAATAAACACTGCCGACTGGCCCGAGATCAACCCTTATTGGTGGTCTGCTGGACACGGCAGTATGATAATAAGAAACTAAAATAATAACATATTACTGTATAGAGTACAATAGTGTCAGCAGACGGCATCTGTAATTTAAACAAACTGCATATCACTTCCGGCCTGGTTCGCAACTAAGCGCAATCCTTCATGAACACTGACCTCTCTGCTGTTCTACTTGAGCTGCAAACCCAGCTTTCGTGTTACCTCCACTGTCGTGCCGGTGTGCAATTATTCTCCTTAAGTTTCATTACTATTGCCCACTGTTAAACACCACAGCCGCTTTAGTCGTAGCGATCGTAACAGGTGTTGCTGATGTAAACGACGAACCTGATAGACTCTGTGCTATCGTACTGTAGTGTAGTGTCTTGGCAGGTGCATTCACAGAATTACACTTACGGCGAGCTTCCTGGTAGGAAAACCACCCGGGGTATTGATCTCCTGGGATCTTCTTTTCACCGAGATATACAGATATACTGGACAGTTCCGATCTCGGGGTGAGTGAAGACCAGGGCAGATAGTGCACCTGTAAGGATATGTGCACTCTTCCACGCCGTGAGCTCCTCTAGTCGCATTTACTACACACACAGGGAGATTCAAACACCGAGATACCATATGTCCGAACCTTTGGCACTGATAGCACCGCGGGATGTACGGCCTCACATCTCAACGGTAGATTGTAATCTTGACTTTCTCTGGCAACAATGACAGCCTGAAGGAGTCAATGAACGCTCCCGTGGCAACGTCTTAACGGTTGACTTCACGCGTAATGCGCCGGACGTGTGACACGCCACGGTGCTTCATATCATCCATCAACTCATCGTCAGTGTTCATGATGAGATCACGGTGGGAGATGATCCATGAATCAGATTCAAGGATTTGTGCTCTTCAACTTTGACGGGTAGTTCGCCAAAGTAGTCGCACTTGAGCAAATAATCAGCCTGAACTGCAGTGCGCGTCTTCAATAACAAATTACCGTTGAGCATTTTTTTCAAGTTGATGTTCGCCGTACACACCTTCTATGTGTCTACTGAACAAGATAGACTTTACCAGCTTAAAATCTTGCCCATCGGTTCTGGTAGCAACCAGGAATCTAGGGATGTTGGAACATATACTAGATCGCTGCACTTGTTCCCAGGGGTTTTGCGCCCCCCCCCCCCTCAGGGAATCGAAAGTTAAAGACTCCGGTGGCGGACCACCTTGGACCGACTGTAAACGTTTGTTTCCAAGCATGTCCGAAACATCCTCCCCGAATGCCACCCACTCCGATCAGGGACCTCTGTAGCCGAACCAAGCTGTCAAGGCAACACCCACCTCGTTATATCAGGTATTGCCCGAGGTCCCATGTTGGATGAAGCCTAATACGGGCTGACTGAGCCAATGAGCACCTGAACTCCCTTCCTGAAATCACCCGCAATAGCATGTAGCCCACTGCGCATACAGTGAAATAAGTATATGTTTACAAAAAAATGTAAAAAAACATTTAACAGACTAAAAATATGTCCTGGCATTCGTCTGTGCGGGGACCAGGGTTTTCAGGCGGAAACTACTGCACGGGCGCTCCCATCCGGGGAGATTTTTGGGGATAACGTCGGACTTTCGAGCGTAGTCGCACACGGAAGAGGCCCATCCACAAGCAGCACGGACATCAAAAATGTTGAATCGATCTACAACAAACCCTCAAAAAAATAAAACTTATAGAGGGGACCGATGACTACATGACCCTTTTAATTCACCTTATACGACAGGCTGGGATTATCCGTGAATGTATTCAACCTCTCCCATCCATAGGGAGTCCAACAGATAGTGCCAAAACCACAATCCTTTTCCCCATCTAGGTCGCCCCTTTTAGTTGCCTCTTACGACAGGCCCGGATATCGGGGGTGTATTCTTCATCTACGTTCCCTACCCACAGGGGGCGTCGCCCTTTTAGTCGCCTCTTAGAACAAACAGGGTATACCGTGTGTGCATTCTTCGCCTGCGTCTCCCACCAACAGGGGGTACAAGTTGTACTCTTTACGGCTTAAAATCTCTTGGACTGAAGAGTGGTAATTGATTATTCCTGCGCCTTCTCCAGCAAGTAATCTTGTATCATTTAAAATTGCACCTTCTCTTCAAGGACGACGGTCCAAAACAGTTTTATTGCACTTGTCTGGATGGCAAGACGAGGCAGACTTTTAACAAGAACGTCACCAGAACGCAAACCGATAGAATGGATTTATTCATGAGAAGCATGGGGATGATTTTTCCGTCTGTCATGATAATGCCAATCCAATTGTGACCCAAACTGAGAAGGTAGAATGGGGTGTGAGACACGCCATCACGCAGCCTCAAACCTATCTAGTGTTTCTGGGATACGCTGAAGAGAATTCTTCGCCAAAATGTTCTCGAAACACTTCGGGAGATGATGCGTGAGTAACAGGAATCTAATGTATCATCGACTACAAACAAAGAAATGCTAGAGTGCTGGTATTTCGCCCAGGACACGGGTCCTTTAACCTGTCGCACAACACGGATGCCCACAAACGACATTTTCCGGATAACGACAGGCTAACCAAAAGGTATCAGTAAGAGGCAAATTCAAAGAACACCGACAAAGAACCATGCCTTAATGTCAACCTCTTCCAAACAACCCTGACACCGGGGATAATAATTGTACCGAGAGGTACACCTCTACGCCGCACATTTAAATCTTGCGCCTAAAAGAGTTCCTCTTCTGGAGAAATTTTGAACTGGAAACTACACCTACTTCAACCGTTATTCAGAAGAAGTCACTATAGAAATCTAATGGAATTTTTGTTATTTTGAATTTTCATGTACTGTATGAAATTCTACGTGTTTTGTTTACCATTTATCAAGAAGTTGGGACCTTCTTCAACAGAGGTCACTGCTAAAAAACTATGATCATGCACCCTGGCGTGAAGTGGAAGAACTTTGATTTGAAGAAGTTTTGTATTCCTAAGTTCCTTTTTTACTAAATTATGTTCATTCATTTTTGGGTTGGCAATATTGATCTTTTCTTTCCGCCTGTTTTGAATTTAGCCAATCATGAATTTCTGTAATTAATTTTCCGCCTATCACAGGCTTCTTCCTCGATTCTGAGTGTCACTTTTGATGTTAACCAATAAAGTGAGAAGGTGTGGCTGGTTTATTCATGAAAGGTCTCGAACTTTCCCCGAGGGTTTATAAACTGCGGATTTTCACGTCTCTTGGCCTTTTGATCGTCATCTAACTTAGTGTGCGTGTCAAGCGGGAGGCGCCTCTTTCATCAGGCAGCAGTTCTTCAGCAAGGTAATGGCCAATTAACATCTTTATTTCTTGCTAGCTCTGCAGTTTAACCCGAGGGTGAGGTCCGAAACCTTAACTATGTAACCTACTTTTCTGTAAATGTAACTTCGGCCGGCTTTTGTAATAACTTCATAAAACTTTAACTGTAAATCGGGGATAGAGAGTGATGTACCCTCTCGAGCTCCCCTTCATATTGGTTTGAGGTGACTACGTTTTGTAACTGGTTTTCTTCCTTTCCGTGATGTCTTAAATTTTCTTTCGTATACGAGTCACCTCCATAGTTTGGGAATAGCCCCTGTTTCATCGGCCTAATGCACCTTAGGTTTTTGGAATGCATATTTAGGAGTGCAAGTACACGCCTCCATTCAATTTGTGTTTCGGGCCTGTTCTTTTCCGCTACGGCCCAATAGGTTGGGTACTAGACACCCCTGTTTCAAATTTGTAAGTTGTGCCTTGATGGCGTTTTGGGTCGGTAGACGCAGACTGGGTCTCGGCCCGTAAGTGGCCACGGCTGGTCTGTGGTCAAACAACTCTGCTCTCTGACCGGCCAACCGAGGAGAGGAGGGGTGGCCACGGCTCTACCGTGGCTCTACGCCTCTGTATTCGGTAGACGGGACAGGTCTGGACCTCACGGCTGGCCCCAACCGTCGGCTATCCTGAGAATGGTTTTCCGTGGTTTTCCATTCTCCTGCACTAAGGCGAATGCCGGGACAGTTCCTAGTATAGGCCAAGGCCGCAAACTAGCACTCATATGAACACCATTAATATCGTAAGGCTACTTTCCGTGCATGGCACGTAGTATATTTACACATCTACAACAGTTCTTCGAGGTACCAGTGATAATAAAGTACACGCTCATTGCAAGCATTCGAGTGGAAATGCAAAGACTGTTAGTACGGTGCAGTTACACCACAGAGTAACGTAGTCCTGTAAACACAAATTGCCGATACCAGAATTTAAACCCCGGATCTCCTTGTTAATAACGCATCCATCTGACTTTACAAAGCCGAACATGGCCGAAGTAGACGAAATGCTGAAATGCTTGAAATGACGAAATGCTTGTTGATAACCAAGGACCTTTCCCCTGCACTGCACGCCGTGAGTAGCTTCACATCGAGCTTCACTTCCCAGGCGTATTCCTCACTTCACACACGTATTTAACTTTTATGGCAATTTCTCGCCCATTTCATTGTATTCCTTTATGCTATTCTGATATGCGGACGGTTGCACTGCGTACGGACAGTCGCATTTCGTCAGGAAAGTGTCCTTTGACAATAAGCCAGTTGCATCACTTTTTGTTGTAGCTGTACCGCCTCACCCGAGGACGATGATACCCGATTCAAAACTTTTCATACATCAACTGTCCCTCGTACAGACATGCATATTAATTATAGACAGTAACACCTTTCAGCATTTCGTCTCCAAACCTCTGAGAATTAATATGAATATGAAACAGAAGAAGTGGGTATCGGAAGAGGAGTGAGACAGGGATGTTGCATGTCACCGGCTCTGTTGAATATATATGCCGAAAAACTGTTACAGAAGGCCCTGGAAAAAGCAAGAGGTGTTGTAGTGGGAGGAGAACCAATAAAGACCATAAAATATGCAGATGATGTGGCGGTATTAGCGGAATCAGAAAAAGATCTGCAAGTCATGTTGGCAAATACTGAGAGAGTGGGCAAAGAGTTCGGAGTGAAGATAAGCATTGGGAAGACCAAAGTGATGATAACAGAAAAGGAGGGAAAGAAATTGGAACAAGTAAAGTCATTCAGATACTTGGGAATTTTGTTGACATGGAATGGAAGCTATACAGAAGAAATAAGAAGCAGAATAGCTATGGGAAAAGAAGCCTTCGGAAAGGCGGGAGGACTTTTGACATCGAAGGCAATCGCTATTGATTTAAGAAAGAGGTTCGCAAAGTGTTTTGTGTGGAGTGTAGTGTCGTATGGAGCTGAAACATGGACCTTAAGAAAGAAAACAAAGTATTTGGAAAGTTTCGAAATATGGTTGTGGAGAAGAATGGAAGTGGACAGATAAAGTGCTACGAAAAGTAGGAGAGAAGAAACGATAAGAGGAAAATGTCCTACTTGGATCACATACTACGTAGAAATTGTCTTCAACAGAGGGTGATGGAGGGAAAAATAGAGGGAAGAAAAAGAAGAGGAAGGAGAAGGTTTGGAATGGCAACAGATGTGAAACAAGGGAGAAGCTATGAACAACTGAAACAAGATGTTCAGGACAGAGAATCATGGAGGCTGTCCAGTTGATACCTGTCTCAAGACAGATTCAGAGAAGAAGAAGAAGAAGAAAACCTTACATTAGAAACTAGCAGTGTGGTCTTACTTGCCTCTACGTCTCCAACCATTACACAACTCAATAAGGTTTTGGAAATAGGGAAGGGAAGGGAAGGGAAGGGAAGGGAAGGGAAGGGAAGGGAAGGGAAGGGAAGGGAAGGGAAGGGAAGGGAAGGGGTGAATTCTATGAAACATCCTTCAAGCTGAGGACTGAACAATGTGCTGATTACGTTTTTGAAAACAGAATGTTTCTATCACGTCAGGAAGATAAGATATCGCAGTTTATGCTTGCCGCTGCATGCATAAATATTAGTTTTACTAAAGTGGATGAGATAACAACAGTTTACCATATTTTAAACGGATTACTGTAGTTGTGTTTATAGAAATTACCTGAGCATGAAGTTTACTTCTCAACATATTCATTAGCTAGTATCTCTGTTTAAAACGTGGTGATAGGATCTAGCTGTTGCATACAAAGTTTTGAATGTTCAGGTTTTGCTGTGACTTTATGCTCTAACTATGAAGAAGCACAACCGTGTGTGTATAAATTCCTCGAACTGTTTTTGTTCCGTGTGCAGAGAATTCACGATCAGTAACCACAGGAAAACTATTACAAAACTGCTGAAAACTGCATATCGCCTGGATTTATACTGTAGCTCGGCGACTAAGACAATGGTTTCGCACCACATAAAACCTGCAAGGGGTACTACGTAAAACTAACTCAGTGGCTAAAAGGGGAGAAACAACATATATTTCTTTGTAGTTCCCATCATATGGTGTAAGCAAGCGAATCATGAAGATCCACAGCCTGTTTCCAGTCAACTAACCGGGCCAGGAATGGAATGAATAAAGCCCCAATCTAGCGGCGATGATAGGAAATGTGCCGGCTGCCGAAGCCTGTCGCACTCCTTTGGCGCAATGATAAATGACTGACAGATGAAATGTTAATGGAGAGCGTTGCTGGAATGAAAGATGACAGGGAAAACCGGAGTACCCGGAGAAAAACCTGTCACGCCTCCGCTTTGTCCAGCACAAATCTCACACGGAGTAACCGGGATTTGAACCACGGTAGCCAGCGGTGAGGGGCCGGCGCGCTGCCGCCTGAGCCACGGAGGCTAAGCAAGCGAATCATACCGATAATATTTATTTTTAACAATCTGCTTTACGTCGCATAGCACTGATACGTAGGTCTTATGGCGGCGATAGGAAGGAAAAAGGCTAGGAGTGTGAAGGAAGCGACCGTGGCCTCAATTAAGGTACATTCCCAGCATTTGCCTGGTGAGAAAATGGGAAACCACGGAGAACCATCAGCAGGACAGTTCAAGGGGGTGTTCAAAACCACTATCTTCTGAATGCAAGCTGATACCTACGTGACCCAAACCGCACAGCCACTTGTTCGGCGATGTGTATTTCTGCATAACCAAAATAACAGGCTTTTCATACATACATACATACATACATACATACATACATACATACATACATACATACATACATAGATACATACATACATCATTATAGACCGATATGCCTCTCGGCGTTCAGTCTGAAAGCCTCTGTGAATTTACTAAACGTCGCCACAATCCTCTAGTTACAACTAGTGCTGTCTCATTTACTTCTATACCTCTTATCTTTAAATCGTTAGAAACTGAGTCTAACCATCGTCGTCTTGGTCTCTTTCCACTTCTCTTTCCCTCCATAACAGAGTCCATTGTTCTCCTAGGTAACCTATCCTCCTCCATTCGCCTCACATGACCCCACCACCGAAGCTGGCTTATGCGCACAACTTCATCCATCGAGTTCATTCCTAACTTAGCTTTTATCTCCTCGTTCCGAGTAACCTCCTGTCATTGTTCCCACCTGATTGTACAAGCAAACATCTTCGCTGCTCTCATGTCTGTTACTTCTAACTTATGGATACAATATCCTGAGTGCACCCAGCTTTCGCTCCCGGAAAGCAAAGTTAGTCTGAAAACAGACCGATGCATAAATAAATTAAAAATCAGAAAATCCCACACCCCAATTTGCGATCATCCATCAGACCAGTAACCTCATGACAATGAATACTAATACCGTTAGCTCCTTCAAATAAGCAAGAACTTTCAGAATCACAGGATAACGATTCAGACAATGGCCGTTATTCTTGGCTTTCTAGACCGGGGCCGCTATCTCACCACCTCAATTTTAATCACGTAGGCTGACTGGACCTCGAACCAGCAAGATGCTGAGTTCCTGGCTTCAAGACTTAAAGAGTGAAATTTACTGGGAAAGGACATGAAAGTTACCTTTTATTTCAAAATAGGAATCAAGGCTTATTAGTTATAAGGAAGTGGTGAATGGATTTCCAGGAAACAAAAAAAGTAAAACACAGTGATACAGGCTTCGGCAGCCGGCACTAGATGGGGGCTTCATTCCATTCCTGACCTGATCGAACTGACTGGAAGCAGGCTGCGGATTTTCACTTCATTTCTTCGGTAACTATTAGAGATGTTGTGGTGCATATGACACTGCATTTCCTGACTGTGTGACATTCCTTGGTACGGATTATTATTATTATTATTATTATTATTATTATTATTATTATTATTATTATTATTATTATTATTATTATTATTATTATTATTATTATTAGGCCTAAAGGCAGAGATTAGGAACAAACGGGGGAAATTAACACAAAGTACTTCTCAGCATTTTCTTGGAGTGAGACGTGCTGAAAACCGTCGTAATCTGGGATCGAACCACTAGACTGAGGATTCCTGATCCTTGTGTCCTCTACGATGTCTGTCGAATGTTAGGAGACTTCCCATTTTGGCTAAAATTACCAGCGCGGTCTTGAACGCTGAGGCCCTCACAATTAATAGAGCATGTTAAGGACATGAGTGAGATAAACTGCATTTGATGGAGCGAGAGCTCACTCGGGAAAGGAACGTCGTTAACATTACTGAAGATTTCAGGTGTTGGCAATAAGTTTGTGACAAAAACGCGCTTGCAACTGATTAAAAATCTATGCGAGGATTTTTATTGCATCGCGTCTAGTCATATCCCTTTGCTGCGCAATGATTGTAGAACAATTGATATTTTAAAATGCATTTACCAGACAGAATATTAATAGACGAAAAAGGTCGAGTAGTTTGGACAAAACAATTCGTGTAGTAATCGTCAAGAAAAAAAATAATCGGGATTTGAACACGGTACCACCACGTCCGTTGAAATTGATACGCGCTAACAGGCACGTAAAGCACGTACAAAAATTCGACTGTCATTCTTAGAAACTTTTTTTAATTTACTTTACGTTACACCGACACAGATAGATCTTATGGCGACGATGGGAAAAGAAAGGCCTAGGAGTGGGAAGAAAGCGACCAAGGCCTTAATTAAGGTACAGCCCCAGCATTCGCATGGTGTGAAAATGGAAAATCACGGAAAGCCATCTTCAGGGCTGCCGACAGTGGGGTTCGAACCCACTATCTCCCGAATGCAAGCTGACAGCTACATTACATATGCCACGCGGCCACTTGCTCGGTTTTCTCGGAAACGGCCGAGTGTCTACGGATAAGCTTATTTCGGCCCCTCTTTGACTGAGCTAAATTTCTGGCAAATGGGGTTGTTACACGTGGCGGGTTCCCCTCGTTAGTGAAGAGGTGGAAACTATAGCAGCTACTGGTATAGCTCTGGCATTGAAGAATACAAGGGAGTGGGTGCACCCTATAAGTGCTGAGAGGAATGCACATGGCGAATTTAATACTCTATGGCCGGAACTCCTTAAAGATGAGCGTTCCAAAATGTATACACAGCGACCGAGAGGCTGCGCGGTGTGGGTCACATAACTGTCAGCTTGCATTCGGGAGATAGTGAGTTCGATCCCTGCTGTCGGCAGCCCTGAGAATGGTTTTCCGTGGTTTCCCATTTTCACACCAGGCAAATGCTGAGTCTGTGCCTTAATTAAGGCCAAGGCCGCTTCTTTCCCACTCCTAGTCCTTTCCTATCTTATCGTCGCCATAAGACCTATCGGTATCGGTGCGACGTAAAGCAAATGGTATAAAAATGGTACACAAATAACATAGAAAAATGCAACACTTAAATGAGGGACAGTATATAGTTTCAGAAAAGACTTGTTGCGTGTCTAAGGTAAGTAAAAATGTTTTATTGATTTTTGTTGATAAGCATTTATCAGTAGAATTATAAATCTTTTTTTTTTCTAGTGGCTTTACGTCGCACCGACACAGATAGGTCTTATGGCGACGATGGGATAGGAAAGGCCTAGGAGTGGGAAGGAAGCGGCCGTGGCCTTAATTAGATACAACGCCAGCATTTGCCTGGTGTGAAAATGGGAAACCACGGAGAACCATCTTCAGGGCTGCCGATAGTGGGATTCGAACCCGCTATCTCCCGGATGCAAGCTCATAGCTGCGCGCCCCTAACCGCACGGCCAACTCGCCCGGTAAAATAAATATTTCAATGAAACTAGTTTATGGATTAACATTTCTTGATAAACAAACGTACGATTGTTATAATCATTAGTGACGCCTTCTGATGCTTCAACACGTCTGACGTAAATATGGCAGTCGACATCTTGCGCTGGCGCGTGTCAAGACGCGTTCATCCGCACTGTGTTGTCAGATGGTTCATAACATGTCACAACACGGCACATCAGAGCAATAGAGTGATCCAATATAATCGGCTGCATTAATTCTTTAATTAACACTCCATACCACACGTTAAAATGACAAGTCAGCATAGTCTCTAGTCGTCTTTACCTCCACTCAGACTCATTACACGACACAGAAGATTCATATTAAGACCATGAGCTCCCAAACTTCTAAATAAACTCAAAAAGTACCGCTTCTCACCTTCCAGAGAATCCTCCTCAATCTAACAATAAGACCTAAAGAACTTCGGTTAAATTCTCCAGAACAGACACTTCAGCTATCGCTGTAATCTGGAGCAGTGGTTCTCAACCTTTGATATACCGCGGCCCGGTATATTTCTCTAAGACGAGGACTCGGTTCCAACAAATTTACTCGTAAATACTGTACACATTCAATCACGTCTCCACCAAGAACCGGATATACATTGCCTTAATCTTTGAAGGTAAGTGATTTTTGTTTGTTTATACTTCCCAGTTAATTGGTCACTGACATTTCCAACGCATTTGCTATTTTGTTCAGTTTTGTGAACAGAGGATTCGCCAACCATTGTTGTAATCGGCTTGCAAGGAATTTTTATAACTCATCATAAACAGTGCTATTATCTTTCCCAAATATTGTAAAGTCTGAAAATGCCCGATGATTCAACAATAGCATCAATAATTGACAACCACTGAATACGCAGATATTATTTACTTAGATGTCCGGCTCCATTGCTAAATGGTTAGCGTGCTGGCCTTTGGTCACAGGGGTCACGGGTTCGATCCCCGGCAGGGTCGGGAATTTTAACCATAATTGGTTAATTTCGCTGGCACGGGGGCTGGGTGTATGTTTCGCCTTCATCCTCATATCATCCTCAAAACGACGCGCAAGTCGCCTACAGGTATCAAATCAAAAGACCTGCATCTTACGAGTCGAACTTGTCCTAAGACACTCCCGGCTCTAAAAGCCATACGCCATTTTATTTCATTTCATTTATTTATATTTTAGTTTAGTGACGACCTGGGTCTGCGCTTTTCGACACAATCACGAAAGTTCTTCTATAAAGAATATTCCCACTATAAAGTATTTATTCGCTAAAAATGCTTAGAAAAGTAACATGACAAATTTCAGGAGAATATGCCGCGGTCTGGCGGTTGAGAAACTAATGTAGAACAGCGGTGGGCGCAATTCTACTGACGTAGATTGCATTTCGAGTATGCAACCCGCACGACAATTTAGAGCGAGATGGTCGCTAGTGTGGATGTGGGTTTAGCAGCATAGCCGGCGAGGCTGTTTGCTAGTAATTTGCGTATGCATACACGTTTATATCTATCACATTTAAAATGCTTACTGTAGAAGGAAGCTATACGGCAAGAGGCGGAGCGTTCCAGACATAGATTGCTTCAAGATCATTGAATATAATAGTAAGCCAACTTCTATCCAACTCTGGTCTGGAGATTAGTGTACATTAGATTACCCATTCTTACCGGGTCCGGTCTTTGGCTCTGACATGTAGGATTTACATCCTGTTATGAGATTAGGGACGGATTTCACGGAGCCTTGTGTGACATTTGAGAAGATGACAATTATGGATGTCGTTTTAAGGAATCAAACATCGAGACATCGAGGTAGCTGGCGTCAGCTAAGACGAGAAGAGGTTACAATTCCGCTCATGGCAATCCTAGAGGTGTTTTTCTCTTCTACTCCTGAATTATGCTTAGATGGTATCCAACATACCGGCCACAGTCACTTCTTCACCAACCCTCACTGCCAAGTAATTAAATACAGGCTATTCACACCGGCACAGACACCACAGGCGCATGCACTTACAGTATGTCTACCCTTTAACCCCGTTTCCTGATACGGGGTCGGAGATTAGGTGAGATGAAATTATAAGGCATATTTTATAGCCGGATGCCCTTCCTGACGCCAACTTCAGTTGAGGAGTTAATGAAGATGTGATGAATGGTAGTGAGTGACAACTGGCTGTACGTCGCATCGACAAAGATAGGTCTTTTGTCGACGATAGGATAGGAAAGGGCATACACTGACAGTCTACAATATATTATGCCACCACAAGCGAGTAATCGTCATTCCCGTACCACCACGACGAGCTATTTGCGTTCCTGTATCACGGGCGCGAGCCATCAAGATTTGTCCGTCTCCCTGGTTGAATGGTTAAGATGGTAAGGGTTATACTGCCCGAAGGCAGGCCTGACCTCCGCAGAGGTGTTCCTGAGCCGGAGTTTTACGTCCGGTAGGGTGGCCAGTTCCTTTCCGCTCCTCCATTCCCTTACCCCCCACCAACAGCGCGTGGCAACCCATCCAACTCCTGACCACGCCCAATGTTGCTTAACTTCGGAGATCTCACGGGATGCGGTGTTTCAGCACGGCTGCGGCCGTTGGCAGTGGTTAAGAAAGTCCGGAGATTTTCGCCAGTCTGGGGACTGGGTGTTTGTGGCTGTCTTAACACACACCTCGTTACTTGCACACAGCGCACCACACTATCAACCACCATAGAAGCATGCAATAGTATGTCCATCCGTTTATGAAGGGTTGTGTCAGGAAAAGCATTCATCCATAAAACTAGGCTTAAATCCAATATAGTGCCAACCCCAAGTAATTGGGCGGATACGGCTAAAAAAGAAGGAAAGAAATATTCTGTGGTAAAGATTAATTTCACGATTAGATATTCTCTTATCGACAGGAAAACTCAGGAAGTCTCTTCAGCTTTGCTATAAATATGTATAACAAAGTTATCTTCGTTGCGCATATTTTCTATCGTCCTACCATGCTAGTAGGCGAAACGCCGACATTTGATGACATTTGATGATCAGGGACATTTGATGATCAGAGTCGGAGGCGAAAAGAATGAAGTCTTTTAGATTGTGAAGCTGCACCATAAACTTCCTTTTGAGAAAAGTTTTTTTTACAAGTTGCGACGATGAGACAAGAAAGAGCTAGGAGTACGAAGGAAGCGGCCATGACCTTAATTAAGGCACAGCCCCAGTATTTGCCTGGTGTGAAAATGGGAAACCACGGAAACCACCTTCAGGGCTGCCGCACGGCCAACTCCCTCGTTTTGAGGAAAAATCAATTCAGCAAAACTGGAGCTGAACCAGCATGCATCACATGAGGTGTGGCCTCCGGAGAGATCTGGTGCAGGTCTTTCGAGTTGCCACCTGCGCTTCTGTGAGGATTGGACCCTACCTATGATGAAATCTAATGCTGAAGATGGCAGTCCCAGAGTCAGTGGAATTAACCAACTTCTTCTTGGCCTTTTCAAAGTTACATGGAGTCATCACTACATGAACACAATGTCAGTTTTATGGGCGGATACCTTCCCTTACGGCAACCCTATGTGGAGGGATGTATTCACTATATCGTGTAATTTCTGTGGTGTGTCCTATGTAAATGATGATGTGTATTAAGACCAAGACAGTCACCCAGCCAAGCTAGAGGAAATAAGCAGACGCGGTTAAAATCCCCAGCCTCTGAACAGAAGGCCACTACGATAACCATTCGACCATGGAGCAGGTTACAATAAATTCTGCTTAACAGAAATAATATAAGAAAATAGGCTGTACAATAACATACATTCTCATCTGAAGAGGAACCTAGCCCAATTCGTGGAGCGGAAAGCCAATATCGTTGACAGTGCCACAGAATGTCTAGTTCGCATGCGCAAAATTAACTGCTGATGGAAAAAGGTTACATTTGAGTACGGCAGAAAGCACCTGTCCCTGACTAGGAAGATGGTCTATATCGTCAGAGTTAAGACTTCTAACTTGTACCGTGAACAGCGAGTGAAGAACGAGTCACTGCACTGATTACAAAAGTTCACAACACCATCTAAATCACAAGCGAACTCTTCAGTGAGGTAAACCATTCACGACAATCGAATGTGTATAGATAGCGAGATGAATTAATATGCGTTCTTCAAGAGAATTTTTTTTGCTAGTGGCTTAACGTCCCACTGACGCAAGGATGGGAAAGAAAAGTATACACCGAAAACCATCTTCAGGGCTGCCGACGGTGGGATTCGAACCAATCATCTACAGAAAGCAAGGTCACAGCTACTCGCTCGGTACGGTTAATTTCTCTGATTTCCAGAACGTCCTGGTGGAACCTGTGCGGAGGGCAGCTCTAGCCATGCGACTTCGAATGATGGCAGCCCTTTTCTATCTCGCTCGCGAAGGAGACGACCATTTCACTGTCGACCTACTTACCCATAACACATTGGTTGCTAAGTTTTCCAAGATCTATCATTTACTGCACTGTAACTAGCGCTTGGTTTCAGTGAAACAAGTTCATTAGTCTAAAGGAGCTCAGCATAAAATCAATATTACTCCACCGAAACATTCAAACAGGTAACTCCATTAGAGCAATTATATTGTCACGTTCAACGCAACTGGAAGGCTGTCGAAGCTTCCTGATTTATTGAGAGAGCAGCGCAATCAAGGCGGAAGAAGTGAAGGCTAAATTGACAGTAATATACGTTGAAGTGAGTGCGTAGCTGCCAACCAATACTGCTAGATATATCAGTAATTACTATCGTCTTAGTAACATTGTTAGTAAGAAGATACAGCATACGAGGTTCATTCCGAATTTGCTTCGTTCGTTACACTCATAAATCCAAACGAAGAAACATATTCACAACAAGGATGCAAATCTTATTTCATATACTCCTTATAAAATTGATTTTTGAAAAGGCATATCCTACAACAAATATTCAATTACACCTACTACTCGTGCAACTTTTAGTGATAGTTCTTTGTACGGGGGCGAGGAGTAAGGAGGGAGCTAGCCCGGATCCGGGATACTGCCAACTGAATAGAAATGAAATCTGAATTGAATCGATAGTATGATCGATCGACATGTATTTGCTATAACTTTATTGACAAGAATTCTCAGACAAATCACTTTCACAATCGTCACTGCTCTCTGCAGTACTATTAATTATAATCTCGTCCATGGCTATTTCCATGACACCGTCCGGCTCCATGGCTAAATTTTAACCTTAATTGGTTAATTTCTCTGGCATGGGGACTGGGTGTGTGTGTCGTCTTCATGATCATTTCATCCTCATCACGACGCGCAGGTCGCCTACGGCAGTCAAATCAAAAGACCTGCACCTGGCGAACCGAACATGTCCTCGGACACTCCCGGCACTAAAAGCCATACGCCATTTCATTTCCATGACACCGTCGTGCCTCCAATAGTCTTCTTCCAGTTCTTTCACCTTTCTGCAGTACCCTTCCCAATCTGCAGCAGATACTGATAACACTCGCACATGACAACCTACTAGTATCCATACTGATAATGGTTAGAAAAGATTAGGTAGACTGGTTAGACAATGACAACCTACTAGTATCCATACTGATAATGGTTAGAAAAGATTAGGTAGACTGGTTAGACAATGACAACCTACTAGTATCCATACTGATAATGGTTAGAAAAGATTAGGTAGACTGGTTAGACAATGACAACCTACTAGTATCCATAATGATAATGGTTAGAAAAGATTAAGTAGACTGGTTAGACAGACCTACTTCTTTTTACCAGGGTTGCGTGGAGACTCGCCGGGGTGAGAGGCAGAAAATGCCTTAATCCTATGAATAGTTGCAACAGATTTTCACGTATACGCGGCAGCGCGTTGAATAGATATGTTGAGGGGGAAGAGCAGCTCTTTATTTATTTTTTCTCACAGCACAGCACTTTGCAACTTGGGCTATTATTTTTCGTCCCTCACTGTGTATAACCCTTGATGGTCGTTTCCGTGTAGGAGTACCGAGCTCGATAACTGCAGTCGCTTAAGTGCGGCCAGTATCCAGTATTCGGGAGATAGTGAGTTCGAACCCCACTGTCGGCAGCCCTAAAAAATGGTTTTCCGTGGTTTCCCATTTTCACACCAGGCAAATGCTGGGGCTGTACCTTAATTAGGGCCACGGCCGGTTCCTTCCCACTCCTAGCCCTTTCCTGTCCCATCGTCGCCATAAGATCTATCTCTGTCGGTGCGACGTAAAACAACTGGCCGTGTAGGAGTTCCAGGTAGTTCCTGTGATGTACTTGGATTTTCCACACTCATGTTCACTCCTAACCTATATTTTGGCTTTGTTGTGTAAACAACAACAGTACGTAAAGTGTATGCCAAATGTCTCACGGCGATGCACAATCGATTCATAGTTTGTGTTCAAAGGTTGCCAATACGAGTCTCGAAGATTTCCGAGATCTACCGACTCAGCACTAGGGTGTCCATCTATCACTAAAAGTTGTGAGAGTAATAGTAATGCTATAGATTCTATCATTGGAATACCTTTTTTTTTCTGAATTGTCCCGTCAAGCATGTCATCTTATACTTTCAGTAATGTAAACCGAGTTGCCGCGTGGTTATGAGCATGCACCATCGGCAGCCCTGAAGATGGTTTTCCGTGGTTTACCATTTTCACACCAGGTAAATGCTGGGGCTGTACTAAATTAAAGCCACGGCCGCTTTCTTTCCAATTCTATCCCTTTTTCATCCTTGTGTCGCCAAAATCCTTCGATGCGTTAGTGCGACGTTAATCCACTGTTAAAATAAAAAAATTAATGTAACTCTCCCCTCGCAACATCCACGTCCAGTTTCACTCACACCTTCGAAAGATATGACTGATAGTGGACCTTTTGTTTTAACGGATATCACAACGAGATTTATCGGCCCAATATCAGAAGGATGCTAAATTACCCTACTAAAGGTTATCAATAACTACAGGGACCTTCGTATCAAATGTGCAAATCTGAAATGTTTCCACCCAGTGACCTTAAATTCTACAAAAAAAGGGGGGGGGGGCTAAAAGACTCTTTCCAATTTGTAGTCCCAGAACTATTATTCAAAATAATAATGGAATTCCTCACTCCGTGAACCTATGAATAAAATAATTCCAGAGCAATTCTCGTTTCATCTATTCCCTATCCACTGAAACTTCGCATGATGAACTTGCTGTCTCTTTCTTACATGGTCAGCAAATCATTATACAGCAAGATAATTATACTAACGGGAAATTACGTACATTTAACGGACCACTTCCTATGATTCTTCCTAAAAGTGATGAAATGAAATGAAATGGCGTATGGCTTTTAGTGCCGCGAGTGTCCGAAGACATGTTCGGCTCGCCAGGTGCAGGTTTTTGATTTGACGTCTGTAGGCGACCTGCGTGTCGTGATGAGGATGAAATGATGATAAAGACAACACATACCCAGCCCCCGTATCACCGAAATTAACAACTGATGGTTAAAATTCCAGACCCTGCCGGGAATCGAACCCGGGACCCCTGTGATCAAAGGCCAGCACGCTAACCATTTAGCCCTGGAGCCGGACTTTAAAAGTGATCATTTATGCACATAAAAAAGGGTTAAAATAATAATCAGTCTCCTCCAAAAATAGAACATTTATTCACATAATGTCACAGAAGACAAACATAAGCCACATCATTACTGCATCATTTTATTCACAGTATTCCAATTGTTAAGCCCTTTTCTAAACCCATCCGGCCATACGCTACAAATAATTTCATATTCCCTTCAAGACCTGACATTTACTTTGAAATAATAATGTTATTGATTTTACGTCCCACCAACTACTTTTACGGTTTCTGGAGACGACGAGGTGCCGGAATGTTGTCCCGCAGGTGTTCTTTTACGTGCCAGTAAATATGCCGACCTGAAGCTGACTTATTTGAGCACCTTCAAATACCACCGGACTGAGCCATGATCGAATCTGCCAAGTTGGGCTCAGAAGGCCAGCGCTCTACCGACTGAGAACATTTACCTTAGTCAATCCGATGCCAAAAGACAAATGTTCAAATCTTAACACTGGTACTCCTCCACTGGATTGGCATAATCTACCTTCATGCCACGGTAGCTAAATCATGCACCGCGAAAGTTTGGGAAGGACATAGGAGATTCGAGTTCCATTACAGTCAACGGCTATCCTAGCAGCGGTACTTACACTGACTGACAGAGCAAATGCAACACCAAGAAGGAGTGGTCAGAACTTTATGCCAATTGCAGGGTAGACTGACGTCACTGAGGTATGCTCATGATGTGAAATGCGCCGCTGTGCTGCGCACGTAGCGAACGATAAATGGGACACGGCGTTGGCGAATGGCCCACTTCGTACCGTGATTTCTCAGCCGACAGTCATTGTAGAACGTGTTGTCGTGTGCCACAGGACACGTGTATAGCTAAGAATGCCAGGCCGCCGTCAACGGAGGCATTTCCAGCAGACAGACGACTTTACGAGGGGTATGGTGATCGGGCTGAGAAGGGCAGGTTGGTCGCTTCGTCAAATCGCAGCCGATACCCATAGGGATGTGTCCACGGTGCAGCGCCTGTGGCGAAGATGGTTGGCGCAGCGACATGTGGCACGTGCGAGGGGTCCAGGCGCAGCCCGAGTGACGTCAGCACGCGAGGATCGGCGCATCCGCCGCCAAGCGGTGGCAGCCCCGCACGCCACGTCAACCGCCATTCTTCAGCATGTGCAAGACACCCTGGCTGTTCCAATATCGACCAGAACAATTTCCCGTCGATTGGTTGAAGGAGGCCTGCACTCCCGGCGTCCGCTCAGAAGACTACCATTGACTCCACAGCATAGACGTGCACGCCTGGCATGGTGCCGGGCTAGAGCGACTTGGATGAGGGAATGGCGGAACGTCGTGTTCTCCGATGAGTCACGCTTCTGTTCTGTCAGTGATAGTCACCGCAGACGAGTGTGGCGTCGGCGTGGAGAAAGGTCAAATCCGGCAGTAACTGTGGAGCGCCCTACCGCTAGACAACGCGGCATCTTGGTTTGGGGCGCTATTGCGTATGATTCCACGTCACCTCTAGTGCGTATTCAAGGCACGTTAAATGCCCACCGCTACGTGCAGCATGTGCTGCGGCCGGTGGCACTCCCGTACCTTCAAGGGCTGCCCAATGCTTTGTTTCAGCAGGATAATGCCCGCCCACACACTGCTCGCATCTCCCAACAGGCTCTACGAGGTGTACAGATGCTTCCGTGGCCAGCGTACTCTCCGGATCTCTCACCAATCGAACACGTGTGGGATCTCATTGGACGCCGTTTGCAAACTCTGCCCCAGCCTCGTACGGACGACCAACTGTGGCAAATGGTTGACAGAGAATGGAGAACCATCCCTCAGGACACCATCCGCACTCGTATTGACTCTGTACCTCGACGTGTTTCTGCGTGCATCGCCGCTCGCGGTGGTCCTACATCCTACTGAGTCGATGCCGTGCGCATTGTGTAACCTGCGTATCGGTTTGAAATAAACATCAATTATTCGTTCGTGCCGTCTCTGTTTTTTCCCCAACTTTCATCCCTTTCGAACCACTCCTTCTTGGTGTTGCATATGCTTTGTCAGTCAGTGTATATACATAGTCCTTAGCCTCAAGGAAACTGTATCAATACTGGACCGCGCGTATTATAGTTATCTTGCACCTCACAGAACACACAATAATGGAGATCACTGGATATCTCCCGCTCTCTTAAGAACACTGAGCATGTGATCAAAGTCCCCCCCCCCCCCCATGCCCCAAATACGACGGACAGCAACTCATAACTAACACCTGTGATAGGAATTTCCTACTCCAACAGAGGTAGGATGACCAATATTTATTTCCATTTCATGTCACAATGAACTCAGTGCTGTACAGATATGAATGACGACGCTAAAATTGGTGTTGCTTCACCGTTTCAACGCCATCAACTGATGGGCGAGTTACCACCAGCAGTGGAATATTCAATCCTGTCCTGACTTACTATTCCAGTCCCGAATATTTGCTATGTATAAGCAGGTATTACGCCCATGGTAAATGAGGAAAAGACGAACTGACATTCTCGACAACGGATTTATCTATTCACTACTTACGGGGCTGATCACCGCTGAGCCTGCAGTTCCTTCAAAAAAGTAACAAATGTAATAGTAATAGAACACAATGCCCGCAGAGACCACAGCAAATTACCATGATTCCTGTTCATGTGACATTTATTCCACAACAGCAGGAATCAAGGGTCACTGCGCATAGTGAGAATAACTATTTACCAATTTTTCATGATATCAGTTTCTTTGCCCTCGACTCAGCACAAGTATGGCTTCTCGATGCTGATCGAGCAGACAGTCGCATACTGCAAGTTTCATTAAAACAGTTGTTTGGAGACTGAAATAAAATCTGAGTTCCAACTGCTTGCGAGAGTTCTGCAGTTAATAGGGAAACAGGTATAATAATAATAATAATAATAATAATAATAATAATAATAATAATAATAATAATAATAGCCGGGCTGAGTGGCTCAGACGGTTAAGGCGCTGGCCTTCTAACCCCAACTTGGCAGGTTCGATCCTGGCTTAGTCCGGTGGTATTTGAAGTTGCTCAAATACGACAGCCTCGTGTCGGTAGATTTACTGGCACGTAAAAGAACTCCTGCGGGACTAAATTCCGGCACCTCGGCGTCTCCGAAGACCGTAAAAGTAGTCAGTGGGACGTAAAGCAAATAACATTATTATTATTATTATTTCGTGTGGCTACTAGCTATTACTTTCCAAGTACAGTGAGGGTGTCCTGTATGAAAAAAAACAAAGTCATCTTCACACAGGCCATGAAGGCCCTTGGAGGGGTGGAAGGTAACTCGCCACTAGATGGGGTAGAGTGGTTAGCTCTACGCCCGGCCGCTTTTGCCCCAAGGAATTAACCTGGTACTCATTTTTTGTGTAGGCGGCCATGTGCACCTCTGGAAGTGGAAATCTCATTTCTTAAATTTTACGACTTCCTGACGGGGATTCGAACCCACGTCCTTCCGGGCGAACCAAGCACGGCTTTACCGCCTCGGCCAGGCAGCCCCTTCCTGTACGGGAAACTGCGCGTTAATGTGGAAGTGGAAATCCACGGGAAACCAGTGCTGCCGACGCAACAGTGATCTGAATGCAAGCTTAAAGCTACACTATCTGTAGAGTTGAGCCAACTCGCTCGATGATGATTATGATGATGATGATTATTATTATATTATTATTATTATTATTATTATTATTATTATTATTATTATTAACTATCCTCAGAAGACTAATCCAACAGCCAACCTCCAGGTTTGAGGTATTCACAGCTCTAAAATTTTCTTAAGTTTCGACAAAATCTATTTTAGTTTAGAACACATCAATATAATATACGGCAGTTACTGCATGAAAGCATGAACTCGTTACTCTGTTCTATAAGGCACGGTGGGGTATGAACCAGCTGTCAGCTCTCAAAGCCAAGCCGCCAGCCCTTCAGGCAGGGTTTCCGCGCTCCCCTCGACACTGCTCTCATCTGCACGATGTTTATACTTGCTTGTGCACGAAGCACTCGTCTTTCATCCTGAAAGGGGCCATGAAAGTACAGTATCTCTATTGTAATTTTTCAAAACTTCCCTCGACGGCGGCACGCCCAAATGTGCCTAGAGGGGTGTTCAGTTATTGTTTGCAATATTCTTCTCGGTCCTCCAAGCTATCCCAGAAGGTTTCTCAAGCTGCGAATATGGCAAAAGCAAATTTTAAGGCCCCTTCTTCACAGAACCTTCATGGACTCCAACTTCTTGACACCTATGTCTTCATATAGTACAGACAGTAACTCAAATACGCAACTTCCTCATTTCCATAGAACGACTCATATAATAATAATAATAATAATAATAATAATAATAATAATAATAATAATAATAATAATAATAATAATAATAATAATAATAATAATCATCATCATCATCATCATCATCATCTGTTTACCCTCCAGGTTCGGCTTCTCCCTCGGACTCAGCGAGGGATCCCACCTCTACCGCCTCAAGGGCAGTGTCCTGGAGTTTCAGACACTTCGTCGGGGATACAACTGGGGAGAATGACCAGTACCTCGCCCAGGCGGCCTCACCTGCTATGCTGAACAGGGGCCTTGTGGAGGGATGGGATGACTGGAAGGGATAGACAAGGAAGAGGGAAAGAAGCGGCCGTGGCCTTAAGTTAGGTACCATCCCGGCATTCGCCTGGAGAAGTGGGAAACCACGGAAAACCACTTCCAGGATGGCTGAGGTGGGAATCGAACCCACCTCTACTCAGTTGACCTCCCGAGGGTGAGTGGACCCCGTTCCAGCCCTCATCCCACTTTTCAAATTTCGTGGCAGAGCCGGGAATCGAACTCGGGCCTCCGGGGGTGACAGCTAATCACGCTAACCACTACACCACAGAGGCGGACAATAATAAAATAATAATGCTTTTACGTCTCACTTTTGACTACTTTTGGCGGTTTTCAGACATGTCGAGGTGCCGGAATTTTGTCCCGCAGGACCGACACGAGGCTCGTGTATCTGAGCACTTGCATATACCACCGAACTGAGCCAGGATTGAACCTACCAAGTTAGGGTCAGAAGGCCAGCGCCTCAACCATCTGAGCCACTCAACTTGGCTGTCATAAAATGCGAGTAGTAAAAATTGCATTAATCAACCCATCAGAATAGGTATGTCGTTTGCATGATATTCCATACCATGAGAAAGTAAATTCTTGTACACAAAGAGAGGCAACAGAAATCTTCATCACACAGAAAGAAAAGAAAAAAACACCAGCTACAGTAATTTCAATGACCAAAATTATATTTTGAAGCCCGTTTACGCCCGTTTTCTCACTTTTAGAATCGAAAGAACTATCAACCAGTTTACGCAGTTGAATATGGTCTTAGGAAGGAACAATGGGCACATCCTTCACGTGGGAGGCGTTTATTATCCAACGAAATTTGACCTCAGAACATTCAAGTGGATGAGGAATAGGTTCAAACCTCGTCGTCAGCCATCGCCATGACCAGACAGTACTTTTCTAGGAGGCTCATTCACAATGATTATTATTATTATTATTATTATTATTATTATTATTATTATTATTATTATTATTATTATTATTATTATTATTATTATCGTTATGAAGATGTTTTTCCACTTTTTTTGCAAGTTGCTTTACGTCGCACCGACACAGATAGGTCTTATGGCGACGATGGAACAGGAAAGGGATAGGAGGGGGAAGGAAGCGTCCGTGGCCTTAATTAAGGTGCAGCCCCAGCATTTGCCTGGTGTGAAAATGGGAAACCAAGGAAAACCATCTTCAGGGCTGCCGACAGTGGGGTTCGAACCCACTATCTCCCGAATACTGGATACCGGCCGCACTTAAGCGGCTGCAGCTATCGAGCTCGGTATGTTTTTCCCTTGGTTTCCCATTTTCATACCAGGCAAACGCTGTGGTTGTACCTTAAGACCAAGGTCGCTTCCTTTCCTGTCCTATCCTATCGTCGCCACAAGACCTGTAAGTTATGTATCGGTGCGACGTAAGAAAAAAAGAGTTATATTCTGCTCCTCCTCTTACCAAGAGTACGTGGATTACCCATCCAAATGGTGACCAAGACCAATGTTGCTTAACTTCGGAGAGCTTAAGAAATCCGAAATTTCAACACGGCTACGCTTTTGTCTAGAACGTCGTTATGTACAATTTTTTTATAAAACTAATATTTCCAGAGCTATTTAGAAGTCAAATAATAGCTTAATACACTGACTGACAGAGCAAATGCAACACCAAGAAGGAGTGGTCAGAACTTTATGCCAATTGCAGGGTAGACTGACGTCACTGAGGTATGCTCATGATGTGAAATGCGCCGCTGTGCTGCGCACGTAGCGCACGATAAATGGGACACGGCGTTGGCGAATGGCCCACTTCGTACCGTGATTTCTCAGCCGACAGTCATTGTAGAACGTGTTGTCGTGTGCCACAGGACACGTGTATAGCTAAGAATACCAGGCCGCCGTCAACGGAGGCATTTCCAGCAGACAGACGACTTTACGAGGGGTATGGTGATCGGGCTGAGAAGGGCAGGTTGGTCGCTTCGTTAAATCGCAGCCGATACCCATAGGGATGTGTCCACGGTGCAGCGCCTGTGGCGAAGATGGTTGGCGCAGGGACATGTGGCACGTGCGAGGGGTCCAGGCGCAGCCCGAGTGACGTCAGCACGCGAGGATCGGTGCATCCGCCGCCAAGCGGTGGCAGCCCCGCACGCCACGTCAACCGCCATTCTTCAGCATGTGCAAAACACCCTGGCTGTTCCAATATCGACCAGAACAATTTCCCGTCGATTGGTTGAAGGAGGCCTGCACTCCCGGCGTCCGCTCAGAAGACTACCATTGACTCCACAGCATAGACGTGCACGCCTGGCATGGTGCCGGGCTAGAGCGACTTGGATGAGGGAATGGCGGAACGTCGTGTTCTCCGATGAGTCACGCTTCTGTTCTGTCAGTGATAGTCACCGCAGACGAGTGTGGCGTCGGCGTGGAGAAAGGTCAAATCCGGCAGTAACTGTGGAGCGCCCTACCGCTAGACAACGCGGCATCATGGTTTGGGGCGCTATTGCGTATGATTCCACGTCACCTCTAGTGCGTATTCAAGGCACGTTAAATGCCCACCGCTACGTGCAGCATGTGCTGCGGCCGGTGGCACTCCCGTACCTTCAGGGGCTGCCCAATGCTCTGTTTCAGCAGGATAATGCCCGCCCACACACTGCTCGCATCTCCCAACAGGCTCTACGAGGTGTACAGATGCTTCCGTGGCCAGCGTACACTCCGGATCTCTCACCAATCGAACACGTGTGGGATCTCATTGGACGCCGTTTGCAAACTCTGCCCCAGCCTCGTACGGACGACCAACTGTGGCAAATGGTTGACAGAGAATGGATAACCATCCCTCAGGACACCATCCGCACTCTTATTGACTCTGTACCTCGACGTGTTTCTGCGTGCATCGCCGCTCGCGGTGGTCCTACATCCTACTGAGTCGATGCCGTGCGCATTGTGTAACCTGCATATCGGTTTGAAATAAACATCAATTATTCGTCCGTGCCGTCTCTGTTTTTTCCCCAACTTTCATCCCTTTCGAACCACTTCTTCTTGGTGTTGCATTTGCTCTGTCAGTCAGTGTATATCTTTTTATTCCTCGTGCGATAACGATGCATGAAAGATACAGCTGTCCGCCTCTGTGGTGTAGTGGTCAGCGTGATTAGCTGCCACCCCCGGAGGCCAGGGTTCGATTCCCGACTCTGTCACGAAATTTGGAAAGTGGTACGAGGGCTCGAAAAGGGTTCACTCAGCCTCAGGAAGTCAAGTGAGTAGAGGGGGGTTCGATTCCCACCTCAGCCATCCTCGAAGTCGTTTTCCGTGGTTTCCCACTTCTCCTCCAGGCAAATTCCGGGATGGTACCTAACTTAAGGCCACGGCCGCTTTCTTTCCTCTTTCTTAGCTGTCCCTTTCACTCTTCCCATTCCCCCACAAGGCCTCTGTTCAGCATAGCAGGCAAGGCAGCCTGGGCAAGGTACTGGTCCTCCTCCCCAGTTGTATATCCCGACTCAAAGTCTCACGCTCCACGACACAGCCCTTGAGGCGGTAGAGGTGGGATCCCTCGCTGAGTCCGAGGGAAAAACCAACCCTGGAGGGTAAACGATTAAGAAAGAGAGAAAGAATGAAAGAAAGAAATATACAACTAATATTAACGGAGAAATCTGACATTTCCTGTTTTGGCTCCCTTAATACAGTATGTCACTAATCAAATAATACACAGCATAGTGCACTACCCGACTATGATTAAAGTTAAACACCAAGTTTTTCAGCCTTTTCCTGCAATGTCGATGTACATCCAATCGGAGATAAAAACGAAGAATGGCATAATCATTTGATTTTTTGTAACTCTAAAGCCATCTATTTTCGTTTCGTCTCAGTTAATTTAGAACTGTTAGGTTCTTCGGTCTGTCGAAACTAATTTTGAGCAACAATTTATAAACTACCTGAAAGATTAATCATATGGTAATAATAGTATTACACTCGAAAAAGGAACAACTTAATTAAAAGAGAATGGCATGTTTCGTTCTTGAAAGAACATAATCAGATTCTATCAAAACTCACTCAAACGTTTAGAAAAGTATAAACATTTCGAATGTTTATTTGTGTTTAAATACTTATGAACTTGAAATCTGGAATTTATCTTTTTGAAGTCCTGTTTTCTCTCCACTCTAGCATGCTTATACTGTTACCATATGATTTCTTTTTCAGGTAGTTTATACATTTATTACTCAAAATTAGACGTGTGGAGAGACAACTGTAATCTATTCACTAAGATATTGTCAAGCGTATTGACTTAAAGGAATTCACTTCGAATATACGAGAGTCTTCTACTTGGCCTTTTCCCAACTATCTGGAGTCGACACTATGCGTGTATTAAGTTCAGTTTTACGGCCGAATGCCTTTCCTAACGTCAACCTTCAGTGGAGGGATATATTCCCTAATGCGTGCTTTAATAATAATAATAATAATAATAATCATAATAATAATAATAATGGCTTTACGTCCCACTAACTAATTTTACGGTTTCGGGAGACGCCCGAGGTGCCGGAATTTAGTCGCGCATGAGTTCTTTTACGTGCCAGTAAATCTAGCGACACGAGGCTGACGTATTTGAGCACCTTCAAATACACCGGACTGAACCAGGATCGAACATGCCAAATTGGGGTCAGAAGGCCAGCGCTTCAACCGTCTGAGCCACTTAGCCCGGCAAAAAAGGCGTGCTTTCTGTGGTAGTTTGTAGTGTGGTGTGTTGTATGTAAATGATGTGTAGTAAGACGAACACAAACGCCCAGTCCCCGAGCTGGAGGAATTAAACAAACACGGTTAAAATCCATGGCCCGACCGGGAATCCAACAACCCAGGGCCCTACGAACCGAAGTTCAGTACGCAGACAATTCAGCCAACCAGCCGGATTTGGAACCTATAACAGTAAAAATAAAAAAAATAAAATTCCACTCATCACTAGAGCGACGACTTCAGTAACGCATCCAAAGAGCGCTTTTCCTACTCTGACCAGTCGGTTCCCTGAGTTCTAACGAGGGAATGCGACATACATTTGCAGCTCAACAGCGCAAATAATTAATCTCTCGTTTCCATCTAGGAAAATACATTTCAGTAAATAATTTCCAAGATTGAAAGGCTGCACCTCCTAATTCCAGACTGAAGTCCCTCTTAGTTATTGATGATGATGATGATGACGATGCTTGTTGTTTTAAGGGGCCTAACATCGAAGGTCATCGGCCCCCTCTTAGTTATTAGTTATTAGTTATTATTCATGCGAATGCCGTCTACGGTAATGGAAGCTCTAGAATACAGGAAATGACTGTTCTCGTGAAAAATCATTACCTAACCGCATGCTACTCTCAACTCCGATGCGACCTCGTTGCGACCGGTAATGGCGGGTTAATGGCACCAATATATTTTGAAACGCAACATCTATGATTACATATTCATGAAATGGGAATTCTGACCCAATATCATGTTGAAATCTGAATTCTGAAAATAAAGCTCGTGAAAGATTCGTCTTCGCTTGTTTATCTTACAGCGAGCTCTTCTCTGGCGTCAACCAGTCATCCGTGAGTAACAATGTCTTGTAAGTAATCGCTGACTCAGGCAGCAAGCGAATTCGAATTTTAGTGCTGGTTATTATTGAAAATGGCCTATCTCGGTGGCGCGGTCGATTCGTTTTTGGCCTTTTGCTCCCAAGATAGCGAGTTTGATTCCGGCTGAGGTCAATGACAGCTGAGGGTGTTTACATGGAACAACTTCGTGTCAATGATCTTCAGCACGTTAAAGAACTCCTGCGGGACAACATTCCGTCACCTTAGCGTCTCTTCTAATCTATAGCAACTTAAGGGACGTTAGAGAAACATCATTTTAACTAACTGTTGTACCCTTCGTTGCCGGGTTAAAACACACTTGTACAACGGCATAAAACGTATCCACACTATCCCATCAACAGCAATGCCATATCTAGTCCAGTAGTTATGTTAGGTTTTAACTTGACTTTATTATCACTTGTAATGTTAAGCTAGTAGTAAGCCCAACCTATAGGGTTTTTTTGCTATTTGCTTTACGTCGCACCGACACACATAGGTCTTATGGCGACGATGGGATAGGAAAGGCCTAGAAGTGGGAAGGAAGAGGCCGTTGCCTTAATTAAGGTACAGCCCCAGCATTTGCCTGGTGTGAAAATGGGAAACCACGGAAAACCATCTTCAGGGCTGCCGACAGTGGGGCTCGAACCGACTATCTCCCGGATGCAAGCTCACAGCTGCGCGACTCTAACCACACGGCCAACTCGCTCGGTGCACGGCAGACTTCGACAGCCGTCACAATTCCTATCCTCACCGATATATGGGGGGCTTCATTCATTCCATTCTTGACCCGCTCGAATGATTGGAAACAGGCTGAGGATTATCATTATAATTTGAATTTCACAATGTTAAAAATATCAAACCCGGTTTTCTCCGAATACAGGGTCTCTCTTATAAACCCAGACCGAACGCACGGTGTTTGTACTCTGGGCTACGGCAGCTGCAGTATGGGAGGCGCGCGCACATAGTTCTCCACCTTCCAAGCAGCCTGCACGTGTTCGGCCTGGCAAGCATCAGTCGCCAGTCTGAATCTCAGCTGTTAACATGGTGAGACAGTTATTATTGCAACACCGTATTTTCGTACGTAAAAGTTCTGGGTTAATCTTAATGGTCGTGTGAACAGTCATAACTCTCGTTATTGGTGTGCAGAAAATCCTAATGGTGTTTATGAAGTCCCTCTTTATGATACGAAGATTGGTGATTGGTGTGTTGTTAGTACAAGATGAATAATTTTGCCTATTTCTTTTGAGACGACAGTAAATGCAGAGAGGTACCAAGATGACATTTTGACACCGTTCTTCCATCAGTTAACGGAAGAAGAAAAATCGCGTGGGTGGTTTCAACAAGATTCAGCCACTGCTCGTTCAGCAGAAGATTTCCTTCTTACAATCTCGGAAGTGTTTGCAGACAGAGTGACCAGCGCTGGTCTATTTCCCCCTCGTTCACCAGATCTACCAGTATGCGATTTTTACTTGTGGGGTAAACTGAAAGAAAACACTATGAATGAAATCAGAAACATTACAGTGGCAGAACTCTCTCGCGTCAGCCAGAATGTGGTTACCAGATACAATCTCTGTATAATCCAGGAAGAACGACACTTCCAGCATATTTTATAAGGTGAGATTTCATACATGCTTACCGTCTTACTAATAAACGGTGTATAACTTTTATACAAGGTTTATACACCGTTTACGCGAAATTCGTTACTAATAAACCGTATATAAGCCTCCTGTGTATACATCTGTTATAGTTATTCACTGAGTTGCTTATACAGTCCAGGACCCTTGTATAAGCGTTGTATAGCAGCGTGTAGCGGAAAAAAGAAACGAGTGAGCAGTTTATTTTCGTGGTATTTATTGTCGACAGTAATATAATCGTTGTGAATTATTCGACTTATTCATTTAACATTGAACACACGTTGAAAGAATGGACGATAACGTTGATGATCTTCACGATATTTTAAACATAGAAGACGTACACCATTCAGAGGTTATGGAAGCTAGACATCTTCGTAAAGTAAAACACTTTAAAGAGACGGAATGACAATGAATAACTATAAATGAAATGATGGTTGGGCGTATTTCTGTCTAATAATGTGTTACAGTTTAATAGACCTTTGATATTGCGAGTTTATTATACACTATCTGCCCCTACAAAGATCTTTCTCAATTGAGTACCGTACCTACCGTATAAAAGGGGACATATTCCTCGAGATAAAAAGTGGCAATAACTTGAAAACCATACGTAATATGATTTCCATACTTTGTAGTTGAATACGCAGAAATATGATGTATAAATGCCTAACAGAAACTTTTTTGATCAAACCTTTCTTTTAAGCTACAAAACAGTTTTTCCTTTCTCCTGAAAAGTAAAGATTTTGGAATGTGTACCCTTTTCAACTCGCCGATTCAATTACAATTGCTTACGTTTTCCGTACTACCCCAGTTAGGAGCTTTTGATCTTTTCTTAGCTTTTCCATTTCTTTTTTAGCGTCCATTACATAAGCAAGCTGAAGAAATGTTGATATCAATATAAGTCAGTTTCCAGCTGTCTCACGGAATGACAATGAATAACTATAAAAGAAATGATGGTTGGGCGTATGTTTGTGTAATAATGGGTTACTGCTTAATAGACTTTAAATTGCGAGTTTATTATACATTATCCGCCTCTACAAAGATCTTAGATCTTTTTCAAATTTGAGTATAAAAAGGGACCAATTCTTTGACATAAAAAATTGTATAACTTGAAAACCGTACGTAATATGATTTCCATACTTTGTAGTTGAATACGTAGAAATATGATCTATAAATGCCTAATAGAAACTGTTTTGATCTAACCTTTCGTTTAGCTACAAAACAGGTTTCCCTTTCTCCTGAAAAGTAAGGATTTTGGAATGTGTACCCTTTTCAACTCGCCGATTCAATTACAATTGCTTGCGTTTTCCGTACTACCCCAGTTAGGAGCTTTTGATCTTTTCTTAAGCTTTTCCATTTATTTTTTGGCGTTCATTACACAAGCAAGCTAAAGAAATGTTGATATCAGTACAAGCGAATTTCCAGCTGTCTCACTTAGTGTTGCCACTGCCTTTTCGATATGCCGTGCTACTGTGCGACTTTCCGGAAAGTTGTGCTCGTAGATAACCAGCAGAAGCGATCATAAAGGCGGTGAACGTGCGAAATACGTCAGTGAACTACAGGAAGAGATTCCTACTCCTTGGAACGAGTGTATACGTGCTGTTTAGTAATACAATGCGTATACCTCGTTTATTAGTAAGAAAAATGTAAAACGCTTATACAGGGTTTATTCACTGTATAACTAAACCAGAGTTAAACAACGGTATAAGGACTTTTTATTAGTAAGACCCCTAAAGTAGAGCGGCCGCGCGCGACATTAGTTCGGCTGAGGCAGCTGCCATAGCGCAGAGTGCAAACACCGTGCTTTCGGTCTGGGTTTATAAGGGTATATTAAGTAATAGCTCATCCTTCAAGAAAATAAGTTGGACAAAAATGATAAAAATAGTATTTCCCCACAACTGTTGTTACATGCACTTTAAAAAACTTATCATTGTGGAAATATGTGCAAAAAAGCACTTGGGCCCTCCGAGCCTAGGCATTTTACAGCATGACTTCTAAAATACCAACTCTCATGGTGATCATTCCAATATCGGGGATACCTCCACAGACAGGAAAAAACAATGTGGAATTGATCATCATGCACCCCGTCCGAGATTTTAAAAAAGCAAGTATTTGTCGAAATTTCGAAATTACAGACGGAAAGGAAAGTTTATACAAACAGATTATTGAAGATTTTCCATGGACTCCAAACTTCAATTCAAGAGGAATAATGAGATGGTACCGCTCTGTAACAGAATTCACACACTCAAATAGGACACATGGGTATTGATTTCGATACTCAATTCACCTGCCAGCAACAGAGATTTAATATCACAGAGCAAGCACATGAAAGTAAACTGGCTACATGTTCAAAGTAGACAAATGTGACAAACAGCTCAGCGAACGTCCAACCCACCTGAGTTACAAACTTCATCAAGAGCACATGAAAAGGAACCCCACGGGGGAAAAACAATGTCTGGCTTTTATTGGGTTGTCCAGAAAGGCTGTATGCTTGACTGAACCCTATATAATCTTACTGTCTGCAAACGTATGGTATTATTAGTTTTATTATTATTAATACTTTGAAGAACTAGATGTACATACAACTGTAAATTTAACAGCAAACACTACAACATTTATAAAGTAAAACGCGTTAAGTGTTTCGAATTATTCATAGATTCCAACATGACATTCAAACCTCAGATCGTCAAATAAAGAAAGAAGCTCAAAAGAACAGATAGTTTATTTTACTACTTTAAAACACAGTCAGTATTTAACTTTCAAGAGGGATATATTATGCATTGGTTCAATCTGTACTTGGGAAATGGTATATTGGCATGGAGAACGATTTTAGTAAAATATTGTCCGATACGGCGGACAATGAACAGAAACTAAAAGGTACATTCACATGATAATTATAACTTACATTATAACTTACTGTATTAACAGCTGTATGCCTAAGAAATCTATAAATATATTCATAAACATATAATTCAGAGTATTAACCACGAATATTCAATATGTAGTAAGGGCACCACTAAATGCTATACAAACCAAAACTGAGAGAATCAAAACGCAATTTCATCAACGTCATTTCAGTAGAACAGAATATCCTAATCGACTCTACAAAAGTATTTTTTGCTATTTGTTTTACGTCGCACCGACACGGATAGGTCTTATGGCGACAACTCTACAAAAGTTTTTTTTTTTTGCTATTTGTTTTACGTCGCACCGACACGGATAGGTCTTATGGCGACGACTCTACAAAAGTTTTTTTTTTTTTGCTATTTGTTTTACGTCGCACCGACACGGATAGGTCTTATGGCGACGACTCTACAAAAGTTTTTTTTTTTTGCTATTTGTTTTACGTCGCACCGACACGGATAGGTCTCATGGCGACGATTCTACAAAAGTTTTTTTTTTTTTTTTTGCTATTTGTTTTACGTCGCACCGACACGGATAGGTCTTATGGCGACGACTCTACAAAAGTGTATTAATGCGACTTCATTCAATATCAAAATAAGTACGACAAGTCTGAAGTTGTGTGTTGTAAGACTGTGACTGGAGAAATGAAAATACCAGTCCTATAATCACACCCAGTTTCTCTTCATTTGCTAACTACATACGGTATATATAACCCATTTCACTGTTCTAATATTTCTGATAGTCTACAATTCTACCATCGCCAGGCTACCAATTTGTTGTTCGGCTCATTCTCATTAGTCATTACTAGGGCTGGTAAGTTGAGGATTTTTTTCCCCTCGAGTGTCTGAAGACGAGGCCCAACATTATTGTATGTTCATTCCTGATCATTGTAAGCCAGAAAATTGTGGGTTTTATTTGTCCTTTTTTGCTTTTTTCGGCGTTTTTGGCTTAGTGGTCCTTTTGTAGCTGTTTTTAGGTCTTAACGGCTTTTTTGCAACTCCAGCTTCTTTCGACTACAATCTTACCGTCCGTTCTCAATTCGAATTATCATTAGTTCATCCATCACCTCTTGAACATGTTTTCTCTTGTAAACACATATATACTAGAACCATATCTGAAAAGAGAGAAAATGAAATGAAATGAAAAAATGAAACTGCTTGAAAAAACCACGGGTATCAAATTATGTGAGTGTTTTTGAAGAGGAAGATGCCACTTGCTTCAAGTAAAAAGAAAATGAAATGGCGTATGGCTCTTAGTGCCGGGAGTGTCCGAGGACATGTTCGGCTCGCCAGGTATAGGTATTCTTATTTGACGCCCGTAGACGACCTGCGCGTTGTGATGAGGATGAAATGATGATGAAGACAACACATAGGCCTACACCCACCCCCCGTGTCAGCGAAATTAACCAATGATGGTTAAACTTCCCGACCCTGCCGGGAATAGAACCCGCGACGCCTGTGACCAAAGGCCAGCACGCTGACTATTTAGCCATGGAGCCGGAAACTTGATTCAAGTACGAACCCTTAACATCCGTTGATGTGGAAATAAGTTTCTCGATGTTTCGCAACGTGGTATCTGACAACGGACGATCCTTTACACCTAAAAACTACCGGGCGAGTTGGCCGTGCGGTTACGGACGCCCAGCTGTGAGCTTGCATCCGGGAGATAGTGGGTTCGAACCCCACTGTCGGCAGCCCTGAAGATGGTTTTCCGTGGTTTCCCATTTTCACACCAGGCAAATGCTGGGGTTGTACCTTAATTAAGGCCACGGCCGCTTCCTTCCCTTCCTAAGCCTTTCCCATCCCATCGTCGCCATAAGACCTATCTGTGTCGGAGCGACGTAAAGCAAATAGCAAAAAAACACCTAAAAACTTGGAGTGATATACTGCAAAGCCATCTGCAGTAAGGTTTCCGAACTCCAATTTATGTAACTCTAGTGTGAGTTAAGCCGAATATGATTCCAGATATATTAATTTCAATTTCTTTCTACAGAATGTCCGTTGCGGGTTATTCTAGGTGAAAAATATATTTCATTCTAAATTCTGCAAGTACTTTAAAAAAACGGAATTGCTTTTTTAAATTGTATTCATCTAAAAATAAAGCCTCCGTGGCTCAGGCGGCAACGCGTCGGCCTCTCACTGCTAGGTTCCGTGGTTCAAATCTCGGTTACTCCATGAGATTTGTGCAGGACAAAGCGGAGGCAGGAGAGGTTTTTTCTCCGGGTACTCCGGTTTTCCTCGTCATCTTTCATTCCAGCAACACTCTCCACTATCATTTCATTTCATCTGTCAGTCATTAATCATAGTCCCAGAGGAGTGGGACAGGCCTCGGCAGCCGGCACAATTCCATCCTCGCCGCAAAATGGGGCCTTCATTCATTCCATCCCTGACCCGGTCAATGACTGGAAAACAGGTTGTAGGTTTTCACTCATTTTCAATCTAAAACACATGTCTGAAAGAAGAAGTATTTTACTCATATATTTTTGCCCCATATATTGCATACCACCAGAATTTTGCATTTTAAACATTATATACAAGTATACACCTTCATTAAATATATAATTAAAACTAAAATTGTGAATGAATTTGGATCGCAATTTCAGTCCTTTTTACCAGATTTTAGTTCCTTTTTTGTGTGAATGTTTTAGGTCTTGTAATGGTTTTTTAGGCAATTTATAGGTCTTCAACTTCCGAGCCCTAGACATTACTATTCTATATATAGGCCAGGCCCAGTTTCGCAGCCACCTGGACGCTAGCATAATCACCTCTCTGCAGTCCCCAGCGTAAACGGAATGAAATGGTTACAGCTCCAACACAATGCCTGTTTAGGGACGTAATAGTCCTGCGACTAGTGAAGCTGAGTTTGAAAATAACACGAAAAAATAAAGTGTGGTATTAATGAAGATACGCAACCAAATCGGCACTGCTAGTTTACGTCGTTATTGTTTTGTTTGCTGCCTACATGTCGGTAACGCAAAACGAGCCAAACTTTTACAAGAAAAATTACTATGCAATCTTTGTGCCAAGATGAAAGGACCATTCCACAAACATACTTTTGCCGAGCTGTGTGGCTTAGACGGTTGAGGCGCTGGCCTTCTGACCTCAACTTGGCAGGTTCGATCCTGGCCCAGTCCGGTGGTATTTGAAGGTGCACAAATACGTCAGCCTCGTGTCGGTAATTTACTGGCACCTAAATCCGGCACCTCGGTACCTCCAAAAAAGTAGTTAGTGGGACGTAAAAACAATGACATTATTATTATTATTATTATTATTATTATTATTATTATTATTATTATTATTATTATTATTATTATTATTATTATTATTATTATTATTATTGCAAACATACTCTTAACCGCGTGTTGTTATAACACGACACTGCTAACACGATCAAGTTAGTAGGTTGTGCAAAGTGATCTGTTGTGATAGAACGTAAATGAAAACTGGACAACATGAATCAGCGGAATGAAATGGAAATTAAATATCGAGGTCGAAGGGGCATGCATAAGTAGCTTGCTTCTTGCGAGCAAGGGGTGTGTGTGTGTCGTAATTATGGATGAATCATTAAGGTAATGGTAAGGTCCTTCAGATTTGAAAAATGATCCACTGATCGAATCCTGTCCTATGCAGATATTTTGAAGGTATTCATAGCTTCATTGTATCTATGTACGGAAGAGTATCTTTTTTTTTCTGCCTTAACTCCACAGCTATAAAAAAAGTTCACCACACTAAGCTTAATCATTCATTCGTGTAGGGTGAGTGAACGTAATTGTTTTAGGTACAATCCATTCAATTGGCGAATGCATCGATACGATACTCATCTAAGGAGATACACCACAGACGTCATTAAAGTTGCAACGTCTGGATCACAGGCGATCTCATGAGAGAAGGAACCGACAATTAATACGTTCCGGAGCCTTGGATGACGTTTGTGTTGAACTGGGACACTTGGAAGGTTAATGATGATGATGTTTGTTGTTTAATGGGGCCTAACAGCTAGGTAATCGACCCCTAATTATACGAGGTGCAACGAAATGAAACGATAATTAAAACTTAAAAATGTATCCACTGACTAGAATCTAAAAATAATTATGATGAAAAAGAAAAATGGCATTGAATCCAAAACAATCAGTGATCCAATTCACAATGCTTTATTTTCTGGTATGATGCTTGTATTCCAAAGGGGTCCAAACTCTAGGTCACCAGCTGCACATAAGAGTACTAATCACTGGTAAAGCAGAACCATGGTGATCATCCTATAGTGGTACTAATCACAGGTAACGTAGACTCACGGTGTTCCTCTTATGATGGTACTAATCACAGACAACGCAGGCCCACGGTATGTCACGCATAATAACACCACTCACAGGTAACGCAGACCCAAGTGTTCCTCACATAACGGTACGACTCACAAGCAACGCAGACCCATTCTGAACACAGGGGAACCAACCAATTAGAGCGCAGCGCTCGGCACCTATTCCCGCTAGACGCTAGTCTGTGCAGGCGAGCGCCTGCTCCACTGCCTCGGTTGGATACATACGATGGTACTAATCGCAGACAACGCCCGGAGCCGTGGTGTTCCACACACAATGGTACTGCTCCTAGGTAACGTAGATCCATGGCGTACCTCACATGGTGGTACTAATTGCAAGTAACGTCGACCCATGGTGTTCCTCACGTTATGGTTCTAATCACAAGTAGTCTCATGGTTCTAATTCCATCATCCCTTGGTCACCCCTTTTAGTCGCACCTTACGACAGGCAAAGGATACCGTGGGTGTATTCTTCATTGCGTCCCCCACCCCACCCACTTGGAAAGAAACCTCCTATCGGAAATAGTCCTATAATGTCTGGTCATAATACAAAGGCTCTCTTAGACTCTGTCTGGATTGTCCCTCATATTTATAGGTACAAAAGACACCAGCACAACAGAACATCAGCCGGTCATCTGTCACGCGAGTATCACCTAACAATAAATTTCATCCGCAACTATTAAAAGCTCCACGATCTGACTTCGATGCCTGGGGATTATGTTGGCAAATGATGTTAAACGAAGTGATGCAGCCTTTTTATCAACAGTCCAATTTCGGATGAATCACGTTATGCAATATCCAACTACAAACGGATCTTTTCATGGCCAAATGAAAAATTCTTAAAATATCCACAGGTACAGTGAAAACAAAGGACTGCCTTGGATTTGAACCAGTCTCTGCACGGGCTGGTTTCTTAACCATACACGTGCATGATTTCTTCAACTTAGCTAGGGCGAGGCATTCAAGTACTCTCAAGGGGAAAATAAAATTAAGACATTTTATCATACTATCATACATTGCTTTACAAAAATACATATTCCCAGTTTTTACAACTTGACCACAATTGCATCATGAGAAAACGCGATGTGAAAACTGTAACCCTAGAGCAGAGCCTCTCAAATAGCCCAAAATCTCATGCGTGCAAACTGGGGCGCAGAGTTCCTGTGCACAGTGCATCGGTCCCACTCGGCTTAGCTCGGACCAACGCTTCGTCTCTGGCTACTCGACTAAGCTCGGCTCAACTCGGCTCGGATGTGGAGCGCTACGGAGCAAGTGAGGAAGAGGGAAATAGGCGGAGCGAGCGAGAGAGGCGTGGGGAAAGAGAGAGACAGCGCTATTGCTCCAAATCGAGGAGTGGGGGTCTGTTCTCTGGTCAACCTAGCGAAGTAGTCTTTTGCAGCGTGCACAGTGCATGCACCGCACTCTGAGAGGCCCTGCTCTAGAGGCATCATGAGTTACGGGCAAGCGTGTATCTTTTTCTTAACAGAGGCGTTTCTTCCATATTCACGTACTCGAAACTTGCTGATTTTCTATTCTTATGGTGCCCACGACATATAAAAAGAAGAAGCGCGACATGGCCCTGACAAACTGGCGCTAAAGATAATACCGCCCAACACAACATATAAGTTTGGACCCCTGGATCTATATTTTTTCTGTTTGTACAAACACACAAAACGTGACTTTTCACATAATGTGATTTTGAATAGTCGGCCGATACACTGCAGCAACAAAATTACATCCTCAAACTACAGTCACTGGCGAGTCTTACTGCATCACACTATTCATTACGTCCATTTATCTCACGAAAGGTAATGCAGTCATGCGGCTAAAATTCGTATTAATACACGATTGTATATTCTAAATTCGGTGAAATAAAACTATTTAACATTTTTATCTGCTCCCATCAGAATGCCAGCTGCTGGTCATGATCGTTAAGTATATATGGTCTGACACCGTGGTTAGCCGGAAGGGTATGGGAGGTGGTGGTATACGATTTCTAATCACTAGATTGTGCCAAAAGCATGGATAAAATTCCAAACCTCTCCGGAGTGCTCATATGGAATGAGGGCATATGCCGATGGTAAGGTTGACTCGTCCGTGGGATGGAGATATAAAGCCTTGAGCAGACCCTATGTGCCGGCACTGGGTTTCGCCCTCTAGCTTCCTACTATCACATCTCCTTCTTTATATGTTTACCCTCCAGGGTTGGCTTTTCCCCCGGACTCAGCGAAGGATCCCACTTCTACCGCCTCAAGGGCAGTGTCCTGGAGCTTCAGACTCTGGGTGGGGGATACAACTGGGGAGGATGACCAGTACCTCGCCCAGGCGGCCTCACCTGCTATGCTGAACAGGGGCCTTGCTGGGGATGGTAAGATTGGAAGGGATAGACAAGGAAGAGGGAAGGAAGCGGCCGTGGCCTTAAGTTAGGTACCATCCCGGCATTTGCCTGGAGGAGAAGTGGGAAACCACGGAAAACCGCTCCCAGGATGGCTGAGGTGGGAATCGAACCCACCTGTACTCAGTTGACTTCCCGAGGCAGAGTGGACTCCGTTCCAGTCCTCGTACCACTTTTCAAATTTCGAGGCAGAGCCGGGAATCGAACCCGGGCCTCCGGGGGTGGCAGCTAATCACACCAACCACTACACCACAGAGGCGGACTACTATCACATATTACGTCATTTATTTCATCTCGTTAACTCCTCTGATGAGGTTACTTCAGGAAGAGCATCCAGTCGTAAAACTAGGTACGAAGATTCATCTCACTTCATACCCCGTAGAGAAACGGGACAAGGATTGGACATCTATCAATCTGCTCCCATCAGAATGTTCTCTACTTAGTAGTCAGTAGAAAGTTCGCAGTTCGTGCTATCTGTTAATGCACGCTTCCTGTTTTAACGTAAGTGTTACACGCAGCTGTGATTTTTCCATGCATTCAACACAGTTTATTTCGTTAAATTACCATTGGTGCTATAACGAATCCGTCGGTGAAGTCGAGCTTAAACATAAACATATCGTTGTACAGGGACAGAAATTGTTGGTTGCGTATAAATTGCAGGTTGCATAAAACTAAATTTTAACAAGCTGGCGGACCACTCTGGATATTATACAGAGGGAGTCCCTCAACTAACACTCCGCACACTCCGAGCGAGTTGTCCCAGCGGTTACTATCGGGCAGCTGTGACCTTGCATTCGGGAGATAGTGCGTTCGAACCCCACTGTCGGGCAGCCCTGGAGATGGATTTCCGTGGTTTCACATTTTCACACCAGGAAAATGCAAGGGCTGTACCTTAGTTAAGATAACGGGCGCTTCCTTTTCACTCATAGTCCTTTCCTAACCCATCGTCACCATAAGACGTATCTGTGTCCGTGCGACGTAAAGCAAATTGAAAACTGAGAACCTCTATACCAGGCCAGTACAAAATACGGCCCGCCGACCACGTGTGACCCGCAATGCTATTTATTTTGCCCCATCTGCCTGATTTTTTTTTTTTTTTTTTGCAATCTGCTTTACGTCGCATCGACACAGATAGGTCTTATGGCGACGATGGGATCGGAAAGGGCTAGGAGTGGGAAGGAAGCGTCCGTGGCCTTAATTAAGGTACAGCCCCAGCATTTACCTGGTGTGAAAATGGGAAACCACGGAAAACCATCTTCAGGGCTGCCGATAATGGGGTTCGAACTAACTATCTCCCTGATTTAAATTATTGAATCATACGGGGGAACATGAAATTAGATCATTTTTCCCAGCACTGAATGTTGTAGAAAGACTCTGCATGATTACGTTCCTGCGATTAATGTCACGATCATGTATCTTCCAACTCAACAAAAAATTGCATTTGGAGTTACTCCTAACGTCGTATTTAATACCAAATTATTAAAATCATCTCGAGGTTTTGATAGCGCTGATGTTGCTGCGGGGAGCACAAATACTTGTGAACAAACATTTCTGCTCATGAACATGAACAAAACCAAGCAGCGTTCATCTTTAAGTGATTTCAGTTTAGGAACGGCCAATTCAAACATGATATCAAACTTTGATACCAAATAAATGTTTTATACTGAACTGTTAAGAATAACTACGATAATCTCGGCGAAATTAAAAAACTTTGGGATTGTATTGGTTTTTGGCCAAGACTACGTCTATAGTTTCGTTCGTGTACTGTGCCGTGCGTAGAATTTCGAGCGTCACACGTGAATGTACTAGGTATAGTAAGTTCAGCTTCATATCTTTGAAACTGTAAATTATATCTAAACGGTTAATATTTACGGTTTAAAATGTGAAGGATGAAAATAATTTTTGAAATTTATTTCAATAATCGTGATGTCATGGCAAGTGGTGGGGGCATCCACAAATTTGTGTTGAAATCGAGATAGTCGCGAAGCAATAAAATGTCATTAACCACCATAACTAAAAAAGTCATCTTCGTACAGACGCTTGTGGGGAGGGGTGGAAGGTAAAGGTTTTCACTATCATGTTTTGTGTAGGCTGAGTGAACCCTACGACCACGTGCACCTCTGGAAGTGGAAATCTCGTTTCTTAAATTCACAACTTACTGAACGGGAATCGAACCCACGTCCTTCCGGGTGAAATCAGCACGCCTTTACCGCTCATCCCAGGCAGCCCCTAACTTCCTGACCAGGTGAGTTCAAATGTTGAAAATTGCGCTAAATTTGTAAAATGTCCACATACCTTCGGTCTATATAAATCAGAAACTAACGTAAACGCGTTCAGGGGGATAGAAGGAAATCTGAGGAATCGAGTAAGCCCATGAAGTCTGCAGCAGAACGTGCCATAGAGTACATGTCCCGTACCTGATGTCTGGGAGTCGGCTGTAGATGACGAAGCAGTCACTGGGCACCTCTCGCAGACCATCTACCAAACGTTCATAGACCTCACCTTCTCGGCAACATGTCGATCGAACTTACGCCATTCGTGATTTACTTCTCATACAATCTACTTGTTGAGAGCTTCCGTGGCTCAGGCGGCAGCGTGTCGGCCTCTCACCGCTGGGCTCCGTGGTTCAAATCCCGGTCACTCTATGTGAGATTTGTGCTAGACAAAGCGGAAGCGGGACAGGTTTTTCTCCGGGTACTCCGGTTTTCCCTGTCATCTTTCATTAGAGCAAAACTCTCCACTATCTTTTAATTTCATCTGTCAGTCATTTATCATTGCCCCAGAAGAGTGCCACAGGCCTCGCCAGCCGGCACAATTCCACACCTGACCCAGTCACTGACTGAAAAACAGGTTGTAGGTTTTCATTTTCACAATCTGCTTGTTATTAACAAGACCGTTCATCAACGTTCCTCTTCATCGTTTGCCGGACTGCCACTTACTCAATACTAGCTACATTAATCTATAATAATAGCTTTTTATTTATTTGTTAACGTTTACCGTCTAGGGTTGTTTTCTCTTCGGGATGCAGCGAGGGATCCCACCTCTACAGCTTCAAGCGCAGTGTCCTGGAGCGTGAGATATTTGATCGGGGATATAACTGGGCAGGAGGACCAGTACATTTCCCAGACAGCCTCACCCGCTATGCCGAACAGGGGCCATGTGGAAATGGGAATATCGGAAGGGACAGGCAAGGAAGCGGCCGTGGCCTTAAGTTAGGTCTTATCCCGCCATTTGCCTGGAGAAGTGGGAAACCACGGAAAACCACTTCGAGGATGGCTGAGGTGCGAATCGAACCCCCTGTACTCAGCTGACCTCCCGAGGCTGAATGGACCCAGTTTCAGTCCTCATAGCGGGAATCGAACCCGGGCCTCCGAGAATGGCAGGTAATCACACTAAGCACTACACCACAGAGGCGGAAATAAATATAATTGTTATGCCTAATTCGAAATTTCTGTCAGAAAGACATATCGTTCGTTCGTAATCTGTTTACCCTCCAGGTTCGGTTTTTCCCTCGGACTCAGCGAAGGATCCCACCTCCACCGCCTCAAGGGCGGTGTCCTGGAGCTTCAGACCCTGTGTCGGGGGTACAACTGGGGAGGATGACCAGTACCTCGCCTAGGCGGCCTCACCTGCTATGCTGAACAGGGGCCTTGTGGGGGGATGGGAAGATTGGAAGGGATAGATAGACAAGGAACTGGGAAGGAAGCGGCCGTGGCCTTAAGTTAGGTACCACCCCGGCATTTGCCTGAAGGAGAAGTGGGAAACCACGGAAAACCACTTCCAGGACGGCTGAGGTGGGAATCGAACTCACCTCTACTCAGTTAACCTCCCGAGGCTGAGTGGAGCCCGTTCCAGCCCTCGTACCACTGTTCAAATTTCGTGCCGAGCCGGGAATCGCACCCGGGCCTCCGGAGGTGGCAGCTAATCACACTAACCACAACACCAAAGAGGTGGACAGAAAGACATATTCTGCGCCATAAACCTTGCGATCGTGCCTCCGACACAGCCCGTCCGTTTTTCCTATTGAGAAATTTTGCAGCTGTATAAGTAAATAATTTTGATTAGTCTATATTTGTTCATTGTAACTCCCTGGACAGTTTAAATATGCATATTAATTAGTATTTACTGTAGATCTACTAACAAGTTTCCTTAAGTTCAGCTGCACTGGAGTAGCCTATAGTTTAAGGTCCGAAGTGATCTGGCCTTTGGTTAGGTCGGCCAAGCTGGGTCTGATCCTCAAAGGCAATGAAGGTGTGCAGGCCTGTTATACAGAATACTTTTCACATCATCCACTTCACATCTCATCAGCTAAAGTGCCAACATACTAATATTAATCTCGATATAGTCTTTTAACGTATCAGTCCATGTTCATAAATATAGTACGTACAACAGGGATGTTAAATACAGAACAAAAATGGGAAAACAGACACCAGAGGAAACCAAACTCACAACCTTCCTATTTTGCGTCGGATGTTCTTACCAGTTGAGCTATAGTGGCTTAGCTCATATTATTTTGTTCTATTGGAAAGACTTCGAGCTACAGGTTTGACACTACTGCTATCACAACTGTAGAGTGCGCATAAGTCACCCGTTGTGGGCTAATTCAATGAATATTTAATTTCCACTACAGTATTGTACTTGAAATAGACGTTCAACGTATTAAGTCGTATTCAGTAAAAATCTAAAGGCCTACTATTAACAAAAATGGCATGGTGGGTATCTGTCTGTTTTTGTTTGTTTGTTTGTTTGTTCCGGCTATGCTCGAAAACTACAGGACCGCCTGAGCAGAAATTTTGTAGGAATACAGCTTAAAATCCCGAGGCACACAAAGGATACTTATGATTTTGGTATATTTTACCGTTTCGAACAGGGATATGCCCCAAATTTGGGCAATTTTCCGGTTGGTCCTATAGAAAAATGAAGTGCACGATGTGGCCTCGAAATTAAATTTTCTACAAGAAATGCCATACGCATTTTCTTCATAACTAACGGTTTTAGAGACAATTCAGCTTTCTTGCGTTTTTTTGCGGTGGCCGTCTTCAATAATGTATACACTACCCATTTCGCGCGTAAGTAGTGGTCACGTGAAGCCATGTTCGTCCACATTGGTGTAAAGTCGTTGTTCGTTTGAAGCCAGCTGAAGAATGAGCGCGCCATTCTACTTTCGTACTAGATCTAATACTTCATGATCATATTTAATACGTTAGTTCTTTTAATGGAAATCTAATACCTTTTACGGAAGCAGAGCATAAATTCTTCTACTGCAGCAAGAGAACAAAAAAAAAATGGTTTCCTTCTAGGAACCTTATTTTTGATAAGAATTTTCAGAGCCAAGTGCCCGTCTTTTCATGTTCAAGTTTGCAAACAGATTTTTAAGACGGTCGATTTTCGTGATCCTATTTTAAGAAATCTGTCCACGGTAAACCTGGAAAATTAGATGGCAGTTTCATCAGTATAATCCCATTAGCTATATATTTCCGTAATGTATTTACAGAAAGTATTAATGAAGTTAGATTGGAAATGGTGGTTAGCTAAGTCCACAGAAACTTAAAAGCTATTCAGTCTGTCGAACACACAACCTTCACGTAAATATTACACTACGACATAGCTGTAAAAATACCTGTAAAAACACACTGTTATACAATATTTATATTTTACTTGTGTGTTCAACAGACTGAAAAGCTTTTAAGTTACATTTGACTGAGTCGACACTGCCTTCCTTCTTAACAAAGAAGTCCACAGAATCGCTAAAAGAAAACTAAGAATTTATGAAATTTTGGAACTCTGTTTTTGAAATTAAAAATCCTGTACATCTTCCCAAATTTGACGAATTTTGTGAAGGCAGTGTTCTGTTTACTACATTCTTCTGCTGCAGCAGAACGGTTTTTTTTTCTGCTGTTACTACCAATAAGACCAAATTGAGAAACAAACTCCAATCCTGTATGTTGAATGCGCTCCTTCGGACGAAACATTCGTATGTCCATAATTTTCACATTTCAAACCATTTTATTTCTTTGACAATGTTTTCCAAGAATTAAGAAAAGAGCAAAATGTAAATATCAAAACTGGTAAGTTCTGTTCTCATTTAATAAATGTGTATTATTTATAAATATACTTTGCTTTCTATAATGTACTGCCTTTATGAATAATCCTACTCCGATGTAAATAAATGATTTAGTACTTTTTTCTATAATCTAGTACCTTTTTAGGGGAAAATTTAGTACGAAAGTTGTTTGCCCGGTGGCAACCCTGGCCATTCTGCGAAAAGCGTTCGGAGGCTACAGTTGTACTGTTGAGAGTGCTAAACGTGCTTGTCCATATTTGAGGATTGCTATGGGATGCAGTATATTTGTTCTGCCATTTTCATTATCATCGTCATCGTATTGTATGTATATTCCGTGTTTGTATCTTTTTAATATTCTGTAGGTTTACAATTCGTATTTAGTGGGTTTATAATTCATATTTCATTTTGCGTCTGTATCTAGAGCGGTGGTATTCAAACTGTTGTACTCGGGGTCGTTTCAAGGAGTACGCAAAATGATCGTTGCTTCTGTTTTCGGTGAACAGTTCAGAAAATTTCAGCCAGGTCATTTTCAATAAAATCCTGTTCTGATTTAGTGTTTTTGTGTACCACTACAGAGAATCCCCTTTCCGTACTATTCATTCTAAAATACGGTATACCGAGTCCGATAGCTGCAGTCGCTTAAGTGCGGCCACTTTCTAGTATTCGGAGGATAGTGGGTTCGAACCCCACCTTCGGCAGCCCTGAAGATGGTTTTCCGTGGTTTCCCATTTTCACACCAGGCAATAATACCTTAATAGGGCCACGGCTGCTTCGTTCCCACTCCTAGCCCTTTCCTGACCCATCGTCGCCATAAGATCTGTGTCGGTGCGACGTAAAGAAACTTGTAAAAAAAACTGTATGTGTCAGTTTGTACCTCCCATCGATTAGGTAACTTATGCAAAAATGCTTACTTATGCTGCCTTTTTTTACTTTTTCTTTCGAAATCCACTCATTCACTTCCATTTTTTTCTGTAGCAGTGTGATATAGTACAATAGTAATTGTTGTGTTGATAATTATTCTCGTGTGTATGTATATATATCGTTGCTAGGTAACGAAAACCACGTAATTCCACTCACGAACAAATCACGTTTCTTCATCTGTTTGAGTATGGAACGGAAGACCCCCAATGGTCGAATAATTGGCCTATCATTAAGCACTGAAAAATCCACGAACAGTTCTCCGGCCATTGCTCACCGCCCAGTCTTGGGCTTCTTCTGTAAACTTTGTTCCGAAGGAGTTACGAAGTTTCCTCTACCCAGCGACTATATATATGCACACGCAATCAATATGAAAATCCACAGTCTGTTTCCAGCCATTCCACCGGATCAAGAATGGAATGAATGAAGCCCCCATCTAGCGGCGAGGATAGGAAATGTGCCGGCTGCCGAAGCCTGTCGCACTCCTCTGGGGCAATGATTAATGAATGACAGATGAAATGAAATGATATTGGAGAGTGTTGCTGGAATGAAATACGACCCGGAAGAAAACCTGTCCCGCCTCCGCTTTGTCCGGCACAAATTTCACATGGAGTAACCGGTATTTGAACCACGGGACCCAGCGATGAAAGGCCGGCGCGCTGCCGCCTGAGCGACGGAGGCTACACACACAAAATATTATTGTTATTAATGGGGAACAGAATGGTGTAGCGGTTTCGCTGCTTGCCGTCAACCCGGCGACCGTGGTTTGATTCCCGGTATTGCTGGGTGGGATTTTCAGTAGAAAATTCCGTTGTGGTGTCGGAAAGGGCATGCGACCTTAAATCCCCGGCCACAACTCTTTCATGTTTCAGCGCATGCAGGAACCCTCAGCAAGCGACAGGTGATTATTATTATTATTATTATTATTATTATTATTATTATTATTATTATTATTATTATTATTATTATTATCATCATTTTAGGAAGGCTCGGCTTGTGCCGGTAACATAATGGGCTGACTCGGCCTAAGCAAGGAGTCACCCTCTTGATTATGAAACTACAGGTACATATATGTACAAATATTTACAACAGAAATAATTACAACATATACATTTATACAATAAATACAAACAACTTCAGACTTCTTATGTCCCCGTTTTTGGAATCTGTTCTTCAGTATTACTGGAACTGCGGCCTGGATCTTCATGCTGTTTGGCGTGAGTCAGAGGAAAAGTCGTTCCTAGGAACTTCCTCACAATGTGGCAAGTGCTCAGGAGGGTGGCTTTCTGTAGTTCTACGTATGTGTGATGATGCAGGTTTAATGCGGCCAGAGAGCTGTGCAAGTATTTTGGAAGAACACCGGTACATGATATTACTATTGGAACTGTGGTGACTGATTCTAGTTTCCACAGACGTTGTATTTCTATTGCCAGTTCTGTGTATTTTGATATCTTTGTGGCTATTGTTGTTTGCAGATTGGAGGTATTTGGACAAGCAATTTCTATAAGGGATGCGGATCTTTTTGATTTATCGATTAGAATAATATCTGGCCTATTGTTGCTAAGCGTGACATCGGTTATGACTTATTATTATTATTATTATTATTATTATTATTATTATTATTATTATTATTGTTATTATTATAGTTAATATTATTTGGCATCCAGCAACAATCATTTATTTCTGTCGTAATCGCAATATACGTGTACTTCAGGGGCTACGAAGGTAAAACAATTGGATTTTGGGGGTACGGGAACCAAAAAGTTTGAATATCACCGATCTAGAGAACCAATGCTTGAGTCACGGTCATATTTACGTGGCGTACTCCCCAGTGTGGAGGGGACATAACCTGATACAGTATACAGTATGTACTCGACGAGAAGGTCTTAATCATTGTATACAATAGCGTGTTGTACGACACACATATACTTGCGGGCCACCTTAATTTAACCACTTTAATCCTTGCTCATTAATCCGCACGAAGAACAGCACATAGCACATAGCCTATATTAAGTACAGAATAAAAATGGCCAAGCGGACACCATTACGACCCGTACTTACATCATCTCTTCGGTAGTATGTACTATATTTACTAAACATGGCATAATACGTTGAAAGTATATTTCGAGTACAATACGGCCATGAAAATGAGATATTACTTCAATACTAACTTTACCACAACTGCGAATAGCCTAGCCTGGACTAAGTAGCTCAGACGGTAAACCGATGGCTTTCTGAGCCCAAGTTGGCGGGTTCTATCCTGACTCAATTCGGTGACATTTCAAAGTGCTGAGATATACCGGTCTTGCGTCAGTAGATTTACCCAACACTTTAAATAACTCCCGCGGGGTTAAAAGTCGTCATTCGGCTTCTCCGGAATCCGTTAAAGTAGTTAGTGGGACGTGAAATTATTAGTATTATTATTATTATTATTATTATTATTATTATTATTATTATTATTATTATTATTATTATTATTATTTAAATAGTCTAGAATTAGCACCAAACCGAAGACCTACGGGTTCCTTAGATTAGCTCCGGGATGAACCACATTCCTTGTTCTTAAGGGAAGTATAATTATACAGAAAATATCGAGCCCAATATTAACACCAGACACGTGTCACTGTCACCTGAACTAACCGGAGAGATCTGCGGTATCTGAGCATGCACTCACTCATTTGGATTATGATATAAACTTCGAGGAGACTAATGTTCTGACTATCAACCGTCAGTTCCACGCTCGTTTACCTCGAGAGGCGACTGACACAGAATACCAATCCGGGTACTTGAAATGAGCCACCTGTTCCAACTTTGTATCCACTACCTGACAATCAGTCCTTTTAGAATGATCGCCAATTACCATCACGTTAGTCTAAATATCATCATTTCTTCGTAAGTCCACACTGAGAGGTAAACGCTCGCGACTCCCGACTACAAAGTATAAAAAGAGGACACTTCCATCCTGAAAAGGCCTGCTATAGAGAATAGGCGAAACGTCGGCACTCATCAAAACGCGAAGGCGACCGAATTGCTTGGAAGTCAACAATTTTCTATAAAATACGTAGTAGTAGTAGTAATGCTACTGGGCTTTACGTCCCACTAGGCCTAACTACTTCTTGACTGTTTTCAGAGACGTCCAGGTGCCGGAATCTTGTCCCGTTGAAGCTCTCTTACGTGCCAGTAAATCTACCGACACGAGGCTGACGTATTTGAGCACATTCAATTACCACCGGACTGAGCCAGGATCGAATCTGCCAAGTTGGGGTCAGAAGGCCAGCGCCTCAACCGTCTGAGCCATTCAGCCCGGTAGTAGTAGTAGTAGTAGTAGTAGTAGTAGTAGTAGTAGTACGTGACTCTGATTAACACAAGGAAGGAAAGGAACATAACCATCCAGTACTGTATATTCTTTTCAAATTAGGTGTTTGTACTGCTGTTCATAAGTCCTATGATCGTGCGTGGGCTGAATCTAGCTGATACACTTTGTTATTCCAGGATCTGTGGTAGTGATATGACTGGACTTAGAAATGATTTTCTCTGTATCTATCTTGAGAATGACTATCCGAGGCGATAAAGGTGTAATCGGTTCACCTGCAAGGAAGTGAGTTCGATTCCCCATTAGGGAGGCACAAATTTAGAAACAGGTTTCTACTTCTGAAGAAAAATACATTGCCATAAGGTACAATCAGCATATCGTCGCTGCCGGGACAAAACCTCCTATGTGAAATATTTTAGCTTAGAACTTTGGCCGGTAAGGTTCTGTCATCCAAGGTGCAATATTGTGTGACAATTGTCAAGGCATTCTCGCTCTTCATAATGTATGTGCTGCGGGTCAGTATATCTCCAAAAATATTATCACATAGGAGGTTTTGTCCCGACAACGACGATATACCAAAAATAAGTAGGCCTACGGGTTAATTCCTGTGCGGAAAAGCGGCCGGACATAGAGCTAACCACATCACAAGCCTTACCTTCCACTTCTAAGGATATGGCTTTGGATCCTCTGTAACTTTCTGGAGAGACTGTGAAAAACACGAAAGGAAATCACATTCGGGATAGTTACTGTCAAATCTCTGAACAGCGCAGTTTGGAACGTGGAAGGTAGTGTATGTTCTCCATATACCATGGCGTAGCATGTTTTTATAATTATGAGCAGAATGACAGAAAGTAATTGAATGCCAGTGAAAGAGTTTAGAGGAAGCCGCGATGTCGTGTCTCACATTATATTAAAAACCATAACAGACCGAGAGCGACAATCCAACTATCAGCTGCAGTTATCTTTTACGTCGCTCCTCTGCAATAAGGATCAAGAATCAAGAGTCACAACGTTGTATGTCAAGTACTTCCAGCAGAGGGAGTTTTAAAAAACCTCTCGTAGGCATGATAAACCTAAGACTTCAAATAAAGCGAATTTCAAGTGACAGTTGATACGGCGGATGGTGTAGACTTAATTTACCAAGTTAACTGAACACTAAGTGGAACCAAGAAGCTGAGAGCATTTTTAAGTACGGGAAACGCTTTTCTCCGCGATCAATCGCGCTCTCAATGTAGTGAACAGAATTCCTTTCTGTCCTATCCATTCCACTCGGAAAACTTCCCCTCCAACTATCTTTCGATACCAACATGTTTTTCAAACTCACGAGCAGAATGATAGAAACTAGTTGAATGCCAGTGAAAGAGCTTAGAGGAAGACAGGAGATCATAATCTTCTCTTTTCTTTCAAAAAATGTCATATATAAAAAACATGTAGTCTCACAAAATAACGGCATTCACAGATATTACTGTATTATAGTCGTTGTTGGTTTTTTTTCAAGGGTCAACTCGTGTATCAGCCTCAGTAAATAAAAGGATTATTATTATTATTATTATTATTATTATTATTATTATTATTATTATTATTATACCGGGCTGAGTGACTCAGACGGTTAAGGCGCTGGTTTTCTGAGCCCAAGATGGCAGATTCGATCCTGGCTCAGTCCGGTGGTATTTGAAGGTGCACACATACGTCAGGCCCGTGTCAGTAGATTTATCGGCACGTAAAACAACTCCCGCGGGACAAAATACCGGCTTATCGAGCGAGTTGGCCGTGCGGTTTGGGGCGCGCAGCTGTGTGCTTGCATTCGGGAGATAGTGGGTTCGAACCCCCACTTTAGGCTGCCCTGAATATGGTTTCCCCATTTTCACACCAGGCAAATGCTGGGGCTGTACCTTAATTAACGCCACAGCCGCTTCCTTCCCATCCTTACACCTTTCCTATCCCATCGTCGCCATAACACCTATCTGTGTCGGTGCGACGTAAAACCAATTGTAAAAAAAATCCAGTACCTCGGCGTCTCCGAAAACCGTAAAAGCAGTTAGTGGGACGTAAAACCAATATTATTATTATTATTATTATTATTGTAGTCCGGCTACTTGGATGAATGGTCAGCGTAGCGACCTTCGACTGAGAGAGCCTCGGGTTTGATTCTCGGCCGGCTGGGGGATTTTCATCGTATCTGATTAATTTCTCTGACTCGGGGACTAACATGCATAAACACATCACACTGCCAATCACCACAGAAACACGGAATAGTGAATACATCCCTGTGCATAGGGTTGGAGTCAGGAAGGGGATGTTAAACTGGGTCAAGTCCACGTGTGCGACACTTGTGACCCTATCAGGATGTGTGAAAAGCGATAGAGAAAGAAAGGACTATTGTTGTTGTTGTTGTTGTTGTTGTTGAGACAGTCTCATGCACTTAGTACATACCGTCTGATAATCGTGTGACTAAGATGTTTGTACTACAGTATGCAGTTGTAATTAATTGGTACTTGAACAGCGAAATAGGAGTCCGTGCCCTGTATATTTGTTTTTATTCTTGCAATACCCTTGTGTTAAACTGGGAAACCACAGAAAATAACTTATAGAAATGCCAAGAAGAGGATTTTATCTCGGTTCACTACACAATTGTGCCATCTGAAGCCAACTGTGTCATCTGAGGCTGAGAGAGTCCTTCAACACCATCATGAATTCATACCAGATCAGGCAAACGAAAACCTGCCATCGAATGGAATGATCTATGTAGCCGACTGCGCTAGATTCCGATGCTGTAACCATCAGCATACGAGGCAAGCACTTAGCCAGCTGCACTCCCCATCCTAAATATTATTATTATTATTATTATTATTATTATTATTATTATTATTATTATTATTATTATTATTATACTTAAAATGTCCTCCTTTGTTGCTGGGCGCGTTAACACACATCCCATTATAGAACTCCCGAAGGCCGGTTTGATATCCAAGAGCTCCACCATCCGCTGCCATAGACAGTCTAGGTGTCACTGAAGAGGCGCGTTAGGGAAATGACAAGTGAGATAGTTTCCCGTTGGTTTCCTCACGGAGACTTGAGGTGTTATTACATATCAGTCTGTCAAACACACCATTCATAACATGGACTGGCTGCGAAGTATTGTTCATATCTCAGTCAATATTATACTGTCAAAGCCAAGAATGAGAATGAGGCATGCCAATGCAAATTGCACATTTGTTATTGCCCACACCAGAAGACATGGCGTACTGTAAACACTGTCTTACTAGGAAAGGACGTTATACATATGAAATATGATACGTAAAATAAATGGTTCATTATGTCGTTCCTGACATTCCCAGGCTTGCCCTGATGCAGGGTTTCATCCTATTCGAACGCTGTTGTGTTTCGACCCCTATGTATAGGTCACTTCAGTTTCTGCACAACCTTTAGAATCATCCGTATATACTGAAGTAAATGGATAACAGTAATCTATGAATATTCTGAAGAGCGAGGAGTGTTAAGAATTGCACCTTGCCCTTATGCGATACCCTGTTTGATGCTTATGAAAAATCAATCCCTACAGCCAACTGAACAAACTTCGAACTTTCAGCGAGATTGAAGAAACTTGGGAGATCGTAGTTATCATCTCCTTAGCGTGTGACTGAGATCTGCCTGATTGTATATTTCACTGCAGGATGCGTACAAGTGAGTCAATCCATAATACCGATAACAAATTGAAAAGGAAACGGTTCTGGCCCTTACGAAAGGTATCTTCAAAGCATTTGTTTCGATCTGAAGAGACAACATGGAATACCATATAAAGGATGGGGTGCCCTCCGCTGAGTTCAGGGATATAGGTACAGAAATTAGCCCCCAAATACAATAATTATACAATATACTAGTCAGTCTTTGAAGCAGGGAATTGAAAGTGATTTGTGAATATTCTGAAGAAGCGTGAGGAGTGTAAAGGGGTATATCTTGGCTCTATGTGACATTCTATTCCACGCACATGAAAAAAAAAGGCAACTCAACGAGCTCTGAAGTTATCCTTTCAGCGAGAGTAGAGAGCGATTACACCAGCTGAGAATAGCCAGGCGCGAGGAAGTGTGGCAATGGAACAGCAGCGAATGAGTCAGAGCTGTGCAATAAAAACTCTTAAGGCCATGATCTTAGCTTCATTAAAATATGAGTACAGTAAAAATGAATCGAAAAACGAGCCTATGTCCTACTAAACTAAAATAATGTATTTTCCGTCCTTCCAACAACTATCGGCCATAAGACACACTAGAGTACCGACATTTTGTTCCTAAAAAGGGAATCCTTACTGACACAGGTGTCTAGTATTTAAGCACCCTTACTGGTAATGAATTAATATTACTTGGTAAATCGTCCGGCTGCATGGCTAAATGGTTAGCGTACTGGCCTTTGGTCGCAGGGGTCCCGGGTTCGATTCCCGGCAGGGTCGGGAATTTTAGCCATAATTGGTTAATGTCGCTGGCACAGGGGCTGGGTGTATGTGTCGTCTTCATCATAATTTCATGCTCATCACGACGCGCAGGTCGCCTACGGGAGTCAAATCAAAAGACCTGCATCTGGCGAGCCGAACTTGTTCTCGGACACTCCCGCCACTAAAAGCCATACGCCATTTCCATTTCACTTGATAAATCAATCGACATGAGACTGGCATTGATCCGAGATCAAATCTGCCAACTTGGGCTCAGAAGCCCAGCGTTCTACCGTATCAGCCACTCAGCTCGGCACCCTTAAATGCCAACCGACCGTGTCATGAAGCGGTCCACCAAGTCTGAGCCTAGGAGGCAAACGACTAACCAAACTACGTTATACAGCCAATCTGGTGCAACATAATACACTATCTTAGTCATATCTACGGTCGAGCAGATAAGAATGTGGCGCCTTGAGGAATGTGCAGATCGTACAGTTCATGAATTAACGAACAAGAAGAGCAAAATCGAACATTATTTTTCGAGCTCGTTATAACACTATTCTCGCAACAGATTCAGTTCCTAATTTATTAATATTATTAGCAATAGTCAAAATAGAGATAATATTGCTTCTTCTCACTAACGAATGTTACACAACTATTACGAATAACTATAGCGAAAGGCACTACTTGGTGCAGAGGTTAAATAAAAACAAAGTAATCAAGAAACAAGTTTCGTGTTTTTGATAGTTTCGTAATAAAGAAGACCAATTTCGATAATCCACAATCTGAGAAAAGTAAACACTCTAGAAGTCTAGAAAAACCAGAAATTTATCCATATTCAAACGTCGACCACGTGTAGCAGTGGATTAAGGGTAATGACGTCATAATGTTCCATGTTTATTGTTTACAATCTTATGCGTCGTCTATTTTATAGTATTGTATGAATTATCTCAAAACATTAATATATCATAGCCTATTCGACGCTGACCATTCACCCAAGGAGCCGGATTAAGTGATATATTAATACATAATTAAATAAAAAATAATGCAGTCAATAAAGAGGGCATTATATTAACTTCCCAACAAGGTTTTCAGAGACGTAGCTGTGCCAGAATTTTATCCCACAGGGGTTATCTTTCACGCCGGTGAAAGCACCAAAGTAAACCTCTCGCAATTATGTACCTTCAAATACCAGTAATAGAAGTGTTTTCTTGTGTTAAAAAAGAAGTCCAAATTCGTATCTAACATTTCAAAAATTAGCAGAAAGTGGAGATAAACATAAAATTTATGAAAATGCGTTAGAAACGGAACAGTTACTCTATATACTGGTCGCAGTATCTCTAGCAAAAAAGAAAAGCAAAGTCACCTCTGTACAGGCCACGAAGGCCCTCGGAGGTGTGGAAATTAAAGGCTTAAACTATCCGTAACCTCGGCTTGGTGGGGTAGAGTGGTTAGTTCTACGCCCGGCTACCGTTGCCCCTAACAATTAACATGGTAATCATTTTTGGTGTATGCTGTGAGAACCTCAGGGCCAAGTGAACCTCCAGAATTGGAAATCTCGTTTCTTAAATTTTTCGACTTCCTAACGGGGTATCGAGCCCACGTCCTTCCGGGTGAACGGGGCTCGCTTTTACCGCAGTATATCAAGAACGAATCATAACTTTTCGTCCATAGTCCATAATACTTAAAATACAGACAAGTATGTTTACAACAAATATTGCAGGAACCGAGAAAGTCGGCCGTACACTTTGGGTTGCGCAGCTGTGAGCTTGCATTCGGGAGATGGTGGGTTCGAATCCCACCGTCAGCAGCCCTGAAGATGATTTTCTGTGGTTTCGCATCTTCACACCAGACAAATGCTGGGGCTGTACTGTAATTAAGGCCACGGCCACTACCTTTCCAATCCTGGCCCTTTTCCCATCCATCCGTCGCCGAAAACTTTCGATGTACTAGTGCGCCGTTAAATAAATAGAAAAAAGAACTACAACCCTGACGAGCCTTGACCTATCAAGCGACCACTGCTCAGCTCGGAGGCCTGCAGATTACGAGGTGACGCAAGGACAGCGCAGCGAATCCTCGCGGCCGTTTTCTTGGCTTTCCAAACCGCGGCCGCTATCTCACCGTCACGCAACTCCTCAATTAATTATTCTCGCGTACGCTGAATGGACCTCAACCAGCCTCAGATCCAGGTAAAAATCTCTAATCTGACCGGGAATCGAACCCGGGGCCTTCGAGTAAGAAGTAGGATTGCTACCCCTAGATAGCAGGGCAGACACATGAACAGCACTCAGAAATACAAATTCAGTCATAAATCGTACTTTTTTTCTTTTGCGAGTGATGAACGCTTTCTGCACAGCTATTGGTTTGCTTGTTTCCACTTGGTTTAAAGGAGCACTGCGTCTAGTGACGTAATGGACTCTTAAATTATTTTAATTTTTCACCTTAACATCATTTTAAAATACCGAACAGAATAGCTCCGTGCATTTAAGCACTAGCCGCGGTTGTTACCATCCATGGTTCAGGATACAGGCAACTTCGTATTACTGTATACTGTCGACATGCTCGAAATTGCTTTCCGTGGTTAAGTTGACCAAGGGAGGTCAAGCAAGAGGAACCTGACAAAAGTGGGAACAATGTCAGACTCAGCTCAGAGCCTGGCGTTGTCTTGCACGTTTCGTCCGTTGCAGGGCCTTGCGGCGGTAGGGGATAGGTGGATCCCAGTGTCAAAAGAACATGTGTAAGACATGCCATAATTCTAAAGCCTGAAGAATTGTTTACCAAATGTCTGAAAAACGTTCGGTGCAGTCATATAGAAGTGTTGTGTTACGAAAATACATGCAGTTAATTTGCTCGAGGCATGCGTTTCTGTGACCCGAAGATTATGATGAAGTTCTTAGCATTATACTGTAATTACGCATTTCATTACAATTGTATCAAACTGATTAATTTTTATCACCATACCGTTGTTAGAAAATATGACTGTACGTTTTCTGTCAAGAATATAAAGAACATGAGATCGCTAGATACTTTCCTTAGTTCAATGGTACATGATAACACCCTGGTTTGCCAGTCCCAAAACCTTCCTCCCTGTCCCTCCAAATGTACGCTTGACATTACGGAAATACCGAAACCGACCTCTAAGGGGTGATCAACGGGTGCAGAGTGGGCTTCGGCCTATAAGTGGCCATGGCTGGTCCGTGGTTCGATGGCTCTGCATTCCGACCGCGGCTCTGCCGTGGCTCTACGCCTCTGTATTCGGGAGACGGACAGAGACTGGTTCCCACCGTCGGCTGTCCTCAGAATGGTTTTCCGTGGTTTTCCATTCTTCTGCACTAAGGCGTATGCCGGGACAGTTCCTAGTATAGGCCACGGCCGCCAACTCCTCACTTTCTCCGAACATCTCCCTGGCCTGAGAGACGGCGTTACCATCTAGGCGGCCCGCCGTCCCCTTCAGGGACGGCATGAAAACGTTTTAGTAGTAGCAGTAGTCTAAGGAGTGTCCGGTGTTTACCGCTGACGACACTCTGTGTAGTCCCAGATATTTGTTTGACTGTATGGAGAATTATTGAGGCAATGCGATGTTATCAACTGCACTTGTTTGTCACCGAAATAATTTTGATTTTGATCAGATTTCAAATCGTAGGTACACCGAAGAAATGTGACAAATTCATTCCGATGGATATAAAGTCTAAACTATACATATTTTGTTCGGCTCCTTGGCACAATGGTCACAGTTGTGACCTTCGGCTCAAAAGGCCCCGAATTCTATTCCACAACGTGTCGGGGACTTTAGCCACTTCTTGTTAATTTCTCTATCTCGGGGGCTGGGTAGTTGTGTTCATCTTACCTAATTCTCATTTAAATACAACACTTCACACTACCAAACACCACAGAAACACGCAGTAGTAAATGCATCCCTCCACATAAAGTTGACATGAGGAAAGGTCTGTCTGTCGAGTCATCCGCCCGGAGGCCGTGCAGTTATAAGGAAACCACAAAAACCAGCCATAATGAGGCGTACAAGGCAAGATGAGTAGAGAGGCAGTTTACCACTGCTTTCCTCAATGAGCCAGATTTGACTGACTCTGTAAGTAGCACCTTTCACAGCATCCAAACTCACTAGTCATGTTCTGAATGGCATTACTCAGCACCACCCGTACCTCAGCAGCTTCCATACTGTCACAGCCACAAATGAAACAGGTTTCAGAAAAAGCTACATTTTGTTCTGGCCTGTGCAAAATGACAGATGCAAAAATACAGCATCCATCAAGAAATCACCAAAGGCTGATTAGGAAATATGTCTGGCTGTAAAACTGAGCTAGAGCTAAAGCCACATGAAGTGCAAAGTCTAAGTTATTGGCAAAAAGACCAAGAAGGAAAAGGCGACGATGATTATGATTATAATGATGATGATGATGATGATGATGATAATGATAATAGTTTAACGCTCCTTCAATTGGTATGTTGCCCAATATGATATCTTTAACATGCTGGAAACCAACGAGACGCATTTATAGTCCCTCAAATGCTACACTCCTAAGCCGGGAATGAATCTGCAATCTTGGGAACAGAAGAATGACTAACCTACTTCACCAATGAGCTTAGTCCTAGATATAAAGCCTCGTATCTTCTTACTGGGTAGTTTTCTGAAAGACGGTCTTCTATGATTGCCCCCCAGACATGACTAAGGAAATGCGCGCCGGACGGGAGAGATTAGAAGAGTTTATTTTAAAAAAAGAGCAAGCTAACCGCATTTGAAGTCTGAATGAATGTTAGGAATTGAATGTAGTGAGAGACAGTTCGAACAGCTTTTGTAAACAACATTCAGTGTCCAGACTCTAACTTCACTACGTATTTAAAGGACTACCACTTCATTGCTTGCCAGTTCTGCATTATTCAGGAAAAAATAACAAAATAAATTGTCCATTATGTCTTTCCTGATACTCCCAAACTGCCCTGATTTAGGATTTCGTCTTAGACTATACGTCCTATTCGAAAGTTGTACTTCGACCCCTCTAATGGGCTACTTCAAAATCTGCGCAACATTTTGAATCACCCGGTATGCGCTCTTTCTTCATGTCGAGGGTTGCAATAAATCAATAAATCAATCAATCAATCAATCAATCAATCAATCAATCAATCAATCAATCAATCAATCAATCAATCAATCAATCAATCAATCTTCTGAATTTAGGGCTGTCGTCCAGGTGGCAGATTCCCTATCAGTTGTTTACCTAGTCTTTAAATGATTTCAGATAACTTGGATATTTATGCAACATCTCCCTTGGTAAATTATTCCAATCCCTAATTCATCTTCCTATAAATTAATATTTGCCCCAATTTGACCTTCCAAATTTAACTTCATATTATGATGTTTCCTACTTGTAAGAACTCCAGTCAATTTTATCCGTCTACTACTGTCATTCCAGGACACCTCTCCACTGACAGCTCGGAACATACCGCTTAATCGAGCAGCTCGTCTCCTTACTCCCACGTCTTCCCAGCCCAAATTTTAAAACATTTTCGTAACACTACTCTTTTGTTGGAAATCACCCAGAACAAATCATGCTGCTTTGCTTTGGGTCTTTTCCGTTTCCCGGATCAAGTAATCCTGGTGAGGGTCCCATACACTGGGAAAAAACCATAATTGTAGTCTTACCGGAGACTTGTACGCCCTCTCTTTTATAATAACCTCTCAATACCTTCACACCCATATGAAGAGATATGTAACCTTTATTTACAATCCTACCGAACTCGATAGCTGCAGTCGCTTAAGTGCGGCCAGTATCCAGTATTCGGGAGATAATAGGTTCGAACCCCACTGTCGGCAGCCCTGAAAATGGTTTTCCGTGGTTTCCCATTTTCACACCAGGCAAATGCTGGGGCTGTACCTTAATTAAGGCCACGGCCGCTTCCTTCCCACTCCTAGCCCTTTCCTGTCCCATCGTCGCCATGAGACCTATCTGAGTCGGTGCGACGTAAAGCAACTAGCAAAAAAAAAAAAAAAAAAAAAATACAATCCCATTTATGTGATCACCCCAAAGAATAATGTTCGTTATATTAACACCTAGGTACTTATAGTGATCCCCGTAAGGTATTTTTATTCCATCAACACAGTACGTAATCTCGTTTTCAAAACACATTAAAAAGTTGTTGACTAGTTGCGAAAAAAGAAAATACAAAAGAACAAGAATTTACAAACATTTCACATCGGAATAATGATGGCTTCACTGAGGCGTAAGGAGTAGGATAAGTATGCTAGGGATCTCAGTGAACTCAGCGATAGAGGCTATAAGATTGCGACATACAGTAAATGCCGAAGAGATGTTAAGTAGACATACCGAACAAAAACAGTCCACCGGTCACTGATGGGAACCAAATCCACAATCTTCCGATTTCGCTTCCGATGCTCTACCAATTGAGCTACGGTGGTCTCGGTCATTGTTGTCAAGTTGGCAGCTAAGCTAAAGCTAAAAAGCTGAGCGCTTACAAAAGGCTAAGCTCGTAGTTTTCCGTGACTGTTTTCGTAGAGATCATAGCCAAGGGACCTCCAAATTTAGATGGAATCTGAACCACAGGGACATGACTTTTCATTCAAAAATCCTACCCGTGTTGGCGGGGATGCGTTCATGAAACTCTGTAATATTCTAAAAAGGAAAGGGCACGGTCACAGAACATGAGATGCCACGATCAACACGTGACCCGTAAGACAGCAAACCTCATTTACTTGGTTTTCGAGGGAAATGTAGGGGAGACCAAGACATGAATGTGACCAAATAGATTGGAGTAGATGCACGATGCAAATGTTAGGATTATTATTATTATTATTATTATTATTATTATTATTATTATTATTATTATTATTATTATTATTATTATTATTATTATTATTGCCGGGCTGAGTGGGTCAGACGGTTAAGGCGCTGGCCTTCTGACCCCAACTTGGCAGGTTCGATCCTGGCTCAGTCCGGTGGTATTTGAAGGTGCTCAAATACGTCAGCCTCGTGTCGGTAGATTTACTGGCACGTAAAAAGAACTCCTGCGGGACTAAATTCCGGCACCTCGGCGTCTCCGAAAATCGTAAAAGAGTAGTTAGTGGGACGTAAAACAAATAACATTATATTATTATTATTATTATTATTATTATTATTATTATTATTATTATTTATTATCTTCCTCAGCATATGAATCCCGTGAATAGAAAGTCTATTTGGCTTAAGACATAATGGCTATCAACTGCACACCCTAGTACGGTATGGTCGCGGGTGCGAACTGTGTCACACATGTGGATTCGGTCGACTTTTACGGCCCCGCTTTTCCTGACGCCAATCCTATGTGGAGGGATGTATTAACTATCTCGTATATCTGTGGTGGTTGGTAGTGCGGTGTACTGCATATGTATGAAGAGGAGAGTTTTGGGACAAACCCAACACCTCGTCCCCGAGCCAGGAGATTTAATCAAACGCGATTCAAATCCCTACCCCGGCCGGGATTCAAACACTCGGCTCCATCTGAACCGAAGGTGTCGACACTGACCATTCTGCCTAGGATTTGGATAATAATAATAATAATAATAATAATAATAATAATAATAATAATAATAATAAAATGTTTAACGTCCAATTAGTAGAGTAATGTGGCACTGCCTTTCCCTAGAAGACAGCCTGAATGTGTTTATCGTTACACTACACAATAGATTCGTCCTCTTTAGCCCACGCCACTGAATTCCGTAGACCATCCACAGCGGGATCTACAGTTTACAAGGAAAGAATGAACTCACAGTTGATGAAAACTTCATCAAAAATCGGAGTCCAGGCAAACTGTTACGATATATGCGATACGAGTCAATGAGCACGATAGACGCACCTTAATTGCATATGAGCGCAGTTCTTGAGTTTTATATAGAACATAGCAGGTCGAGGCAAATACCAGTAGGTGCGTTTTATTCACAGCACCGTTTGTTTTCATGAAGGTTCGCGTTTCCGTCTCCAGCGTGCACCACTGGTGTATTTCCTCTATGATTATTATAGCCCAAGTTAGATGAATTTCTCCGGCTGGGATACAAAGTTCATTACAGAATCTGATGAATAAGGGAGACTAATATTTTAGTACACCCAAATACTGGATGGAATAAGTAAGTGGCGTTGTAAATCAGAATATGGTTAGGAAGCGTCAAATGTTGTTGATGTTGATAAGATAATAATAATAATAATAATAATAATAATAATAATAATAATAATAATAATAATAATAATAATAATAATAATAATAATAATAATAATTTCAACCGGGCGAGTAGGCCGTGCTGTTAGAAGCGCGCGGCTGTGAGCTTGCATCCGGGAGATAGTGGGTTCGAATCCCACTGTCGGCAGCCCTGAAGATGGTTTTCCGCGGTTTCCCTATTTTTTACACCAGGAAAATGCTGGGGCTGTACCTTAATTAAGGCCACGGCCGCTTCCTTCCAACTCCTAGGCCTTTCCTATCCCACCATCGCCATAAGACCTATCTGTGTCGGTGCGACGTAAATTCACTAGCAAAATAATAATAATAATAATAATAATAATAATAATAATAATAATAATAATAATAATAATAATAATAATAACAACAACAATTGACTGGTTCGATACCGGCTCAGTTCGGTGTAATTTGAAGGTGCTCAAATGCGCCAGTCTGTTGTCGGTAGATTTCTCCGCACGTAAAAGAACTCCTATGGTACAATATTCCGGCACTTAGGCGTCTCCCAAATACGTAAAAATAGTTCGCTGGACGTAAAACCATAATAATAATAATAATAATAATAATAATAATAATAATAATAATAATAATAATAATAAAAGTCCAGTCAATTGGTATATCATTTATGAGATGCCAGAATGCCGGGATTTTACACTGAAAAGGGATTCTTTGACGTGCCGGTACCAGTAATTCAACCAACACTAATCTCTCGCATTTAAGGAGGTTACTCTTAAATGCCCAATGGATTCCGCCGGTAATCAAATCCACCTTGAGTAAAAGAAGTCGAGCGCCTAATCAACTAAGGTACGCAACCGGTCGCCATATGTTATGTTACATTAAAGGAAGCAATTGAGGTATTTCAGTTTCTTTCAGACGGACGGACAAGTTTCTCCAGAGCTACATATGCAACTGGTAAGAATGGCGCTCACCCCACGTCCTTTATGCTACGAGATCGAATCCTGCCCAGTTGCTCGGCATTGAAAGGTGTATTAATGCTAGAGGCCAATCACAGTAGATTTACTAGCACGTTGAAAACGTTCTACAACCCTCGAAGGCCATTATCAGTGAAAGTGATGTTAATTGCATATCACTGCAACAGCCTTCTTGAACTGAAATACTCTTTAAACCAATACGCAGATCAAACATCCATTGTGGAGATAAGCCAGGAAGGAGTTTCACGTCTGATAACTATCACAATTTAAACCTAATTCTTGTCTTCCATTAATTAGCAAAAGAAAAGTTAATCATAAAACAATGTTTTCATGTTTCTTTACAGAACGAGGGAATAGAAGTACTACGCCCATTCAAGTTAGATCAGTATAATAAAATAGTTTCAACTACGAAATACGGAAGTAAAGAACACCTGCAGTCACCATGGAAGGAGGCGTGACCTAAGTAGCGTTACAAAATAACGGAGACCACTTCCACTTTCCCCGCTTCGTCCGAAGTTGAACTACCTACCAATACCATGTGCTGTCAACAGGGACGCCATGTTTGTTGCCCAGCGAGTTAAACTAATTGTTACCTGAAAGAGTGCCTGAGCGGCGAGCGCGATGTCCCGCCCGCCCGGAGCGCCCAGTTGCCACCTCACGCATCGCGCCTCAACGCACGCACTGCCAGACGCTCGTTCAGATGGGCAGAGGGTGCTGGACTATTTTTAGCTTCCCCCTCTCTAGTTCTGTATCCGTGTCTGCTGCATATCCCGCTACCGCCGTGCGAACTCAACTTTCTACTACGCCATATTTCACCCAGACAATTCCGATAACTTTCAAACCACTTCCTGAAAAATGTAGGGTTACCAGACGTACTCTTTTAAGGGTACATTTCCTTATTTTGGGTATCTACTTTTGTACTCTCTCTTTTTTCAGCAGAGTACTCTTTTCTTGCACTAAGCATCTTAACTAAACAAATTAAAATTAAAGAAAATGACGGCGGAGCTAAGGTACGAACTTAAACCAACAACAACACTGCTAGCAAAGTCAGTCAAGTTATCTATATAAAATAACTTGTCCTGACTGACTGACTCATTCATCATCGCCGAGCCAAAACTACTGGACATAAAGGAATGAAATTTTGGGAATACGTTCATATTACAAAGTAGGTTCTCGCTAAGGGAGGATTTTTGGATATCCCTGCTAAGGGAGTGAAAAGGGGAGTGAATTCTTAAAATGAGTGTATCTATATCTCGAAAACTGAACAGTTTAAAGACATGAAATTTGGTATTTGGAATCTCCTTTAAAATTAAAGAAACATGTATTTTTTGTTTTCGGAAAATCCCATTGAGCGGGGTGAAAAAGGGGGAAAATTTGTTGAACACCTCTTATAAGGAGACATATCTCAAAAACTGATGATGATACAGACATGAAAATTGGTATTTCGAATCCCCTTTACAAATAAAGAAATACGTATATTTTTTCTTGGAAAATCCAATTAATGGGGGTTAAACAGGAGTGACAAATGGGGTGAATTTTTAGACATTTTAAAAATTAGTGTATCTATATCTCAAAACTTCAAAAGTTTACAGATGTAAAAAAAGTATTTAGAATCACCTTTAAAAATAAAGAAACACGTACTTTTTTGTTGCTAAGGGGGTGAAAAGGGGGGAGGGGTGAAATTTTGAAATGAAGATATCTAAATCTCAAAAACTTAAAAGTTTACAGACGTAAAACTTGGTATTTGGAATCTCCTTTAAAAATAAGGAAACACGTGTTTTTCGTTTTCGCAAAATCCCATTAAGGGGGGTGAAAAAGGGGGGAAATTGGTTGAATACCTTTTATAAGGACAATTATATCACAAAAACTGAAGATATTACAGACATCAAAATTGGTAATTGGAATCTCCTTTAAAAATAAAGAAGCACGTATTTCTTTCTTTTTGAAAAATCCAATGAATAGGAGGTGAACGGGAGTGACAAACGGGCTGGAATTTAAAAAATATATATCTAGGCCTACAATGTATCTCAGACACTTAACATGTTACAGAATTGGAAACTGGCACTTGGAATCTCCTGTAAAAGTAAAGTGACATAGATAATGTTTTCGGAAAATCCACTTAAGAGGAACAAAAAAGGGGGTGAATTTTTAGAATTAGCGTATCTACAGTATATCTCGAAAACGTAACATGTTACAGAAGTGAAAATTGGTACTTTTAATCCCTTTCAAAAATAAGAAACAGGTATTTTTTGTTTTCGAAAAAAAAACACTTGGGGGTGGGGGGGAGGGGCTGGTAGAAAGGACTGAAAAGTAGGTTGAATTCTTTGTATTAGGATACTGATATCTCAAAAACTGGAGACGTTACAGACGTAAAAATTGGTGATTGGAATCTCATAACGAAATTCATTTTTTTTGTTTTCGGAAAAGCCACTTAGGCGGGGTGAAAAAATTGAAAATTTAGTTAGATTATTTGTAGGAGTCTACATATATCTCAAGAACTATAGATGTTGCAGACATGAAAATTGGTGTTTGGATTCCCATTTAGAAGTAGAGTAACACATATTCCTTTGATTTCTGAAAATCCAATTAAGGGGGGTGAAAGAATTGAAAAATTTATTGAATTATCTGTATGAGGATACTTATATCTTATGAAAACTTAAGTTGATTCAGACGTGAAAATTGGTGTTTGGAATCTCCTTTAAAATAAAGTAACACGCATTTTGGGGGGGAATCAATTTAACGGGGGGTGGGGTGAAAAAGGAGTTTAATTCATTTTATAAGGATACTTATATCTAAAAAAACACGTTAGAGACGTGAAAATTGGTATTTGGAATCATCATTAAAAATAAAGAAACACGTCTTCTTTTGTTTTCGGAAATCCACTTACGGGGGGAAAGAATTGAAATAATCGTTGAATTATTTCTATGAGGATACTTATATCTCTAAAAGATAAGGATGTTACAGACGTGAAAATTGGTATTTGGAATCTCCTTTAAAAAACACGTATTTTTTGATTTTCGGGAAATCGACTTGGGGGGAGGGGTGAAAATAAGTAAAGAAGGAGTTGAATTCTGTTTAAGAGGATACTTATATATCAGAAAATTAAGATTTTACATACGTGAAAATTGATATTTAGAATCTCCTTTAAAAAAAGAAACACATTTTTTTTGTTTCCGGAAAGTTCTCTTTAAGGGAGAGGGGGTGGAAAAGAGAGACAAATAAGTTGAATTCATTTTATGAGGATACTTATATCTCAAAAACTGAAGATGTAACAGACGTGAAATTTGGTACTGTATTTTGAATCTCCTTTAAAGATAAAGAAATACGCACTTTTCTGCTTTCGGAAAATCCACTTAAGGAGTTGAACAGAATTGAGAAAGTGTGTGATTTTGAAAATGAGTACCGGTATATAGACATGAAACTTGGTATTTGGAAAGTCCTTTAAAAATACAGTAACACGTACTTTTTGTTTTCGGAAAAGGCACTTAACGGGGGGGGGGGGGGTTTGAAAAGAAGTGAAAAAAGAAGTGAATAATTTTTAACGAGGATGCTTATATCTCAGAAACTGATGATGTCACAGACGCGAACATTAGTATTCGATCTCCTTTAAAAGTTAAGAAACATGCATTTCTTTTTTTTTCGGAAAATGGGAAGGACTGATAAAGCGGTTAAATCCTTTTTATGGGAATTCTTACAGCCTATCTCAAAAAATGAAAATGTTAGAAAGTGGAGATAGATATTTGGAATCTACTTTAAAAAGAACATTTATTTTTTCCATCTGAGAGAGGATTGTCTGTGTGCATGGTCATCTTAGCCCCAAAAGGCAATAACACAAACGTGGTTTACATAGCATTTCCGGGGTAAATGAAATTCAATTTGTCGGTGAATGTTTATACTTTAGGGATTTTCAGATAATGTTTAGTAAAGTACCGAGGAACGATTACTTTTATTATTTTACGAAATCCAATCGAGCGAAGCCGCGGGTAATTGCTAGTTTTATACACTGACTGACAGAGCAAATGCAAAGTGGTTCGAAAGGGATGAAAGTTGGGGAAAAAACAGAGACGGCACGGACGAATAATTGATGTTTATTTCAAACCGATATGCAGGTTACACAATGCGCACGGCATCGACTCAGTAGGATGTAGGACCACCGCGAGCGGCGATGCACGCAGAAACACGTCGAGGTACAGAGTCAATAAGAGTGCGGATGGTGTCCTGAGGGATGGTTCTCCATTCTCTGTCAACCATTTGCCACAGTTGGTCGTCCGTACGAGGCTGGGGCAGAGTTTGCAAACGGCGTCCAATGAGATCCCACACGTGTTCGATTGGTGAGAGATCCGGAGAGTACGCTGGCCACGGAAGCATCTGTACACCTCGTAGAGCCTGTTGGGAGATGCGAGCAGTGTGTGGGCGGGCATTATCCTGCTGAAACAGAGCATTGGGCAGCCCCTGAAGGTACGGGAGTGCCACCGGCCGCAGCACATGCTGCACGTAGCGGTGGGCATTTAACGTGCCTTGAATACGCACTAGAGGTGACGTGGAATCATACGCAATAGCGCCCCAAACCATGATGCCGCGTTGTCTAGCGGTAGGGCGCTCCACAGTTACTGCCGGATTTGACTTTTCTCCACGCCGACGCCACACTCGTCTGCGGTGACTATCACTGACAGAACAGAAGCGTGACTCATCGGAGAACACGACGTTCCGCCATTCCCTCATCCAAGTCGCTCTAGCCCGGCACCATGCCAGGCGTGCACGTCTATGCTGTGGAGTCAATGGTAGTCTTCTGAGCGGACGCCGGGAGTGCAGGCCTCCTTCAACCAATCGACGGGAAATTGTTCTGGTCGATATTGGAACAGCCAGGGTGTCTTGCACATGCTGAAGAATGGCGGTTGACGTGGCGTGCGGGGCTGCCACCGCTTGGCGGCGGATGCGCCGATCCTCGCGTGCTGACGTCACTCGGGCTGCGCCTGGACCCCTCGCACGTGCCACATGTCCCTGCGCCAACCATCTTCGCCACATGCGCTGCACCGTGGACACATCCCTATGGGTATCGGCTGCGATTTGACGAAGCGACCAACCTGCCCTTCTCAGCCCGATCACCATACCCCTCGTAAAGTCGTCTGTCTGCTGGAAATGCCTCCGTTGACGGCGGCCTGGCATTCTTAGCTATACACGTGTCCTGTGGCACACGACAACACGTTCTACAATGACTGTTGGCTGAGAAATCACGGTACGAAGTGGGCCATTCGCCAACGCCGTGTCCCATTTATCGTTCGCTACGTGCGCAGCACAGCGGCGCATTTCACATCATGAGCATACCTCAGTGACGTCAGTCTACCCTGCAATTGGCATAAAGTTCTGACCACTCCTTCTTGGTGTTGCATTTGCTTTGTCAGTCAGTGTATATAGATAACATGTACTGACTGACTGACTGACTGACTGACTGACTCATCATCGCCAAGCCAAAACTAATGGACATTAGGAAATGAGATGTTGAGCATACAATTATATTACAATGTAGGGGCTCACTATGGTAGGATATTTGAATATCCCGTTGCTAAGGGGGTGAAAACGGGATTGAATTTGAAAAATGTGTGTATCTACATCTCAAAAACTTAACAGTTTAAAAACGTGAAAATTGGTATTTGGAATCTTTAAAAATAAGGAAACAGGTATTTTTTGTTTTTGGACAATCTACTTAAGAGAGTGTAAAACAGGTGTGACAAAGGGGGTGAATTTTTAAAATGAGTATATCTACAATATATCTCAAAAAGCAAAATGTTACATACGTGAAAATTGGTATTTGGAATCTCCCGTAAAAGTAAAGGAACACGAATAATTTATTTTCTGAAAATCAACCTAAGGGGAAGTGTTAAAGGGGGTGAATTTTAAAATGACATAGCTACAGCATATCTCGAAAACTTAACATATTACAGATGTGAAAATTGATATTTTAGATCTTTTAAAAATAAAGTAACATGAATTATTTTGTTTTCGAAAAAAAAACAATTAGGGAGGGGTAAAATAAGTGTGAAAGGGGGTTGAATTATTTTATTATTTTTATTAGGATACTGGTATCTCCAAAACTGAAGTTATTACAGGCGTGAAAGTTTGTATATGCAATCTCCTTTAAAAATAAAGGAACGCGTATTTTTTTGTTCTCGGAAAATTCACTTAAGGGTGTTGTAAAAAGGACTGAATAAGGGGTTGGATTATTTTCATGAGGATACTTATATCTCAAAAACTGAAGATGTTACAGACATGAATATTTGTATTTGGATTTTTTAAAATAAGGAAACACGTACTTTTTTGTTTTAGGAAAATTTCACTTAAGGGGGTTGTAAAAAGGACTGAAAAGGGCTGGATTATTTTTATGAGGATACTTACATCTCAAAAACTGAAGATGTTACAGACATGAACATTTGTATTTGGAATATTCTTTAGAAATAAAGAAACACATATTTTTTTGTTTTCGGAAAAACCACTTAAGGGGGTGGGGAGGGTGAAAAGAAATGAAGAATGTATTGAATTCTCTTTAGAGGACACTTATATATCAAATACTGAAGATGTTACAGACGTGAAAATTGGTATTTGTTATCTCCTGCAAAAGTAATGGAACATGCATAATTTATCTCCTGAAAATCTACTTAAGGGGAAGTTTTGAAAGGGTTGAATTTTTAAGATGAGGGTATCTACAGTCTGTCTCTATAACATAACATATTACAGACGTGAAAATTGATATTTTTAATATCTTTTAAAATTAAGCAACACGTATTTTTGCTTCGGAAAAACAGTTAAGGGGTGGGGGTTGTAATAAGGACTGAAAAAGGGGTTGAATTATTTTTATGATGATACTTATATCTCAAAAACTGAAGACGTTACAGACATGAACATTTGTATTTGGAATCTCCTTTAAAAATAAACACCTATTCTTTTGTTTTCGGAAAATCCAATTAAGGGACGGGGGGGGGGGTGAACTGAAAAATGGGTTGAATTCTTTGTTTGAGGATACTTATATTTCGAAAACGGAGAATGTTACGGACGAAGAAATTGGTATTTGGAATTTCCTTTGAAAATAAAGACCAGTATTTTGTGGCAGGGGAGGTGGGCGGAGGTGGGGGGGGGAAATCAACTTAAGTGGACGTAAAAGGAGTTGAATTCCTTTTATTAGGATACGAATAAGAAGTGGACTTAAAACAATAGACCCCTAAGATGATTTTGACAAAATATGCGTTTATATGAAACTGTTTGAATCATGAAGTTAAAATTTCAAATGATATCCTAGGTGTTAAATAACAGAAGGTTTGAAGTAAAGTTAACCGCTCGGAGAGTTAAATGGGAGTTCAGATCCGAAAACAAATGTATTCATTCCTTCCTCCGAAAGGATTTAACGTATGAAGACAAAATTGGAAATATCTGTATATATTTTAAATCCTAAGTGTGAAATAGGAAACATTTTTCAACGTTCCACCCCTAAAGTTTTAAATTAGGTTAGCTCCGTAAACAAAATTATTCATCCCTCCAAAACCGTTTGACGTACAAAGTTGTAATTTTACGAGAAAGGTCTTATTTTGTGTAAAATATCGTATACTTCAATTTCTTTTTTTGCAAGTTGCTTTGTGTTGCACCGACACAGATAGGTCTTATGGCGACGACGGGACAGGAAAGGGCTAGGAGTGGGAAGGAAGCGTCCGTGGCCTTAATTAATGTACAGCCCGAGCATTTGCTTGGTGTGAAAAGGGGAAACGACAGAAAACCATCTTCAGGGCTGCCGACAGTGGGGTTCGAACCCACTATCTCCCGAATACTGGATACTGGCCGCACTTAAGCGACTGCCGCTATAGAGCTCGGTTTCAAAATATTTCTCCCCTAAGGAGTTTAGATGGTGGTTGACCCTCAAAAACACAATATCCATTCTTCCGAAACCCTTTCAGGCAATAACTTATGATATTTGGAATCTTCTTTAAAAATAAGGGAACAGGTATTTTTTGTTTCCGGAAAATCCTCTTAATGGGTGTAAAAAAAGTGAAAAAAGGGTTGAGCACCTTTTATGAGGATACTCATATCTCAAAAACTGAAGATGTTACTTTCTTGAAAATTGGTATTTGAAATCATCTTTAAATGACGGAAATAACAGACATTCTGCAATGGTATCCGTTGCATCTAAATAACTTGTGTAGTTATGAGTTGTTCAAGTAGTTTTTAATTATCTGTGGTAAGGAAAAGAAGAGTTTCCTCAAGGAATTTGAAACAAAGGCAAATGTCCGAGGAGAGAGTGATGAAAACCACACTAAGGAATAGGAAGATCGTCAATGTTGCCGTTCCAGTTTTCTCACAGTAGACAGTACGCTAATGCACTGATATGGGAAGTAGACGAAGAAAAAAGAAACCTAGTGAAAATTCAGACATCGAAAGGGATAACTTGGCCAAATGAAGGAAATATTAAAACTACGTTCAAGGACAACGCAATTCCTTGTAACGCATTGACTGAAAAAAAAAAAAAAAGTGTGTTAGAGACATGATTCTCATAAAACTACCAGCTTTATTCCTTTTCCCACTAATGTGACGAAGCAAGACAGTTTACTATAATTTTCAAGGAGCAAGCGGGGATAAAAAGCCATTGCGAATATAGATCATAGAGGCCCTTGGCTTGCCAAGACGACTGCTGCCCACCCAGATGGCCTGAAGATACTGGAGTAGCTCGTGGTTAGAGTAACGACATCTTTAGCCCATTGTTTTGCTTCTGGGACCGGACCCGCTGCCTCTAGTATCAGACAGCTTCTCAGTTGGGCTCAGAAGGCTAAGTGAATCCCGTTCCACCCCTTAGTCCAGAAATAAAATGAAATGGCGAATGGCTTTTAGTGCCGGGAGTGTCCGAGGACAAGTTCGGCTCGCCAGGTGCAGGTCTTTTGATTTGACGCACGTAGGCGACCTGCACGTCATGATGAGGATGAAATGATGACGAAGACGACACATACATCCAGCCCCCTGCCAGCGAAATTAACCAATGATGGTTAAAAATTCCCGACCCTGCCGGGAATCGAACCCGGGACCCCTGTGACCAAAGGCCAGCACGCTAACCGTTTAGCCATGGAGCCGGACAGTCCAGAAATAAAATTCCTAGACTGGGGCCTCCAGGTGATAGGCAGGCATACTATCCCCACATCTCGGGGCTGGCTGTATGTATACAACTCCGGAGAATAACTTCTTTCCAGGTGATCATTATGGCCATGACCCGAGATCCAATCATAAACTCCCGCTTATCGGACTTTTCCTCGAGCGCCTGTCAGCAGGATCTTCTACAAAGACAGGTATAGGGTGAAAGTCATGCCGGACTGTCTTGTAACGAATAAAGAGGGGTTAGAACGATCCGGATTGTCTTGTAACGAGTGGAGAGGGGTTAGAAAGATGACTGCTATCGTTTCTGCGGTGCGCTCCGATGCCAGGCAGATCCCTGGACGACAACCTCTGCGGCCTTGCCACGGAGAGAAAGAAATTTTTCGTCATGTCCCGGGATACTGTAGACGCGGGGAGCTCATCAGGAACACGTGGCACCACCAAATCAGATCATTCATCACCGAAGAACTGAGAAAGAAGGCATTCAATGTGCATGAGAAGGTACAAGGACTGGCCATAAACGGCAGTTCGCAGAGAGTTGACCAGTGGCGGTGGGCTGTCAAGATCACATTAGCAGGTGAACACCCGGTTCTCATGCATATTCACGCATTCATGGATAATTGAAAATACTGTTTTCATCAATAAATCGAAAGCATTCGACCTATATCGAAGCTCCGTTACACTGACAGCTGCAGGCCTATGTTTTGAATGAAAATGCAGGGAGCACACTGGATGTTGTGCTATGCACAGATATCCCCATCCGCGAGGAGCACGGTAAGGTATGTGCCTTTCCGCGTACAGCCCTCAAACCAGAGATGGTATTACAGTTGACCAGAAGGGTACACCACCTCCCCTATTATTGTTAGCCGCTGCCTCCCAGAAGTTACTATTGCACTTCCTTACCGGAAGATTTCGCTAGTGATTCTGGACAGGTTGGACAGGTGATTGTAATAGCGGAAAAGTTTGAGTGGTGAATCGTTTCAAGCGAAATTAATTTGAGTACCGGAAAATGTGGTCGCATAATTTGTATGCTTGTTGTCATACGTAGGTAAACTCGTGCTATGTAAAAACCAAGAATAGTGCTTGCATCATTTAATGTTCACTACAATACAGCATTGTAGCAAAGATACAGTGAATTTTACTTTCACCGAGCAGAGTAGTAACAGTGGCCACGGCTTTACCGTGTCTTTTCAGCTCTGCATTCAAGAGGCGGTGGTCTGGAAAACCACGGAAAACCATTTTCAGGGCTACTGAGAGTGGGGTTCGAACCCACCACCTTCCGGATGCAGGCTCACAGTTGCGCGCCCCTAACCGCACGCCATCACCTTCCTGCAACCATGTCTGATGGTCCACGTACAAATCACAAATTAGTTCATCGACGGTGCTCTTAATACTGTATAGGATTTTCTTGGTTGTCCCCGCATTATTTTAAGTGAAGAAGAGTGTCGTGCCCGAGTATGTGTCGAATGAACTTCGTTTTCCTCTTTTTGATAGACTTCAGAACCTTCTTCATGATAATTTTTTTTTTGCTAGGGGCTTTACGTCGCACCGACACAGATAGGTCTTACGGCGACGATGGGATAGGAAAGGCCTAGGAGTTGGAAGGAAGCGGCCGTGGCCTTAATTAAGGTACAGCCCCAGCATTTGCCTGGTGTGAAAATGATAATTTTTAAAAGGAGGTCGTTTGACTTCTTGTTCCTTCAACTTGTTCTACTCGTTCTTCTCCAGAACCACATTTCCGCGGCCTCTCCTAATTTACTAGTTTCCCTAGAGTCCAGGTTTCACGTCCACATGCCAGCACACTCCAAACAACGGTCTTGAGGAACGATTTTCTCGTTGCCAAACTGATGTGTTCATTTTATTTCTGAAAGACTTGTTCCGCCATCTCTATCCTTTTCTTGATTTCTGATAGGTATTTCTTGTCCGAATTCATCACACTTCCCAAGTTGCAGAACTAAGCGACTTGCTCAACGGCTATACCATTTAATGTTACGTTGGCTTCAGTTGGCCGTTTATTTTGTTGACCAGCATGATCTTTTGCCTCCGAGTATTTATTCTTAGCCCAAACTGCCGTAAGGATTTGTAAGAAAACTCTTAGCATTCTGTTCATTTCCCTTTAAGAGCTAGTTAAAATCGCAACCGTCAGCATCGCGTTGCAGGCGATATGAGTAAGAAGGGATAAATCACCTCCTATGCATAGCCCAAACTCCAATTTCGGACCATCTCGGATAATTTAGCATGCCTTTCCTTGGGAGTGCTTGAAGAAATGTTATTGCCGAGCAATTTCGAGCTTTGATGATGATGATGCTTCTTGTTTAAAGGGGCCTAACATCGAAGGTCATCGGCCCAGATTCCGAGCTTTACAGAAGAGATTGCATTCAGACGGAATACAATGAACGTTCCCCATGCGCTGAATGAGAACACAAAACGGCATGGTATTACTGTATTTGTATGAAGTTTAAACGCGATGCTGATATAGTACAATCTAAGCCTGCCAAGCACATCGCTCAAGCGTGACTGGCAGCTCAATGCTCCACATCCGGTTAAGAAGACAAGCCACCTCTGTCTACCTAGAAGTCAACAACCTACGCTCTCTGCAGCCAGACTTACACTGCCACTTTTATTCTCCAGCGTAAGTGATAAGTTTCGTTAACCGCAGAAAGACATTCATTCCTATAAGCCAATAATGATTTTAGGAGAAACATTACATAGGTACTCGAAGCAAGCAACCGAGCAAGCCTGTAGTTTTACGTGACTGTGAATATCCTGATCATAGCAACAGGATCTCTAGTTTTACGTGGAATCCGAATAACAGGCGTGTGGCATTTCTCTTCAAAAACGCCATAAGTTTTGAACGATATTCGCCTTGGTGAGAAGTGATTATGTCACTTGGCCATCATGCCATTATATTTTCTCCGCTAACACAATACAACTTTTGTTAAAACCCATTTAGTGTTTTTGCAATAGTGTGCATCAATTTAATTTCATGACAAGCGACTAACTCATGTTCGGATATTAACTAAAACACTGAACTTGGTTTCCTAATTTACACTTACAGTATTATTGATAAGTGGTCTCCAGATCACTTGGAAAGTTATATTAAAAGTAAAATGGTCACGAAGCTATCAGCTTGCATTCGGAAGATAGTGGGTTCGAAACCCTCTGTCGGCAATCCTGAAGATTTTTTCCCATTTTCATTTATTTCATTCACGGTAGCTTCCTTCCCACTTGTAGCCCTTTCCTACCCCTATCACCATAAGATCTATCTGTGCCGGTGCGACGTAAAGGAAATTCTAATTGTAAAAAAATTACATGTAAATTAGTCTGCAAAACTTCAACTAGGTCTATACTAAAATGCAAAAAAAATATCTCTATCTGATGTGCGCTAATAACAAACGATTACTCTGCAGCCTCCCTCGTCTGCTGTGATTTCACAGCACACTTTTTTGCTTTGCTGAGTGTTTGTGATAAGTCTTAATAAACATATTCACTTACATACAATATATCACACACCCGACTTCACAAAATTTCATAAAAGCAGATTAACTAAGCTGAAACTGAAATGAAATGGCTTCCATTATAATAAAATGTGTGTATTATGGTGCATTACATCAAAACTTAAATGAATGGTTTCTTTAAACTTAAATATTTAAATAGTGGCGTATTCTTAGATTTCCTTGAAGGTCTATAGAAAGGAAACAAATCAATGTCATCGGTATTTTTAAAAGTAGATAATTTTTTCAAGTTGCTTTACGTCGCACAGACATAGATAGGTTTATGAAGACGATAGGACAGGAACGGGGTAGGAGTGGGAAGGAAGTGGCCGTGGCATTCATAAAGATACAGCCCCACCATTTGCCTGGTGTGAAAATGGGATACCACGGAAAACCATCTTCAGGGCTGCCGACAGTGGGTTTCGAACCCACTATCTTCCGAATACTGGATACCGGCTGCACTTAAGCGACTGCAGCTATCGTGCTCGTTAGTAGATAATTTGTATCGTGCATATGTGCAACCACATGATTATCAATACATATGTTCCTACAGACGTTACTAAGCGTAAATAATAATTACTACTTATCAAATCAACCTTTAATATATATATTTTTGCTGTTTGCTTTACGTCGCATCGACACAGATAGGTCTTATGGCGACGATGAGATAGGAAAGGCCTAGGAAGTGGAAGGAAGCGGTCGTGGCCTTAATTAAGGTACAGCCCCGGCATTTGCCTGGTGTGAAAAAGGGAAACCACGGAAAACCATCTTCAGGGCTGCCGACAGTGGGGCTCGAACCCACTATCTCCCGATTACTGGATACTGGCCGTTCTTAAGCGACTGCAGCTATCGAGTTCGGTTTTAATAATTTTAATTAAAATTCAGACTCCAGCTCAGTGCAAAATGCTCATCAGCAGATTTAGCTTTAAGTCCGCAATGATTGGAAAATTATGTCAATTATATTCTAGCAGCAACTTGTAACTCATGGGAAATATGCATTGATTCACGAAATTCCTGACGGAAGCGCCCTGCTTATTTATTTACTTCTTTAACCTATCTGCTGGACTGAGTGGCTCAGACGGTTGAGGCACTGACCTCCTGGCCCCAACTTGGCAGCTTCGATCCTGGCTCAGCCCGGTGGTTTCTGAAAGTGCTCAAATACGTCAGCCTCGTGTCGGTAGATTTAATGGCACGCAGAAGAACTCCCACGGGACTAAATTTTTGTACCTCGGCGTCTCCGAAAACCATACAAGAAGTAGTTAGTGGGACGTAAAGCCAATAACATTATTATTATTATTATTATTATTATTATTATTATTATTATTATTATTATTATTATTATTATTATTATTATTTCTTGTACAGTCACTGCATATAACACTCATTTAATGCACCCGCGTGAAGCAGAAACATAGCAACTCGCAGTTTAATCATCCACCGAGTGACTGAACTGAGCGGTCCGGTATACCGAGCCTGTTACCGAGTTTAGGTTAACTCACACTGCTCTCACTGTTTAAATATCGCTCATTCCGACTGAGCAGCAATGAGTCTGGCTCGAGTCTGTCCAGACGCGTTCATTTATGAGGCTGCCTCTATTCTTTCTCTTGCCAAACGAGCTGGAGACGAAATGAGCCCAAACTCACTCATTCTCATTACACGATCACCCATGCTAGGCCTTCTGTTTTGTTTGTTCATGTTTCCCTTCCTCTACTGTTACTCTCAGACCCTGACGGGGACGCGCGTGTGATCTGTGTCACACATGTAGATTTGGCCTAGTTTTACAGTTGGATGTCCTTCTGACGTCACCCCTGTGTGTTTGGTTTTTGCTAGTGTTTTAACTTTGATAGTATAGCAAAGGATCAGAATTGGGAGAGGAGTGTCTGTTCAAAGGGTGCTATTTCTATTTCAAAAAGTAGTTCAGATGCGTTACAGTAGTTGAATACTATCAAATACCACGAGAAATCCAGACCAGACCCGAACATGGGTACGTTCCATGTTCATTGTATTATACGTTTCCTGCGTTGTCCCACACCATTCTTGTAGTGGAAATAGCGCCATTTGAACAGACACTCCTCAATTAAGGCACATCCCAACATTTTTCTTGTTTGAAAATGGTAAACAGCGGGAAACTATCTTCAGGTTTCGAACCCACCATTTCCCGAATGCAAGTTAACGGCTAGGTAGCTCGTACCATGCAGCCAGCTCGTTCGGCCTTGTATGGTTTAATGTCACGTCTGGATAATAATGTTGTCCCTCAGAAGCCGTCGCATATTCGTTTTTCCTTTACCTATTACCTACGACAATAGAAAGGTTTTAAATCATACCGCCGGGCTGAGTGGCTCAGACGGTTAAGGCGCTGGCCTTCTAACCCCAACTTGGCAGGTTCGATCCTGGCTCAATCCGGTGGTATTTGACGGTGCTCAAATACGACAGCCTCGTGTCGGTAGATTTACTGGCACGTAAAAAGAACTCCTGCGGGACTAAATTCCGGCACCTCGGCGTCTCCGAAAACCGTAAAAGTAGTTAGTGGGACGTAAAGCAAATAACATTATTATTATTATTATTATTATTATTATTATTATTATTATTATTATTATTATTATTATTATTATTAATCATAGCACTGTACAGTATTTACATTAGTGTCTTCACGGGCACATTCGAGGAAATGCCTAGCTGTCAGGGGAAGCTGAAGGAACACTACGTCAACAGCTCATGTGTCATACGTAGCGCATCTTTTGGCTCGTTACAGTAGTTCGTGATTCAATCGAACAGAACAGCCTACGATTGGCAAATAAAGCACATTTCAGTACATTCCACTTTCTCGAGAAGTACTAGTCATATTTTCAGAACGATCACATCGCTGAATTTATAATGACCGTGAGTTTGACTAGGAGTAAAAAAATAGCTCAGTTCCATTAAAAACATAAAACAAAAACAAAGTTGGTTCCGCTGACTCAGCAGATACTGGCACCCTGGAAAGGTACTGCAAGTACGATTACGAGTTCCCTTAATACCATTAGTGAAAGTGCAAACAGAATGCCGATACCTTTAACGGTCCATGCGTCATTTGAGGTGGACATCTTTGCTGAACAACCCAGTATATACAGTAAATTCAGTTCGAAAAAATCGAGAAAACGAGAGTAGGGGTTTCGTTTTTTACAAATTCCGCTAGGTCTGCCCCCTGCTCCTAAATATACCATCTATCTCAGCCAAATGGTGTTAATTCTTCAAATCAATTGGTCGTATTTATTATCCAACATTAAACATTAACGCTTCAGAATGTGCACTAGGGCCTCAAAGAGATATTCACCATAATGGAAATAAAAGTGGGACTGACAATCTGGCTTCAATTAGGTCTGTTCTAAAAACCAGCAGCGCTCATAAGAACAGTCGAGTCTTTACGAAGGTTAACAGCACAGCGAGTCGATAGTATCGTAGGATCATTTAGCGGAACAGAAGTTTCGAACTGGACTACTACGAGTTTAGTAAAGCAGGGCAACTTCATACCCTGGAGTATGTCCTTCAAAACAATAATGCATTTTGATAGCTTCGTATCAGGCCTTCAAGTTCAAATGATTGACCCAATATGCTAGCAATGTTGGGGAGTTCACCAGTTTAGCCACAGTGATTAAGTCGTTGCGATAGCAACAGGCATTATTGTGAAATAGTCGTTACTGAATATGTAATCTGAATAGTGCACGGCTATTTTTCATGTTCTGAAGCAAACTGCACATTTAGAGCCCAGAGTCAACTCTGCAGATGAAAGGGTATAACAAGTTGCGCCAGCAGCTTCAACACATCCTCTAAATTTTCTCAAACCTAACACTAGCAGGGTCGAGATGCTCTTAAATGAATGAAGAGAACTTTGAAGACAATGAAGACTGCTGCTATCATCCCATCTAATTGAGTGAGCGACAAGATGATGGGGCATAGTTCAATGACACGTACCGTACCCACCAAGAGGATTTTGCTGTCGTTCACATTCTTCAAATAGTCACATGCTCATTCAACTAAGGAAACAGCTTCATAAGATTATGTACATGAAGACAGCTGTGTCTATAAACAAGGGAAGAATAAACAGCCTTGAATGGAGATATCAAAAAGAAAGTTTGTGTTCAGTGAAAAAGGCAGCTGTTTTGCGCAGTTGGTTCCATGTCTGCCTTCTATGCTCAACACGCGTGATAGCATCTCAATGTATTATTATTATTATTATTATTATTATTAATAATAATAATAATAATAATATATCAACCTCACGGGACTATGTTTATTAGAAGTCCAAGTAAAGACTGATTACATACAGCCCCTTGATCTTAGAAACAGACACCGGAATTTGTATTAAATGTAGCTGTTCTCAAGCAGCCCAAATTGTCAGAGACCTTTTAAAAAATCTTGAGGTAAAACTCTTGTTGAAGATCCTTGCTAATTTTCCACATATAGAGAATTTAACCTCTTCAGCTAATGCGACATATTTTAGTATTCTCTCTTCGAATAATGTTATTGGTTTTACGAACCACTAAATACTTTTTCCGGATTTCGGGGACACAAAGTTGCCGGAGTTTTGTCCCGCAGCAGTTTAAGGTTGGTGTATTTAAGCACCTTCATATAGCACCGAACCGAGCCAGGATCGAACCAGAAAATTTGGGCTAGCGCTCTACGGTCTGAGCCACTCGCCCTGGCGTTTCTCTTGTGATGGTTTTAAGATGTAGCTTCAAAAGAAAATCTGTAGGGATATCCTCTCTCCTTCAGATTAGTGATGGGACATTCGATTCATTTTACTGAATCGATTCATTTGATTCCGTTCACGTTACTGAATCGATACAGTGATCCGATTCACGGCTCATTGGTCACCGCTCCTACTGCATCTGTGTAGTATGTGCTGGTAAGACAGCAGCAACAGCATTCAGTGCTCGCAGCTGCCATCTGATCTTCATACTATGAACTCCTTTCTTAGAAAAAATGCTAGTTACTCTAATACATCGAAAGTTTCCGGCGACGCAGGGTGGGAAAGGTTAGGATGGTAGCAGCCATGGCCTGAATTAAGGTACAGTCCCAGCATTTCCTGGTGTGAAAATGGGGAAACTACGGAAAAACCATCTTAATGGCTGCCGACGGTGGGATTCGAACCCACCATCCCCCGAATGCAAGCGCATAGCCACGCGATATTAACCGCACGACAACTCGCTCAGTCATTTTCTTAAAAATATTTTTCTATCAGCTGAGGATTTTTTTAAATCGTCATATTTTGTATAGGCTACCCGAGATGTACAGTAGCCCGCTGGTTTTCTGATTCAACATACTGTTATTGCGTCTGTCCACGTATGATTGAAGTTTTGTGCAACGATGTGACATATGAACTGAGAGAATACTGAGCCGTTCTTCCCAATATAAAACAGGTACTTTTGAGTGGTCATGACTCATGAGCATAACTCATAGTCATAGGGCAGGCTAGAGTCGAGTTTAACTGTCAAATGTCAACTAAGTTATAATACTAAGATTCATTAAACTAATAAATAGTATAACCTAATAGCCTACCTACTTACTAGCTACTTCAGAATTATGTTGTGACTACCTTTTTAACACTGCAAATAAATCCATCTATTATTTAAACCTCCCTGTAAGAAGAGGACAGTGAATGCAAATGGGTATTATTTTCAAATGAGCTGAGCTCGAGAGTCCATTATAGCATACGATTCTTTCAGTCTAGCATGGCTCACTGTATGTCTCGCTGCAGCGGAAGCTCGGCTCTCCGCGTGTCCAGTGAGCCGATAAGGAGCCGTGTGTATCATGTGTCTCACTGAGCCTCGCTCGTTCACGATTCTTTCGATGTGCCATGATTCACTGTATGCCTCGCTGCAGCGGAAGCTCGGCTCTCCGCGTGTCCAGTGAGCCGATAAGGAGCCGTGTGTATCATGTGTCTCACTGAGCCGCGCTCGTTCACGATTCTTTCGATGTGCCATGATACACTGTCTCGCTACAGCGGAAGCTCGGCTCCCCGTCAACGTCCAGTGAGTGCGCCACTCAGCACTGTCCGCTGGGTGTAAGCTGAATCGTGTGCCGTGAGCTCGCCTTTCCTGTGAATCGATTCACTCGGACACTTGAATGAATCGATACACTGCTTCGAATCATGCATTCAATAGCCAACACTACTTCAGATATATGCAAGTTAACAAACGATGTGTGACTTTCGTAAGCTCGAGATTATATTATAATTAATTACATGTCCTTAAAACGTTGTCGTTAATGAACATGTAATCTGGATAGCCCCCGGTTACTTTTCAGGATCCGGAAACACACTACACATTTACAGCACAATCGCTAGAATCAGCTGTGCAGGTGAAAGAGTGTAACACGTAGCGCCAGCAGCTTCAAGACTTCCTCTAAATGTTCTAGTGGCCGAGAAAATATAGTTTTAAAAGTCGATCTAAACGACAGAATTGTGGTCAGGAGATACTAGATTGGAGCAAATGGATCATGGAACTAACGTCATGATGACAGCAAAGTCAGAGAAATGGAATAAATGTGTAGGAAACAGTGAAAATGCAGTTACCAATCGCCACATCTTGCACGATAGATGTAGATTGAGGGCCTAAAATTTGTGGTAGATATATTAATATCGTAAATTATCTAACAGACTCATTGTCACTATAAATGATGGTCAATATATCATACAAGATAAATATACATGCCCTGGACCGGATTCGAACCGGCAACCACGTATAAGTACAGTTACAAGGCCACTTTAGCACCTAAGCTACGTCGGCCGACCAGATCGATATTTCTGTATAGGAACGGAACGGAACCTGTGCAGACTCTGGAAATCTTGCTCATAACCTGGAAGTGAAAGTCATAGGCCTATAAGTAGTTAGAATGGTTGCGGGTACAGTACGAGCAAGTAGGAACAGCGATGGGACGGTAATTGCAAAGTCGGGGTAAAGGCCACACTGGCAACTAATACGCTGGAGAAAGAAGTGAATGTAATGAAATGAAAATAGAGGATTTTGGATTATTCAAGACATTAACCATTAAGATTTAAAAAATTGGATGGAGGCCTTGGAGATGATGGTTAGACTTGGTCGTTAATAATTTCAAGGGAAGTCGCGTAGGAAAAGAACAGGACCAGAGGTCATGTACATGAACTGTTTGTTCGGAGTTGCTTGCAGGCTGAACGTAGTTTTTAATTTAATTTCCTGTTTCTATTTCTAGCCGAGTGCAGCCCTTGTAAGGCAGACCCTCCGATGAGGGTGGGAGGCATCTGCCATGCGTAGGAAACTGCGTGTTATTGTGGTGGAGGATAGTGTTATGTGTGCTGTGTGAGATGCAGGGATGTTGGGGACAGCACAAACACCCAGCCCCCAAGCCACTGGAATTAACCAATGAAGGTTAAAATCCCCGACCCGGCCGGGAATCGAACCCGGGACCCTCTGAACCGAAGGCCAGTACGCTGACCATTCAGCCAACGAGTCGGACAGGCTGAACGTAGAAAGACATAATCTGGGATAAATATTATTTATTTATTATGTACGCTAACAATGTTTCCATTGCTAATTTCGTAAGATAAACTATTTATTCCGTTAACATTTCGTTTCACTTGAAGGTATATGATATATTTTACATCCGTTATCTATATATAATATTACTCATTAAAGTATCAAATGTAAAATCCTGCATGTATTTAAAGAGAAGCCAATCGTGAAGCATTTCACGCTATCTTATACCTGGAACGCTGTTTTCATTTGTACAAAGTATTTGGTCCGTCACGGCATCATTCAGTCTGAAATAGCATGATCCTTCAAGGTATGTGTGTGTTTTCTTTAGGATAATCCACGATGAAAATGATCATGACCCAATGCCGAACGTGTTAGAATGCGCGCGGCTTTACAGGCGGATCTATACTTTTATTAAGGTATTTTCCGTCCTCGTTTGTTTACTTCTAGATTAAAGGAAATTATGAGGTGTGGGGGTATCATAATATCGTGAAAAACTTTGGACATGGAATGTACTGATGAATCCAATAGGACTACTTCATACCCAGGTGTTTGGATTTCAAATGTTGCCTGTCATTACCCTCTCACTCCACTTGTTGCAATATACGCCGAGGTGCATATTGGTATATGAGCTAGAACAAAAGTGTTACTTTCATTGACTTGTCTCAGTCTCACCTTTGGCTTTGACGATATGAATGTGACTGAGCTATGAGCGATGTTAGTAACGCCATTCCTTATGCAGCCAGCCCCTGTTATGAATAGTGTGAAAATGTTGCTCACAGGGTCAGTTGGTACGTGCATTTCCTTGGGCTTGGCAGACCGATATCTAATAGGAACTACCGTCTCGGTGAGGAAAGCAACGGGAAGCTGCATCAGTCCCCATTTCTCTAGTATTCATCTTCAGTGACGCCTAAGCCCTCTATGACAGCCTAAGGCGGAACTGATATCATGCCAACCTTCAAGATGAATACTCAACATACATACGTCCAAGAATATTGCAGCTGTTATGAGAAGTCATCAAATCCTGTTAGGGCAGACGCTGCCCGTCTTAACAGTACGTGCAATGGACAAGTCATGAGACCTAGTTTGCTCATCGCAGTATGAGTACAAATGCCGGTACGAACACTCATGCATGTATAAACCTATGCAGGCAAATAATCTGGACGTCAACACTAACCCTATAACGCAGGGACCGATACGATCTGGCGGTACACGTTCCAATTACTCCATAACGAAGAAATATTGTACAGGTAATTTCAAACGTCAGCAGCACGGATTTCCATACATGTGAAGTGGTACACGAAGTGTGGATGATTCGTATCAGATAATAAGCTATATCTGGGCCTGATGAGGGATGCGTCCGTGTCTGAACATTCGAAAATCAATTAAACTCACCGGGCGAGTTGACCATGCTGTTAGGGGCGCGCAGCTGTGAGTTTGCATTCGGAAGATAGTGGGTTCGAATCCCACCGTCGGCAAACCTGATTATGGTCTTCCGTGGTTTCCCATTTTCACACCAGACAAATACTGCGGCTGTACCTTCCACTACCTTCCCAATCCTAGCCCTTTTCCCACCCCTCCACCGCCGAAAGACCTTCGATGTGTTAGTGTGACGTTAAAAGAGTAGCAAAATAATAATAATAATAATAATAATAATAATAATAATAATCATCTTCTTTTTTACCGCTGTTCCCACGGCTGTGCGATCGTTGGTGCGAACTGTATCGCACATGTGGATTTGGCCCTGTTTTACGGCCGGATGCCCTTCCTGACGCCAACTCTGTATGGAGGGATGTAATCACTATTACGTGTTTCTGTAGTGGTTGGTAGTGTAGTGTATTGTCTGAATATGAAGAGGAAAGTGTTGGGAAAAACACAACCACCCAGTCCCCGGGCCAGAAGAATTTATCAGAGGCGATTAAAATCCCCGACCCGGCCAGGAATCGAACCCGGGATCCCCTGAACCGAAGGGCTCAACGCTGACCACTCAGACAACGAGTCGGGCATTAATAATAATAATAATAATAATAATAATAATAATAATAATAATAATAATAATTGTACCGGGCGGTACACCTCCACGCCGCTTATTCAAACTTTGCGCCAGTTGAAAATCCTCTGCTGGAGGAAGTCCGAACTTTATCTAATGTATTAATTTTCAAGTTACCCAGAAGATGTCACTACTTGGAAATTTTGAAGTTTCTGAACAGGGTCGTTTTCGACGTATTTTTGTTTTGCTTGTAGTAAGAAGTGTGAACTTTCTCTTCTAGAGGACACTACTGAAGAACTACAATAGTGCACCCTAGTGCAAGGTGAAAGAACTGTTTTTTGGAGAAATTTTTATTTCAAAAGTTTGTTTCTTGTTAAATTTCTTTCTGGTATTGTTTAAGTTGGCTGTATACCCCTTTCTTTCCCCTTGTTTTGAATTTAGCCAATCCCGAATTTCTTTAATTAATTTATGACCAATAAGGTGTTTCTTCTTCAAATTGGATATGCTGCTTAACCCTAACCAATAAATGATTGTGGGCGGGTGTTTTCTTTCCTGAAACGCCTCGAACTTTCCGCGAGAGTATATAAACTGCTGATTTTAGGGTCTCTGCGCCACTTCTGTACCAACTTTCTAAGTGTAAAGTACGTAGCAGGGGGCGGGAAGCGCCTCTTTCTTCGGACAGCAGTTCAACAACAAGGTAATGGCCGTTTAATAACTTCTTTTCTTGCTAGCTCAGCAGTTTAACTCTCGGGGCGGGTCCGAAGCTTTTTCACCATGTAACCTTTCCCTAAAATGTAAAGACTCTTAGTATCTGTTCTCTTTTAAGCTACATATTGGGATAGAGAGTGCTTAACCCTCTCGAGCTCCCACTCATATTGTTTTGAGGTGAACTTATTTCTCACAACCGATTCTTCCTTAATGTAATGTAAATTGTTCTTTTCTAAAGTCACCTCTGTAGTATGGGATTAGCCCTTGCATTAGCGGCCTAGAGCCAGATTAGGTTTTAAACAAAATGTATTAGGAGTGCAGATCGCCTCCTCTCAAATTGTTATTTTAGAGGTCATGTAATTAACCTTTTTCTCACTTAATAGGCCTCAGTAGGTTGGGTATTTTACCCCGGTGTCTATGTCCTTAGAGGACAACTTGAAGGTGGAGTTTGGTGTGGCCTTTGATAGGCTTAAAGTTGAGAGCGAGTGGCTCTTTTTTGAAAATTGAGTATGTATGCCTCGAGGAGGCTTTTCTGTGTAATTTAGAGCAAGTGCTCCTGGGCATGAATGGGGTTTTCTGCCCCTCTGTTAAATCTTGTTTTGGGGTAAAGTTGGGCTAGTTGCCCAAGAATTGTGAGTTCGGGGCTCGAAGCCCAAATCCTGTAAATACTGTAATTGTACTTTTGTTGCCTTGCTACTCTGTACCTGCCATTTTTGTTATTTCTGCATTTTGAAAAGAAAATATAACCTTGTTAAATTTTAAATTAATTTTAACTTCGTAGCCTGAGACCTGTTCACCACCCGCACCTTCTTTCACCTCTACCTACCACAAAAATACGGTAACAATAATAATAATAATAATAATAATAATAAAGCACAGAAAACCACTCTCAAGCAGCCGCGAGTGTTAACATCAATAATGTAGACTAGCCCAAGCACGGAAGAACACAGATATGCATATAATTATGAAAAAGATAACGTGGCACTGTATGGTGTCGTGCCAGATGTGACCGTGCCACTAGCGACCGCATAATCTGTAACCGTCCCGGATGCGACCGGTGTTGATATATATTAAAAACATTATGAAAACTAAAATCAGTCAGTCCGACCATTCTATCCGGTCGATTTCCTTCATTTTGTTAAACTGAAAGGTATTCATGCACAGATTTGTCATCAGGTACTCTAAATCACTTAACTTCCGCCTTCCTCAAATTATTTGATTTTTTCAATTTTTTGTCTCTTTGAAGCAATCATATTTTTGTTCTAATTGATGTACGGAGTTCATTTTGGCCTAAGAACACTCCGTGGATCAAGTTCTTTCATTTCAGCTCTGAACTATTCCAAAATTGGTTGATTCTGAGGAAAGTTATGAGTGCACATCCAATTTGACGTCTCATTTCAACATTTTTCTCATTGAAACAATCATATCCTTCGTTCTAATTGAGGTGCGCAGTTCGTTTGGGTCTAAAAACACTCCGTGGATCAAGCGCTTTCTTTTGAGGTAATAACTACTTAAATTGGTAGATTCTGAGAAAAGTTATGAGTACATTTGTCTCCATGACGAAGATCTGTGAAGAACTTTTTAACAGTTCGGCGCGTAGTGTTGTTCCAAGGAACGTTTAATTCAATTCCTTTGTGTGATGTATTTTCAAGTGTTTTGTGGACATAATATTACATTCTATTATCACAGCAGATGATGTGCTTTATTTTATTAACTCGAAACTTTACAAATACATCCGTGAGGATAGTAACGAACAACACCATACTTTGTACGTTGCGGGCGGAGTCAGCAGGAAACTGCTAGTTTTAATTTAATAAGCTATGTCATCATCCAATATAAGGTAAGCTAAATCGGAACAAGAACAGGTTAGAAAATATGCCGAATATTTGAAGCACTACTTACCGGTTTGGGAATTAAACTGTTCTTTGTTCTGCTCAAATAACGAACTACTAAAACCACAAACAGTGCACAACATTTAATTATGTACACTGAATTAGTTATCGGTAAAAACACATGTAATGGCGTAAGGCTTTTAGTGCCGCGAGTGTCCGAGGACATGTTCGGTTCGCCAGGTGCAGGTCTATTGATTTTGACTCCCGCAGGCGACCTGCGCATCGTGATGAGGATGAAATGATGATGAATACGACACATACACCCAGCCCCGTGCTAGCGGAATTAACCAATGATGGTTAAAATTCCACAGCCCACCGGGAATCGAACTCGGGGCCCTGTGACCAAAGGCCAGCATGCTAACCATTCAGTCACGGGGCCGGAGTCGTCGGTAAATACAGCCCATATAAATCGTTACGGAGAAAAATCTCAACGATTGTGTGAAAAGTTTATAAATAATGAGTACATTTCTATGATGAAAGTTCAAATAAATCATGCATTCATTTCATCATACACAAAAGTAATATCTAAAATCAACTCAAGAACTCGTCAGTGAAAACGAAATCAGTGTAATGTATAATTAGGAATACCATAAACAGACATATTCCTCCCCAAGAGAAAGCATAGATGGGTCATAATTAATAATGTAAGAGATAGTTTAGGTCAAAACCCGCAAATAGTGGGGGGGGGGGGGAATGTACAATCAGGTAACTCTATTCTGAATACTAGAATAACACAAGTTCAGTTATATTTTTAACGAAGATTATGTTTGTACTCGTAAATAATAATGATATTGGCTTTACGTCTCACTAACTACTTTTATGGTTTTCGGAGACGCTGAGATCCTGGAATTTAATCCCGCAGGAGTTCTTTAACGTGCCAGTAAATCTATCGACACGAGGCTAACGTATCTGAGCTCCTCAAAATACCACTGGACTGAGCCAGGATCGAACCTGCAAAGTTGGGATCATAAGGCCAGCGCGTCAACCGTCTGAGCCACTCAGCCCGGTGATGATATTTGTTAGACAGTTACCTTATCTATAAACACAGTTCTTTGGGGATCATGTGGTTCAGCCCTGGATTTTCGGGAAACAGAAATGACAGAGCAGCATATTCCTAAGTTGCTTTCGAAAAATTTACTGCAGGAAACTGGCAGTGTTTTACAACACGGAATACAGTGATGCGTTTATGTTTTATCCTACAACATGTCCATATATGGAGCTGCGTTTCCATGTCTGGGAAAAGCACCAAACAGGTTATCTCAGTGCGTTACGGCACTGCCTCTTACAGCTATTTCGGGAGAAAGCTGTGTTCGAATCCCCCCGTCGGTCATCCTCGAAAATGGTTTTTCGTGGTTTCCCATTTTCATTTCCAGGCAAATGCCGGGATGGTACATTTCTCATGGTCATGACCACTTCCTTCCAATTCCTAGCCCGTACAACTACACTTACACCGCCAAACAACACCCTCACACGGTAGTACATGTAGTTTACTCTCATGGGGTGATACGGGAAAAGGAGCTACAGATCTGGCGTGCCGAACATGTCCTCGGATACTCCCAGCACTAGAACTCATGCGCTAAAAAATAAAATTTGAAAACGGTCAAGGTAATCAATCATAAGACGTGGTACTAATTATTCAGATACTCTGAAGTTTCATGATGTTACATAATCAAACCACATTTCAGTATATACAGAATGGAAGGTAACTGTTGCACCAAACTAACACAATAGATCTTGGAGAGAGAATTACAATGCCGTAATTTTCAGATCTGTAGCTTGCACCGTTACGCTAAGATTAGAAAAAGGAGACGAGCTGCTCGAGTAAGCGGTATGTTCCGAGATGTCGTGGAATGACATTATTAGACGAGTAGTGCTTTTAAAAGTAGAAAAGATCACAATATGAAGATGAAGTTGGAATTCAACAGGACAAACTGAGGCAACCAGCTCGATAGCTGCAGTCGCTTAAGTGAGGCCAGAGTCCAGTATTCGGAAGATAGTGGGTTCGAACTCCACTGTCTGCAGCCCCGAAGATGGTTTTCCGTGGTTTCCCATTTTCACACCAGGCAAATGTTGGGGTGTACCTTAGCAAGGCCACGGCCACTACCTTCCCACTCCTAGCCATATCCTGTCCTCTCGTCACCGTAAGACCTATCTGTGTCGGTGCGGTGTAAAACAAATTGTAAAAAAAAAAAAAAAAAAAAAAAAAAAAAAACTGAGGCAAATATTCGCTCATAGGAAAAGCAGTTAGGGAATGGAATAATTTACCAAAGGAAATGTTCGATAAATTTCCAAATTCTCTGAAATTATTAAAGAAAAGTCTAGGTAAAAACCAATAGGCAATCTGCCACTTCGGCGATTCCCTACTAACTAACTAACTAACTAACTAACTAACTGACTGACTGACTGACTGACTGACTGACTGACTGGTCGCATGCGGCACAATTTTAGCGTGGTCACATTCGGCACGGTCGCTTCTGGCACTTACCCCACTGTGTAGAAGAGAAGCAATCAACTTGTGGCTCAACAGCCCGTTCAGATCTCGGTCTGCTAAACGACAGATACTCAGCCGGATGACTGCAGGTGCCGAAATTCCACGTGGACAACTTGACGGTATCCACAATTTACTGCTCGGCTATTTTGACCGAGTCTGCTGGCTCTCATATGAGACAGCTCTTCAGATGGTATCAAGAGGCTCAGTGAATCACGATCCAGCTATCAGTCCAGAATTAAAATACATGGATTGGTTGAAAATCGAACCCGAGGCTTCCGGATAAGAGGTAGGCATGCTATCCCTGCACCAAGGGGCTGACGGGATCACAAATGAGGAGGGAGATATTAAATCAGCTTGGTTAACAACCTGGCGAAATTTTCTCAGAAGAGGCAGACTGACAGCACAAATCTCGGTCTTGCTCAGTTAGATTTTGAGAAAAATGTAGGGGTAAGAATTGCAGGGGAAGGTCAAGACATGGATAGATTAGGGCAGATGTAGAATGCAATAGTTAGGTAAAGATTAAGAAGTTAGCGCAACACACAGTGGTAGCATGGAGAGCTGCACAAAGCCATCAAACACACAACATATTTAAGAAGACTTTTACTACCTGGTGATAAATGTACTTTCTCGTAGTGTATGTCGTATACTGCTTGGAACAAAAGTACATAATGGCGAAATATGGCTTAAAATATGGCTTAACATCACTCTTTAATAAGAAACGGATTTTTTAACGAGAAGAATGTAAATGACGTGGTGCGCCAGACAGAAATACATAATTAATAAGTAAACAAAGAAACAGAAACGAAGATAATGATGTAGGACAGCCCTCCCGAGAGCGGGAACAGATAAGATGGGGAGAGGTCGCCGCCAGTTCATCGGAGACGGGGTGACGGCAAGGGCCATGACGTCAAAAGTCATGAAAAAAATAGTCAATAAAATTGGATTATCGGCAAGACAACTGAGCATGCGTCGCGAGGCTGACAACTTATCGCAAAGACTCTGCAATTCACAACATGGAGGGAGTTCTCGAGATTTACAGTACACAGATATAAATTACCCCCTGAGGTTAGCGATCACAGATTCCTTCGAGTGAAGATGGGGAGGCACAGGTACTTCAAGCCAACAATGGGAACACACGACTGAGACTGAAGTCTACAGCTCTTTGGAACTTGGAAAAAATCACAAAAACATGTTTTATCTCAATATCAATTTTCACTCAGTTCCTTAAAATATTTCAGTCAAAGTTTCTATTTGATAGAATGCAGTTATTAGATAGTATTGAAGAAATGATTGAAATATCATTGTTATTAAATGCCTTATTGTGGTGAAGGATAGTGTTGTGTGTGGCGTATGAAGTGCAGGGATGCTGAAGACAGCACAAACACCCAGTGTCCGAGTTAAACATTTAAGGTTAAAATCCCCGAACCGGCAGGGAATCGAAGGCCACTATGCAGACCATTCAGCCAAAGAGCCAGACAAAGTATTGGTGATGTCTTGCAGATTAAATAATAATAATAATAATAATAATAATAATAATAATAATAATAATAATAATAATAATAATCCGAGCAAGTGGCTGTGTGGTTTCGGTCACGTAGCTGTCAACTTGCATTCGGGAGATAGTGGATTCGAATCCCAGTGTCGGCAGCCATGGATATGGTTTCCCGTGGTTTCCCATTTTTACACCTGGCAAACGCTGAGACTCTAATTAAGGTCTTTTCCTTCCCGCCCCAAGCCCTTTCTTATCACCATAAGAGCTATCTGTGTCGGTGCGTGCGATGTAAAGCAAATTGGAAAAAACAATATGTTAGGCATTAATGAGATGTATGTCCTAAAATACGTTCTTCATACTGAGCGTGTAGGTTGTATGGTTTGAGCGGCGTAGCTGTAAGTTTGCAATGGAGAGGTGGTGGGTTCGAACCCATCGTCACCAAAAATCGGAGTCAGTACGGCATTAAAGCCACCAGCAAAAGGAAAAAAAATCTGCATGAAGCCTTCTATCTAATTTTCGGCAGACGAAGATTCCACTGTTATGCCTGTACAAAGAGAAGTGGGTTTCGTCCAATAGACGACGATATCCCATTCAAAATACCAGCTACACCGTTTGACGTAGACTTGAAACTTAGTACGCTTGTGTTGATTTGTCAAAAGTGGCCTCAGAGCAAACAGACGATGAAGTAATACAGTCTGTACCAAACGCCGACGAAGTGTTACAGCTGACATTTAGAGATCCGTTACAGTTAGCCATCGTACGCCAACACTGATGACGCAGAGCAGTGTGCTAAAAGCATTTAATTGAGATTACGATCACCCTACGGTGCTGTCTGCGTTCACCCGCCATGTATGATCCTTATCGTACCATCTCCTGCACACTCCTTACAGTTCAGAATCACCGCGACGGCTCTCAGGAGCGTTTCATTTCCTGAATAGAGAAGTGTCCCGTGTCAATAACGCGTTTCGCGAAGTTTCTTGCCTTAAGCACTTCCGACCGAGCGCCGAGACGAAAAAATAGGTTCGCTTCGGTCAGAGACTGCAGGACTATCCAGGAATCCTATACCTTTGGAACATCATACTCTTCCCCTCCCTCTGTCACAACCTCGAGAACATGGAACTGATGATAACCCTTATGATACTCTAGATGAAGTAATAACAACCAAAGCGAAGCCTCTAACATCTTATAGAAAATAACACAAGAAAGCACGACAAATAAACTTCCATGCAGAAAAACTAAGAACTAGTGCATTCCATTTGTTTACATTATCCGTTAACGGATCGTCCTCGACACCTAAGAAAGCAGTGTTTGCCAATTAGAGATTTCAGGGCCACAGATCAAGAAGTTCACAGCAATAAAACCTAGCTTGGTTCTACTAATGAATTTTTTAAAAGCTACGTTTCTTTAACTCAAGCAAAGTACTGTAGTTACGACGAAATATAAAAGAAACGTAAATATTACGAATAGTCGGACCAATATCTTCTACGTATGATGTGAAAGCATTAAATCGTAAATGCAACAGTCAATATATTCTTCCTCACATAAAGGTATATCATATCAAATGTACAGTCACGTGTGTACAATTTTTTGCACTACTCTATTAAACGATATATACATATTATAAAAGTCTTGTTATTTTAACAAGTCCACGATGCTCTTCCTTTACTTATTATTCGATTTAGGAGCTCGAGATACAAAGATCATTATTTTGAGTATATGAGTATTTTACATTAACTAGTATTATTGTGGTGTTTAACAATGCGTTAAACTGTAATTATTTTTGGTCTACCGAGAAAAGTTTATTTAACAGAAAACTTCATCATATAAAGTAGTACGCAACCATTTTCGTGGAGGGAGAGAAACAAGCTCCAGAAAATAACAATTAGACGTCTTGGTCCAGAAGCGGACCATTCAACAATGAAGGTGTATATCTTAGCGTAAACAACTTTCGTGAATTAAGCCAATAAATAAATAAAAAATAAAAATAAATAAATAATACCCACTAGAAGGTGTACGGTTGTGTTCCGTTATGGGTTACAATCTAGGACGAAGGCAGCTTGTGTACGAAAGAGAGCCACACATGTGTACAAATATGAAGGCCGTGCGGGCAATTAGGTCAGTGGCGAAGCATCAATAGGCCTATACATCCTCCATTGCCTCGCGAACGGTTACTTTGTAACCCTATGTTCAATACGGCGCTTTTGCTCCTCCTATCGAGTACGTTCCACCGTTTCGGCTTGTGCCATCACTTCTGATACACGCTATATACGCTCGCTAAGTCCAGATCCAACTCTGGTTGAAACAGTGTTTTTAGTAGACTATGTTTCCTGGTATGGGTTAGATCAAGTTTGTTACATTTATCGGCCTGTCTCGTCTCAGAATTTGATAATATGAAATGATTGAAGTACGAAAAGCAAAGTCATCTCCGTACAGGCCATTAAGGCCTAGGAGAGGAGGTTGGTAAAGGCTTCCACTACCCGTAACCACGGCACTTATTGGGGCAGAGTGGTTGACTGTACACCCGCCCGGCCGCCTTTGCCCCCAGGTATTAACCTGGTACTTATTTCTGGTGTAGGCTGAGTGCCTCAGGGCCATATGCACCTCAAGAAGTGAGAATCTCGTTTCTTAAATTTGTCAACATCCTGACGGGGAATCGAACCCACGTCCTTCCGGGTGAACCGAGCACGCCTTTAGCGCCTCGGCTAGACAGCCCCTGATTGAAGTATGAACTATGCTATAATAACATCATTCCTTACTCAGCTAGTCTCTGAGACTAAAATGGTGTGAAAATATAGCTTGTAGGTTTGGTTGGTGTATACTTTTTTTGCAACTTGCTTTACGTCGCACCGACACAGGTTTTATGGCGACGATGGGATAGGAAAAGCCTAGGAGTGGGAAGGAATCGGGCCTTAATTAAGGAACAGCCCCAGCATTCGGCTGGTGTGAAAATGGGAAAGCACGGAAAACCATCTTGAGGGGTGCCGACAGTGCGGCTCGAACCCACTATCTCCCGATGCAAGCTCACATCCGCGCGCTTCTAACCGCACGGCCAATTCGCCCGGTTGTATGCTTTCCAAAGGGATCAGCAGACTGATATCCAATACAGTATTACCCTTTGGTTTGGTGAGGAAACCAACGGTAAAGTCATAACAGTTGTTCAATAACGGCCCGCCGGGCTGAGTGGCTCAGACGGTTAAGGCGCTGGCCTTCTGACCCCAGCTTGGCAGGTTCGATCCTGGCTCAGTCCGGTGGTATTTGAAGGTGCTCAAATACGTCAGCCTCGTGTCGGTAGATTTACTGGCACGTAAAAGAACTCCTGCGGGACTAAATTCCGGCACCTCGGCGTCTCCGAAAACCGTAAAAGAGTAGTTAGTGGGACGTAAAACAAATAACATTATATTATTATTATAACGGCCGAGCTTTCTGTGGCAGCTGATAGTAGTACCTTACTCTTGTGGACCCAACAAGTCTTCGGGCTGAGGACTCGACAATACATACGCATGGTAAGAATATATTTTGATTTCTGTCATTTCAATAATTGAAATTATTCTTGTGTTACTTCTCGCTATATCAATGAAGCGGAGTTTAAGAACCCATTTACTTCAGCGTCAGCAAACTAGAGACCAATGCAGAGTACACTTCAATGTGTGCGTTTCTCCAGTTATTACGAAAGTATTTCACGGAATGCTCCTTATAAAATATTCTTGAGAAGATTCACTGCAGTAAAACGCTCTCCAGAACAGAAGGACCGAGGTGATGAGAGAGTGGGTGGGTGGGTGAGTGAGTGAGTGAGTGAGTGAGAGACTTAGTTAACAAGCAGTAGAACTTGCACTATGTACAGTAGACGGTACGCAGCACTCCACACTCAAGTCTGGCCCCCAGGCAGTAAAACAAGTTCATAAAGAACTGGAACTTACAGATTACTTGTAGAGCACTTAATGCAGCACACGTATAACAAGGAAATAACAATAAATGTGATTTACTTAACACCCATTCAACTGCTATAAGTTTTAAGAGATATAAGGGTGACGAAAATTTCACTCACCGGAGTTCTTTTAAAGTGGCAGATGCGAACGACTTGCAGTTGTCGTATTCAAGCACCCTTACATGTCATCAAGCCAACTCTAGGGTCAAGGGGTAGCGAGTCTGCTTCTTACGTGGAACCTCGGTTTCGATTGCCGGTGAGGTCAGGTATTTTTAGCTGGGTCCGAGGGCTGATTCGTGACCCCAGTCTAGAAAGGCAAGTATAACGGTAGAGAGTATTTGCCACTTTGACCACACGTCACCTCATAATCTGCAGGCCTTCGAGCTGAGCAGCAGTCGCTTGACAGGCCAAGGCCCATCGGGGCTGTATTACGGGGTTTATTTGTTTATTTAAAAGTCATAAACCGCAGCCGGGATAGAACCCGCTATCTTGGGAACAGAAAGACACCGACCAGCCGACTACGTCCTAAAGGCTGGCAATGATGATAATAATAATAATAATAATAATAATAATAATAATAATAATAATAATAATAATAATAATAACAAGAAGTACTTCAGCTTATACCAGGTATTTCTAGGGCTACTTGAGACCCTGTCTCATTTCATTTTGGGTCTTGTCAAAATGTTTTAAGAATAGATGCCCCTCCTGACGCGACGTGATATTTCATGTGAAAACCCCACTCCAGGCTAATAGCTCGTATTCGCCAGTCGAGGTGGAAACTCAGCAGATAAATCACTGAGCTAATCACGTATCCCAATAATAATAATAATAATAATAATAATAATAATAATAATAATAATAATAATAATAATAATAATAATAATAATAATAATAATAATAATAATAATAATAGCCGCCTGTATAGCAAAGTGCGCCAGGTGCCTGTCTTCTTCGTTGAAGGATTGAATTCCGGCCCATTCATTTGGTATACAGGAGTGCTTGACTGCGAAAGACTCGTGTCACTAGACCTGCTGGCATGTTTAAATAACTTTTATTATTATTATTATTATTATTATTATTATTATTATTATTATTATTATTATTATTATTATTAATATCATCATTATCATCTTAATAGCACTTGGACTTGGCTATAAATAGCAAGTCTTTCTCTTATGACACCACCAGAGCACCCAACATTTCAATTATCTTGTTTTGTTCTATTCCCTGTCCAGTGATGCAGATACGCTACTTCAGAGGCCTCGGGCTCAATCCCTGGGTAATGGAAGGCTTTTAACCCTGTGCTGAAAGACAGAACGTGAGGACAACTGGGTTCTGTCTTATAGAAGAGGCAGCGAACCCGATCAAGTTAGCCAAGCAATACGGCTTGAGAAGTTTTCACATGATATTTCAATATCTGCAGGCCATCTGGAGGGGCAGCGGTCGTCTTGGCAGGCCAAGGCCCTCATTGAGCTGTGTGTGAGCCACACGGCGGGAATGTACTTCCTGGAACATACCACCGTAATTGATTTTACAGACAGCGCTCGAAGTGGAAGTTTATGAAGACGAATAAGGATGTTAGTTAAAAGGTCTGCCGAGTGGAAATCTGATGTGCGGGTCAGTATTCATTTTACATGCCAGAATAACAGAGACGTTCCGCTATGCATTTTTCCATCATCCAAAATAAACCGAACTCTATTCAACATTCCAGAATAATACTGAACTGTTTTTTCCATGAAAATTATTCCTCGTCTCTAGCGCAATGTTTCCAGTTGGATTCACTAATCACTAATCTTTCATACTGAATAATTTGAGGTCACTGTTCCATTTTCCTTATTTTTCCTAACATTGTATGGATTTTACACAGAAACTTCAGTCATGCCTATTTGAAGGGGATTTTCAAGAATTTTCTTTTCCATGTGTCAAATAAAGATGGCTCACGGTTCGGGATGTGTAGCTGTTAGCTTGTATTCGGGAGATGGTAAGCTTAAATACCCATATCGGCTGTCTAGAAGGTCTCCACACCAGGCAAATGCTGCAACTGTGCCTTAATTACGGCCACAGTTGCTTCTTTCCCAGTCCTAGTTCTTTCCTATCTTACCGTAGCAAGAAAACCTATCTGAGTTGATGCGACGTTAAAACACTTGCAAAAATTCTAGTTGTCTCAGAAGAGAAGTAGAGGGGAGGTATGTGACAATGCTCATATTTCGCATTTAACAATATAATACGTTTCAAATTAAATGAGCGAATAAAAAAGCCCAGTTCCTTAGATGAATGGTTTGCATTGAGGCCTTTGGTGCAGAGGTTTCTGGGTTTGATTCTCGGCCAGTTCGGGGCTAACTGTTCGGGCTTGTGGACTGGTTGGTTGTGATTGCCTCGATACACCTCTATTCATTCACACACACGAAAAACCATCACAGAAACACGTAATAGTCACTACATCCCTCCGTATAGGGTTGGCGTTAGAGGTCTGCAAATTATCCGCTTCGCTCACACACATTCGACCCTCGTGCGATCGACCGTATTTCGGTCGACGTTGGGAGGGTTGGCTAGCAGCATGTAGTCAGAGGCAAGGCTACTGATGAGCCTGCGAACAGTATGAACGAAGTAACGACAAACAAGCTTGAAAGGAGCGAGGAAAGGGGTGTTGCTGCCTATCAAATATTAGATACATGCCAAAGTTATAATGAAATGCGTACTGATCTTTACAGTTGGAAGTAATTACAAACCTAATTTACAATAAACACTCTGAGATAAAACTGTCACGTTAGTAGACAAAGAAAATTAACTTGTTCAGACTTTCACACCGTGATAAACATTCACCACTGTTTTCTTTTAGTACAGAATGAATCAAGAGAGTTTCATATACTCTGTCTGAGTTAAGCGAGCTCGTTTTGTCACTATGTTTCTGAACTGAAACGATTTTCACTTGCCACATTGGAGACTGGAATAGACAATATTTTCTTCGCTAGTAGAGTAAGTCTCGGATATTCTGTGCCGTTATTTCACCATTGAATGGGATCGTCATCAGACATATGATCCTTTAATAAATACGTAAATATCAACTGTATATTCAAAGACAGTTTCTCATCTGTACCATGCTATTCCAGAAAAAATAAAATAAAAACAAAGACACACTGGCGGCGTCCTCAATGGTCGACTGATATGCTGGCAATTCTTCCGTCATGAATTTGTCTTACACGTTCAAGCACAGCGTTTAGACAGTGCACGATGAAAACCTACAACCTGTTTTCCAGTCATTGACCGGGTCAGGGATGTAATGAATGAAACATATATAGGCTGTTATTACAATGGGGTCGCCACTCCCAAGGTGATTTATTAATGAGTGATAAATGCTATGAAATGATAATGGAGAGTGTTGCTGGAATGAAAGATGACAGTGAAAACCGGAGTACCCGGAGAAAAACCTGTCCCACCTCCGCTTAGTCCAGCACAAATCTCACATGGAGTGACCGGTATTTGAACCACGGTATCCAGCGGTGAAAGGCCGACGCGCTGCCGTCTGAGCCACGGAGGCTCACAGTGCGCGATGTATGGATAAAACTGAAAAGTTTCAAAAGAGATTCTTACGGTTTATTTATTACAAGAAACATAATCAGTCAGCTTATAGGTTGATAATTTCATATAGTCGCTTGTTCATTAATCGGTCGTCGAGAATTATATCAACAACTGTTTCTACACAAAATTATAAATGGCGTTATAGACAGTAGTGATCTACTAGCCAGAATACATTATAACGTAAGCATATCAAACTTGCGTAGTCGGACGTACTTTCACAATCCCTTACCCAACATATTAATTCACAAACATTCGCCATTAGTAATGATGTGTAGTACGTTTAATGAATTATTCAAAAACCATGACAATGATCTCTCAATGTCCCTAACAGACTTCAAAAAATGTCTCTTGATTTTCTTTAGTGAATATACTTGAATTATCTTCACAAATAGCATCTAATAAAAAGAAAATATAATTCATTACACTATCTCTTTGTCAATAATACAAATGGAATCCAGTTTTCTATAAACTTCGGGATATTATTTTTACACTATTAATCATGCACCTGACCTGTTCACATATGTGCGTGCCTGCACATAAATATTTAGTTCATCCTACTTATGTAATCAGGAGCCGATAATTGCAGCACTATCTAATCCTGATGTGTAGACAACAACTTTTAAACCTATTGATGTGTTGCCATTTTTTTCTAAATTTGTTTATTATATTTTTTCATAATGTGTTGTTAATTTTTCGTGATCGTTTTTTGTTTTGCATTATATTTCATAATGCCTGTTGTAATTGGAGTGCAACTCTGTTACAGACATGTGTCATAAATAAATAAATAAATAAATAAATAAATAAATAAATAAATAAATAAATAAATAAATAAATAAATACACAATGGTGGTAAAAATTTGCTCCTTTATCGATCACGAAGATTTTCTTCATATGTTCAGGATATATTCCCAGATACAACAGCTTCTCTTCTATCTCCTCCCGTATGTGTGTACCTATTTTTGCCTTATCAATACAGTTAGGAGTAACGAGGGCGCGATTTTTAAGCCTCCAGTCTTCATCAGTAAGGTGAGCGGTAATAGTAAGGTAATGCGCCCAGCAGTACAGACACTACAACCACACAGATAAACATATGCATGAAGTACACGCAACTATTGACCATGATATTCTAAGACAATAGAGCGAAGCAACAGTAACTACTCCTTTCCAATTCACCGGTCTCAGGGGTAGAGCGCTGGCCGTCTGACTAACTTTCTGAGCTGGATTCGGCTCCAGTCCAGCGGTATTTGAAGATGTTCAAATACGCCGCCTGCGAAAACCGTAGAAAACTAGTGAGACATAAAACCAAACCAAACCCCATGGCGCTACAGCCTTAAATGGGCCTTCGCCTAACTTGCGACCCCTGTTCTTCCTGAAGGCCTGCAGATTACCACGTAACGCGAGGTCAGCGTAACGATTCATCCCGGTCGTTATTATTAGCTTCCTAGACCGGGGCTGCTATCGCACCGTCAGATAGTTCCTCAATTATTTTCATGTGAATGGAGTAGACCTCGAACCTGCCCTCAGATCCAGGTAAGAATCCCTGACCTTGCCGGATATCGAACCCGAGGCCTTCGTGTAAGAGGTAGGCTCGCTACCCCCTAGACCACGGGGCTGGTGAGACGTCAAACCAATAACATTACTTCTTCTTTTCCACTCTCAGTCCTACAAATTACAATAACACGACAGATGAACACATCTCGCTTCATGCAAGCAACCCGCAACACAGGCCCCACCAGTCTACATTATTTTAAACTCGGTGAGGAAGGTGAACATCAGTACGTTGGCGAATTCTCAACCAACTCAACCTTGTTCCCATTAAAACACAGTTAATGTCTGAAACCTCCTGCTCCAGTTAAGACACTTCAAAATAAAAGCTACTAACTACGTCACCACACATGATCTGCAAATACTGAGCATTGTGGTCTGGAGTTAAGAATCAGACGAAGTAAACACATCAGGACATTCTAAGCCACTGAAACTGTGATGGACGTGGGTGCATCAGATCAAATCCTTGAGATACGCCATGTCACTTTCTTGTTCATATACTACAATACACAGAAAATATTGTTAGTTAAAATATAATTTAATTAATCACCTTATCTGAGAAACAATTATTTAAAAAAATTTAAGACACATGAAATAATTAAAGATATACCAGAAGGTATTGTATATTATTTGATCACCGGGCGAGTTGGCCGTGCGTGTAGAGGCGCGCGGCTGTGAGCTTGCATCCGGGAGATAGTAGGTTCGAATCCCACTATCGGCAGCCCTGAAAATGGTTTTCCGTGGTTTCCCATTTTCACACCAGGCAAATGCTGGGGCTGTACCTTAATTAAGGCCACGGCCGCTTCCTTCCAACTCCTAGGCCTTCCCTATCCCATCGTCGCCATAAGACCTATCTGTGTCGGTGCGACGTGAAGCCCCTAGCAAAAAAAAATATATTATTTGATCACTCTGTATTTCATACAGGTAACATAATACATTAAACTACAGCCCATTAAAACTACGGACTGGCTAGCCAGAGCGATAATGGCGTGCTCAGTTCACCCGAAAGGACGTGGGTTCGATTCCCCGTCAGGAATTCGAGTAAAATTACAGAGAAAATTAAACACTTTAGGACCCGGCAAGTTGGCAGTGCGATTAGAGTCGCGCAGCTGAGAGCTTGCATCCGGGAGATAGTGGGTTCGAATCCCAGCATCTTCGGCAGCCCTGAAGATGGTTTTCCGCTGTTTCCCATTTTCACACCAGGCAAAAGCTGGGGCTGTACCTTAAGTACCTTAATTAAGGCCACGCGCCGCTTCCTTCCCGCTCCTAGGCCTTTCCTATCCCATCGTCGCCATAACATCCATCTGTGTCGGTGCGACGTAAAGCAAATATAGCGTACAAACACTTTTTGGAGATGCATATGACACAGAGGCTCACTCAGTCTACACCAGAAATGAGTAACAGGTTAATTCCTGAGGGCAAAGGCGGCGGACAGCGCTAGTAAACCGAGCGAGTTGGCCGTGAGGTCAGGGGCACGCGGTATTGAGCTTGCATCCGGGAGATAGTGGGTTCGAATCCCATTGTCGGCAGCCTTGAAGATGTTTTTCCGTGGTTTCCCATTTTCACACCAGGCAAATCCTGGGGCTGTACCTTAATTAAGGCCACGGCCGCTTCCTTCCAACTCCTAGGCCTCTCCTATCGAGTCGTCGCCATAAGACCTATCTGTGTCGGTGCGACGTAAAGCAATTAGCAAATAAAGGACACTAGTAAGCCATTACCTTCCATACTACTACTACTACTACTACTACTACTACTACTACTACTTTTTTGCTAGTGGCTTTACGGTTCGATTCCCGGACGGATTAGAGGGTTTCTCGAGAAAATTGAGGTTAAAGTTTGGTTTATAACTTCAGTTAGCACTGAAAGTTTCAAATTGTAGAGCTACTGGCGAATTGTAGTAGGTCACATGTTCGATCCCCAAAACTCGCATCTTTTAAAATAATTACTAATGATTTTAGTAACTAATGCAAATATAAATAAAAGATGTGTCAGACATTCATGGAACACATGGATTAATAACTCCAGTATTTTCTGTAAACAAGGTGAAATTAATCGTGTATAAAAACAGGCCACATTTTATAAAAAGTAATAATCATTTAGTTATTAATTTGTGACTTTAAGATCATCAGGATGTGTCACACTCCCTGTCCTCTACTCGCAGAGAAAGATAACCTTGACAATATGAAATAAACCACTGAAGAGAAGCGGGCAGTCTAGGCACGAGCGATCCCACCAGAGAGCGTCCAAACAATTACAGCAAGAGCTTCAGCGTGTCTATAATATAGTCCACTAAGGTCACTTTATGGGATGGAAAACAAAAAAATAGGCCTGTATTTTTTTTTTTTTTAGTGGAGAGCGGGAAGAGATCATAGCGTTATCTAATAAAATACACTAGAATGTTAACAACTGTGAATTTCTGATCAGTCTAACGACCTCCCCTAAGAACTAAGGCGCAAGATGTAAAAGTCCCATATATAATCCCAAATCGGTACATGCCACTTGTAATTAAAACGCTCAAGGACATAAAGAAGTCGCAATATGTCAAAATGCACGTGTTAATTTGTAAAACAACAGAGTGAAAGGTGTTTCTTCAATGCTAAACCTGCAGCTGCTTAGTACTAACCATTTAATTGCAAGCCGCTCATTAACAACACAGAAATAACAAAGTTCAACTCTCTCATCAGCATCTCAGATTTAACGGGGGAGCTGTCCGGCCCCGCGGTGTAGAGGTCAACACGACCGCCTGTCACCCGGCGGCCCCGGGTTCCATTCCCGGCCGAGTCAGGGGTTTTTAATTGTAAATGATTAATATCCCTAGCCTGGGGACTGGGTGTTTGTGTCGCCCTTAACGTTCCTTGCCTCACATTCAACACTCTACACTTCCGCAATTCCACTTACACGCAGGTTCCTCTCAAATGGTGAAAGTAGTGACAAAAGATCTACAGAGGTCGACGCCACGAACAAATATCATTTATTAAAAAAAACAGTGAGCTATAACTGCATGCCCTTTGTTCCATTAGCTAGTTGTTTATACTGAACAACGTGGGTTGGTTTAAAGTAATGTACTGCGCTCTCAAAACTTCACCAATAATAATAATAATAATACCAAAATACTGTATATCCATATCAATCAACGCAACACTGGAACACTACACCACAGTAATCTAAAGTGCCTTACGCGGTAACCATATCTAATCTAACCATCAAAGAAGCCAAACTGTTACAGAGGTCAAGTAAAGCACCATCCTGAAGAAAGAAATTAGGTCCAAGGATTATAAACGGAGAAAGATACCGGAGACTTAACGAGGAACTACACCTTAAACAAGAACCTTCACTGGACACCATTATCAAAAGATGCCTCCGTTTTTATGGTCACCTAGTCTTCGTAACAGGCCTGAGTGTTCGATGTAACAAATGTCGATGACTAGCTGCGGGGGAAAGACGGGAATAAACAATTGTAACCTGCCGCCTTTACACGAACATGACAAAACCTTTGGCTTTATTACAAAATTTCCCTGGTAGAAGGAGCAGACAGGAAGTAAGATAATGGAATGATAAAATAAAGAGACCGTGATCTTAATAAATAGAAATTGCTGAAGCCTACAAGAGAATAGATAATGTTTCATAACCACATTAATCACGGCTTTCTCATATCGGAAATATTAACATTAATGCCACAGTATACAAATTATACTACATTATTATGTTTAAGTTAATATCCCAAGTTTAATTTTCGTATACTCTTTTATTTCAGATGATTCGTGGTGTGGGTTACTGTTGTCACTCCCCAGTTCGTGAACCATGAGCAACGGCTGAGTGGCTAAGTGATTCTGAGAGTAAGGATACAAGTTGCTATGGAATAGGAGTGGGCACAACGGACATGTTTTAAGTCATGGTGGTCCTCGTGCTCAGGCGGCTAGGACTATACAATACAACGGTGGTCCATAACCCGTTCGACGAGAGATTCTTACTGGGACTATGTGTAAGTAGGGTAGCATCCTGCTTGATATAAATTTTACAGAGCACGCTCAGAACGTTTTAAGCAAGCCTCGGACCTACGGGAGTAACGGCGTCCCAATTCCAACTGACAGGGAGGAACACCTTGCGAACGGCCTGGCGAACGAAATGGGGAGCTATCAATATTAATAGGGCTTATGGAAGAAAGAAAGTATAACTGCCTTAGTAAGCAAAGAAGATTCGTCTGGATGTGTTAAGGAGTTAAATATTTTCGAGTAAGGATAGATACCGAGGAAGAGATAGGAGATTATAAAGTGTTCTGAACAGTTATTTAAAAGGGAAGGACAGAATGTGGGGTAGGACTGTTCATCAGGAATATTACTGCACGCAAAATCTGTTACGCACGTACATGAGCGAAGAGTGTGGGTAGATTTAGCAGTCGAGGAATTAGGACGAGGATTGTCTCAGTCTATTCACCATGTGAGGGTTCACATGAGGATGAAATTGATAAGTTTTATGAAGCACTGAGTGACATCGTAGTCAGGGTCAACAGCAAGGAAAGGATGGTGCTAATGGGGGATTTCAATGCGATAGTTGGAAATCGAACTGAAGGATACGAACTTATGGGTAAATGTGGGAAAGATATGGAAGCTAATAGGAATGGGAAGCATTACAGTAGACAGTAGTATAGGATTCATAGTTACGAATACATTCTTTTTTTGCTAGTGGCTTTACGTCGCACCGACACAGATAGATCTTATGGCGACGATAACACATTCTTTACGGATAAAGCTATTCATCGCTAAACATGGGAGAGTTGGACACAGATCCATAATAAATTATATCATAACCAACTTTAAATTCACGAAATGTGTTAGGAATGTGCGGGTATTCCAGGGATTTTTCGATGATACAGACATTCATCTGATCTGTAGTGAACTAAGTATCTCTAGGCCTAGGACAGAGAACGTGAAATCTGACTGCAGACGAATAACGGTAGAAAATCTTGGACGAGAAAATTAGACAGGAGTACGTGGATATGATTAGTGAACAATTCCAAAAATAGGCAGTAATAACCAGGTTCAGGACATAGAAAGAAAATGGTGGCATGCATTGTTGCTGTAATAGAAACAACATGGGAATTCTTAGGAACAACCGTGTATAATGATGGGAAAACGAACATCTTGGTGGAATGATGACGTGAGAGCAGCTTGTAAACGTAAAAAGAAGCCGTATGAGAAATAGATCCAATCAAGGACCGATGCAGACAGGGGATTTTACGATGATGGTAGAAACAAACAAATGTGGAATCTAAGAAGTCATGGGATGATTTCGGTGACAACCTAGGAAGGCTAGGTCAAGCGGAAGGGAAACCTTTGTGGACAGTAATAAAGAATCTTAGAAAGGGAGGGAAAAAGGAAAGGAATATTGGTTTGGGTAAATCAGGTAAACTCATACTAAATCCCGGGGAATCACTGGATAGGTGGAACGCATATTTTGGCAACCTTCTCAACGTAAAAGGAAATCTCTCTGTTGACATCGTGAACAACAGAGCTTATGTGAGCGAAAAAAGTTTGAGGAAGTGGACAGGATGGTAAATAAATTCTAATCCCACAAAGCAGCAGGAACAGATTAAATTGACCTAAAATTCTGAAATATAATGGGAAGGCAGGGATGCAATGGCTTCACATTGTAATAAGATTATCATGAGTATGGAATGTAAGCAAGGTACCTTCAAAGTGAACAAAAGCAGTAACTGCACCTATCAATAAGCAAGGGAACAAGAAGTATTACAGCAGCTATCAAGGTGTTTCACTGATCAGTCTACCAGGCAAGGTATTCGCTGGCATTCTGGAAGGGAGGCTTCAGTCTGCACACTATTGATGCCAAAGCCAGTAAGCATGCCACCTTTACACTCCACACTTTGCTTTACATATATTTCACTTAATTGCAAAATCAGCATCTTCCCTCTTTCTGTTAAAAACTGTGATGACTGTTTAAGAAAATGGTATTTTGATTCCAGCCCTAACGTGAAACAACAACATTTGAACACAGCTGCTGCAGATACTTCATGTGAGGTAAACAGAGAATATTATTTTACCTCAAACAAAATATTAACATTGCATGATTTTACTTTCCTGATAATTAAACAATAATTGCCTTGAAAAAGATTCGAATACCTTTGATATCACTACCTAACCGAATTTTGCTTCAGCTTCTATTCTTTTCCAGTACTCTTTCTGGTGTATTTGTGAGGGACACTTTGAACCTTGCTTAGATAATATGGCAAGTTAGTAAAAATGGAAGGAATAGCCCTAGAATGAGAAGTGGTCTGCTTCTAGAAAACTTCTTGGTAATGCCATATTTATCTTTGCATATTTCCTGTCAGTCTATGTCTAATTCACTAAAATATATAATGCAAATATAGCTGTCTGAAGTTACTGTCAAGTATTTTCGTGGAATACTCTTAATCCATGTTTGTCTCAGAAAAGCATCCTTTGGAAAGCTGAACACTATTATGTAGCCATTTGCTTCGCTTGACTTATAATTGCTCTTAGAATCTGATAAATATTACTTTTTAGGCATCTGCAGAGGTTCAAATTATTATAATTAATGAACCACCTTTCCAATACATAAAATCCTTATATTTAGGATGAAACCATTTAATCACAAATTGGACATGTTTCACTCAACTTTGTGAGCATCATCAGCAATAGTTAACATAAATCATTGGTGGGTCAGGGCCCTGATCCTGGTGTATATCACAAAAGAATGTCTAATATACATTGATAAAATATATAAATTTAACAATTTAAAAATAATCAATAAGATTATTTATGTCTATTAAAACAATTTAAAAAAAAAATCAGATTGTTTAAAATGTAAAACAGAATGGATGGCTTAAATGTTAAAAATAGTATATGGTAATTAGATGTTCTTAAAAATCGTTGTCCAACATATCTACGCTCGATTATATTAAGACTGTTTATGATAAAATCAGTTTTTCAAATCAGGGTGAGTTCTTATTATAGACTATGTTGCTGTTTTTTAAGAATAAACATGATGAGAAACGCTAAAATCGCACATGATGGTTGAAAAACGAGTTCACTGGTGATAAAATGTCGTCTAGATCGGCGTAATTTAGCCTTTATGGGACTCCTTGCGTTGTAATTTCTGCCATTATTTTATGCAGTAATATGTTGAAATTGTTCTTCTAACGAAAAAATGCTGATCTATTATATCACTGGTGATAAAATGTCGTCTAGATCGGCGTAATTTAGCCTTTATGGGACTCCTTGCGTTGTAATTTCTGCCATTATTTTATGCAGTAATATGTTGAAATTGTTCTTCTAACGGAAAAAATGCTGATCTATTATATGAAATTGATCGAATGTATCCTGAAAAAGAAAAAAAGGGGGGAAAAATGAGTGTCGTCTATTGGAAAATTTAAAGAGTGTAGCACTTTAAGGAGATGATAACGGAAAGCACTTACCCGTGTGTGAACTGGTCCCTTGGTTATTTACTTAGGTTTGACGGTAACTGGCTTACTGCTGCGTGTATTGTACGAATGCGGTCGCGGAGACGGGGAAGGTAGCGGTGAGGGGAAGGGAGGCGGGGCATTGCGCGAGTTGTCGGCCAATGGGGAGGATGCAATGGTAGGAAGCGTTGTGGGAGTGGCTACTGTTGTTGCTGATGCTCGGGAGGATTAAAAGCATGTTTATAATGGAAAATCTTCAGGAAATTATTAGCATTAATTCCGAATTTAGCAATTAAGTTGGGGATTTGTTCAATTATGGGACTGTTAATATCCGATACTTCATTTAAATTACTATCCTTATTGAAGTATTGGTCCAAAGAAATGTAAACATTTTCATACCCGGTCATTAGACTGCTTTTATTTACGTATTTGAGTATTTGCATATCTTGATCGATAGTGCTGAAATTATGCCCTGTGTCTCTCATATGAATACTCATAGCGGAATGTTTTCTGTGTTTCAGGGCATTATAATGTTCTAAATATCTTATTCGAAAACTGCGGCCAGTTTGCCCTATATAAGAAAAATTGCACTGCGTGCATTTGAGTCTATATATTCCCGAGTTTGAGTATTTGTCGTAAATTGTATTGACGGAATTAGAATTGAAAAAGATATTACGATTGGTGTTATAGGTTCGGTATGCGATGTTAATATTATGCTTATTTAATGGTTTAGTGACATTATAAATAGCTGGGTTGGTGAAAGTAAAAATAGCGAAATTTGTTCTTTTGGTTTTTTCGGGAACTAGTGTAGTTGAATTCTTTAGTTTAATTTTACCTATGATTCTGGTGATCATTTCAGGTTTAAAACCATTCATCATGGCTAGTTCTTTGATTAAACGTATTTCTTTTTCTCGATTAGCTTTAGAAAGGGGAATGTTCATGGCCCTGTGAATCAAGCTGTAAAATGTAGCTTGTTTATGGGAGCGAGGGTGCAAGGAATCGCTTTTTATTGTTATAGGGGCGGCAGATGGTTTCCTGTAAATTTGGTAAGTGAACTTATCTTTATCTCTAGTCAAGGTTAAATCTAGAAAGTTTAGGGAGTTGTTGATCTCGTCCTCTTTAGTAAACTGAATACTAGGGTTAAGGTTGTTAAGAAGCCTGAGTACGTTGTCACTATTATTCAATTGTTTATCTATGATTACGAATGTATCATCCACAAATCTCAGCCATAGATTTACACCGTTAATTTTGTCAATTATTAATTTGGTTTCCATATCGTCCATAAAGATATTGGCAAGAATGCCGGAAATTGGGTCGCCCATTGCTAATCCTTTTTGATGATATATTTTATTATTAAATGTGAAATAGTTATTGTTAAGTACAAATTTCAGTAAATTAATAAAATCGTCTATTTCGTATCTGCTTAGATTATTTTGTTTCATAAGGTTAGATTTTACGATTTTAATTGTGTCAAATACGGGTATGTTCGAATACATGTTAGTGATGTCATAAGATACCATAACGTGATTATCTGTTAGTTTGAATGTGGACAATTTGTTGCAGAAATCTACAGAATTCTTTATGTAGGCTTTATTGTTGAATTTATAATGCTTATACAGGAAACGATGCAAAAATTTTGAAACGTTATATGTGGGACTATTTCTACAATTTATAATGGGGCGCATTGGAATTTCTTGTTTATGTATTTTTGGTAAAGCTCTGGCTGTGGGTAATTTAGGGTTCATTATAGTAAGTTTTTGTTGTTCGTACTCTTGTAAAAGAAAAGAAGACTTCTTTAACAGGTTCTTAAGGTCTCTTTGGATTTTTAATGTGGGGTCTTTTTCCACTATATTATAGGTTTCAACGGAAAAGAAGTTTTCGGTTTTGCTAATGTATTCTTCTTTATTCATTAGTACCGTTGTAGGACCTTTGTCAGCTTTTGTGACTATAATATTGTTGTTATTGATTTTACACTTAAGTTCGGTTATCTGTTTGTTAAAGTTTGATATTGACTTAGAATTCAATTCTTTAACTAAAGAGGGGAGATTCTTCTTTATTTCATATTTCACGTCATTTCGATGTTCGATTGGGAGTTTTAAAATACTAGATTCAGCCTCGGCAATATTAGTAATGAGGTCGTCAGACTTATTAGAGTTGGGCCAGTTGAATTTCATACCTTTATGCAAGAGGTCCATTTCGCTGCTAGAGAGTGTGATATTAGATAGATTGATCGTGGAGGGAATATTATTTAAATGGGGTGTATGTGAGTTATTCATTCTGTGAGAGTTAACGGATTTTGTTTGTGAATCCTTAAGGAGTTTTAGTTTCTTCTCCAAAACTGATTGCTTATTGCTTATTGCAGCTGATACTTTTTCATTAACGAATTTAGAATAGGAGTCCCATTCTAATGGAGGTATGCTTGAAGAAATCTCTAAATGTGCATTATAGAGCCGTACATTCAAAAATGCCTTTTTCTTATAGTGCAATTTAATTTCGTTTTTCAACCAAATGTCATTTACTTTCTTTTGAGTATTTAGCAAACTGGAAGAAAAATTATTTTTCCTTTGTGAGCTTCTTAAGAATTTTGGGATTAGATTGTTCTTTAAACATTCTTTTAGAAATATAATGTCCCTAGATATTTTATTGACCTTCACCTTGAGATTAAGAAATCTATTCTTTGAGTTTGCCTGGTTGGCTGTAACATTACAAGTTATAAATCTCATTTTTCAACCGTATTGGAGTTCAGAGTATCAAATTATTATAATTAATGAACCACCTTTCCAATACATAAAATCCTTATATTTAGGATGAAACCATTTAATCACAAATTGGACATGTTTCACTCAACTTTGTGAGCATCATCAGCAATAGTTAACATAAATCATTGGTGGGTCAGGGCCCTGATCCTGGTGTATATCACAAAAGAATGTCTAATATACATTGATAAAATATATAAATTTAACAATTTAAAAATAATCAATAAGATTATTTATGTCTATTAAAACAATTTAAAAAAAAATCAGATTGTTTAAAATGTAAAACAGAATGGATGGCTTAAATGTTAAAAATAGTATATGGTAATTAGATGTTCTTAAAAATCGTTGTCCAACATATCTACGCTCGATTATATTAAGACTGTTTATGATAAAATCAGTTTTTCAAATCAGGGTGAGTTCTTATTATAGACTATGTTGCTGTTTTTTAAGAATAAACATGATGAGAAACGCTAAAATCGCACATGATGGTTGAAAAACGAGTTCACTGGTGATAAAATGTCGTCTAGATCGGCGTAATTTAGCCTTTATGGGACTCCTTGCGTTGTAATTTCTGCCATTATTTTATGCAGTAATATGTTGAAATTGTTCTTCTAACGAAAAAATGCTGATCTATTATATCACTGGTGATAAAATGTCGTCTAGATCGGCGTAATTTAGCCTTTATGGGACTCCTTGCGTTGTAATTTCTGCCATTATTTTATGCAGTAATATGTTGAAATTGTTCTTCTAACGGAAAAAATGCTGATCTATTATATGAAATTGATCGAATGTATCCTGAAAAAGAAAAAAAAAAAAAGGGGGGGGGGGAAATGAGTGTCGTCTATTGGAAAATTTAAAGAGTGTAGCACTTTAAGGAGATGATAACGGAAAGCACTTACCCGTGTGTGAACTGGTCCCTTGGTTATTTACTTAGGTTTGACGGTAACTGGCTTACTGCTGCGTGTATTGTACGAATGCGGTCGCGGAGACGGGGAAGGTAGCGGTGAGGGGAAGGGAGGCGGGGCATTGCGCGAGTTGTCGGCCAATGGGGAGGATGCAATGGTAGGAAGCGTTGTGGGAGTGGCTACTGTTGTTGCTGATGCTACGGGAGGATTAAAAGCATGTTTATAATGGAAAATCTTCAGGAAATTATTAGCATTAATTCCGAATTTAGCAATTAAGTTGGGGATTTGTTCAATTATGGGACTGTTAATATCCGATACTTCATTTAAATTACTATCCTTATTGAAGTATTGGTCCAAAGAAATGTAAACATTTTCATACCCGGTCATTAGACTGCTTTTATTTACGTATTTGAGTATTTGCATATCTTGATCGATAGTGCTGAAATTATGCCCTGTGTCTCTCATATGAATACTCATAGCGGAATGTTTTCTGTGTTTCAGGGCATTATAATGTTCTAAATATCTTATTCGAAAACTGCGGCCAGTTTGCCCTATATAAGAAAAATTGCACTGCGTGCATTTGAGTCTATATATTCCCGAGTTTGAGTATTTGTCGTAAATTGTATTGACGGAATTAGAATTGAAAAAGATATTACGATTGGTGTTATAGGTTCGGTATGCGATGTTAATATTATGCTTATTTAATGGTTTAGTGACATTATAAATAGCTGGGTTGGTGAAAGTAAAAATAGCGAAATTTGTTCTTTTGGTTTTTTCGGGAACTAGTGTAGTTGAATTCTTTAGTTTAATTTTACCTATGATTCTGGTGATCATTTCAGGTTTAAAACCATTCATCATGGCTAGTTCTTTGATTAAACGTATTTCTTTTTCTCGATTAGCTTTAGAAAGGGGAATGTTCATGGCCCTGTGAATCAAGCTGTAAAATGTAGCTTGTTTATGGGAGCGAGGGTGCAAGGAATCGCTTTTTATTGTTATAGGGGCGGCAGATGGTTTCCTGTAAATTTGGTAAGTGAACTTATCTTTATCTCTAGTCAAGGTTAAATCTAGAAAGTTTAGGGAGTTGTTGATCTCGTCCTCTTTAGTAAACTGAATACTAGGGTTAAGGTTGTTAAGAAGCCTGAGTACGTTGTCACTATTATTCAATTGTTTATCTATGATTACGAATGTATCATCCACAAATCTCAGCCATAGATTTACACCGTTAATTTTGTCAATTATTAATTTGGTTTCCATATCGTCCATAAAGATATTGGCAAGAATGCCGGAAATTTGGTCGCCCATTGCTAATCCTTTTTGATGATATATTTTATTATTAAATGTGAAATAGTTATTGTTAAGTACAAATTTCAATAAATTAATAAAATCGTCTATTTCGTATCTGCTTAGATTATTTTGTTTCATAAGGTTAGATTTTACGATTTTAATTGTGTCAAATACGGGTATGTTCGAATACATGTTAGTGATGTCATAAGATACCATAACGTGATTATCTGTTAGTTTGAATGTGGACAATTTGTTGCAGAAATCTACAGAATTCTTTATGTAGGCTTTATTGTTGAATTTATAATGCTTATACAGGAAACGATGCAAAAATTTTGAAACGTTATATGTGGGACTATTTCTACAATTTATAATGGGGCGCATTGGAATTTCTTGTTTATGTATTTTTGGTAAAGCTCTGGCTGTGGGTAATTTAGGGTTCATTATAGTAAGTTTTTGTTGTTCGTACTCTTGTAAAAGAAAAGAAGACTTCTTTAACAGGTTCTTAAGGTCTCTTTGGATTTTTAATGTGGGGTCTTTTTCCACTATATTATAGGTTTCAACGGAAAAGAAGTTTTCGGTTTTGCTAATGTATTCTTCTTTATTCATTAGTACCGTTGTAGGACCTTTGTCAGCTTTTGTGACTATAATATTGTTGTTATTGATTTTACACTTAAGTTCGGTTATCTGTTTGTTAAAGTTTGATATTGACTTAGAATTCAATTCTTTAACTAAAGAGGGGAGATTCTTCTTTATTTCATATTTCACGTCATTTCGATGTTCGATTGGGAGTTTTAAAATACTAGATTCAGCCTCGGCAATATTAGTAATGAGGTCGTCAGACTTATTAGAGTTGGGCCAGTTGAATTTCATACCTTTATGCAAGAGGTCCATTTCGCTGCTAGAGAGTGTGATATTAGATAGATTGATCGTGGAGGGAATATTATTTAAATGGGGTGTATGTGAGTTATTCATTCTGTGAGAGTTAACGGATTTTGTTTGTGAATCCTTAAGGAGTTTTAGTTTCTTCTCCAAAACTGATTGCTTATTGCTTATTGCAGCTGATACTTTTTCATTAACGAATTTAGAATAGGAGTCCCATTCTAATGGAGGTATGCTTGAAGAAATCTCTAAATGTGCATTATAGAGCCGTACATTCAAAAATGCCTTTTTCTTATAGTGCAATTTAATTTCGTTTTTCAACCAAATGTCATTTACTTTCTTTTGAGTATTTAGCAAACTGGAAGAAAAATTATTTTTCCTTTGTGAGCTTCTTAAGAATTTTGGGATTAGATTGTTCTTTAAACATTCTTTTAGAAATATAATGTCCCTAGATATTTTATTGACCTTCACCTTGAGATTAAGAAATCTATTCTTTGAGTTTGCCTGGTTGGCTGTAACATTACAAGTTATAAATCTCATTTTTCAACCGTATTGGAGTTCAGAGTATCAAATTATTATAATTAATGAACCACCTTTCCAATACATAAAATCCTTATATTTAGGATGAAACCATTTAATCACAAATTGGACATGTTTCACTCAACTTTGTGAGCATCATCAGCAATAGTTAACATAAATCATTGGTGGGTCAGGGCCCTGATCCTGGTGTATATCACAAAAGAATGTCTAATATACATTGATAAAATATATAAATTTAACAATTTAAAAATAATCAATAAGATTATTTATGTCTATTAAAACAATTAAAAAAAAAAATCAGATTGTTTAAAATGTAAAACAGAATGGATGGCTTAAATGTTAAAAATAGTATATGGTAATTAGATGTTCTTAAAAATCGTTGTCCAACATATCTACGCTCGATTATATAAAATATAAAATATAAAATATAAAATATAAAATATAAAATATAAATATAATATATAAAATATAAAATATATAAAATTATATAAAATAATGGCAGAAATTACAACGCAAGGAGTCCCATAAAGGCTAAATTACGCCGATCTAGACGACATTTTATCACCAGTGAACTCGTTTTTCAACCATCATGTGCGATTTTAGCGTTTCTCATCATGTTTATTCTTAAAAAACAGCAACATAGTCTATAATAAGAACTCACCCTGATTTGAAAAACTGATTTTATCATAAACAGCCTTAATATAATCGAGCGTAGATATGTTGGACAACGATTTTTAAGAACATCTAATTACCATATACTATTTTTAACATTTAAGCCATCCATTCTGTTTTACATTTTAAACAATCTGATTTTTTTTTAAATTGTTTTAATAGACATAAATAATCTTATTGATTATTTTTAAATTGTTAAATTTATATATTTTATCAATGTATATTAGACATTCTTTTGTGATATACACCAGGATCAGGGCCCTGACCCACCAATGATTTATGTTAACTATTGCTGATGATGCTCACAAAGTTGAGTGAAACATGTCCAATTTGTGATTAAATGGTTTCATCCTAAATATAAGGATTTTATGTATTGGAAAGGTGGTTCATTAATTATAATAATTTGATACTCTGAACTCCAATACGGTTGAAAAATGAGATTTATAACTTGTAATGTTACAGCCAACCAGGCAAACTCAAAGAATAGATTTCTTAATCTCAAGGTGAAGGTCAATAAAATATCTAGGGACATTATATTTCTAAAAGAATGTTTAAAGAACAATCTAATCCCAAAATTCTTAAGAAGCTCACAAAGGAAAAATAATTTTTCTTCCAGTTTGCTAAATACTCAAAAGAAAGTAAATGACATTTGGTTGAAAAACGAAATTAAATTGCACTATAAGAAAAAGGCATTTTTGAATGTACGGCTCTATAATGCACATTTAGAGATTTCTTCAAGCATACCTCCATTAGAATGGGACTCCTATTCTAAATTCGTTAATGAAAAAGTATCAGCTGCAATAAGCAATAAGCAATCAGTTTTGGAGAAGAAACTAAAACTCCTTAAGGATTCACAAACAAAATCCGTTAACTCTCACAGAATGAATAACTCACATACACCCCATTTAAATAATATTCCCTCCACGATCAATCTATCTAATATCACACTCTCTAGCAGCGAAATGGACCTCTTGCATAAAGGTATGAAATTCAACTGGCCCAACTCTAATAAGTCTGACGACCTCATTACTAATATTGCCGAGGCTGAATCTAGTATTTTAAAACTCCCAATCGAACATCGAAATGACGTGAAATATGAAATAAAGAAGAATCTCCCCTCTTTAGTTAAAGAATTGAATTCTAAGTCAATATCAAACTTTAACAAACAGATAACCGAACTTAAGTGTAAAATCAATAACAACAATATTATAGTCACAAAAGCTGACAAAGGTCCTACAACGGTACTAATGAATAAAGAAGAATACATTAGCAAAACCGAAAACTTCTTTTCCGTTGAAACCTATAATATAGTGGAAAAAGACCCCACATTAAAAATCCAAAGAGACCTTAAGAACCTGTTAAAGAAGTCTTCTTTTCTTTTACAAGAGTACGAACAACAAAAACTTACTATAATGAACCCTAAATTACCCACAGCCAGAGCTTTACCAAAAATACATAAACAAGAAATTCCAATGCGCCCCATTATAAATTGTAGAAATAGTCCCACATATAACGTTTCAAAATTTTTGCATCGTTTCCTGTATAAGCATTATAAATTCAACAATAAAGCCTACATAAAGAATTCTGTAGATTTCTGCAACAAATTGTCCACATTCAAACTAACAGATAATCACGTTATGGTATCTTATGACATCACTAACATGTATTCGAACATACCCGTATTTGACACAATTAAAATCGTAAAATCTAACCTTATGAAACAAAATAATCTAAGCAGATACGAAATAGACGATTTTATTAATTTACTGAAATTTGTACTTAACAATAACTATTTCACATTTAATAATAAAATATATCATCAAAAAGGATTAGCAATGGGCGACCCAATTTCCGGCATTCTTGCCAATATCTTTATGGACGATATGGAAACCAAATTAATAATTGACAAAATTAACGGTGTAAATCTATGGCTGAGATTTGTGGATGATACATTCGTAATCATAGATAAACAATTGAATAATAGTGACAACGTACTCAGGCTTCTTAACAACCTTAACCCTAGTATTCAGTTTACTAAAGAGGACGAGATCAACAACTCCCTAAACTTTCTAGATTTAACCTTGACTAGAGATAAAGATAAGTTCACTTACCAAATTTACAGGAAACCATCTGCCGCCCCTATAACAATAAAAAGCGATTCCTTGCACCCTCGCTCCCATAAACAAGCTACATTTTACAGCTTGATTCACAGGGCCATGAACATTCCCCTTTCTAAAGCTAATCGAGAAAAAGAAATACGTTTAATCAAAGAACTAGCCATGATGAATGGTTTTAAACCTGAAATGATCACCAGAATCATAGGTAAAATTAAACTAAAGAATTCAACTACACTAGTTCCCGAAAAAACCAAAAGAACAAATTTCGCTATTTTTACTTTCACCAACCCAGCTATTTATAATGTCACTAAACCATTAAATAAGCATAATATTAACATCGCATACCGAACCTATAACACCAATCGTAATATCTTTTTCAATTCTAATTCCGTCAATACAATTTACGACAAATACTCAAACTCGGGAATATATAGACTCAAATGCACGCAGTGCAATTTTTCTTATATAGGGCAAACTGGCCGCAGTTTTCGAATAAGATATTTAGAACATTATAATGCCCTGAAACACAGAAAACATTCCGCTATGAGTATTCATATGAGAGACACAGGGCATAATTTCAGCACTATCGATCAAGATATGCAAATACTCAAATACGTAAATAAAAGCAGTCTAATGACCGGGTATGAAAATGTTTACATTTCTTTGGACCAATACTTCAATAAGGATAGTAATTTAAATGAAGTATCGGATATTAACAGTCCCATAATTGAACAAATCCCCAACTTAATTGCTAAATTCGGAATTAATGCTAATAATTTCCTGAAGATTTTCCATTATAAACATGCTTTTAATCCTCCCGTAGCATCAGCAACAACAGTAGCCACTCCCACAACGCTTCCTACCATTGCATCCTCCCCATTGGCCGACAACTCGCGCAATGCCCCGCCTCCCTTCCCCTCACCGCTACCTTCCCCGTCTCCGCGACCGCATTCGTACAATACACGCAGCAGTAAGCCAGTTACCGTCAAACCTAAGTAAATAACCAAGGGACCAGTTCACACACGGGTAAGTGCTTTCCGTTATCATCTCCTTAAAGTGCTACACTCTTTAAATTTTCCAATAGACGACACTCATTTCCCCCCCCCCCTTTTTTTTTTTTTCTTTTTCAGGATACATTCGATCAATTTCATATAATAGATCAGCATTTTTTCCGTTAGAAGAACAATTTCAACATATTACTGCATAAAATAATGGCAGAAATTACAACGCAAGGAGTCCCATAAAGGCTAAATTACGCCGATCTAGACGACATTTTATCACCAGTGATATAATAGATCAGCATTTTTTCGTTAGAAGAACAATTTCAACATATTACTGCATAAAATAATGGCAGAAATTACAACGCAAGGAGTCCCATAAAGGCTAAATTACGCCGATCTAGACGACATTTTATCACCAGTGAACTCGTTTTTCAACCATCATGTGCGATTTTAGCGTTTCTCATCATGTTTATTCTTAAAAAACAGCAACATAGTCTATAATAAGAACTCACCCTGATTTGAAAAACTGATTTTATCATAAACAGTCTTAATATAATCGAGCGTAGATATGTTGGACAACGATTTTTAAGAACATCTAATTACCATATACTATTTTTAACATTTAAGCCATCCATTCTGTTTTACATTTTAAACAATCTGATTTTTTTTTTAAATTGTTTTAATAGACATAAATAATCTTATTGATTATTTTTAAATTGTTAAATTTATATATTTTATCAATGTATATTAGACATTCTTTTGTGATATACACCAGGATCAGGGCCCTGACCCACCAATGATTTATGTTAACTATTGCTGATGATGCTCACAAAGTTGAGTGAAACATGTCCAATTTGTGATTAAATGGTTTCATCCTAAATATAAGGATTTTATGTATTGGAAAGGTGGTTCATTAATTATAATAATTTGATACTCTGAACTCCAATACGGTTGAAAAATGAGATTTATAACTTGTAATCTGCAGAGGTGCCAACCTTTGAAGTGGGTTTTCTGTAATCCCTCCTTCACCCTGAAAATTTTCGAGTCAAATCCAAAGTATCATCTACCTTCTCGGTAATGACACCCCCTTTGCCCTTCCCGACAGCAATCTGTTCTGAAGTATTTCATGTTACACAGCAAAATTTGCACAATACCAGTTAGTTCTGTAATAAAATATTCTTTGTAGCTTGTTTCGCACTCAGCAGCTGCTTTTCAGTGTGGATTTCTTTGAAGCGTCCTTCCCCCTGTGATGGAATTTTCGCCTTCTGATCCATAAGAGTTTCCAGTGTAGATGTACTCAATGTAGACCTGAATACCCTCCGATTTTTCCTATCAACTCTTAAAATGCTTTCTGTGGGAGAGTTTCTGTCAGACACACTTAATGCTGTAAATACAATATTACCTAAGGTTTTATAAAGGAGAAGAGCTCTTTCAATCACAATGAATTTTCAACGCTCACGTGTAGCAAACGGAAGTGACGGTCGAAGTATCGTTGCCAACTCACAAACGCTGAAAAGAGGAGGGTTCAGCAGTAACGCTCGAAAGGATTCATTTTTTTCCCTTTTTCTTCTCCCCGTAGAAAATTGCTTTTGTGATATTTCGCTTTTTCGTAATAATATCCCCTTTGAGCGTAATGCCGTAATCGTGAAGTGAAATCCGTAATAATTACGGATAATCCGTAATAGTTGGCGCCTCTGCATCTGTGAATATATAAACAAATTATTTTAATACACACAGAAATATTGATAAAAGTAAGCCTACGCCGCATATAGTATAAGTGACGATTTTGTCACAAAATATATTCATTTTATTACGAGTGATTTAACATCAGACTTAAGATAACCTAAAACCAAGAAGCCGTTTTACGAGAAGGAGGCTTTACCCTTCAATACTATAAGCAAATCGTATTAACAGAAAGTTAATAATTACACCATTCGTGGTATTAAACCAAGACAGAAGTAATTTAATAATTGGATAATAGCCTTAGCTAATATTAATTCGTGCAGATAGTGATACATTAAATACGGTACCAATACTAACATTGCAATGACGATAATTATATTAATATCCTCATATCGTTGCAGATATCACGTCCAGAATCAAGTATCACTGCAGGGTAAATGTAAGTATTCCTTAAACACTTAAATGTAAGGCACAGATTGCTTCCATTTCCCCGTAAACAACAAATTCCACAATCTACACGCGACCCCCAGCGCGGTGTTACCACATATCGTGGATGGGAGAATCAAGACTAACCAGCATAATCCAGTCAGCATCGTTTTTCTACAAAGAGGTAAAAACAAGATATTCAACTTTTAACGTCCCTGAAACACAGCAGAAAAGCTTTCCAAGAAGTGATACAAAAAACCCACAAATCGAGTTTAAGAAAGGATTTAGACGAAAGAGATTGAAAGAAGCTAAACAACAACAACAACAACAACAACAACAACAACAACAACAAATCCAAAGAATGCAAGAGAAATGAGTCATCAGGAAGAAAGCTCTCAAGAACGTACAAGCAGCCTCAACAAGCGAAACTGCTAATCAGTAGTTCATAGGTGGCTCATCCGAAAATAATAATAATAATAATAATAATAATAATAATAATAATAATAATAATAATAATAATAATAATAATAATAATAATAATAATAATAATAATAAATTTCGGGGATCAACATTAACGGAACTGCGTGCAGGGATGGCAGAATATGTCCCCGCAGCAATTCTTCGCAGCGTTGAATCTTTTAACGGGAGACTGTCATATCCATCTACGGGAGCGAACTTGTTATCTTACATCTTGGAGAGGAGCTCTTGACCGATCGAGCTGAACAGATCGATTTACTGTCTCCTGAGTGGAGGGATACTCGCCATACTAGCGGGAGATCAACCTCCACAGGTGTACAGCACTCGAGTGAAACGCAGTCCCGAACTCTTAGAAATGCAACTCCTTAATCAATGTACGGATTAAACGCAGGCTACTAATTACCTGGTGTTTTACTTCCATTCAGTTATATTTTAATATTTTTTGCAATTGGCTTTACGTCGCACCGACACAGATAGCTCTTACGGCGACGATGGGATAGGAAAGGGCTAGGAGGCGGGAGGTCTTAATGAAGGTACAGCCACAGATTTGCCTGGTGTGAAAATGGGAAGCCACGGAAAACTATCTTCAGGGGTGCCGACAGTGGAGTTCGAACCCACCGTCTCCCGAATGCAAACTCACAGCGGCGCGCCCCTAACCGCACGGTCAACTCGCTCGGTACCTAGCTAGATGTCAAAACGTTCTGCCTTACTGGATTCCAGCGTTAGTGGTTAGGTGTCCGCCTCCTGATCTTAATGTTGCGAGTTCAAATCCAAGCACAGTCGAATGGCACTTACGAGTGATTAATATGGAGATCCGTGTTGGTAGATTTATTAGCACATTAAAGAATCCCTTTGCAAGGCAGAATTCTAACAAATTGGTATCTCTTTTCGATCGATAGCAGTTGAAGCTGTAATAATAATAATAATTATTATTATTATTACCGTACCGGGGATACACCTTCTCCGTCCTGTTAAACTGATATAAGACCACCTGTGCTATGGAACTCGAAATAATGTAATGTAATGTAAGATATTTGTGTTTGCAACTGTTAGATGTCGCTACCATCGGCCTAAGTGCCCCCTCAGGCGGGATTAAGGACAATTAATTCCTAAGAGAAAGTTAATTTTCAGAGGTGGCTAACCTTAGTTTTGAAGATTGTTTTGTTCTTATGCCAAAGTTGTCAACACTCCTACTGCTTCCTTGTTCCTTATTACCAACCAATCAGGAATTTTGTGAATATTTTCCCTAGCCAATTAGAATTGGGGGTGTGTACAGCCATCCAGCCTATCTGTAAAGAGCTCAGGAATCTTCCCCTCGAAATGCTATAAAAGCTGAGCGCTTTAAGGCCGAATTGTCATCTTCATCACTCCATTTTAGTAAGTGCGCCGTGTAATTCGGTGGCACGTTAGGAAAGCCCAGCAAAACAAGGTAATGGCAGAATTTTTTAACATGTGATAGCTCCGGCAGATAACTTGAGGGGAAGGTTTCAAAGCTCTTTCATTTGAATGGTTTAAATGTAGATTTTCAGCAAGTCTGTGGACGCTGTTCAAATCCATGCTGGGAAACACGTAAATCAAGGGAACAAAGAGTGACCACCCTCTGTTGATTCCCATTCAACTTGGTATGGGGTGACTAACATTTTCTAAACTTCTAAATTCTGAACACACTTTTGGCACTTAATATTTCTCGTTTAGTCATCCCTTTGTAGAATAGGCTTAGCCTCCACAACTTCGGGCCATAAGCCCAGCTAGGGTTTTAAGAGTTTTTCTTGAAGGAGCGCAAGTTTTTCGCCTCCTAGACTTTTGTTCATGGCCGATCATATTAAACCTTTTCTTTATAAATTAAGGCCATTTAGAATGGGCACTCATTGCCTCTGTTTATTTTGTAATTGTTTATAGACCAATGTGAAATAAACTGTTGAGCAGAAGTGACTGTAAATACATAATTTGAAGCTTATCAGGCATTACCTTATAAGAAACTTGTGGCTCTGAGAGGATGGACTATATTAACTTTTGAAGCTAAAACTTCTAGACGATGTGAGTGGAGCAAACATGCTCTTATAAAATAGTGTTGCTGTTCAGAGCTATAATGCTCATCCCTTGTATATTGTCGTGTTGATAATTCTCTCTAGTTCTTGTACCTCATTTTTGGACTTATAGTCCGCTGTTGTTTTTAGAGCTGACCAGCTCATTGTTATTCTATTTAACTGGTATTTGTTACAAATCTTCTATCAAATTTAAAAATCAAAATAAGAAAAGGAAGAAAAGAAATAACATTTCAAAATTTAGTGCTTTAACTTATGCTCTGGTCATTTCTTTGTCCGCCCATTCACCCCGCCACCTTCGTACACCTCTGTGAACCACGAAATTTCCGTATCAATTATTATTATTTACGTCACATCGGCATAGATAGGTTTTACAGCGACGATGGAATAGGAAAGAGGTAAGAGTCGGAAGGAAGCGGCCGTGGCTTTAATAATTAAGGTACGGTCCCAGCACTCGCCTGGTGTGAAAATGGGAAAAGCCCCGAAGATGGTTTTCCGTGGTTTCCCATTTTCACACCAGACAAATACTGGGGCTGTACCTTAATTAAGGCCACGGCCGCTTCCTTCCCACTCCTAGCCCTTCCCTGTCCCATCGTCGCCATAAGACCTATCTGTGTCGGTGCGACGTAAAGCAACTAGCAAAAAAATGGGAAACCACGGAAAACCATATTCAGTGGGGTTCGAACCCACTGTCTCCCGAATGCAAGCTCACAGCTGGGCGCCCCTATCCACACGGTCAACTCGCTCGGTATTATTATTATTATTATTATTATTATTATTATTATTATTATTATTATTACTGCATTTTGCATTGTCCGACGCACTGGGATACCATCTCACCACTACAAAGTACGAATACTAATATCAAGTCCTAGATATCCCATCCTATACCATCACCATTTCACCTGAGTTACACTATCCACTCATCAAACTGTCAGAGGACCTGTTACGACAATAGCTGCTAAAGTGTTTGGAACCACAGATCTATGGCAACCTACCACAGGCCATAATAATTATGGTATGCTATCACCCACGAGTCACATCAGTATACTGAATGACCTCCGTAGCGTAATGGTTAGTGTTATTGACTGCCGTCCTCCGGGGCCCGGGTTCGATTCCCGGTTCTGCCAGAAATTTAAGAATGGCAAGAGGGCTGGTATGTGGTTGAAATGGTACATGCAGCTCACCTCCATTGGGGGTGTGCCTGAAAAGAGCTGCAACCCCTCAGGATGAGGACACGAGTACCTACCTCCAATATGAGATAATGTGGCTTAACTAAGCCACAAAAATGTTGCCATTATTATGGAATCGTGATGTATTTTGCGGTCCGCGTCTGTGGTGTAGTGGTTAGTGTGATTCGCTGCCATCCCTGGAGACCCGAGTTCGATTTCCGGCTCTGGCACGAACTTTGAAACGTGGTACGATGGCTGGAATGGGTCTACTCAGCCTCGGGAGGTCAACTGAGTAGAGGGAGGTTCGATTCCCAGCACAGCCATCCTCGAAGTGGTTTTCCACTTCTCCTCCAGGCAAATGCCGGGATGGTACCTAACTTAAGGCCTCGGCCACTTCCTTCCCTCTTGCTTTTCTATCCCTTCCAAAATTCCCATCCCCCCTACAAGGCCCCTGTTCAACATAGCAGGTTAGGTTGCTTGGGCGAGGTACCGGTAGTTGTCCCCCTCCCCAGTTGTATCCCCCGACCTAAAGTCTCACGCTCCAGGACACTCCCGCTGAGGCGGTAGAGGCGAGATCCCTCGCTGAGTCCGAGGGGAAAACCAACCCTGGAGGGTAAAAGGATTAAGAAAGAGAGAAAGAAAGATGTAATTTGCACCAAGATAACAATACACGGAATTAAGGCGGAATTTGGAAGGATCTCCAAGCAAATAGACTAGTAGCGCAACCTTTCCTCTATACAGGATGAACCCGACAAATTTTCGGAAGGAACCCGTGGACACCGGTGGCTCGTTATCGTTGCACATTAACTCGCTTTCCCCAATACTCTTCAGTTCACAAATAACCTTTTTTCATAGCTGTTTATCGTCGCCCTCACACAGGTTTTGTGTGGCGACAATCAGGTAGTTGCACTTAGGACTGGGAAGGAAGAGGTCTTGGTCTTAATGTTCAGACGTGAGAATGGGAAACCAGAGAAAACAATTTTCAAAGTTGCCGGCGGTGGGTTTGGAACCCACTATCTGCCGAAAGAAAGCCTACGGTTACACAGCTCATACCACGCACCCAACTGTTTCCATCACAACTAAAAATAACACTCTTGAAACTTTTTAATATGTACCGTAAGTGTGTAACTTCTCACTTTCGCTACACTTGGCTTTCTCTGATTCCCACAGTGGATGACTGCATTATGCAAAGACACAACTACAACTGTTTTATTTTAAGACGCTATCTTTCCCATACACGTTGTTACGGTTTCAGGCGACGCGAAGACATCATTCTGGTCTTTCAAGGATGCGATTACTCTGCCAATAATATCAGAGAAATAGAACAGACAATCCAGGGATGTAAAAGGAAGTGTCAATACCACATCACGACGCATTTCTTTCACCTTCACCTCACTCCCTCGCGATAGGGACGGACCCCACAGAAGGCCACTGGACAATATTGAAGGTAGATAAGATACATAATGCTACTTTCTTACCGGATTCGTTGCATTTTCAGAGTCATATAAAGACGAACTGAAGTGAACCACTGATTGAAATTTCGCTCTGGCGGCCATGACTTGATCAACGTTTTCTTACAGGGTAATGAAAATTATACCGAACCCGCAGTAACAGAACCACAATTTAGAAATCACTCCATTCTACGAAAACACTTTAAAATATCTTCAACATATATAAAATCAAATTTCAGATTTCAAGATGAAAACTCCTCAAATGACATTATTTATAGGCCTTAAACGCACAGTGAAATTGTTTTATTTTTTCAAGCAATAAAATCGTAAAGTTTTTGATTTGTGGCCATGTTCAACCAACTAATGCGCGATTTATATATCTTCTACCTAAAACATGTGATATTAAAATTTAATTTAATCGCTGTCAAGTGGAACTGTCTCCAAATTACGGGGAACAAACACCAATTACAGCTTACATTTGAAAATATCTTTGTACAATGTATTTATCATACAGACTGCGTCATCTGAACAGGCTTTACTTACGTAACCATACGCCACAAACTCCCTGTGTTATAATTATGTTATTACCTGAAACTATCACGACGCTATCAAAATTTTAATCAATTTACCCAAACGTCTTCTTCCTTCTCATATTTCTTCATGCTTTTAAAAGTAAATTTCAATAATACTTCGCTATAAGACATCCCGTACTTCACATTACGTAGAGAGAAAATAAGCAGAATGAAAATGCAATGAATAGTGTATCCTTACTAAGAAATCTTGTTGCAGCACCCCTTACTTGATTCTAGTTTGCTATACAGCCACAACGTTTATTGGCTCTCCGTCGCACCGACTCAGAGAGGTTTTGTGGCGACGATGGGACGGCACAGGACTAGGACTGGGAAATAAGTGACCGTGACCGCAACTTGAATTGCGGTTTTATCGTATTGAAATCCAAGACACAAGTTTGAAATGTGGCCTCGATGGAGAGAGTGCGATGAAGCCTTACTAGAAATATGACAGTACTGCAGTAAAAAATATTCAAACATACTTCGGAGTCACAATGAAATATACGAATATTGTAAATCTGTATAAAAGTTGACTTACTTGACTTATTTCCTGTTGCTCCCTCTGAAGCATAGGGCCATGGCGAAATTTTTCCACACAGTACGGTTCCTGGCCATTCTCTTCACTTCGCTCCAGGTCTTGTCAACCTCTGCAATTTCCTTCTCAATCGTCCTCTTCCAGGTCTTCTTGGGCCGACCTCGCTTTCTGGAGCCTTGAGGGTTCCAGTCCAGCGCCGCCCTCTCAACAGCTCCATCCGGCTTCCTTAATGTGTGCCCGATCCAGCGCCATTTCCTCTCCTTGATCTGGATGTCAATCGGCTGCTGGTTGGTCATGATCCAAAGATCTTCATTCGAGACTATGTCCGGCCACCTCACATTTGTTATGCGACGCAGACATCTATTAATGAACACCTGTAGCTGGTTATTGATCTGTTTTGTAACTTTCCATGTTTCACAGCCGTATAGAAGAATCGACTTTACACTGCTGTTCCTGGAGATGTTTCTATTCTTCCACACGGGGTAGAGCTGGACAAACGCACCATTTGCCTTCCGGATACGGCTTCGAACATCTTCCTCTGCTCCCCCATCCATTGTAACTATACTTCCAAGGTATAGGAAGGACTCAACTCGCTCAATTTCCTTTCTACTTACTGTCAAGCTTGTCATGACATCCGAATTAATCCTCATCTCTTTAGTCTTGTTTGTGTTGATCATGAGACCTGCACGTTCCGCTTCCTTCTGCAACCTACTCTGTTTATCTTCTATGTCCCGATACCGCTGTGCCATAAGACAAATGTCGTCTGCGAAGTCAAGATCTTCAAGCCTGTCTCTCATCCCCCACTGAACACCCCTCTTACGTCCTCCTATTACCTTCTTCACCACACTGTCTAGGACCAGCAGGAACAGAGTGGGAGAAAGAACACACCCCTGTCTCACTCCAGACTTGACGTTTATCTTTTCTGTTAGTTTCCCTTCATGGAGAACCTGACACTCATACCCCTCGTACATCTCCTTCATGATCTTGATAATCTTTGATGGAATTGTGTATTCCATGAGGGTCTTTTACATGATTCTTTGGTTCACAGAATCGAAGGCCTTCTCGAAGTCCACGAATGCGAGGTAGAGGATATTCCGCCATTCCACACTCTGTTCTATGATGATTCGGAGTGTACTGATGAGATCCACACAGCTGCGATGTTGCCGAAATCCCGCCTGTTCCTTTCGAAGCCTTCTTTCTACAGAATCCTTTATGCGATTCAGGATGACTCGTGACAGCACTTTGCTTGGAATGGAGAGCAAGGTGATACCCCTCCAGTTGTTGCAGTTTGTTGTATCCCCTTTTTTCGGTAACTTGACTATCAGCCCCTTCTTCCAGTCGGTCGGTATTTTCTCCTCTTTCCATATCTTCTCCAGCAGTGGGTGCAGCAATTTGATTGTAGTATCAAGTTGTATAAAAGTAAGCCTGTGATTTTCTTATGCAGAGTAGAGGGCATTTAAAAGAAGCAAGTGAACTGCATAATCCATTCTTCATTCTTTTTTGGGTTGTCTCCTCTTTGCAATAGGGTTTGTACAGTTTCATTCTAACTGCAGTCAGACTTAAAAGAGAATCAATGGTGGTGATGGTTACTTTTAAGGACATAATATTTAAAAAAACACATGGCACAACAGTCCCAAAGGGCCATGGCCAACCAAGCAACGGCTGCTCAGCCCAAATGCCTGCAGATTACGAGGTGTCATGTGGTCAGCACGGCGAATCCTCTCGGCCGTTATTCTTGGCTTACTAGACCGGGAGGGACATAATATACGGTTTATCAAATTAACTACTTTCTCACAAGTAAGCGAGAAAAACGCATTTGGGGGCGAACCGAGGTTCCTGTGCCTATGCTGACTGAACAATCCTCAGCGTGACTCTCCTCCTTACGTTTCCATACTCCAGAGTACCAATGGTGAAATGTAAATGATTATAGAGAAGCCGCGTGAACGTCCCAGCAACACATATTCAGGGAGCAGTAGCTGTCAGCATAAAAGAACCAAAAGACAGGCTGGAAAGTCAGATCTGTACGTGTTACAAGCCACATAAGCATACCACGGCGTCACATTCGAGTCGAATATTACCGCTTAAACTCATTTGAAAGGGGTTGCATTGTCGGAATGCATGAAGCTCGAAGGTCGGCTCGTCCTATAGGCCGTCATACTGGCCGTGTAGTCAACACTGTGCCAGGTTGTGTCAGACAGTAGGTAAGTACAGCCGAGTGCACGGAATCTTGCCGGTACAGAAACAGTGATGTGTTGGTAATGCAACGGCGTATGGCTTTTAGTATCGGGAGTGTCCGAGGACGTGTTCATCGATGTTTGTAATGGAATGATACAACGTCTCCACCCCACCCACTGCCGTCCGTCCCATTATCCTTTTTTTACGGCACACCGACACAGGTCTTACGCCGACGATGGGAAAGGAAAAGGCTAGGAGCTGGAACGAAGCGGTCGTGGTCTTAATTAAGGTACAGCCCCAGCATTTGTCTGGTGTGCAAATATGAAACTACGGAAAACCATATTCATTACTACCGACAGTGGGGTTCGAACCCACTATCTCCCGAATGCAAGCTCTCAGCTGCGCGTCCCTAATCGCATGGCCAACTCGCCCGGTAATTACCTGGTTCTAGCAGTTTCCTTGTGTTGACCAGCATCCTCATTTTATCCTTGGTTCGCAGCGTCTAACGAGATCAACATAGCTAAACGATCAAGATTACAAGGCACTACGTTTCAACCACTCAGGTTCACTCTTACTTTACTCTTCCCCCTTTCAATTCTTACCTAGAACGACCTTTCGTTCACAGGTTGGTAAGTTTGTGTACTTGAATTTACTTCAAACCAATAAGAGATTGACTAATCATGGCGCTGGAGTAGCCAGCAAATGTTAAAGGAGATTTTGACAACACTAGACGAGAGAACACACTCTAGGAAACTAGATACATAGGCACGATTCCGCTCTATGGAGTTGTACATATCATACGTTACGTACACTACGTTCTGGTCCCACCAAACACACTACAGTCATAGATCGTCACATCCGCCAATATGAGGCAGCAAACAATAAGTAGTGTCTCATCCAGAGAAATCCTGCAGTTTGTGGCGCCTGCACTGCATTTGCCGATTACAACCAGAACAATCCGTCACTGTCTGAATGAGACGGAACTACAGGCACAGCTTACTCTGCGATGTTTGCTTTTAACTTCTTCACATCGTATGGTTCGTCTTCAATGATGTAATGAACGTCGCAATTTGAAGCAGGAAAGGTGACCCATTGTTTCTCTGATGAATCCCTCTTCAATCTTAATGCAGACGATGGTGGCATCAGGGTTTGGTATGGCGGAGAACTCAACAATCTACCAATGATACGTCACCGTCATATGTGCCGGACACCAGGTGTTTTGGTTTGAGGTTCCATCAATTACGTCTTCCTATCACCTCTCGTCTTTGTTAAAGGCACGGAGACAGCAAATCTACATTTATGTAAATAAGGTTATGCGGCCCCACTTCTAGTCACTTTTGCACCGTATGACAAATACCATTGTGCAACACAATAATGCTCGTGTCTATAGAACACTCCTCACTCAACAGGATCTACGACATGTGGGCATCATTCCTTAGTCTGCAAGGTCCCCAAATTTGACACTAATTGAACATATCAATGATCATATCAGTGATGGAGCGATGTCTGCGCCGCAGTCAACCGCCTGCACAAACAGTGGATATCAACTGCAGGAAGAATGGTTAAATGTACATCAGGGCAATAACCGGAAGCTGAACAACGGGATGCTTAGTCGTATTGCTGCCATTATAGCCACGAAAGGAAGCCCTACCTCATATCAAATGTGGTTCTTTGAGGATGCTAAACAAGGTGTACTCTGCCGGCGAAAGTCAAATCACTGATGTGATCTATCAACCAGTGATTGTTTCATAAGGTTTCAAGTAGTGAAGGAGGATGTAGTAATTTCCATGCCCATCAGAGTAATCCCAAGATGCAGCAGCCCCAAGGGACTTGGCTCCAATGACAAGCAGCTGTTACCCTTCGTTTTAAATAGCTTTTCACTTGTCCTGCCACGGCTGAGTGAACATCATTCCCACTTACACACCAACAAGGAATTTAATTGCATGGCTGGGAGTCGGGAACTATACTGCGCCGCATCTCGCAGGTCTACATACAGTATATAGTCCTATATCCACACTACAGGGTCTCAGATTAAATTACTACAGATTACACAAAAAGCCATGAATATCAGATAAAATTAGCTCGATGAGTAAGACATTCATAGATCCAAAAATTAAAGATTCAAAATAAACAAATTACAAAAGATTACTTTTCTTACGCATATCATACATATTATATAAAAGAATAACATATAGTACAATATATAACAGAAATAACGACTGTCACAACTATGTATGAAATATAACCAAAATAAGGGAAATATCCCCAGTATCCATTTACATGCTACATAAAACCTGTCTATAAATACTCATAAACATTCAAATGGTGCTTAATTGTATGTAATAGGTACAACAGAAGTCATGACATGTCATTAAAATTCCAACCTCGTCATTATGTAAAAATCAAAGTCATCCCCGTACAGGCCATGAAAGCCCTTGGAGGGGTGGAAAGTAAAGGCTTCCACTATCCGTAACCGCGGCACTTGATGGGGTAGAGTGGTTAGCTCTACGCCCGGCCACCTTTGCCTCCAGGAATTAACCCGGTACTTATTTTTGGTGTAGGCTAAGTGAACTTCAGGGTGGAAATCTCGTTTCTTAAATTTTACGACTTCCTGATGGGGGATTCGAACCCATGTCCTTCCGGGCGAACCGAGCACGCCTTTACCGCATCGGCCAGACAGCCCCTCCGCCAATATATACTGCATGATTTATAAACATTGAAATAAAAAGGCTAAGCAAAATTTTACAACATAAAATAAACGATAGCTTGCAGTTTTATGTAAATCAATCAATCAATCAATCAATCAATCAATCAATCAATCAATCAATCAATCAATCAATCAATCAATCAATCAATCAATCAATCAATACTGATCTGCATTTAGGGCAGTCGCCTAGGTGGCAGATTCCCTATCTGTTGTTTTCCTAGTCTTTTCTTAAATGATTTCAAAGAAGTTGGAAATTAACTGAACATCTCCCTTGGTAAGTTATTCCAATCTCTAACTCCCCTTCCTATAGACGAATATTTGACCCAATTTGCCCTCTTGAATCACAACTTTATCTTCATATTGTGATCTTTCCTACTTTTAAAGACACTACTCAAACTTATTCGTCTTTAATTAAGGTACAGGCCCAGCATTTGTCTGGTGTGAAAATGCGAAACAACGGAATAATTTTTTTTGCTAGGGCTTTACGTCGCACCGACACAGATAGGTTTTATGGCGACGATGGGATAGGAAAGGCCTAGGAGTTGGAAGGAAGCGGCCGTGGCCTTAATTAAGGTACAGCCCCAGCATTTGCCTGGTGTGAAAATGGGAAACCACGGAAAACCATTTTCAGGGAGCAGGAATACAATTTAAGGACTACCGACAGTGAGGTTCGAACCCACTATCTGCCGAATGCACAGCTGCACGGCCAACTCGCTCGCACGGTAACATCCATCATTTTATATCTAGCTCTCCTCCTTATTTCTCTCTGCTCACATTCCTGAGCTGACGTAGCACAATACTGATTGCAGCTGACTCCCAACGCACCACGGCAATCGATCAGCCCTGTTTCTGTACACGAGCAGAGTTCCTTTCTCTCGGAGAGGAAATTCTTAGGTTCAAACTCGAGGCTTTCATCTCCCACTCCACTTAACAAATGCCCACGGTCTCCGCGCTTTGTCTTTGACGTAACAATCCAGGTATCGTCAAGTGCTCATGAAAGTAAATATGCCTAGATTCCTTATTTTCTCTGCATTAACCAGGAGAGCGTACGATCAATTCCCTCAAATAGAGCAAATATATATAATTTTATACTGATAACGTGAATACTGCCCTAGTGTATTTCAAACGTGTCATTCTATGAATTCAGATTTTTACTACTACTACTACTACTACTACTACTACTACTAGCCACGTGATATAGGGTAGCGTGGCTGCCAATTATTCGGATGCCCTGGGTTCCCTTCCCAGTCAGTCCAAGGATTTTAATTCTGGACTGAGGACTGGAGTGGGGTTCACGCAGCCAGGTGAGACCAAATAAGGAGCTCTGCGATAAGAGAGGCAGCGTATTCGGTCGCGAAAACCAAATAATACGGCAGAGGAGGCCGTCACGCTGACCATGAGGTACAGTTATTATTCTTTAACGTCCCTTCAATTATCATAGGTTACAAGAGACTACAGGGTGAGGGAATTTTGTTTCTCGGGAGTTCATTAATGTGTCGGAACGGAGTTGTCACCTTTAAATACTCTCGAATATCACTGACCTTAGCCAGGATCGAACCTATCTTAAGACGACGCCTAATCGGCTGCACTGTCCGACTCGTTGGCTGAATGGTCAACGTACTGGCATTCGGTTCAGAGGGTCCCGGGTTCGATTTCAGGCCGGGTCGGGGATTTTAACTTTCATTGGTTAATTCCAATGGCTCGGGGGCTGGGTGTTTTCTGTCCCCAACATCCCTGCAACTCACACACCACACATAACACTATCCTCCACCACAATACTTGCATATCCTAGACGCTTCTGTAGATGAATTCGAACTACTGGAGGATTTATCCACGGGGTCGGCGGTGTCGAAAGTTTCCTTAATATTCCCATACCCCACTGTCTGTGGGGCAGTGATGTGAGAAAACGACTGAACAGATTTCAATGAACAGCCCCATTACTTTAACCCTTTACTGCATAAATTATTTTTCGTTTTCGTTTGGTGGAGAACAATGTTCAACTTACGTTCAGTGTTTTAGTCTTACCAGCAATTCTTAACTGGGGCTAATAGCTTAACACTCGTATGTGATGTGGATTGCCATAACGAGGTATATATACGATTTTTCACGATTTCACGCTAAGCTTTTAACATTCAAAGACCGAATATTACTGCCTACTGGCCATGGGTACGTATTGCAGGGCGCAAGTACAACTTGCACGACCGTGGGTCGGTAATGTCTTTGAGGTTGAGCCAGAGGTACTCCTGAAGCCTGTGGTAATGTGATGGGGAGGGCCCACGTAAAATAAACGGTGGTTGGTACGCGTGGATTTTGACGGGGTGCTTGCAGGGCTGTTTAGTCTTATGTTATGTGTAAAAAAAGACAAGGCGTCACTGGTATATGTCTTTAATTGACTGTACAGTTGAAGGTGTGCCGTAAAACTACCTCTGTCCACAATCTGTATCCATTTATACAGGTGAGAAACAACTGAACAGATTTCAATGAACAGCCCGTTATTTTAAAGCGAACGTTCTGAAGGTCCTCGGATAGTCGATTTTTATAGGATTGCCGATTTTCCTACATTATTTTCTTATTTTAGAGTAGACCGTGTGACAGCTAGTGTAGCTCCAAGGCCCTCTGATATGTGCCGTGAGGCAGCTGGTAACATTGCTACCAGCGGTATATGGGGAGAATCGCCAGTTTCAAACAGAGGCATATCAGCGTACTACAGGGTCTTATTTTAGCTCGTTCCATGTGTCAGGGGAAAACGCACGGAAGGCGACAGCGCGGCCGGGTGACTCATTTGCCGAGAGATATATTGCTTCATGATCGGCTAAGATGATCTAATGCAGTACGGTAGCGATAACCATTGCTTCACAGCAACAGTTTAGTTCAACATCTGTGGTATTGGTAGCGTGTTCAATGTGTTCGCTTTAAAATAGCGTAGTTTCTGTAGGAATACTAAAGTAATTGTGTGTTTAACGAGTGATGTATACAGTAGAACAGCGTGTACTAATTGTGTTGTGCTATACGACGCATTCTTCTTATACAGAATAGTGTTGGCTACTGAATGCATGATTCGAAGCAGTGTATCGATTCATTCAAGTGTCCGAGTGAATCGATTCACAGGAACGGCGAGCTCACGGCATACGATTCAGCTTACTCCCAGCGGACAGTGCTGAGTGGTGCACTCACTGGACGTTGACGGGGAGCCGAGCTTCCGCTGCAGCGAGACAGTGAATCATGGCACATCGAAAGAATCGTGAACGAGCGCGGCTCAGTGAGACACAAGATACACACGGCTCCTTATCGGCTACTGGACACTGGCGGAGAGCCGAGCTTCCGATGCAGCGAGACATACAGTGAGCCATGGCACACCGAAAGAATCGTGAACGAGCACGGCTCAGTGAGACACAAGATACACACGGCTCCTTATCGGCTCACTGGACACTGGCGGAGAGCCGAGCTTCCGCTGCAGCGAGACATACAGTGAGCCATGCTACACTGAAAGAATCGTATGCTATAACGGACTCTCGAGCTCAGCTCATTTGAAAATAATACCCATTTGCATTCACTGTCTCCTTCTTACAGGGAGGTTTAAATAATAGATGGATTTATTTGCAGTGTTAAAAAGGTAGTCAAATCATAATTCTGAAGTAGCTAGTAAGTAGGTAGGCTACTAGGTTATACTATTTATTAGTTTAATGAATCTTAGTATTATAACTTAGTTGACATTTGACAATTAAACTCGACCCTAGCCTGCCCTATGGCTATGGGTCATGCTCATGACCACTCAAAAGTACCTGTTTTATATTGGGAAGAACAGCTCAGTATTCTTTGCTATTGCTATTTTGCTTTACGTCGCACCGACAGATATGTCTTATGGTGACGATGGGAGAGGAAAGGCCTAGGAAGTGGAAGGAAGTGGCCGTGGCCTTAATTAAGGTACAACCCCGGCATTTGCCTGGTGTGAAAATGGGAAACCACGGAAAACCATCTTCAGGGCTGCCGACAGTGGGGCTACTATCTCTCTATTACTGGATACTGGTCGCACTTAAGCGACTGCAGCTATCGAGCTAGGTGCTCAGTATTCTCTCAGTTCATATTATGTCACATTGTTGCACAAGACTTCAATCATATGTGGACAGACGCAATAACTTAACCAACAGTATGTTGAATCAGAATACCAGCGGGCTACTCTACATCTCGTGTAGCCTATACAAAATATGACGATTTAAAAAAGGCCTCAGCTGATAGAAAAATACATTTCAAAAATGACAGAGCGAGTTGGATTTTTTTTTTTTTTTTTTTGCTATTTGCTTTTCGTTTCACCGACACTGATATGTCTTATAGCGACGATGGGATAGGAAAGGCCTAGGAATGGGAAGGAAGCGGCCGTGGCCTTAATTAAGGTACAGACCCAGCATTTGCCTGGTGTGAAAATTGGAAGCCACGGAAAACCATCTTCAGGGCTGCCGACAGTGGGTTCGAATACTGGATACTGGCCGCAATTAAGCGACTGCATCTATCGAGCTCGGTAACAACATTTTGAACATCAAATGTAATGCCAGGTAGGTTTTAGACCAGGGCCATCCAAACAGCGCTCCCCGAGCGCATTGGAGGAAGGTAGTTTCGGAAGTGGTGGGAGGAGCTTGGCTGGCTGAGTGAGCGGTCTGCCCGCCGCGCTGAAGAGAGCAGCCGATCTATCAGTCGCTAGTCTGGTAGAATCACTGTAGTCTAGTCCAATGGGCTTCGTTGACAGCGTGTAACTAAATCAGTTTCGCAGTTGTCATGACTGAACATCATACGAAAAAATAAAAAATAAAGGAGGAGTGTTGAAGCAGCAGCCTTTAAAGCAGAATTGGAAATTTCATCTATCTGTACAGCTTCTAAAGTGCATGCCAAATTTTTAGTGTGCCACCGAGATTTAATGTGTTAAAAAAACCACAATTTGGAACGGCACTACAGTGCCAACTACAGGAATGATTACGGTGATTTGACAGACACCAGTCGCCAATCGAAGTTGGAAGAATTGAAAGAACATTTCAAGCAGCACTGTTCTGTAAGTATTATCGTTTTAATTTTTAAATGCTTGTTTACAAACGGGAATGAAGAAATGATTGAATTATCTGAAGAACACTAAAGTTGTGACTTGCCGTATTTTTGTCTGACAGGAGATTGAGGAGAGTGAGGTTGGTGGACGCAACCTACGAACAAGCTACAAATGTTTGCCGCGAATTTCCAATGCTGAGAAACCCTTCACGGAAGGGAATGTTATCAAGGAGTGCTCAATGGACGCGGCGGCATGTATTTGTCCTATGGAGCTACTTGCGAAATTTGACAAAATCTCTCTTTCTCCTCAAACTGTGGCTCGTATAATAGACGATATGGCCGTTGATATGGAACAGCAATTAATTGAGAAGGCAGCAAATTTTGTATCCTTTTCCATTGCCCTCGACGAGTCAACCGACATTGCAGACACAGCTCAGCTCGTTATTTTCATTCGAGGGGTGGATAACGATATTCGGGTAACCGAGGATTGCCTAGACTTGGTGGCTCTCAAGGACACCACTACCGGCTTCGATATTTTCCAAGCAGTGGAGGGTGTTTTTAAGTCAATGGGAGCGGTTGACGAGTGTAACGACGGATGGAGCTCCTGCTTTACGTGGTCTACGCACTGGGTTCCTCAGCTATGTAAAATTAAAAATGGCTGAGAGGGGTAGTACCCTAATGGCGGCGATCTAGTGCTTCATACACCAGGAGGTAGTCTGTACAAAAGTCGCCAAGCTTAAAGACGTAATGGGAACAGTTGTACGAATGGTAAATTTTCTTCGCTCCCATGGACTCACGCACCGTCAATTCAAAGAGTACCGGGTGAGTTGGCCGTGCAGTTAGGGGCGCGTAGCTGTGAGCTCGCAATCGGGAGATAGTGGGTTCGAACCCCACTGTCAGTAGCCCTGAAGATGGTTTTCCGTGGTTTCCCACTTTTACACCAGGCAAATTCTGGGGCTTTACCTTAATTAAGGCCACGGCCGCCTCCTTCCCATTTCTGGGCTTTTCTTGTCCCATCGTCGCCGTAAGACCTATCTGTGTCGGTGCGACGTAAAGAAAAAAACCAAAGAGTTTTTGGATGACATCGAAGCGGAGTAGTATCCGGATATCCCGTACCATGCAGAAGTAAGATGGCTGAGCAAGGCGAATGACATAAAAGGGCGGCCCGAAGTTCTTGGCCTTTTTAATTGACTTTACTGCCCATCTGAATACTTTGAACAGGGCGAAAAGCAAAATATCTGCGATAAGTTCAAGCGTTCAAAAGAAAATTGATTTTGTGGGAAAACCAGTTGCATGCAAGGAACACAGGACATTTTCCATTGCTTGAAACAGTGAAATAAGGTGTCGACTTTGATGAGTACTTGCAGGTAATTCGTCAATTACAAGAAGAGTTTGAAAGGAGATTTTCAGAATTATCAGAACTCCAAGCGGTGTTAGATGTATTTGTTCGAACATTTTCTCTTAGTGCAGACAGTGTTCCACAGCTATTTCAATTAGAGTTGCTCGAACTGCAGTGCAATGTTCGTCTTAACGATCGTTTTCTAATGTCACGAAGTTTAGAAGAATTTTACAGCGGCTTTCCGCAAGAAGAATACCCCCTTTTGTATAAATATGCATGTAAAGTTCTGTCAATGTTCGGCTCAACGTACATTTGTGAGCGTTTCTTTTCGGTTCTTAAGCTTACCAAAAGTACATCGTGCAACGATGAGCTATAGAAACTTGTGTAATTGTTTAAGAATATTGGTAAAATTTCGTTGAATTTACCTCTCAGATATGTTCAAATTTCAGTTTTGAATAAATCACATTACTGTATTCTTTACCTAACACACTTAATTTCGTTTCCTGCATATTCCATACATCGGAGTGCAAACCCACAAAAGCCGTCGGACGCACGACTGTACGTATAGTCCTCTCCGTGTAAGGACGTACCCTAAGGGTGCAACCTTACCCTTTCTCCCCTGTAATATTAAGATATTGATTTATAGTTACTTTTCTTGCTGTTGGGTCTTTTTCAGTGTCGGTAACCATACAGTTTAGGGACCCTACTTGCCGATACGACGTCTTACATTTACCGTTAATCTGGTACGTTTGCAACGTTCAATCACTGCTCTAGCGTGAAGTGCGTGTTGCCACCGCATCGCCGTTAAAGTCACTAGTGATACATTTGCGAGAATATTTAAAGCATAATTTCTTTTTCTGTGGGATTGTAAATCTATTTGGCTAATACCAGGTAAGTAGGATTGTGGCATGTTCGGATAATGCATTTAATAACATAGTTTGTGTGAAATGATGAAAGTGCTCAAATACGTCAGTCTCATGTCTAGATCTACCGGTACATGAAATAACTCTTGCGGGACGAAATTTTGCCAGTAGAACTTATAACATTATTATTTTCAAATCCGCAGTGAACTTGAAAGCTGACCTAAATTCCGTTCACGGAGCTTGGCACATTAGTATTCCTATATGTTTCCTGATAAGCTTGAAGATATAACCAGCCTGCAGGCTGAAAATATGCCCACTAATCTCTCTCCTTACTGGTTACCGGTATTGAAGAGAGAAGGAAATATTCGCGCAAAAGAAAGGGAAGTCATTGGATGTCTGGAACTTTCGAAAATCACACTGCAAAGACTTATTAAATAAATTGCATCGTTTAACACGCCCCTCTTTTCAAGAATATGGTTATAGTACGCCTACTGTATATCAAAATAAAGACAGATAATTTAAGTGAGAAAGTGTGTTTATTTCCTTAATTCCTCATTGAGGAGATATTCATAATTATCTTGATTTATTTCATCTTATCTTTTATCATTTACTAGGGTAGGGAAACATTCATTATCGGTGTTTACATTGACGTTAGTTTGTTATGGTTATGTCTGATGATTTTAATATGTAACCAGGCAGGTTGGCAGCAGTGATCAGCCATTACAAAAAAGAGAAAAGAAGAGCATCGGGCGGCGATATTTACTTTCTGGGGTATTTCCTTACGTGGCAATTACTATACGTATCTAGTCTGCGCGGTCCGAACATCGACCGTCTCAGGTCTCCTCGCTGCCACACTGTAGTAGTGGTAGGGGAAGGAGCGCTAGTCTGACTGCCCAGTGCTCCCCGAGCGCGGGCGCACTCTCGGAGAGCAATGGCTGGATGGCCCAGTTTGAAATGGATTTCTATAAGTGTGAATTGCCGTGAGTAGGGAGGTAGGAGGAAAAGCGCGCATTATATCGGCTAACGACGGAGTGTCATTGCGCCAGCCGTGCCGTGCTCTGAGCGGTGTTGCGGAGCGAGCCAAAAAAAAAAAAAAGACTGTATTAAGACGGTAGGGTGATGTTACTGCAAACTGTGGCTTGAAGCCTTGTTGTTACGAAATTATAGTGTTGCTATCGCTAGATAAAAGTTAATATACTGTAAAAATCAATATACTGCCATGTCTGCTAAGGCATGTCCCTGTAAAAGCGGCCGATCCAATAGAGACTCCTCCGAGAAAAATTGGACCCAGAGAATTTCAACAACTAAATCGCAAAGACCGACTGCGTTTTCCCCAGGTACCTTGGAACAATTTTATATACAGGGTTATTCACTTAAGATGTTACACGGAAATAACGTCTAAACCATTGAAGGTATCGGTATTCTGTTTTCATATTCGTAAATGATACCCAGGGGCTTGTAAAATAGTGCTACTTATCATCAATGGGTAATTAATAACCGAGATATTGATACTAACTCCATATTTTTAAATGGAACGGCACGAATACATACAGCTGACATAAAAAGTTCATCTGCGCACAAGTTCAAATATGGAAGTATTTTCAAAATCGGACAGTTACTTCTGAGATATCAATAAAAACCGCATTTGGGCTTTTGCGTGCCGCATCACACAGCGTGCGATCGGCCAATGTCGTACTGGCACGCAAGTTGTTTCCTGGCATTGATTCCAGCCACAGAACGGATACCAGGCATGTATTGTAAACTATCGTACACATAATGTGATGTACCACCACATACCCTTGGTGTGCAACGTTATTGTATGACTGGCGAACACACAACGGGGAAGGGAGATTTAAGGTTTTTTGTTTTTTGTTTGTTTTGAAATTCATGTGTAACAGGTTGCGCTCAGTTTGGCGTTTTTCGCCACGGATGGGAATGGGAAGGATTTGGAAAGGACGTCGGCCGTGGCCTATCTCAAAGGTACCAAAGTATTTTATTCCTTATAAAAACATCTACCCTCCCAGTCCTGTCAAACACACTTTGCAAACCCATCACACGTGTACAATATGCTTACATGCCTGGTATCCATTCTGTGGCTGAAATTTCACCCAGGAAATTGCTTGCGCATCAATATATCCTTGCCCCACTGCACGCCATCTGATGCGACATGCAAACCCGCGCATGCTGTTCTTGTTGATATCTCAAAAAGTAACTGTCCGATTTTGAAAATACTTACATATTTAAACTTGTACGCAGTTGAACTTTTAAGCCAGCTGTATGAATTCGTGCCGTTCTATTTTAAAATATGGAGTTAGTATCAATATCTCTGTTATTAATTACCCCATTGGAATAAGTAGCAATTTATTTTACAAGCCCCTGGGTATCATTTACGAATGTGAAAACAGAATACCGATATCTTCAATGGTTTAGAAGTTATTTCCGTGTAACATCTTAGATGAATAACCCTGTATATGCAGTATTAATTGCAGAAGCCACTAGTTAATACATAATATCGCACGTGAACTTTCTGCATACGTTTCCTACTCTCGTTTAAAACAGACACGGTAGTACATAGTATGAGAAAGGTTTGACTGCAATGAATCTCCTCGGGGGAGATTTTTCATTATTATTTTTGATAGCGGACGCTCTTGTTTGGCGAAACATTCATATATGTAGTACGTTAAGTAAACAATTGCTTTAGAATTTCAGCTCATATGAGGAGCGAACAATCGAATTACGGTGTCCCCATCTCTGCATGAAATTGAGTTTCATGTTTATTTCCGATAACAGCCAATTGTCTCTATATGTATAATCACTCAGAAAAGAAATGAGCACATGGTATTGTATGTTCCTCGCATTTAATACTTTACCAGACTTAATTTTAATTATCATAATATAGTTCACCTTCTATGTAGGTACAAACACTGTGGATAACCACAACAAACATTATTTATTGGTTCGATTATTTCTGCGAAATGTATACCTGTGAGGAACCATGCGCTCATTCGTTTTTTTCCTTGAACGACCTTACATACTGTTAGAACGCTTCAGTTAGCACATAATCTCCTCTATAATTCGCTCTAAGAAGCAGCTCGTAAGAAAAAAAATACAAGCATCCTTTACTGAAACTCAATATAGCCAGAGAGAGGACACATTACGATTTACTGTTTGTGCTTCACAGCAAGTGTGTCAATAAATTTGGTACCGGGCGAGTTGGCCGTGCGGTTAGGGGCGCGCAGCTATGAGCTTGCATCCGAGAGATAGTGGGTTCGAACCCCACTGCCGACAGCGCTGAAGAAGGTTTTCCGTGGTTTCCCATTTTCACACCAGACAAATGCCGGGCTTGTACCTTAATTAAAGCCACGGCCGTTTCCTTCCCACTCCTAGGCCTTTCCTATCCCATCGTCGCCGTAAGACCTATCTGTGTCGGTACGACGTAAATCGAATTGTAAAAAAATACATTTGGCATTCTCCTTAACGAAGCTAGCTATGTATCGATCTTATTAATGTCGTGCCAAAAATGTCTCTTAAAACATTATGTACCAAAATCCAACCGCTGGATATAACTTAAAAACTTTTCAGTCTGTCGAACACACAAGTTCAACATAAATATTACAGTATAACATACCTGTAAAAAAAACACACACATTATTAAACAAGGAATCAAAATACACACTATTAAACAAAGAATGACATGTTTCGTACTTTAAAAAAACATCGGATTCTATCAAGTCACACTCAATATTTGGAAGTATTTCTGTTTATTTCTGTCCCAAACACCTAGGAATTTGAAATCTGGAACTTATGTTAATGAAGTTCTGCTTTGTCTCCACTCCAGGTATGTTATATATATATACAGGATGAAGCGTAATTCGCGCACTCGGGCGTCGCAGCGCGACTCCTCACATGCCAGCAATAAAAAATGTCTCTCACAAAACTTAGTCCTGCGAGTATATCCGGCAGAAAAAGGACGTTGAAGTGTGGCAATCTGGCAACACTGTAACCACATGTAGAGTAACTACCTCTGTCAGCACATATTAGTCGTGCTGTACAGTTAGTGCAGCGGGTAGAGTTTTTGGTTGGCATGCAGGAGGTCGATGGCTCGATCCTGGGTTGAGGCGCATTTTTTATTTGCTAATTTCCATCTGACATTACCTACTGTAATACAGTAAGACACCGTTTCTGAGGTCATATGTATCCTACATTTACAACAACAACAACAACAACATAATAATAATAATAATAATAATAATAATAATAATAATAATAATAATAATAATAATAATAATGCATTGAGATACGAACTGTCCGCCTCTGTGGTGTAGTGGTTAGCGTGATTAGCTGCCACCCCCGGAGGTCCGGGTTCGATTCCCGGCTCTGCCACGAAATTTAAAAAGTGGTACGAGGGCTGGAACGGGGTCCACTCAGCCTCGAGAGGTCAACTGAGTAGAGGTGGGTTCGATTCCCACCTCAGCCATCCTGGAAGTGGTTTTCCGTGGTTTCCCACTTCTCCTCCAGGCGAATGCCGGGATGGTACCTAACTTAAGGCCACGGCCGTTTCCTTCCCTCTTCCTTGCCTATCCCTTCCAATCTTCCCATCCCTCCACAAGGCCCCTGTTCAGCATAGCAGGTGAGGCCGCCTGGGCGAGGTACTGGTCATTCTCCCCAGTTGTATCCCCCGACCAAGAGTCTGAAGCTCCGGGACACTGCCATTGAGGCGGTAGAGGTGGGATCCCTCGCTGAGTCCGAGGGAAAAGCCGAACCTGGAGGGTAAACAGATGATGATGATGATGATGATGAGATACGAACTAAACAGCAGACGCAATGTTGAAAGGCAGAATTATTGGGACCATGGTGATAACACATACAAATTGTAACCGAGTTTGGACATTATTCCCAGAGCACGTTGCTAGGCCTACTGGTAACGTAAGGCCCTAACGAAATGTAATGGACCTGAACGAGGCAAGAATAATAGTTGGTACTAATCTATGGGTCCGCCTCTGTGGTGTAGTGGTTAGCGTGATTAGCTGCCACCCCGGGAGGCCCGGGTTCGATTCCCGGCTCTGCCACGAAATTTGAAAAGTGGTACGAGGGCTGGAACGGGGTCCACTCAGCCTCGGGAGGTCAACTGAGTAGAGGTGGGTTCGATTCCCACCTCAGCCATCCTGGAAGTGGTTTTCCGTGGTTTCCCACTTCTCCTCCAGGCGAATGCCGGGATGGTACCTAACTTAAGGCCACGGCCGCTTCCTTCCCTCTTCCTTGCCTATCCCTTCCACTCTTCCCATCCCTCCACAAGGCCCCTGTTCAGCATAGCAGGTGAGGCCGCCTGGGCGAGGTACTGGTCATACTCCCCAGTTGTATCCCCCGACCAAGAGTCTGAAGCTCCAGGACACTGCCCTTGAGGCGGTAGAGGTGGGATCCCTCGCTAAGTCCGAGGGAAAAACCGAACCTGGAAGGTAAACAGATGATGATGATGATGATGATGATGATGACTAATCTATGGGATCACTGGAGGAGGGTACAAAGAAAACAGGTTTCACATCTAGTAGATGAAGTGGTGCGAATAAATTCACGCCCACGACGTGGAATGGGCGCCTTTCAAAGCTGACCAATGAAAACGATTGTTCATCCATTTCTAGGATCGTAGTATGTAAGTGCAAATGGTTTCTAGAGGACCCACTGCAATCGCTGTTGACGATTAAGATGCCAGGTACCATACCACCTGGACTACATTTACGAAATAAAAAACATACGCCTCAAACCAGGATCGAACACTCGACCTCCTGCATGCTAACCCAAAACTCTATCCACTGCACCAACTGTACAGTACGACTAACTTCTGCTGACAGAGGTAGTTACCCTACATGTGGTTACAGTGTTGCCAGATTGTTACTTTTCAACGTCGTTTTTCTGCCGGATATACTCGCAAGACGAAATTTTGTAAGAGACATTTTTTTATTGCTGGCATGTGAGGAGTCGCGCTGCGACGCCCGAGTGCGCGAATTACGCTTCACCCTGTATATTGAACTTGTGTGTTCGACAGATTGAAAAGCTTTTAAGTTACATTTAACTGAGTCGACACTGGTAAGTATGGCTTCCTTCTCAATAAACTGCTGGAATATCTCATTGTTGTAGAGGTACGTGCAGTACGTACCAAGCAGTTCAACGCAGCAGTCACTGGTCGACGACCTGTTCACGTGGATAAGTGGATCCAGCTCATGCAACGTGAACACAATCCTCACCATTATGGAGCTACCACCAGCCTGTATGGTACATTGTTGACAACTGGGTTCCATAGCTTCATGGCGCCTACGCCATATTTGAACCCTACCATCAGCTCGAAACAACTGAAACAGTGACTCATTGGACCAAGCTACATGCTGAGCAACGTCACACGCCCAGGTGAGACGCTATGCCCGGAGTCGTGGTGTTGACAAGGGCACTCTGGTAGCCTTCTGCTCTCGTATCCTACTGAAATGGAAATGGCGTATGGCTTTTAGTGCCGGGAGTATCCGAGGACATGTTCGGCTCGCCAGGTGCAGGTCTTTTGAACTGAAGACAACACATAAACCCAGTCCCCGTTCGAGCAAAATTAACCAATGATGGTTAAAATTCCCGACCCTACCACGAATCGAATCCGGGACCCCTGTGACCAAAGGCCAGCACGCAAACCATTTAGCCATGGAGCCGGACTCGTATCCCGCTGACGTTAGAGAACACTGCACTGACCTGCCGGATATGCGTCTGGTACCTCCCGCATTGAACGTGGATGTGATCTGAACCAGTGTAGCTCGTCTGTTATACCATGGTAATTCTAGCCAGCGTCGCTAAGGGCGATCATTACGCGTCCGTGGTCGGCCACTGCGCTGTTCGCTGTGGGTGGTGATAGCTTCCATGGCGTATACCCGATACACACGTGACACCGTCGATTGTGAAATGTCAAATGTTCGCACAACATCGACGATAGAATGTTCCATCCATCTGGCCCCCACTATTATGCACCGTTTGAAAGACGATAATTCACGTCGCCTAAGAAGCAGCTCATAAGATAAAAATAGAAGCATCCATTACTGAAACTCAACACAGCCAGAGAGAGGACATATTAAGATTTACTGTTTGTGCCTCACAGCAAGTCTGTCAATAAATTTGGTATTTCCCTTAACGAATCTGACTATTTATCGATCTTATTAATGTCGAACCAAAAATGTCACTCACTCACTCACTCACTCACTCACTCACTTTCGAGATGTCAGATCATACCTGATGCAGGTTTGGGCACTTCCAAGACGTCACGGTGCGGTGGCGCCACCGAATATTACCTTTATATACTGCTATTCCATGACTTTTGGCATGTCCGTATATTCATGATTGTGACTAATGGTTTTCTGCTTACCGTTGCTCTGCTTGTGTGCCCAAAGTGAGACGTGTACAATACAACCTGCACAGCGACTAACGTCACTTGTTGGTTATATGCGTAATTCGGGAATTTCATTCGGGGCCTTGCAGTGGAAACAGGCAACTAACTTTTGCACATGGTCTTCTCGAAAGCACTCCGGCCATGCCACCAAAGTTTCAAGGTAGGCTTCGGCATGAAGGGTATGACACTTCTCTTAGTAGCAATAAACAACAGTTACAAGTGGCACGTGGTGCAGTGCTGTCAGGCTTCGAGAAGGGTGCATGCGTGGGCTGCCACTGAGTGGATTGTCCAATGGGTCAACAGACGCGAAGTTAAACAGTCCAAACCAACTGAGGCATTCGTCGTGCGTAAGTACAGGTGCATGGGCTTTGTGAAAATGGACACTTTCCAGGCGACTGAAAATTCTGACCAACAGAGATAGCAGGAATCTCGAAATATGAAATAGTCAAAAACAGTTCAAAGCCGATGGCCACCACGAAGCAAAAGTTTGAGGCGGCAGCAAAGGTACCTGTTTCCACTGGAACAAGCTGAGTAGTAGGGTTGGGCAGACCGGAACATTCACTTGTTCCGCAACATTAGGAGCTTGAGGCGGAGTGTTTCGGTACAGAGTGCCGGGACACGGGACACAGGACTGTAATTGCGTCCTAGAGAGAACTTCAAGAGGCAACAGGACATGCATGCTCCGCTTCAGCTGGAATGTGCCTGAACCGAACGTGCGCACAAGATAGATTAGTTGGCATTGGCTGTGACTGCCTGTCGATACCGGCTGTGTGCCGCCCTGTGCTGGAGTGTCAACATTTTTTCATCCAGTTATATCTTTAATTCTAAAGCGATGACTTATATTTTTCTTGGGCTTAAAAGTTTCCTTAGCTTAAAAGTTTCCTTAAAGTCCAAATTAATTTTTAACGTCAATCCCCGAGAAAGTGTTGAGGGAAATTTTCGAGATATTAATTACTCGTTAATTACTCACAATACAGGCCAATAAATTCAACTGGTGAAAATATTCTTGAATTGGTTACTTTTAAACACCTGCACTGCCACTGTAACCGTGTTATGTGTATTTTATATTGACCGGAAAACTCTTAACCTAAAAGCAGCCTTTAAACGTGATTATTGGGCACGAATTTCAGTGTTCCGACTGTTCGTTTACGTTCCCTGCAGCTTTATGCTGGACCATGGCCATAACTACACACAGGCACACACCACACAGCACGTTCCGTACAGACACATTCCCGCTGGCGCGGAGCATGTAATGTTCCCTCTCGAAGTTCTCTCTACACAGCGCAGTTAACAGTCCCGCGTCCCGTGCGCCCGCTGCACAGTTCAGCTAGTAGGTGAAAGGCAGTGCATAGTGGCCCTTCTGACGGGACAGCGAGTTAGTGTCTCCGGCTCGCTTGAGAATGTCTCGGAACAATTGACATTCGGTGTTCTGGAATAGCGGAACATAACTGTGCACCGGCACAGTGTGCCGAAACAGGGACATAGTGCCCAACCCTACTGAGTAGAGGTGTGCGTACTCGGATAATCCGGAAGAGCAGGCACATACTGTAAGCTGCACATCGAAACTGGATAATGGAGCAGTGGAAATACTGGGGGCCGGCCCCATGGTGTACAGGCCCTGGGTTCGATTCCCGGCCAGGTCAGGGATTTTGACCTGGACCTGTGGGGCTGGTTCGAGGTCCACTCAGCCTACGTGATTAGAATTGAGGAGCAATCTGATGGTGAGATAGCGGCTCCGGTCTAGAAAGCCAAGAATAACGGCCGATAGGATTCATCGTGCTGACCAAACGACACTTCATAATCTGCAGGCCTTCGGGCTGAGCAGCGGTCGCTTGGTAGGCCATAGCCTTTCAAGGGCTGTAGTGTCATGGTGTTTGTTTGTTTATTGTTTTTGGAAATACTGGAGTGACGAGTCGAGATTCGTACTGCTTCTGTCACATTTATATGTTCGAGTGTGGCGGTACAACATCTCCCAAAGTATAAACTGCCAACCAGGAAATTTGACGGTTTTATTTGACTTACAGTGTGGAGCAGACGATACATACAAGAGTTCTCCGTCCGTCCTATTTGCTGTCCTATGAGTTTGTGTAACGGCCCAGAACATCAAAAACACAGTGGAGGAACTGCCTCCTATAGCATCTACTGTAGGCGTGCTGATTTTCTGTGAGGTGTTGAGCAGCGGTACATGTCACAGTTTTCGTTTTCTTAGTGCCCCCCCCCCCCAATGTCTCATTGGTTGTTAATGAACTATATGAATTTTAACCTATTTAGCTGAAATTAACATATTTCTCGAAACATGTACAATATATTTTCAAGTCTGAAATGTAATTAAATTTTCAATACATAGTACTGACTAGGCGGATTATCCATCTCTATATCTACTGTAGTTTTACGGTTTTCAGAGACGCCGAGATGCCGGAAATATTGTTTTCTTAGGAGTTATTTTATGTGCTAATAGAACTACCGACATTCGACTGACTTTTTCGGGCACCTTCTAAGACCACCGGACTGAACTAGGATCGAACCTGCCAACTTGAGCGCAGAAGGTCAGCGCTCTACCGCCTGAGCTACTCAGCCCGGCTAGAGTAGAACTACTACTATTTTTTTATTGATTTCTCATTACTCTTGAGTATTTCAGAGATCCGCAACGAATGTATTTAACCCCAAAGTGAGAAGAATAGTTAAATGTGTGTATATACCCGAAGCTGAAATAGATTCACAAGAGACATGTTCAGAATTACAAAGGTATTAAGACGAGGGTAAACTTCACACGAGATGTTTGGAAAAGAGAACCTCACGTGGCTCAGGCGGTTGGATGTCGGCATTTCAACGTTGCATCCAGGGTTCAGATATCTGTTCGTACATATAAAACGTATGCTAGAGCACAATAGACGGGACAAGTTTTCTCAGATATTTCAGGTTTCTCCCTTCTCTTTCATCAAATTGCCTGTAAATTGTAGAGATATGTCTAGCTAGACTATTCTCTCTCTAGGTAGGCTAGAGGCAGAATTTACTCACAGTAGAACAGAGTACAGTACGGCTAGAGCAACGCTCTATGGCGATCGCTTCAGAAGTGTGTGACACATCTTACCAACCAGCAAGTTCCCGTACATCGGCACATGCCGGAGCTTTATTCTTTTCCACCCTCTGATCTGGTACTGGGCTGGAAGAAGGTTAGCTAACATTTCCTATCGAAAGGCCATGGCGATATTAGAATTTCAAGTATGGGTACTGATGTCTCTATAATCACAGTATCAAGAAGCTTCCTCGTGGGACCTTGTACCAAAGGATACACAAACACTACTAGATGTAACACTCGTGAGTCCACTTGAATATAAAATGAAAAGCCGAGTTTTATTTCGTACCCTTAGTTGTTCGGCATGTCTGTAGAGAATATGTGGATAGGAGAGGATTATTTTTCTTCTTCATGATCCGACGAATATCGTGGGAGCATTGTGGGAAGTAGCAGCTGATTCCGTTTATTAAGCTTGGGAGGCGAGGAAGTTCTTAAAGCTGATGAACAGTTTCTAAGGCCTAGTCCCACCATCAATTCCGATGGATGACCGACCTGTACCAAGTGAGTAGGTTACGGCGGTATGGGTCCTGTAACTATAAGCTTGTACTCGGGAGATGGTAGATTGGAGCCCCACCATCAGTAGCCCTGAAGACTGTTTTCGTGATTTCTCACTTTCCCACCAGGCAAATGTCGCGGCTGAATCATAATTATGGCCATGGCTGTAATCTTCCTCGTCCTAACCCTAAACTATCCCAGTGTCATCGAAATCCTGTACATGTTAGTGCAACGTTAGAACATTAGGAAAAAACAAATACATGGACTGACCTGTTAGAAGCTGGAAGAGCCATCATCTGAAAAATCTTTCAATCTACTGTATATTATTTCATCGTTCAGCCTCGAAATACCGTTATGTGGCAATGATGAGGGGAGAAATACTGACCCGCAGGGCATGTATAACTTAGAACGAAATTCTGAACCTTAAATGACAGAACCTTTCTGTTTGACTCGTTGGCTGAATGGTCAGCGTTCTGGCCTTCAGTTCAGAGGGTCCAGGGTTCGATTCCCGGCCGGGTCGGGGATTTTAGTCGCTTCTGATTAATTCTTCTGGCTCGGAGACTGGGTGTTTGTGTCCGTCCCAACACCCTCCTCTTCATATTCACACAAGACACTACACTATCAATCACCGCAGAAACACGCAGTAGTGATTACATCCCTCCATACAGGGTTGGCGTCAGGAAGGACATTCGGCCGTAAAACAGGGCCAAATCCACATGTGCGACGCAGTTACACCCGCGACCCCACAGGTGTGGGAAAAGCGGTAGTAAAAGAAAAGGAAGAAGAAGAAGAAGAAGATGACAGAACCTTTCTGGTCAGAGTTTTAATGTGAAATATTATCACATAGCGGTTTTTCTAGGCGCAACGACGATACATAAAATAAGAGTTTTGTCTGTACAGTACACTGCTCAGAATTAAAAAAGAATGCTTATTTATATAGCATTCGTGTCCACAGTTAGAAGGGAATGCAATTTTTAATTTTCCGTCATCTGTGTATGTCTATATGTATGTACGTATGTATGTATGTATGTATGTACGCGCATCACGAGAAAACGGCAGAACAGAATTTAATGAAAATCGGTATGTAAAAACATAGGAATAAGGCACTATGGTCTAAGCCAGGGATGGCACGTCAGACAATATAGCCTACTAATATATCTGAATGTTTTTAACATACAATAAATACAGTAGATCGGAAATATAGCTACATAGGATATTTTAATATTACGCTTTAGTCTAATAAAGAAGAATGTCTCAGTTAATTCTATAACCACATGTTTTTTACAAATTTTATTAGGTTAAAGAAAAAATATACCTTATTCTTAAAATCTACCTGTTTTTAAGTGTAATTTTTATTGATGTTCACAAAATAAAACGATGAAACATGGATTTATGTGTAATGTAAATGAATAACTAAATGTATTCAGATGATGGGCTTCATGATAATTTTAAAGGAAAATAACTGATGGTAGACTGGACAGTAAAAAGTGACAAACAAGACGTTAATTGACACGCTAGTCGGTAATAATTTCGTGTGGCTATTTCTAGCCGAGTGCAGCCCTTGTAAGGCAGATCCTCCAATGAGGATTGGCGGCATCTGCCATATGTAGGTAACTGCGTGTTATTGTGGTGGAGGATAGTGTTATGTGTGGTGTGTGAGTTGCAGGGATGTTGGGGACAGCACAAACACCCAGCCCCCGGGCCATTGGAATTAACCAATTAAGATTAAAATCCCCCACCCGGCCGGGAATCGAACCCGGAACCCTCTGAACCGAAGGCCAGTACGCTGACCATTCAGCCAACGAGTAGGACACGCTAGTCGGTAAACGTTTGCCAACCCTGGTCTAGGCTCTTAACAATTTTCACGTTGGGTGAAATGGCAGTTTAGGCGAAATCCTAGTATTTATTTGTCAAATATCTATGTTTATTAGCGGTCCTATCGACAAATACTACTTAATAAAAATATACAAAAAACAATTTAGGGTCATTTATAAGTCGTACAGTTTTACCGTACCGACTACGATAACAGCGATATTCATGAATTTATCCTTTTGTTGCCTAGTCCATACCAAAGCCAAGCATCGCTAACCTGAAAATATTGTTCAATCGTGTTAACTGGAGATGGTGGTGATTTTTGTCGTGATTGTCCTAAGCTGAAAAACCGCGTGGTCAACAGCACATATCGAGAAGGGAAATTGTGAAGAGAAGGGAATCACGAAAAGAGGAAGGGCAGCCGTTCCATTGGGTGCCCTAATATCACAGAGGCGGAAGAAAAAAATGAAGGTCTACTACTACATCGACAGCCCACAAAGCTGATCAACAGTAACATTACTGTGACTATTGTATGTTGTGATCTATTTTGTGTCTTCTGCTACCACACATCTCCTCTAGTTCATACAAGTTTTGATAACTACTGATCGTGACAAACCTGCTCATCATAGTATTCCAGGCATTCCATCCCTGCTATGAGGCGTTGATATGAATAGGAAGTTTGTACACCTTTCGGAAAACGGCAGAGCAGTGCTCACCGCTGTCTGTGGCTGGGCCATTCCACCTCTCGGAATCATAATAATAATGTTATTTGTTTTACGTCCCACTAACTACTTTTTAAGGTCTTCGGAGACTCCGAGGTGCCGGAATTTAGTCCCGCAGGAGTTCTTTTACGTGCCAGTAAAACTACGGACACGGGGCTGTCATATTTGAGCACCTTCAAATACCACCGGACTGAGCCAGGATCGAACCTGCCAAGTTGGGGTTAGAAGGCCAGCGCCTTAACCGTCTGAGCCACTCAGCCCGGCAAATCTACTTTTACCCTCTCGGAATCAAATGATAGCATTGCTTTTAACAGCATATTCCAGTCGGATAATATTGTATTCTGACAAGGATACTGACATTACTGTAATGACTTATGTCGAGTTCAGTTTAATGTTTGTCCGTATCTTTTACAACGTCACGGGAAAATGGATGGATACATATTAATGAAACTTGAGTTTTCAGTTTAGAATAAGGTCGAGTAGACGAAAGTAGCTTATGGCGAATTTTAGTTCTATACCTTTTTCCGATAGTGTGAAAAATAAGTCGTATGAAAGTTGCCCAAGAGCCGGTAACTGACTTTATAAACCAGAGGTACTAAGGTGGGGGCCCGCTGAGGCTAGCCTAGTGCGGCCGGGCTGCCCTGACGTAAATGCGGGCAGCTTATGTAACAGGAACGCGTCACCGTGAAACGAGAGAGCGGACACATTTTGTAGGGAAGGGAGGGAGCATTGACGTTCAATTGTGATTACGAAGCTCTCCTCCACTACTCAGCGAAATACTGATTGGGGTGCAGCATTTAAAATAAAGCGCTATAATCACAAACAAAACTGACCTTTTCAAGATATTTCGGATTGATTTATACTGCACTCGATATAAACAGTTTTATTTTCTTATATTTATTCATTCACAGAAAACTGACACGTTATCTTTTTTTGTTACAATCTACAAAGGTTTAAGTGTCAAGCTACGATTTACAACTCCTTGGATGGACATGACAGTATTTCCATTTTTAAAGTAAAATTCCTGTTATTCATTAAGCAAAACGTAATTTAATTACATAATTCAACAAATTTACAGCTTGATTTTGCACAGTGTTGTAATGTTGTGTGACTTTCTCTGTTCACTGAATTTCTAAAAATAGTATTTAAAATTCAACAGGGGTCCGATGATAATAGCTAGCCTCTAAATGGCGAGAGGGAGTTTTATCACGAGTGAGGAGATAGATATTTACTATCCAAGACTAAAGTACAACAACAATGTAAATATATCTACCAGACAGATACACAATACGCCTTCAAATAAATAACCTAACTGATGTTATTCCCGGTAAGCATGATTGGATTGTTGGTGAGTTTATCAGATAATTTAAACCCAAACAACCACAAGCCACAGCTGATAACTCCCGTATTATATTAGAAATGTTTCTAAAGCACCCCTTAAATTTAATAGAGAAAATTGTACTTCATTACGTACATTATAAAAATATTTGAAGTTGTAGGCCTAACTCTGTATTGTATCCGGTCAAAATACGCAAACAGCAATGAACGTAAATACCTTTTTTTACAACGTAAATTGAAAATGACGTGGATTTCTGTCCCTTTCTTTCATTATTTTCTGCCTCAATTTCAAACTCGGGTATCGCAGCAGTGATCGAGAGTGACTGGGAGAACTTCGCCTAACCTTCACGGCCTGTGACGTAGCCACAACGTCACCGTGGCTGCTTAGCATACGCTCATCGCCTGCCCGCACACTTAAAGTGCTGGGCGCCCGCGGGACGGAATGCCCAGCGTGAACACCTATGTTATACTCTGTAAAGAAAATTGCTATGGAGATCGTTCCGGCAACATTTTAATGGCTCTGTACATCTGTCAGTATTTTGTTAAATATTAACCCAATCAAAATCAGCAATAATGAAAATAAAGATCTGCAGAGGGCCACAGAAAGCAAAGAAGCAGGTCGCTGACAGTGACTCGTCCACTTGTGTGCCTCAGAATCCCAGGAAAGATATGAGGGTGGACAAAAACGTAATCATGCACATGCTAAGTGATTGTCCCGTCAACGACGGATACCTACTGCAGCTAGTAATTAAAAAAGCCAATAACTTGAGTGATGACCCATTTGTGCTCCTCGGGAACTTAACTTTCTTTCTTAATCTGCTTACCCTCCAGGGTCGGCTTTTCCCTCGGACTCAGCGAGGGATCCCACCTTTACCGCCTCAAGGGCAGTGTCCCGGAGCTTCAGACTCTGGGTCAGGGGGATACAACTGAGAGGATGGCCAGTACCTCGCCCAGGCGGCCTCACCTGCTATGCTGAACAGAGGCCTTGCGGGGGGATGGGAAGATTGGAAGTGATAGACAAGGAAGAGGGAAGGAAGCGGCCGTGGCCTTAAGTTAGGTACCATCCCGGCATTTGCCTGGAGGAGAACCCACCTCTACTCAGTTGACCTCCCGAGGCTGAGTGGACCCCGTTCCAGCCCTCGTACCACTTTTCAAATTTCGTGGCAGAGGCGGGAATCGAACCCGAACCTCCTGGGGTGGCACCTAATCACACTAACCACTGCACCACAGAGGCGGACGGGAACTTAACTTGCTAAGCGATATTTCATGGTCTGGTGATTAAAAATACCTGCTGGCAGCAAAGTATTTGACCTTAACACTAACAATGGGTCCCCTACTACCTCAATTTGAATGTTAATTGTTGATTTAGAGCACATTGTGACGTCAGTGAGCTATTATTCAACTACAATGCACAGTGATACTTGCCAGCGTTGCAGAGGGTCTGGGCTCAAGCATTTAAGTTTCTTCGTATTTTTCGTACACACATATAGTTGTACTAATTAAAACCATCCTTATTTGCTTATTTAGCAGTCCATAAAAGTGAAGTAATTGATAATGTAACATATACTTTTAAAACAGTGGTAAGTTAAGATGCCATGGAGCAGTAGGAATATCAAATCTGCAGAGTTATGCGTATGTAAGTCCTTCAATGGAAAGAAATAGCATTCGCCAGGCTGAGTAGCTCGGACGGTAGAGCAGCGCTGGCCTTCTGAGCTCAACTTGGCAGGTTCGATCGTGACTGAGTCCAGTGGTATTTGAAGGTACTTAAATGCGTCAGCCTCGTATCGGTGGATTTACTAGCACGTAAACGAACTCCTGCGGGACAAAATTCCGGCGTCTCCTAAAACCGTAGAAGTAGTTAGTGGGACGTAAAAAACAATAACACTATTATTAGAAGTAGCATTCTAGCGCGAAGAATCCTCTCGGCTGTTATTATTGGTTTTCTAGACCAGAGCCGCTATCTCACCGTCGGATAGCTCCTCAATTGTAATCATGTAGGCTGTGGGCCTGGAGCCAGGTAAAAATCCTTGACCTGGCCGAGAGAGGCAGGCACGCTACTCCAAGACCACAAAACGGCAGATATCCCCCCCCCACACACACACACTTGACGCTAATTCGCCCGAATAACTCAGCGGACTTGATTTTTCACCCCATTCCTCTTCAGGTTGTCTGGCTTCGTGACTAAATGGTCCGAGTTGAGGCCTTCGATTCAGAGAGCCTGGGGTTCGGTTCCCGGTCGGTTGAGGATTCCTTTTTTTTCTGCTAGTTGCTTTACGTCGCACCGACACAGATAGGTCTTATGTCGACATGGGACAAGGAAGGGCTAGGAGTGGGAAGGAAGCGGCCGTGGCCTTAATTAAGGTACAGCCCCAGCATTCGCCTGGTGTGAAAATGGGAAACCACGGAAAACCATTTTCAGGGCTGCCGATAGTGGGGTTCGAACCTACTATCTCCCGAATACTGGATACTGGACGCACTTAAGAGACTGCAGCTATCGAGCTCGGTGGATGAGGATTCTAATCGCTTCCGGTTATATCCTCTGCTTCGGGGACAGGGTATTTTTATTTGTCTCAATACACTCCTCTTCATACTGACATGAAACACCACACTACTAACCATAACAGAAACACTCAACAGTAAACACTTCTCTGCAGAGGGTTGGTGTCAGAAAGGACACCCGGCAGCAAAACAGGGCCAAATCCACATTTGAAACATAGTTCGTACCTGCAACCCCACCAGCGTGTGGGAAGAGCACTAGAAGCACAAAAATAAAATAGTATTTCTTGCTTACTTCCAAAGGAATGTAGTATGAAGGACGTAACAGTCAAGCGAATTACTCGCGGGCCTCTACTGAGGCAGCCATGGCTCGAATTCCGGCCAATGCATGTGGGATTTTTGAAATGAAAATCACATCCTGTGGCTCGGGTGTCCCGTGGCTATGATCGCGATATCAGCAGTCACGAAAAACTATGTTTGTTTGGCATCTATTGTGAATTTTCTAAATGTGTCGATCTAATATGGTACTGATCACTGATCGGAATTAAAGGAAGATTTTTAAGCAGACCAACTTTGATGTTATTTTAATAAATAAGCAATTATTGTTTAAGTAAATAACGGTTGGGATCGTGATAAAAAACAAATCCCAATTCGTTTTCCACCGATTGTAGTTATCCTTCACAGTACCTAGATTTGGACTGTCAAAGAAAAATGACCGGCATCACAGATACACTTCATTACAATTCTTTAACAGCGAACTTATACCAATAATGGGGAGAAGACCTACGGCAACACACATGTGAGATTAAAAACGGTGCGTTATGAGCAGTACATACAAGTGTCACGTGCTTGATAAATCGCTTCCGCTACGAGGTCGCGCATCTTGAAGATAGTAAAACACATAAGCAGGGACGCCAAGAAAACCTACAAGAAGTAGCTAATGGTAAATACAACTACATTTCTCAAATAAAGGAGGAAATCGATTAATAATAATGCTATTGGTTTTCACGTCCCACTAACTATATTTAACAGTTTTCGAAGACGACGAGGTACCGGCATTTTGTCCCGCAGGAGTTCTTTTATGTGCCAGTAAATCTATCGACACGAGGCTGACGTACGGAAATCAATTAAAGTAAGTGATTAGGTTTCTGATTGGCGGAAGGATAATCTCAGAGGAAATAAATGCTGAAACGTATATCCCGATTGCCTCCTCCACCTTGTGTGGGAGAGAATAACAACAATAATAACAATAATAACTGCCCTTTTTCGAACTGAACTCGGTGGGCACTACGCGTGGATGTGACCCACCTTTACGGCCGGATGCCCATCCAACAACCTTGCGTGGAGAGATGTATTCATTATTGAGTGTGTCTGCATTGTTGGTAGTGTGAAGTGCGTATGAAGAGGTGTTTATTAAGATGAACACCAAGGCCCAGTTCCCGAACCATAAAAATTAACCAGACGTGGCTAAAATCCCAACACGACCGGATATCAAACCCGTGACTCTCTGCAGGTGAGATAAGAAGTTCGCATGTTGTGATGACTTTGTTTAAATCAATGTAAAACCAAATATTCAAAGAACTGTGGAGTCAAAAAATCTAAACAAAACACATGCAAGGAAAAGTTATTTTCGTGTTCATTTATGCTTCCGTTTATTCATTTTACAAGATCTAATTATTAATTTGTATTTACCTACGTTTTCTGTTACTTTACTCAATAAAATAAAAGGAAAGTTTTTTATTTGTGATTACTGAAGGCTATTTATTACTACAGTATAATTATTGTTGTTGTTGTTGTTGTTGTTCCATCAGTAACGCCTCTCCCTAGTGGTAGGCAACACCTTAAACGCCTTAGAGCGGTGAATTCTTATGGAAATATGCTGAACAAGTGGCCGTGCGGTTAGGGCCGCGCAACTGTGAGCTTGCATTTGGGGGATAGTGGTTTCGAACCCCACTGTCGGCAGCCCTGAAGATGTTATTTCCGTGGTTTCCCATTTTTCACACCAGGCAAATGAAGGCGTGAAGGTGTACCTTAATTAGGCCACGGCCACTTCCTTCCCACCCCTAACCCTTTCCTATCCCATCGTCACCGTAAGACCTATCTGTGTCGGTGCGACGTAAAGCAAGATTGTAAAAAATGAAGAGTAGCCGACTTGATGTTCTAGTTTATTAGCAGATGTCACTATTTTTGATTTTCGAGTGCCACTTAGGGGCGTGGATTGTGTACGACTTAGTACAGTATTGCAACTGTTTAGGGGTTGGTACAAGAAAGCGTATGTCTTTTCTTTCTAAGTTGCCACTACTGCCATTTCAAATTAAGCCAGCCAATCATCGCCCAGATCACACCTATAAATAGGGGTAATCTTGGACTTAATGCAGGCCTATCTGGATCTTGGTCAGTGCAGCGACGAGTGACGTTCTACTCACAGGAGGCTACAGCGAGCTGGGGCAGCATCTGAGGTAGGCGGCAAGTCTTCTCTCTATCATGTGAACATATTGCATGTAACGGATAGGATGGAGGCGCGTTTTTCTTTATTTTAATGTAAGATATTTCTATTTAATTTAACCTTGTAACACGTAGGTTTCTAGGCTGCCTTAGGACGGAGTGTAACCACCCTAACGTGTGTCACTCATATTATGTCCTATGGATGTACGAGTGTGGACCCTCGATTCTTCGCTCACTTTGCTTAATGGTAACTTGGCTTTTCTAACTTCTAATTGTTCTATCTGTGTTTTGGTCTATAATTTCCTTTCTGTCTTAGTCACCAACGTAGTTGGCTTATCCTCTGTTTTACCGGGCCTACTGCCCCACTAGGTTTCATGGCAAGTCATGTCACGAGACTGCTGGAGCCGGCTCTGCACCCCATTCTATTTTGTTCTCGGCCTTTCTATTGCCCTTTTATTTTCCGCTTTCTTGGCCGCCTAGTATGAACTTCGGCTGTTTCTTCTGGATCCTTTTGATCCATATTTTGTGTTGTGGCTACCCCTGAATTAAGGGCAGCGAGTGGTGTAACAGCTGATAAACCTTTAATGTACTGAGGTACCAGGATGTAGATTCTAAGGCCCGTTCGTTCATTGAACGTTAATACTGAGAGTTAACGTTGGGAGTTAAATATCCCTTTAGAAGCTCAGGCTTCTTAATTGTATTGCCAAAAATTTGTAAATGGGAGCTCCTTCTCCCCCAGTTATTTATAAAGCTCTAAAGCTCATATTGTTGACATTGTTCTTATACCCTCCTCTAGTCCGGCCCCGCGGTGTAGGGGGCAACACGTCCGCCTGTCACCCGGCGGCCCCGGGTTCGATTCCCGGCTGGGTCGGATTTTTAAAATTGTAAATGATTAATATCCCTGGCCTGGGGCTGGGTGTTTGTGTCGTCCTTAACGTTCCTTTCCTCACATTTAACACTCTACACTTCCTCCAGTCCAATTACACGCAGGTTCATTTCACATGGTGCGAGTAGGGGCAAAGGGTCGACGCCCCGAATAAATAGCTTTTTAAGAAATACGCTCCTCTAGATATTTATTATTGTTAATTAATTGTGTTGTTGGTTGAAAAGAGAACTGAAACAGTAACGGAAATAAAAGAAAATATAATTTAGGAAATACCTTCAAAATGTTGTGTGGTCATTTGTCCAGTAGGCTAGGCCCTGCCGTTTTTCCTCTCCTGCCCTTATTGGCGTATTATTATTATTATTATTATTATTATTATTATTATTATTATTATTATTATTATTATTATTAAAGAGAAAGGTTACGAAATGCCAAATATTTTCTCGCGAATGTACGTTAAATAAATACTAGAGTGGCAAGTGATCAGCGTAAGGATTTTCTTGCCGTATTACTTGGCTTTCTTCACTGAATCCGCTAAATTATATTTCAGACAGCTTCTCACTTGACCTCAGGAGGCCAAGTGAAACTTTTTCCAGTCCTCAGTACAGGACCAACATCCGCTGACGATCCAAGGACTGAACTCAGGGTCTACAGTTAAGAAGCAGTCAATCTATCCTTATACCATGGATGCCCCTTCAGCTACTAACTATTGCAGGTCTTTCGCCCAGAAAAAAAATTTCTTTAAGCTGTCAGTACATCTAATAATACAAACCTTCCGCGTGTATGCGCTCCTCATAGACAGCCTAGGCCTCGTGATTCCGTTCTCGAACCTTCAGCAGAGAAGGCGAGCGTTGAACTAACTGCTATCAGTTTTAAGTGCGGAAGGCAGGGGCTTAATGTTTGAAACTACCAAGGAAAATAATGGGAACGAACTAGGTGTACTAAGCTCGAAGGTGAACTGATGGCTACTTCCTGCACTCATCTGTTACGATCGAAAGGCGAGGCGTAGAAAAGAATCGCATTAGGGGCTTAAGGGAAGACCATTCTATTAATAAAAAAGAAAAACACTACCCAACTCTGTGTACATATTTAGAGACCGTACAGAAGTATATAGAAGTAGATATCCGTTCGAAGCAGGGCTAATCTAACAATAGGCTATGAGCATTGTTAGTCCAAACACGCATAACACACGTGCGTTGAGTCACTCTGCAACATCATACATATGATTAACAACATCGTAAAACTCTAAACGTGGTTTTATTTTAAATCATGAAAGCTGGTCTACCAGACCCCTCTACATGGACAGCCGCCGTGGTCTACGGATTGGCATAGGAACCTCCTGATCGGGCGAGTGGTACGGGGCCGGGTAGCTGTGAGCATGTATTAAAGAGATGATTCGAACCCCACCGTCAGTAGCCCTGATGATCGTATTCCGTGTTTTCCCTTCCTTTTCTTTTACAATCTGCTTTACGCCGCACCGACACAGATAGGTCTTATGGCGACGATGGGACAGGAAAGGGTTAGGAGTGGGAAAGAAGAGTCTGTGGCCTTAATGAAGGTACAGACCTAGCTAGCATTTGCCTAATGTGAAAATGGGAAACCACAGAAAACCATCTTCAGGGTTACCGACAGTGGGGTTCGAACCCACTTTCTCCCGAATGCAAGCTGATAGCCACGTAACCCAAAACACACAGCCACTTGCTCGGTGTTTTACATTTTCACTCCAGACAAATGCTGGGGGTGTATCTTTATTAACGTCGCGGCCGCTTTCTTCCCAGTTTTAGACCTTTCCTGCCTCTTCGTTGCCAAAAACTATTGTAGTTAGTGCGACGTCAAATCGTTCAACAAATATATATATATATATATATATATATATATATATATATATATATATATATATATATAGAAAAACCAACGTCCTGCTTAATTAGTCGGGAATAAAAGAGTACTCTGAGGAGACCACTGAGCCTCGGCAACGTAACTCACAAGAGAGTAGGTTCAAGTCTCCCTTTTGGCCATTCTGGGCGAGATTTTCTCCTCCAACTTCAGACAAATAACAAGGCGATACCAAATATACAGTAGGCCTATATATAATCTATGACGGTCCCCTCCCAGTAACAAACTCGCACACCAATACAGACATTGCACCTAGTTATTGTTGCTTAATGTAAGGGCTTTGGGACATCTTAATCGAAAGCTTCGATATTTTAATGAAGTTATGTGAAGTTAATTCGGGTTGGCCCCACGTTCTACGAATAGCGAGGCTGCGTCTTACCCGGAGGCCCCAGGTTCGACTCCCGGGACAGGTAAGGGAATTTTATCTCAATCTGAGGGCTGGTTCGAGGTCCACTCAGCGTAGGTGAGAACATTTGAAGAACTATCAGGCTGTGAGATTGCGACCAAATATAACGGCCGAGAGGAGTCTTCGCGCTGATCACGCGACACCTCGAAATCTGCAGGCTTTAGGATGAGCAGCGGTCGTCTAGTAGGCCATCGCTGATCAGAAATGTAGCTTTACGGGGCTTTTTGAAGCCTGTCTGGTAATCTGCGTTGCCGTCATGTCTACCTATACGGGCGTGTGCTTCGTTGAGTTATTTGGCGATAGGATTGAATGAGAAGCGGTTGTGGCCCATATTTATGTACCATCCATGCATTGACTTGAAGTTGAAGGATTTTAAGGGTCGTCACGAGTAGGACTTCAATGATTCTACTGTTTTCAATTGTGTTACCAGAGGAAGCACTGTGGGACTTGTGATATCATAATCGGTAACCCTGTCTACTGACTGTGTATGTGTGAATTTTTATTGATGGTACATATTACTATGCAGTACGTTAATTTGTAAATAATTTAGGCACTTTTTATAACTTACAGTCTAACAACGTTTCAAGGGTGGACCATTGATATCAGCACAGTTCTTGCTCGATCGCATTACTACGGTAATATCGGAACCGAATACGAAAATAGCATTTAATTTCCAGGTTGAAATATCAACCGAAGTGTGACTTATCGAGCGGATATAAATTAAGTGTATTTTCAAACCTTTCAATCTCTATATTACAGCCGTATAATGAATATTCGATCTCGGAACTATGTGTAAAATAAATTGTGGTCATGCACAATTAAATCGTTGTTAATTCAAATATAAAACCGGTAAAATTTGTAAGTGACATGGATTCAGTCTAGATTGCAATAGATACGTGATTCTCAAAGAATATATTACTTTTTGTCTCAGATCATGTTAAGTTATTCATTCGAAATGCAGGAAGCACCGTACGTCACGAAATAGTAAATAACTTAAAAGGTACTTGACAAACATGTAAAGTCCATGGTCTCCTGATCAACGGATTTTTTAAAAAAAGGAGGACTATTTTTTTTTGCTAGGGGCTTTACGTCGCTCCGACACAGATAGGTCTTATGGCGACGATGGGACAGGAAAGGCCTAGGAGTTGGAAGGAAGCGGCCGTGGCCTTAATTAAGGTACAGCCCCAGCATTTGCCTGGAGGACTAATTTGTAGCATGGTAAGTGCAACGAATTCCACCGTCATTAAAGTCACTTTCTGACAGCGAGCTCACTACATTTTCGGATAGTACAGCTCCTCAAATATTCTCACGAGGATGAGTAAATTTCTTTCCAGACCCTCAAATCGATCTTAAATGCGTGATATATCCAGAAATGGAACCCGGAACTTCTCAGATAGTTGACTGCTGCATTGAATGGTAGACTAGAGAGGTGATAACTTGACACATAATTCAAGAAACTTCGCTTTTCCATTTAATACTGATCCTGGATTAGTAGATTCTGTACACGTTCTCGTCAACTGTTCTCGTCATTTCCGGGCTGTTTAAGTATCTTATAAGGTCCAATGGAAATACAGTTCTCTATATCTTACATATGGATGAGTTGCTAAACTATCATTAACGTACAGAAATATCTTCTTACTTGAAAGACACCATGTTTTACATCCGCGATTCGAGGTTTAATTCCCAGTTGTTCCATTGTCTGAGGTAGGATTTTTCTTAGATTCTGGTAGTTGGTCAGTCGTGGGATGAATTTCGATTAATTCTATACTAGCAGGATTTTATTCATTGCATCTCATTCCTCTTCGAAATAAATATTAGAAAACACAAGTAATACGCATTTCTTTCATGCCTCAAAGCATGTGGGAGGTCACAGCACCGACCACAGTAAGTGAGAGCTATGGAAGGAATGTAATAGCTTAGTGCTCTCCACTACGAGTAGAACGTCGTTATTTAAGTAAGAAAATAAAATCCAAGAAAATGGTTTCCTCTATGGCGTACATGGTATTACGAAGCAACTATACCTGGCTCTAAAAGACGAGAAGCAAAGTATCCGCACTATGGTTTCCTTCTTTATTCTTAAAACGTGCGACGTTTTACGGAATAGTTACGCTAAGAATGAGCCCAGGCGGCTTAGTGTCCCAACTGAAGGGACGGAGATTCGATACCAGGTATGGACAGGGTTTTAAGACCTGTCCTTTACCACCGAGGTGATACCTTGTTGCTTAATCGACTGGCCAAACGAGTATCTGAGGAATTCCTTTTTAGCCAGGAATTCACGGTGGATGATTAAGTCTGGTCGAGGTACGGTGGCTTCATTGGTAAAGCCTTGTGGGGAGAAGCCTTGTTATCTCCAGCACCGAAGGTCAAACAGAGGCGGAGTCTTATTTTCTACATCCCTTACAGGCCACTGGATCACAATGAGATTTCAAATTTTATTAGGGTTTTTCTGTTATGTCACGAAACACTTTTCAATGGAGTGAATATGCATTTTGTAAAATTATAGATTATTAGCGCAGTTTCCAAGTTATGGATTTACGTCAAAACAGGAACTCCAACTATAGTAACTTTTGCCGGGCTGAGTGGCTCAGACGGTTGCTGACCCGAACTTGGCAGGTTCGATCCTGCCTCAGACCGGTGGTATTTGAAGGCGCTCAAATACGTCAGCCTTGTGTCGGTAGATTTACCGGCACACACAACAACTCCTGCGGGACAAAATTCCGGCACCTCAGTGTCTCCGAAAACCGTTAAAAGTAGTTAGTGGGACATAAAAATAATAACATTATTATTCTAGTACCATTCGAAAGTACACACTGAAACGTAGGTCATAAATTCACTGTAAAACGAATTTTCAAAATAGCATTGATCAAATATGATAAATAAGTTTATTTGAAAATAATATTCTCAACGGAAACGGACGCAAATTAATCAGTTCGCTAAGAAGTTGTTTAATCTTAACGCATGTTACGCTGGAATGGTCCTTACGTAACAACACATGCTATCACGCAAGCTTACGAGTTCACGTAATCACAACATTTTGCTACCGAAATTTCGAATACTTCCTACTAACTACAAATAAATCATTAGAAATATATGTTGTCCACCAAGGTCACGTCCTTAGAGCTGTAATATGATCAAGATTCAACGACTGATGTAGTCCACAGTTTACAGGCAATCAAAACTGGATGCGAAGCATGCTCGTTAGAAAAGAAAATTTGGATGTAGTTTAGTAACAATGAATTGAATTACGTTCAGGAATTAAAGAGAGAGAGAGAAAGGCCTTCATTCAACAAACTCAAGCTAGATGCCATGACATTCAACAGCACATGAAAATTATGTACAAAATAAGCACACACAATCTGAACTTCCATACATGTTATGAAGAAGTCATGTTCAAACACAGGGTGTCAGGGAAAAAAATAGAACATAAAGAATACCTTTTTTCGGTGGCTATAAATGATTGAGTCTATAGGAATGGTCTGAGTAACGAAATCATCAGAATTTACTGGTTCCGTAAGCATTAGTACTACACAATGAAATCCGTTTGCTGCATAAGAAAGTATTGGAAACTTAACTATCCTCTCTGAAATGCATATAAGTTCAAGGAGTCTTACAAAACTGAGCGGGACCTGCTTGAAGAAGAAAGGTAGGGAAAAAAGACTTAGTTGAGTTCGTTAATGGCAGAACCGTACGTTCTTCATGCTCGGTGACGGTTTTAGAAAGACTAGGGAAGCTATGAAGGACGCCATGCAGATGATTACTGACCCGCCAGTCGGGGGTGGGCTCTCTGTGTGGTCGAGGTGGTGGCTTGGGCGGACGTGGAGGCGGCCTCCTCTCCACAAAGGGTCCCGGTCGATGCTCGAAACATGATGTAACTAGAGGTTGCTGCGGTTGTTGTTGCTGCTGTTGTGGAAGTGGGGCCCAACAGGGTACAGGGCAGGCCCACGCACTTAGAGGTGGTGCTGTTGGCTGGATGGGGACTGGCGGTGGAGGAGTGGCGGTGCCAACGCCGTGACGTTCGATCAGGACGTCCCAGCCACTACCAGATGCAGGACGCGAACAAGAACCGATACTAGATTTTCGACGCGGCACTGGTGGCGAAGGCGACGGTCGAAGTCTCAAAAGGAACGTCACTTCTTCTTCCTCATCCTCGTAAGTGTCCATGTCCGGCAAGGTGGGCATAGCCGCTATTCCATAGCAACACATAGAAAAATTCCTTCAGTTACTGTTAGTCAGAAAAATTAGACCTGAAATTTACACCCGAAAATATATCCGGAAAGAAACGAACACAAGGCGAGCACATAACACGAAAACCAGAATTCGTCCGAGAAACACACACCGCACACAATAAATGATTTTTTTTAAAAGCTGTATGAAGTATTTAGGTTCGCTGACAACATTAACGCAAAATAATAACTCGATACATAATTCAGTACGTTTTAATTTGTTTAGTAAATCCGTCAGAGTAGATTGAACAGTACGTTAAGAACACGTTCAGTACACTAATGCAGCTACTATATGTTTGGTCCATTTAATATAACCACGTCACTAGAGCAACAACATTATGTGAATTAAGAGCGGCGTGGTGTAGTCGGCACTGTACAGCAGGTGGTTGCGAGTCACTCTGGTGGAAATAGCCTGCCCGCTCACTAAGTGGGTTACACTCCAGGCCACTCCTCACGACCCCGAGTCAGAGCCAAATGAGCGGACGAACACACGCTGCTTGCGTCTCACTCTCTTCCACTGCCCACATTACAGGCCGCGTCCACAGGGCTGTCCACCACACTTTCCATACCATATACACTTTATAATCGGCGGGGATCTTCACATATCCAAAGGAGAATGTATTGAGTTTTACCAGACAAGACAGTGTCATAATGCACATATGTCATTCGATTTATTCTTCTAAAACGATTAACGACCGGGCGAGTTGGCCATGCGGTTAGGAGCGCGCAGCTGTGAGCTCGCATCCGGGAGATAGTGGGTTCGAACCCCACTGTCGGCAGCCCTGAAGATGGTTTTCCCTGGTTTCCCATTTTTACACCAGGCAAATGTTGGGGCTGTACCTCAAGTAAGGCCACGGCTGCTTCCTTCCCATTCCTAGGCCTTCCCTGTCCCATCGTCGCCATAAGACCTATCTGCGTCGGTGCGACGTAAAGCAAAAAAAAAAAAAAAAAAAGATTAATGAAACTTTACAATTCTTTTCTCACGCAGTATCAAATACCTGGGACACCGATTTATACAGGCACACAACTGAGTGGTTCAGAACTATAGTGACCAAATCCATCTTGTCCATCTGACAATATTCGAGGAAATTAAGGCTAGATGTTTTTAACAGGTAATTGATTCCACAGAAGTGGTAATATAAATATAAATATGGCAATATGCAGTGAAAAGTATGAATTTCTTACCGTCTTGAATTTGTAATTTATAAATTAATTGCCGGGATGACTAGCTCAGGCGCTAGAGCACTGGCTTTCTGAGCTCAATTTGCCGGTTTGATCCCGGCTCAGTCCAGTGGCATTTGAAGGTGCTCAAATATGTCAGCCTCGTGAAGGCAGATTTACCGGCACGTAAAAGAAATCCTGTCGAACAGAAGTACGGCACCTCGGCGTCTCCAAAAGACACAAACGTAGTTAGTGGGACGTAAAACAAATAACATTATTATAAATGAATGAAAAGAAATGGCGGATGGCTTTAGTGCCGGGAGTGTCCGAGGACAAGTTCGGCTCGCCAGATGCAGGTCTTTTGATTTGACGCCCGTAGGCGACCTGAGCATCGTAATGAGGATAAAAAGATGATGCAGACGACACATTCACCCAGCCCCCGTGCCAGCGAAATTAACCAATTATGGTTAAAATTCCCGACCCTGCCGGGAATCGAGCCCGGGGCCCCTATGACCAAAGGCCAGCACGCTCACCATTTAGCCATGGAGCCAGACATTAGAAATGAATTATTCTCTTTTATAATTAAACCAATATCACCGTGGTTAAATTCATCTACGGATTCAATGAAAAACGAGGAACATAATTGTTCACCAGGAGATACAAAACCATTCCTCATTTTCGTAAGCTATTTGACTGATTGTAATTAGTGGAACTTACCTGTACTATAATATGGACTTGGTTCTGTAAAGCTGTGAAGGAAACTACAAATCTTTGCCCGTGTTCGTTATAAATATGCCAACTCTGGAGCAGGAAAGGAACTAATGGCTTGCTTCACTATGGCAGTGAACAGAACAAAGTTTCCAGTAATCTTTGCAGCACCAGCGATAACAACATATAAAAATAGTGGACTTGGTACACGACGGCAGCGAACTCCTCAATTCTTTACAATCCCCATTCGTTGTTTCGTACAACCACCCAACTCCTCCCTCCTTATATTTCTTTCTGGTGGAATGTCCCATCAAATGTCCAGGATGATCATACTCATAATTCCAGAAGAGATAAATCAGCCAATTGATGTTCGTCAGGTGAGCATACACTCAGTGAACGCTACAGAAGAGGGAACAAGCCCTACAGCAGTCGATGAACGGACACACTCTTCCGTTCGATAAGCACCTGGCCAGGCGCGGAGTAGCCCCTACACAATGTTAGATTAAGACATATTTTCTTTATGTACTCGTAGATGGTTCTTTATATCGAAGCCGTAGCCAATACTAAGGAAGCGAATGGAAAACGAGACTATAAAACACAGTGCAGATAAAAAAAATGAATCGACAATAGAGAGATTTAGGAAATACAGTCTAAAACTCGACCTAAATTATCTAAGCAGCTTACAGGATTTCAAGAAGCTAGTTTTAATGTTACTGGTTTGACGCCCCACAAAACTACGTTTATGGCTTTCGGAGGCGCCGAGATGCCGGAATTTTCTCCTGCAAGAGTTCCGGTAGATTTGCCGACACGAGGATGGCGTACTTGAACACCTAATACCACCGGACTGAGCCGGAATCGAACCCGCGATCTTGCGCTCAGAAGACCAGCGCACTACCGTTTGAGCTACTCAGTCCAGCAAATAATTTATAAATTGCGAATGTCAAACAGTGCGAAAATAATACTTTTTAAAACTTGTAACTGAAAAGCTATTCTCTCCATAACATCAACTTAGCAACAATACTTCATTTTTGCAACAATGTTTGATTATATGGAGAAAAAAAGTAAGGCGACGAAAGTGTAGAGATTGGACAATTGAAGAAGTATTATTGTTTTGGAAGTGTAGGCTACCTTGTTTTAATAAAAGGTGGGTGATTTAACTACATTAAAATCCTAAAAGTGTACGGATTACTTTTAAATTATCTGTTATTTAATTAGTATCCCAGGAAGTAAAAATGTGAGAAATCCACGTAAAACTGAGTCCCGTGCGTATGATCATGGTATCAAAAGTCACGTAGATATGCTTGTTTCTTACTTTAAGAGTGTCAGACTAGTAGCTGCACGTCAAACATCGTAAACCGGGCGTTCATACCGGCCATTCTAAATGCTCTTCTTTTAAAATTTGCGATGCTACCATACCTCATGCACTGGACACCTTCCTATATTATTTAATTTATGCATAAAAGTATTACCACTATAATAATACAAATACGACTTCAATCAAAAAATAAAAGAGCTAGGGGCTTAAAAAGTGTATTTTCTTGCCCATGAATGGTCATAATATTACAGTATACCTAGTGAGCTGGCTGCGTGGTGCGGACCTCGTAGCTGTAAGCAAATAGTTTATGCTGTAAACTTGCATTCTGGAGATGGTTTCGAAACCCACCATCGACAGTCCTGAAGATGGTTTTTCATGGTTTCCCATTTTCACACCAGGCATGTGCTGGGGCTGTAACTTAATTAAGGCCGCTGCCGTTTTCCTTCTAGTCCTAACTTTCGCCACCAAAAACCTATCTGAGTTACAGTTATATTTAAAAAACCGCTAGTAAAATATAGTTACAATAATAACTTACGTAATACTTGCAGAGCCACATTAGCATTACTACCAAAAACACTCTGTGCAATGCTTTTTAACATTCGTAGGGCAGCTATGATCCAAGAAATGTTATTATTCCATAGGATCTCTCGATTTTATTCCATTTCTAATCAATTAATTACATTACATCCTGTTTGTTGCTCGTGGACTTGGTCAGCTGTAGTGAATGTGTTTAAAATAGCGTCTGCAGTAAGCACGAACATTCGTTGACATCTCCACACAGTAGCGGCGCCTATCGAATAACAACCGAACTTTCTGTGCTGCACTGTCCACATTATAAACATGTGTTTGCAGAGTTCTACAATCCTTTTAAGTAGTGATTATCGACATACAGGACGATAAATAGAGAAAAACGATGGGAAAAAACCAATGGTTGGTATAATTGTGGGGGTGATAAAAAAATCATGGTTTTACGTCCCACTAACTACTTATACGTTTATCAGGGAGGACGAGGTGCCAGAATTGTGTCCCCCAAGATTTCTTTTACGTGTTAAATCTATCGAGATGAGGCTGGCTTATTTGAGTACCTTCAGATACCATTGGAATGAGCAGGGATCAAACCTCTCCGTTTGGTTCTACCGTCTGACGCACTCAGCTCGACATGACGATCATGGCGATGGTGATATTGGTTTTTAATGATAGGAGCACTAAGTTATCGGTTTGTAATCATTACGAGGCTTATAGTAAATAATACTCCTCCAATTGTACTAGTGTGCCAGAATTCAGCCCAGGAATTGAGATTCTTAATTTCCAATAAATCTAACGATATTTTAAGTACTCCAAAACGTCAAATGACAGGGGATGGGTTTCGATTCCACAATCTTGAACGCTCGAGTGAACGTTATTTACGAGGTATGAGTGAAATAAAAAAATAAAAATAGCCTTGAGAGAAGTGACCTTGCTGAGCCGTGAAGACAGGGAATCCCGAGACTGGAAAATAAATTAGGGCCAAAAGAGGTAGAGACGAAAGAAAGTTAAGGGGTTTCCTCAAAACGAACAGAAAAACAAAAATGGACCGAGCTGAGGAATTTGTCAAGGTTGTTACTATTCGAACTAACGAAATGAATATCCATTTATCCATAATCGTTAACCAGGATGCACCATAAGGATACAGGCTACATTTCCCCCTTTTATTGGCCCTTGACACAAGGAGGTAGTATCGTAAGAGCATTTAAGTTCTCAACTCACAAGGGAAAGAATGAAAGAAAGAAAGAAAATGTTATATGATTCGTGGGAGAATGAGTGTATTGGTTCCAAAAATGTAATAATAATAATAATAATAATAATAATAATAATAATAATAATAATAATAATAATAATAATAATAATAATAATAATAATGTTATTGGTCTTACGCGCCACTAGGCCTAATTACTTTCACGGTTTTCAAAGACGACGAATATTAATACTCAGGATTAAGGGGCACTTCATTAATAATTACTATCTAATCAATGCCCATGCACCTAAAGAGGAGTCTGAGGAAGATCAGAAATAATCGTTCTATGAACTTATGGAATGAGCTGCCCAGCCCATGACATTAAAATAGTTGCTGGTGACCTAAATGCTCAGGTGGGAAGGGAACAGATATACAAACCAACAATTGGACCCCACAGCAAACATACCGTAAGCAATGATAACGAAAGGAGACTCATATTAATTGCAGCATCTAGAAATACGGTTCTGGAATTTTCATTGTTCCCACACAAAGATATACATAAAGGAACATGGACATCACCAGATAGAAACATAATTAACCAGACTGATCATGTGTTGATAGATACAAGGCACAAGTCAGATCTCTTGGATGCGAAGAGCCTCAGATGCCCAAATATAGTTTCAGACCACTTTTTGATACGGGCGCGAGTAAGGACTAGGATCCCCAACATACCGAAATACAATATAACAGCTCTAGAGTCATCTGAAATTAAAAATCAGTACTAGGAGAGAATCACACAGATTCTCGAAAATGCTGAAGAGTGCAACGACATCGAATATCAGTGGGAAATGATTAATAGTGCAGTAGAGACGCCAGGAAATGAAACGCTGGGAATTGAAGCAAGATAAATAAGATTTCTATGGTTTGACATTAAGTGTGAAATAGCAACAATAGAGAAGAACAAGGATACGGGAGGATGTTACAATCAAATTGTAGAAAAAGTATGATGGAAGTCTATAAAGAAAAACGGAGGATTGAAAAGAAGATCCATCAAAGAAGAAAAAGAGAGTGGATGGAGGCAAATATCAAAAAGATATGGAGCTTCTGAGGAATCAGATTAAGGCGAGGAAATTCTATAGAGAGGTAAATGCTGCACGGAAACCCTTCTGTAGCAAAACTAGCCTGATAAAGAATGAAACAAGGAAAATCGTTAGTGTGCGGAGATATGTGAAAGATGGCGGCGATATATTGATAAACTCTTCAATTTCAGAAATTTACCAAAAGACTCAATAGGTGTGCAAGGAAAAAATGGCCCTGATGAGAATATAGGCTCACCAACTCTAGAAGAAGTGAGAACTGTCATAAAGGAATTGATGAACAACAACAACAACAAGGCAACAGGAACAGATTATATTCCAGCGGAACTTCTCAAGCAAGGTGGCAGTGAATTGGAACGAGTTACTGCAGTATGGGATGAGGAGAATATTCCCCAGCAACGGGAATAAGGAATTACATGTCCTATATATAAGAAAGGAGACTAGTTTGACTGTGATAGGTATAGAGGAATTTCGTTACTTAACGTGGGATACAAGGTATTCTCCAAGGAACTATTTGACCGTCTTCTCCCAATTGCTCAGAGAGAGACTGGATCATATCAATATGGATTTATCTCAGGAAAGTCAACTATAGACCAGATATTCACCTTCAGGCGAATTTTAGGGAAGACAATGGAATTTGGGATTGGCACGCATCACCTCTTCATTGATTACACAGCAGTATATGATAGCATAGACAGAAAGCAATAATTGAATCATGCTATGATTGAACTGGGAATTCCTGGAAAATTGGTAAGGCTAGTGAGAATGCCAATGAGTGAGACACAAAGCAGTATAATAACGGGATAAATTATGTCTGAGACATTAGATATTCAAAATGGGGTACGGCAGGGAGATGTGCTGAAATGTCTCCTTTTTAAAGTTGCCTTGGAGAAGGTGATTAGAGATGCAAGCCTCCTGATTGGGAGAACAATTTTCTATAGATTAATGCAGATATTTGCTTATACTAATGATATACTGTATATACAGTGGCAAGAACCCGAAAGACAAGAGACATTCGTCGCCCTTGAACAGGCCAGTAGAAAAATGGGACTGAACATCAACCAGAAGAAAACTAAATATATGGCTGCAAGTAAAGCACATAAGGAGAACATTCCAGCCTCAATAACTGTGGGCAATTCCACCTCTGAGAAAGATGAGCAGTTTAAATATCTGGGATCGACAGTCCCCTAATCAAATGATACCTCCTATAAAATTAAACAGAGATTAATAGCAGCTAACAAAGTCCATTTTGCTCTAACATGACTTCTCTCCTCGAGGCAGGCTCTTAACTCGTATTACCAAATTAACCATCTACAAAACACTTATAAGATCTGTGCTAACATATGCCTCGGAAATTCGGCCATTAACAGCAAAAGATACCGGAATGCTGGATGCCTGCGAAAGGAAGATACTTCGTAGAATCATCGGCCCAATCTGTGAAAGAGGAACATGGAGGAGAAGGCATAATCATGAATTGTACGCCATTTGTAAAGATCCACCTATTAGAAGAATAGTGAAATCAGCCAGACTGAGGTGGTCCGGGCACGTAGCACGGGTGAGCGATACGGGAGTACCTTAAAAAAAAAAAATCGAAATCCAGGGGGACAGAAAGGACGAGGTCGACCGAGAACCAGATGGATAGATTGAGCCATTGATGATCTTCGGGAAATGGGCTATAGAAATTGGGAAGCTTTAGCGTTTGATCGAGATAAATGGCAGAAGATTGTTAAAGAGGCCAAGGTTTACAATGAACTATAGAGCCATACAAGAAGAAAAAGGTACTGTGGTGCGTTGTATGAAGGTGAAGAGAAGTGAGGTAAAGTGAGGTACAGGTAACTTCGTCATAAATCTCTGAATTAGTATCATGCATTCCCAATTGTAGACTAAGCATTTGACTTTACTACTATTTCCCTGATGTCTGGCTGCCGACAGTGGGGTTCGAACCCACTATCTCCCAAATGCAACCTCACAGCTGCGCGCCCCTAACTACACGGCTAAATCGCTGTGTGTGTGGGGGGGGGGGGGTAGAGAAGGCATTGGTGCAGTCTTTCCGCCTGAGTCAAAGAGGGCTAGGAGATAGACGCGAGGGAATCATCGCACTAGTCCACCTCTCCTTTCTTGTTTACAGATGCCAAAAGTCGACCAAAAAGAAGGTTTCTTTCTCCAGACAAAGAACATTCTCGGAGAATACAATGGAGATCCAAATAAGGAGGAATGTGAGATGGCCAACAGGGTTCGAGACATGCTTACTGCAGAAAATGTAATGGATGAAGATAGGACACTGGGCGTCGAGGACTGTTATATCCACGAAGAGGACGAGTCCATTATGTTTGGAGATGCGCCCACAGTCATGGGGAAGGAAGAAGCTCGCAACTGAAATACGCGCCATGGCCAGCGAGGAAATAGAAACTGAGGTATGATGAGGATTATCTTCAGAGGACATACGAATATAGGAAAGGTACAAAACCGATAAACTACGGTCATGGAAAACAATGAGAATACCAATTTAGGAACCATTGAAACCATTTCCATGGCAGATCATGGTGGAATTGGAACTCGTCTGTCTCCCGAATTCGTAGATAGTGATGATTCTGACTATTTTAACATGCCAGATTTTCTTTATCGATAGCTAGCGCATTTTTAGATATTGTTTATTGTTTTTACGTTTTGTAGTAACCATGTTTTGTCGGGCTGAGTGGCTGAGGCGCTGGCCTTCTGATTCCAACTTGGCTGGTTCGATCCTCGCTCAGTTCGGTTGTATTTGAAGGTGCTCAAGTATATCAGCCTCATATCGGTAGATTTACTGACACGTAAAGGAACTCTTTCGGGACTAAATTCTGGCATCTCGGCGTTTCCTAAAACCGTAAAAGTAGTTAGTGGGACGTAAACAAATGGCAATATTATTATTATTATTATTATTATTATTATTATTATTATTATTATTATTATTAACCATGCTTCAAAAGGCGATCGACACCGCAGTTTGCTCCAGAGACAATTCTGGTTCTCTGTTTAAATAATTGCACCCATCGTCGGGATGTCGTGAAATTGATGGCAGGTGCAACTTCGCTCTTATGTCGGAGCGCTGTCTAATAGTTTTTATCATGAATTGTGGACGTCAGAGGTAAACTATCGTGACGTCTCACTAACTTTACAGGTTAACAGAAAGAAGCTGCTGAGGCGTATTTTGCTACTTTTAAGACAATTCATTATTTTATTCTAGTATGAGACCGCTCCATTCTTAGCGAATTTCTCTAGATACAAAGGTCCACATAGTCACCAAGGTAAAGGCGGTGATTAATAAATTGCACTCACTCCCCCCCTCAATTTAAGGGGATGTTAAACGTATTATTCTCCTCATTATTATTATTATTATTATTATTATTATTATTATTATTATTATTATTATTATTATTATTATTATTATTATTATCTTGTCCCTTAAGATGCCACACTAACAAAACCAGCTTGGCAGTTGTGAGCTTGCATTCGGGAAATAGTGGGTTCGAACCCCACTGTCGGTAGCCCTGAAGATGGTTTTCCGTGGTTCTCCATATTTACACCAGGCAAACTTGTAAAAAAAGCCTGCGCAAAGAAGATTCGTACAGCACATTTTCGTTTGTTGTTTTTCAATTTGTTTTACGTTGCGCCGATACACACAGGTTTGACGGCGACGATGACGATGAGATAGGGCACGGTTAGGACTGGGGAGGGAAGCGACCGTGGCCTTTATTAACGTACAGCCCCAGCATTTGCCCGCCGTGAAAGTGGGAAACCACGAAAAACCATTTTCAGGGCCCAGACAGTGCGATTCGAACCCGCTACATCCCGAATGTAAGCTCAGAGCCACGTGAATCAAACCGCGTAGCTAACTCGATCGGTTTTGCTTCGAGTTCAATCCACGATTTTGTAAATTACGACAAGTGCCAATAACGTCAATAGCACCATTACTGCAGGGGTTTCTTTTCGTTCAATAAATTATATATATATATATTATTATTATTTTAACCATGAGAACTATTTCCTCTGCTTACTCTCTATGTTCAATTTATCCTCCATAAATTGTTTCAAACCTTCGTTTTTATTTTGTATAACATATATGTAACAAAGGTTAATAAATGGCATAGGGATAAATCAGATGTTTCACGGTGCCCAAGAAATTATCTTCTCTCTTAGTATCTTCGGAGATGTATTTGACGGCTTATTAGCTTATTAGCTTATTATTTTAGAACGGTTAAGATCAAAAGTCTGCGTAGAGCACTGTCAAGGTTTAACATAGACAACTGAACTGTAGGACTGAATTGATAATACAGTATACACTCCTTTTCTTTTCTTTTCTTTTCTTCTTTTGCTACCGCTTTTCCCACACCTGTGGGGTCGCGGGTGCTAACTGCTTAGCACATGTGGATTTGCCCTGTTTTACGGCCAGATGCCCTTCCTGACGCCAAACCTATATGGAGGGATGCAATCATTATTGCGTGTTTCTGTGGTGGTTGTTAGTGAGGTATATTGTCTGAATATCATGAGGAGTGTTGGGCCGGACACATACACCCAGTCCCCGAGCCAGAAGAATTCATCAGAAGCGATTGAAATCCCCGCCCTGGCCGGGAATCGAACCCGGGACCCTCTGAACCGAAGGCCAGTACAATGACCATTCAGCCAACGAGTCGGACAATTGCTAATATACACTGAGTGGCCAAAAGTCACGGGAAGGGGTGTCCCATTAAAAAGTGTCGTATATGACCCCTGAGAGTTGCGGCTAACTGCGGCGTAACTGAGCAGTCTGTCGCAGACACCAGTGTCGTGAGGATGGTAACACATCGCGAGTTAACAGCCTTTGAACGTGGGATGATCATCGGCGCACGGCGCATGGGTCATAGCATTGTGGAGATTACACGCGAATACGTCAACAGTGTCGAGGGTGGATCTTGAATATCACAGAGAGAATGTTACCACCCGCGTAAACCTCCGCACGGGAAGAGCACGTGTGTTTAAAGAACGGACATCACGTCACCTACGCAGAACCACACTGGGCGCTTGACGGGCTGCTGTGAGTCAGATCAGCGCCCAGTTGAATGTTGGGAGCCGGGGACCCATTTCTACTAGGACTGTAAGGAGGGAACTGCAACGCATAGGCTTCATCAGCCGACGACCAACTCGTGTCCATTTGCTGACACCTCGTCACAGAGCTCAATGACATGCATGGGCCCGCGAACATCGACAATGGACCATTGAACAATGGCGGCGTGTGGTATGGTCCGATGAGTACGGTTCCAGTTGTATCGAGCTGATGGGCGCGTGAGAGTGTGGCGTACGCCCCATGAAGCATGTCAACAAGATTGTGTCCAGGCGGGAGGTGGCTCAGTTCTGGTCCGGGCAATTAGGCCCCATTGTCCGGCTGCAGGGAGCGCTGACAGGTGCACGTTATGTGGACATTCCATCAGACAATCTGCATCCCTTTCTGACCCTAGATTACCCTGATGGAGATGCCATGTCACCGCTGTGTGGTGGCACGCAGGTGGTTGGAGGAGCACTCCAGTGAAGTTACGACAGTGGATTGGACCTACAGATCCTCCGATCTTAATACAATCGAGCATTTACATGATGCTGTCGATGCTGGTGTACGCTCTATGAACCCCGCACCAACTACACAAGACGAACTGTGGGTAGCAGAGCAAGATGCGTGGGCCCAGATCCCCATTTTCCTCCAGAAGGATTCCAACACCTTGTAGAGTAGATGCCTCGCCGTATTGCTGCTGTTTTGAGGGCTCACGTAGGAGCAACTCGTTATTAACATCACATTCAGTGTCTTCCCACGACTTTTGGATACTCAGCGTACCGTACAATGTATAATTCTAGGCTGCCACGGAAAACGGGTAACCTTCTCCCCAAGATAGATATTAACATGGTTACTTGCACTGTTAGGACCAAACGAAATATTGTATATACAGTTTAGTTCTGACTTGTGCTACTTCCAGGACTCCCTTCCAGGACTCACGCCGTGGACTTATCTTACTTTGAACATTTCCTGACTCATACTCGTTTTCCCTGGCAGTCTAGAATTATCCATGCCATATACTTCAATATTTTTATTTCAGTGCTTCTTATATAAACACATAATAATTCCCTTCAAGTTAATGGGTGCATGTACAATCGAGTGCACGGAATCTTGCCGATACAGAAACATTGTTTTAGGTTGGTAAATGAAATGGCGTACGGCTTTTAGTGCCGGGAGTGTCCGAGGACATGTTCGGCTCGACAGGTACAGGTCTTTTGATTTGACTCCTGTAGGCGACCTGCGCGTCTTGATGAGGATGAAATGATGATGAAGACGACACATACACCCAGTCCATGTGCCAGCGAAATTAACCAATGATGGTTAAAATTCCCGACCTTGCCGGGAATCGAACCCGGGACCCCTGCGACCAAAGGCCAGCACGCTAACCATTTTGCCATGGAGCCGGACTTTAGGTTCGTAATGGAATGTTACAATGTATTTGTTCTCCCAAGATCAGCCTCTTATCTGGTTCTAGCAACTCTGTTCTGACCTACCCTTTCTTCGCGTTCGGCAAATACAAATTTCGAAGTCGAATGAGGTAAAGTCAGTTAAAAGATCAAGTTATAACAATTTGATACTCTAGAAGCTTAACCAATATTCAGAATTATCATGTATCACAAATGTATCCACCAAAGAGGAGTTAACTTCACCCCATACACAACTAGTTGGCTCTCTTTCTGTTAGCAGGATTTACAAGTTCCACAACTCGATGTGTAATATAAGCGAGACATAATACATTCTCCTCTGAATCCTCCACTTTCTACTTTTTCACTTATTTTCTTAGCGCAGCTGCAGCCAGTCAGAGAGCAGAGAAGTCTAGCACAAAAAGAACAAAAGGAAAAACACGAACATGCTCTTGACAGAAGCATTTGAGGGAATGCTGATCTAGCTACTAGAATTTTTCGTAATATTAAAAATATTTCTGAGGAGATATGGCCATCTCTACGAGGTGCACTCGTGGCTGGATTAGACAACACGTACAGATTTATGTCGGGTATGTCAAACGCAAGTACATATAATAGCCATGCGTCCAGTATTATAAGTATCAAATAGTTTAAAATATTGTGTTAACACTTTCTAAACCCACCTATTACTATTTACTGATAGATGCTGTAATTTTGCATCTGTATCTTGGCACAGGCCAGAACAAAATATAGCTTCAACCGAAGACTTTTAGTCTCGTTTATGGGAGTGAAAGTATGGAAGCTACTGAAGTATGAGTGATGCTGAGTAGTGACATTCGGTGTACAACTTGACGTTATGAAACGTGCTACCCATAGAACCAGTCGTGCTGCAATAGTACATGTTGGCGAGGTGAGGAAAGCAATGGCAAACTACCTCATCCTCAGTATGCCTTGTACATCTCAATATAGCGCCACGATCGGTGCTTGCGGTTTTCATAACCACATAACCTTTGTTAGTTTTTAATGATTTGCTCTAGCGGAAGCAATTTCATTTCAGTTTCGAATTAGTTAATCGATAACTGTGAAGGTTTCCAGTCTGTCGAAAATAATTTAGGAATAAAAGATACCTGAAAAATAAAACATTTTTATAACAGATTATACTTGAAGAAGATAACACTTAATTAAAAACAAAATTACCTAATGTTACCTTTTTCAGGTATAATCTGGAAAAATTCGCAGTTATAGATCTATTTGAGGACTCAACCAGCCTTCGGACTGAATATTTAACAGAACTTCCAAAACGATTCACTCTAGTGCAAAGCGTGACAGCAATAAACGGTGTTTTGTTGAACCGAATCAGTAGTTCGTGAGAACTCCAAACCACGACCGACTTCATGAGGTCACTTCTGTTCCTCTTTACGAAAAGCACTTCAAGACGGCCGTGTCCAAACCAAAGTCACTCTTTTCAGTTTATATGGATATATAGACATCAGTCGTCGTCGCAATGAGTCGTTCATTTAAAGTACAAGGAAACTGTCTGATTCTGCCCCTGAACAAAATAAACGACTACATGGAAGCAAAAATAAACTCGGTTATTATGGAATATAATACTGCTCTTGGTTTTACGTCCCATTAACTAACACTACGATTTTCGAAGGCACTGAGTTGCTGAAAAATGTTGTCCCACATTCAAATACCACTGAACTGAACCGGGATCAAACCCATTACCTAGGGCTCAGAAAATATGCACTCCACCACCTGAGCCACTCAGTCCGGTAAATATAGTATGCGGTAAAACAAAAGAGTAATGAATGTCTTCAGAAACCGGCCACAGCAATGACAATGGAAGCAACAAAATGAAATAACTGTCCACACCGCGAGAGGGTTCACTTGCCCTTTTGCCTTCGGAAATCACTTGCATTCCCGCGGAACACAATTCCCGTATTCTTCCCAATCCCCAAATGCCTAAATATGGGGCAAGCTGATTTTTTTTTTTTTTCAAGTTGCTTAACGTCGCACCGACACAGATAGGTATTGTGGCGACGATGGGACAGGAAAGGGCTACGAGTGGGAAGGAAGCGGCCGTGGCCTTAATTAAGATACAGCCCCAGCATTTGCCTGGTGTGAAAATGGGAAACTACGGAAAACCACCTTCAGGGCTGCCGACAGTGGGGTTCGAACTTACTATCTCCCGAATACTGGATACTGGCCGCACTTAAGCGACTGCAGCTATCGAGCTCGGTAATCCGTTTTTTTCAGTCAGATGACCCACCTAGGAATGTTCCCGAATTACGAGAGAATATAGTCATTTTTTGTGTCTTGGCGGCAAACTGTGTTCAACATGTTCAACAATCTACAGGACTGTTAAGAACAATGCGTGAGACGAGAGGGTGTATATTCTGAACACACACCGATACAGCTGGATACGTGTTGCCATCGTCATCTTGCATGTTATAAAGACGGTTCTCCATGTTCATACCATGTTTGTAATTTCAGCACTGTTTGTCTTGCCGCAAACTATATAATCATTTCTTCAAGGCATAATACATAAGATCGTTAAGAAGAATTTTCAATTGTGTTCCGTGACCAAACCGATGTGGAAATAAGATTCGAGCTCACTACTGTATGAAAATGCTGAACTGAAGCAAGATGGTGCAAGTGAAAGAAGTAATGTTCACAGCTAATTCTTAGGAAATTAATTATAAATGAACACACCGCTGTAACAGCATACGAACTTTGTTTATGTTATCATAAAACTAAGTAATGTATAAACTATAATTGTTCTGATATTAATACAAAAGTGATTCGCCATACTGTATATTCACTCATTTCTTTTTTACAACTGGCTTTACGTCGCACCCACACAGATAGGTCTTATGGCTGCAATGGGATAGGAAATGGCTAGCAGTTGGAAGAAAGCAGCCTTGGCCTTAATTAAGGTACAGCCCCAGAATTTGCCTGGTGTGAAAATGGGAAACGACGGAAAACCATCTTCAGGGCTGCCGACAGTGGGATTCGAACTCACTATCCCCCGAATGCAAGCTCACAGCTGCTCGCCCCTAACCGCACGACCAACTCACTCGATATTCAGTCATTTCAGTAAAGCAAGAAAAGATAACCTTACTGTATGATGATGAATGTCTTACTTCGAAAAAGAGTGGTGATAGTTTTGTGAATATACTGAAATTCACTCACGAATGCACTCAGTTCTTTATAATCACTCAAAGCCTTCAACAAAGTTGTTGTACAGTATATTGTTTCCAATCTCTACTGTCACTCTGACACATAGGTAGATTACAGGGAAAGAAATAAAAATAAAAATAAAAATAAAAATAAAAATAAAAATAAAAATAAAAATAAAAATAATAATAGCTTCATGTAATAAACGAACATACTGAGTAGTTCGCTTCTATAATCGTATCACGTGACCGAATAAACTGCGTCTTGTGCGATACGTGCAGGAAGGGCTGCCGAATCGCTGCTTGTAAAGAGTGTTCATATTAACATCATAGCGCGAATACTTGGTGTTTGTTCCTTCCGATTTCAGAGCATCTTTTTGGAGAGGATTTCATGAATAATACGTGGAAAAAAGATTTTTTTATTTGGTAGACAAAATATGTGGATGATTAACAGTAATTCTGAATACACATCTGACATAATATTGTCGGATTTAAACCAGTGAAGTACAATTGTTTTTCTTTTACTCACTTTGATATTTACCACTCAAAGAACAAAAAAGGAATAAAATACGGGTCCTAGAATTTTAAATACTACGCGTTATACGTTTAAATGAAAGAAAGATTCAAGTAACGTCATTTAGTGTTAAAAGAAGAATAGGGAAATTCTGTTTTGAATAAAATATAAAAGTATAACAATTTCTTCGTGTAAATGCATACCATAACTTCCCATAAATACCATAGCGACCGGACGGACGGTGATAATAAAGCAACATGAACCTATCGCCGGTGTTCAGCGAGTGATGAATGACAGAAATTCTCTCACGACTCTCACACAAATGAGAGCGAGAGAATAGTGTCCCATCCATCGATGATGTCAAGCGCGATGAATACAAGACTTGTGTAATAACGTCGTCTTCTTATCATCCCAACCAGACGCCCACACTCGCACTCAGACAAGAGAGCAGATGGCTCAATAATTACAAGGGAAAACAGGATGATTCAAGAGTCAAACACCATACTTCCCCATTAAAAAAATACCATCATTACTTTGCGTGGTGGAGCTAGCGATAGTCCCACACAGAAATGTAACACTGAAATCATATCACTCGTTTAATTAAGTTACATTTACTAATACCAATTTTCAGAACGGGCAGCAGAGAAGAAACAATGGATGGATTAATTTATTGAAGGCGATATCTTCTATGTGAGAATTACTGTACTTGGTAACCTGAAATAGTATTTTGCATGTTTTACTCTGGCCTGAAATAACAATGTATCACTAAGCCAAAACTGTCACCGACCTCTAACGCGATAAAAATATTGAATTCGTTGAGAAAATAAAAAACGTTTACGACGAATCTAAAGCAAGGGGAATGGAAACGTCCCGGGCAGTTTGTAAACAACTTTATTCTAAACGAGAGAATAAAGTTAAAACTGTTCGGGGCTTAGGATGTGTCTGGTCCTGCATCAGCAAACAAGTTGCAGAACAGTACGGAAAAAACCTAATGGGCCGTGAAAGGGAGGTTCTTCCTTCTACTGGGTACAAGGACTTTGGACAAGCTCCAAGCGACAGGAAGCATTAGTGGATATAGGTACAAGTCCTGTATCCCTGTATTTCTAGTAAGCAGATAATACATCTCTAGAGAAAGACTGACTTCGTAGACATGTTTTATCCTCAGGTTGTTCATAAGGCGATAAAATAAGGCAGCGAAACAATATAACAAATAGGTAAAATCATTATTAGCAGAACAGTTTGAAAAAAACGCATAGAAAAATCGTTATACGAAATGCCTATGCTTTGAGAACACAATGGCAAAATGCCTTGACTGAAGTTCTTTGCTAGTTGCTTTACGTCACACCGACACAGACAGGTCTTATGGCGACAATAGGGCAGGAAAGGCCTAGGAATGGGAAGGAAGCGGCCGTGGCCTTAAGGTACAGCCCCAGCACTTGCCTGGCGTGAAAATGGGAAACCACGGAAAACCATCTTCAGGGCAGCTGACAGTGGGGTTCGAACCCACTATCTTCCGTATGCGAGCTCACAGCTGCGCGCTCCTAACCGCACGGCCAACTCGCCCGGTGAAATCAAATTATTAATGGGTTAGTTAATCTAAAATTCGGGGTCTTGTAGGAGCCACGCCCCTTGTTCTATCAAATGCTATTTTCTGTGTTCAGTATTCAGAAGAACTCTGAGAGGTAATCTGGTATGTAGCAGATTCAAGGTGCCTGTAATGTTTACGGATTCGATAGGCGAATTTCCATCCGTATATGGCAGTACCTGTTTGTTGGCGCCTAGTGTTCAGTTTGCTTTTGAATGTTTAGTGTTTATTTCTCGTGAAAAAAGCGACATAACCTTAATTTTATTAAGATTAAATTGGAAGTCAGATAGCTCAGGATGACCAGGGTCGATGGAGTGTTCAAGAAAGTAAAAACAAAACTAAAGACTTCAGAATAATAGATTTGCCGTCGATGAGTGAAGTAGTTACAGTAGGTCTGCTTGCCAGTGCTGAGTTCTTGGGGAGAGAAGTTTAAATACCCGCTATAATTCTTCCTCCTTTTCATGACCCTCTGTACTTCTCTTGTTCACCCTCTTCTTTCTTGTTTTCCTAAGTTTTACAATATTCATAACATAGGTACAATACTTTATTTTTCGAGAACTTTTCACAGGATTTTAATCAAACTAGGCGCCCGCTTTCTGCATTAGGTAATGTAAATTTCAGTCGGAATTTTCTTTGATATGTCTACTATACAAGTAAATGGATCGGCATTTTTATGATACAAATGACCAATAACGTTTAGAATTTATTTGAAATTCATGTAAATATAACGAAACTCCTCCAGTTAATCAGAGTCCTGATGTCATAAACCATGTTGTGTACACATTTTCTAAGTGATATCCCTCTGGGTTTAAACATTGTACTGAGCGGTGTGATAAGTAAAATGGTTATTACAGCATTAATAAAAAAGTCAAAAAGCACCAATAATCTATTGTGAATTTGTGTACAAAATATTGTTGATCATTATCAAATACACTTACAAAAGCTATGGTAATTTCAAAATGTCCCAGTTCTTCATCCATCGGCTCCCATTAAGACTTCTTGGGCACTTACGGGTTAAGTGGAACTAGGATTGAGAAGAAGCGACTGTGGCTAAAACATTAGGTAACATCCCGAGTATTCACCGAAGCTAAAGTGGGGAATCACGGAAAACCACTGATCGATGGATAACTATTTCAAGGAGAGATGACACTGAGAGCTCAGCTGACCTACGCATCTCTCCTGTCCTTTGGTATTCGCCACAATGACGAATAAAAGTTTCAACAGTGATAAATTATATGTTTTATTCCTATAGATGGTTTTCGTTAGTTGCTTGTCTGTCAACTAGTTCTTCTACAGTCCGTCACTGATCTACAGCATCACAATACAAATTTCCGTTCTAACTACAAAAAACCCTCAAGACTTCACTTACTAGTTACCTTCGTATAAAACAATCTCATCCGCTATAAAACTGAACGGTACAGTCTTACATTTTAAACTGATTAGAGCTTTCCAACGTCACCTGCAGCAAACAGAAAATGATTAATTGCTCTGCACCTGAAGAACAGTCGTACGCATTCAAGCTTACAGTATTAGACGAGGCTACATTAGACCGTTCTTATAATCTGACCAAATTACCCATGGTAAATGGAGATTTAGCAACTTGGGCGAAGCTCCAATTTTGCCAACAAAACCACGATAGCGACCTGGAATTTGTTTCGTATCGATTAGTGCAACAAACCGCGTGAACGTCAAGAAGAAACACAGAAGCTCAACATTCCTGCGTGTGTCTCCTTACCGTTCTTACAGATTAAGCAGCAAGATGCTGAAACAATAAAGTGTATGATTTAACCTAAACCAAGTAAGTTTTTTATTGTTTTCAACAGACAGGCATTATGGCGACGATGGGATAGGACAGGGCAAGGACTAGGAAATAAGCGACCGTGGCCTTGTACAGCCCCAGCATTTGCTTGGTATGAAAATGGGATACCACGGAAAACCATTTTCAGGGCTGGAGACAATGGGATTCCAACTCACCATCTCCTGAATGCAAGCTCACAGCTACATGACCCAAACTACGTAGCCAACCCACTTCGTAAACCAAGCAAGCGACAATGATCAAAACACTGTATGGTTACCGTTGCAACTAGAGTTAGAATTATCCCACTGAAGTTTGTGTACTCATTACTATTTCAACTACGTATTTTTTGATAAAATCGTTTGCTGCTTTTGGGCAATAATAAAATTATAAATGGAAATACGCAGTAAACAACCAAAAGGTAAAAATGCACAGAAAATAAAGAGTACTTTCACATTTCTAGATCTCACTTCGTAATAAGATGGAAAAAGATACAGTGATCTGAGCTCTATGGAAAAAAATAGTTCATGGTGACAAATGTATTTTTTTCCTTCTCGAAGCAGTTATTGAATATTTACTCTAGTTTTTGATAAACTTTCAGCTGAAACACACTTTCACAGTGACTCATTCCCTATATACATAGTGGTCTGTATTGCGTGAAATAAATTGAATGAGTGAAATTTATTCATACAACTGGCCTCTGAATTATTGCATAACCCCCATTCTATTTCCTTCATAATCACTTTTATTTTCCAGCTTTTATTACATCATTGTGCGATTCAAATTACTGTGCCACATGATACTCACAATTATTTAATAAAGGCGTGTGGCCTACGGAGAGGCCCAGTGCAGGTCTTTCAAGTTGACCCCTATTAGATAACCGGCGCGTCTATAAAATGGGGGGCCTATTATGTATTCTAATGGAGAAGAATGCTCACGCCCAGGCTCCGAGCCATCGCAATTAACCAATGAAGGTTAAAATCCCCGACCCGGACAGGAATCGAATCCGTGACCCTTTGGACCAAAGGCTAGCAGGCTAACCATTTAGCCACTGAACCGGATATTTGACGTAGTTTTTTGGCGTCATTACTGAATATACTTATCTATATATATAAAATAACTTGTCCTGACTGACTGACTGATTGACTGACTGATTCATCATCGCCGAGCCAAAACTACTGGACATAAAGAAATGAAACTGTGGGGATACATTTATATTAAGACGTAGGTGCTCGCTAAGAGAGGATTTTTGGATATTCCGTCGCTAAGGGGGTGAAAAAGGGGGGTGAAATTGTAAAATGAGTGTATCTATATCTCAAAACTTCAAAAGTTTACAGATGTAAATATTGGTATTTAGAATCTTCTTTAAAAATAAGGAAACACGTATTTTTTTGTTTTCGGAAAATCCCAATAGGAGGGGTGAAAAAGGGTGAAAAAGTGGTTGAATGCCTTTAATCAGGATACCGGTATGTATATCTCAGAAACTGAAGATATTACAGACCTGAAAAGTGGTACTTTTGATCTCTCTTAAAAATAAAGAAACACGTATTTTTTTGTTTTTGGAAAATCCAATTAATGGGAGGGTAAAAAGGGGGGGGGTGTGAATTTTTAAAATGAGTGCATCTATATCTCAAAACTTATAAAGTTTACAGATGTAAAAATTGGTATTTAGAACCTTCATTAAAAATAAAAAATCACGTATTTTTTTGTTTTCAGAAAATCCCAATAGGAGGGGTGAAAAGGGGTGAAAAGGGGTGAAAAATGGGTTGAATGCCTTTAATGAGGATACTTATATCTCAGAAACTTAAGATATTACAGACGTGAATTTTAGTGTTTGGGATCCCTTCCAAAATAAGGAAACACGTATTTTTTGGTTTTTGGAAAATCCAATTAATGGGGGGTGAAAGGGGGATGAATTTTTAAAATGAGTGTATCTATGTCTCAAAACTTTTAAAGTTTATAGATGTAAAATATGGTATTTAGAATCTCCTTAGAAATAAAGAAACACGTATTTTTTGTTTTCGGAAAATCCCGATAGGAAGGGTGGAAAAGGGTGAAAAAAGGGTTGAATGCCTTTAATGAGGCTACTTATATTTCAGAACCTGAAGATATTTCAGACCTGAAAATTGGTATTGGGGATCCACTTTAAAAATAAGGGAACACGTATTTTTTCGTTCTTGGAAAATCCAAATAATGGGGGGTGAAAAGGGGGGTGAATTTTTAAAATGAGTGTGTCTATATCTTAAAACTTTAAAAGTTTACAGATGTAAAAATTGGTATTTAGAATCTGCTTTAAAAAGGAAGGAACACTATTTTTTTTTTTTGTTTTCCGAAAATCCCAATAGGAGGGCTGAAACAGGGGTTGAATGCCTTTAATGAGGATACTTAAATCTCAGAAACTGAAGATATTACAGACCTGAAAATTGGTATTTGGGATCTCCTTTCAAAATAAAGAAACTTTTTTTTTGCTTTTGGAAAATCCAATTATTGGGGGATGACAAGGGGGGATTAATTTTTATACAGTATATCTCAAAAACTTAACATGTTACACAAGTGAAAAAAGGTATTTTTATCTCTGTTAAAAATAAAGAAACGTGTATTTTTAGTTTTCGGAAATACCACTTGGGTGGAGAGGGGGGGGGGGTAAAAGGGACTGAAAATGGTGTTGAATTATTTTAATTAGGCTACTGTTATCTCAAAAATGAAGTTGTTACAGACGTGAAATTTGATATTTGGAATCTGCTTTAAAAGTAAAGAAACACCTATTGTCGGAAAATCCAATGAATGCGGCGTTGGGGAGGGGGAGGTGAAATAATTTAAAATTAATTGACTTAATTGTATGAGAATACTTACATCTAATAAAAACTAAAGTTGTTAGGGCCTACAGACGTGAGAATTGGTATTTGGTTCTCCTTTAAAAACAAAGAAAAACCCATTTAGGGGGGGGAATCATCTTGGGGGGCGGGAGTGAAAAGGAATTGAATTCCTTTCATGAGGACACATAAATAAAAAACTGAAGAAGTTAGAGTCGTGATAATTGGTATTTAGACGATCCTTTTCTATTAAAGAAACAAGTATTTTTGCCGGAAAATTCACTTGGGGGGGGGGGGGGAGGAGTGTGAAATTGAAAAAAGTGAATTATTTTTATCTCAAAACTATAGGTAATAGACGTGAACATTGGTGTTTGGAATCTCCTTTAAACATAAAGAAACACGCCTTCTTTTAGTTTTTTTTAGGGGAGGGGGGGTGTAAATTAACTTAACGGCGGTGGGGTGTAAACGGAGGTGAGACCAATTGATTTTACTGTTCATAATGTATTTATAAGGAGCCTCCGTTGCTCAGGCGGCATAGCGCCGGCCTCTCACAGCTGGGTTCCGTGGTTGAAATCCTGGTCTCTACATGTGACGTGACATTCGTGCTGGAAAAAACGGAGGCGGGACATGTTTTTCCTGTCACCATTCATTCCAGCAACACTGTCCAATATCATTTCATTTCATTTGTCATTCATTAATCATTGCCCCAGAGGAGTGCGACAGGTTTCGGCAGCCGGCACAATTCCTGTTGTCGCCGCTAGATGGGGGCTTTATTCATTCCTTTCCTGACCCTGTGGAATGACTGGAAACAGGCTGTAGATTTTCGATGTACTTATTCTGATCATAAACCGATCATTATTAATGTTTCCTGGGTTCGTTTTCAAGAGCCATCTTTTCCTTCGGAGAACGTTCTTAGATTACAGTAGATTCTCCTGGCATATAAATAAAAATTTAAACACATTTGAAATAAACGATAGGAATGAGATTGACCGTCCTATTGTTCACCTCTATAATAAGGTCAATAATGCACGGAAGTATGTCATTCGTATCGCCAGAAATCCCGCACACTTGCCTACGCGCGACAATGGTGTTGGTCATATTCTCAACAATGACAATGGCAGCACATGTAATTTACCGCCAAGTAGCGGTCTTGCATCTTGCTGTGGGGTCCAGAACGTCTATTATAATAATAATAATAATAATAATAATAATAATAATAATAATAATAATAATAATAATAATAATAATAATAATAATAATAATAATAATAATATTAATAATAATAATGTTCTGGACCGTCGTCAAATGTGCGGACCGCGCTGGAAACGGGTCCTGGACGGGTAATGACTAAGAATGCAGTCCGACCGCGGGTTCAGTACCGCCAAGGCACCCAAGAACTGGAAAAAATCCAACGAAAAGCAGCTTGATTTGTTCTGGGTGATTTCCGACAAAAGAGTAGCGTTACAAAAATGTTGCAATGTTTGGGTTGGGAAGAATTGAGAGAAAGAAGAAGAGCTGCTCGACTAAGTGGTATGTTCCGAGCTGTCAGCGGAGAGATGGCGTGGAATGACATTAGTAGACGAATAAGTTTGAATGGCGTTTATAAAAGTAGGAAAGATCACAATATGAAGATAAAGTTGGAATTCAAGAGGACAAACTGGGGCAAATATTCATTTATAGGAAGAGGAGTTAGGGATTGGAATAACTTACCAAGGGAGATGTTCAATAAATTTCCAATTACTTTGAAATCATTTAGGAAAAGGCTAGGAAAGCAACAGATAGGGAATCTGCCACCTGGGCGGCTGCCCTAAATGCAGATCAGTATTGATTGATTGATTGATTGATTGATTGATTGATTGATTGATTGATTGAAGACGACACCACCCCGGATCTGCTGAAGGATTTGATATATATCAAAAATGCTTATAGGAAAAGATGGCAAAGATTTAGGGACCCAACTGGCCGGGTGGAATACCTGGACCTAGCCCGGGAAGTACGAAATCGATTGCTGGAAAGAAAGATTGAAGGATGGGAGGAAACTGGCCGTAATCTATTAGAAAACGAGTCAGATCGCGAATTTTGGCGGATTCCTCAGAGAACGAGTCAGATCGCGAATTTCGGCGGATTATATACAAAACAATAAGCATTCAATTATAAATTTCAGTATAATACCGTAGCGAAGCACGGGTATCTTGCTAGTTTAAAATATTTCTTCTGTATAACGGACGTATTTTAAAACAATAATTTAAGCAATTTTGGCAAGTCAGTAAATTCATTACTGCTTTTGCTCTCTATTAATACCCCATCCCTCCTGTCACTGAATTAGCACAGCACTTTGCTCCCAAGTTGTTATACTTCCTGACATCGCTTCAATTAACTACGCTTCAGTTAACAGTTAACAACAATCTTCCCTTCACTATATGCAAATTAAGTTTCGATGATTAATATAATTAATCCGGGAAAGGAATAACAACGTTCTAAATGGAAATACGCAGTAAGCAACGAAAGGGTCAAAATACGCAGAAAAGAAAGATTGCTTTAAAATTTCTAGATCTCATTTCTCATTAAGGTGGAAATCGATACAGACAATGAATCTAAGTTCCATGGAAAAAAATAGTTCATGACAAATTTATATTTTCCCTTCTCCAAGCAGTTATTGAGAACATTTATACTTTCAGAATAATTATTCTATTTTGTTGATAACTTTTCGGCTGAAACACATGCCACTTAATACTCATAATTATTTAATGCAGTGATAAAAATTGCGCGTGGCCTCAGGAGAAGCTTAGTGCAGTCTTTCCAGCTGACGCCTTTAGGCGACCCGCGCGTCTTCTTATTTATTGTGTGGCAGGTATCACTCGCAACAACTTGATGAGAACAGAATCCCTTCCCGTTTTTCTCTTTCATATACTTCATCCCACCATCAGGCAGGCTACTATCGATTCATTCGATTACCCGCGAAGCTGGTGTGCTCCAATTTAGAATATAATCTGTCGTTGAGGAGAAGTCTTGGAATGTTGTAGCACTCCGGAAGCCTGAGTATCTGTTACAGACCGAGCGAGCTGACCGTGCGGTTAGGGTCGCATAGCTGTGAGCTTGCATTCGGAAGATTGTGAGTTCGAATCCCACCATCGGCAGCCTTGAAGATAGTTTTCTGTGGTTTCCAATTTTCACGCTAGAAAAATGCTGGGGCTGAACCTTCATTAAGGCCACGGTCACTACCTTCCCATTCCTAGCTCTTTCCTCTCCTTGCGCAACCGAAAACCTTCGTTGTGTTAGCGCGACGTTAAAAACCAATAGTAACTATCTGTTACAGCAGAATTTGAAGACAGCCTAGGCAAGTAACTTCCGTCATCACTTTCTACTTTCCTAAACTAGATTACAATGTTCATATTAGGATATATTTATATATTTGGATACTCTCTCCTAATTATCATATTTCCCCTAGACCTAAGACCGAGAGGAATTGAGATAATAAAATCAATCCACGGTAAAGTATATACATGCTTTTACGATGCTCCAGCCATTTCACGACAAACTCCTCTCAGAGGCTAATAATTTATCTACCGAGCTCGATAGCTGCAGTCGCTTAAGTGCGGCCAGTATCCAGTATTCGGGAGATAGTAGGTTCGAACCCCACTGTCGGCAGCCCTGAAAATGGTTTTTCGTGGTTTCCCATTTTCACACCAGGCAAATGCTGGGGCTGTACCTTAATTAAGGCCACGGCCGCTTCCTTCCCACTCCTAGCCCTTTCCTGTCCCATCGTCGCTGTAAGACCTATCTATGTCGGTGCGACGTAAAACAACTAGCAAAAAAAAAATTATCTTGTAAGTGTACTGACGGCCAATTCTTAACGTTATGTTCACTTCCTGACACAAATATATTCAGCCGATCAATTTTTAAGCCCCATCGAATGGAACGAGCACATTGTCATAGATAGATCTTGACTAGTACACACTCGGAGTTTACTGTATCTACATTCTGTCAATAAAAAGATGCACTTCCATTCATTTAGAACGACTTTAAATTACAACAATCGCTATAAATTCCCATAAACGATGCTAGCCACTTTCCTAACACAAGTATGCAGATTTATTGAAAAGGTGTATATTGGATAAATGTACATTAGAGAGTAAGACAATAGATATTTCATTACGGAACTCTATAGCACGAGACGAGATACACAAAATTTGACGGTGATTCCTGCGTCCAAGAGTTCGCTCAGTCTTTGTGTCGAGAAGTGAACAGCTTATACTATCGTGTCCCTATGCTTCAACTCCTATTTCAATATCTGGTGTATATATTAAATTAATTAATTATATTCCTTTCTTTACAATGCTTCTACATTTTAACAATAACAAGTGTATGTCATCCTTAATTGACTTCCAGATCCATGTAATCTTATCACCGTTCCATAGTCCACCCCGTTTCTCTGAATGTACCTCTCTATAACCCTTTTAAGGAAATATCCTAATTTACAGTACACGTACCACTGCGGTTAAAGGAAAGGCCATCTGAGCGCAGATCACTATCACCTACCCACCCATCAGGACCTACAAATCTCACTCCCAGTTTCGCACATACCCACTCCATAGTCTCATTTAAATCCTAGATCAGCTTCCAGTCAGTATCCCTCCTATCCAGTATTCCACCGATAACAATCTCCGTTTCCTTAAACTTCTCCCGTGCTCCACTAACCAGATCCCTCATATCCCCAACTATGTTGGTACCTATACATGCTTGCCTTACATTGTTGGTAAAAAACGTGAAAAAACTACCACCTTCTCTTCTACTATCCTCAACATCTGCCTTAACTTAATTTCAGGATAACACTCTAACCTGGTTCCCTTCCCTCCACACACACTTTCCCCACATGCCTAACAATGAAGTCCCCCATGACCTGAGCCTCAACCCCACCCACCTCATTTGATCCCATCCCCTCCCGATCTCTATCTTCCTTGACGGCTGCAGAACCTGCTTCCTGCTCTCTTTTATCTCTCTCATGACCCTGTTCCACCTGTTTTTCCTATCCTCTACCCCATATTTTACTACCTTTTCTTTACCTCCTACTAGCCTCCTCCTCTGCTACAGTTCCCTGTTCTTCATTTTCCCTCTGCTGGTGTGCCCGCAGTGACTCATACCGATTTCTTACCAATACCTATCCTGAATTCTGCCCCTGAAAAGAATCCTTTGCCCTCATTTCCTTCGCATTAAAACATTAGCCAATCTGGCTACTACAACTCCCTCCTTTGCTTTTCTTTCCTTTCCATCCCTCTTGTACACCTACCGTATCCTGTACACTGCCTGTCCTCTGTGAGAATCCTAATTATCTCCCTCAAACTCTCCAACTCCCCTCATACTCCTTAATGTCCGCTCGCACCCACAGTCCCTACACCTGCGTTCCTTAGTCATTCTTTACTCTTCTTTAAGGAAAAATGAAAAACCAGCAAAAATAAAAACATTTATTTTGTGAATTAAAACACTCAAAGGAAAGAAATATTGTCTGGTATATTACACAAGAATCACACGACAGTAAAATTAGCAATATACTAATAAAATAACTACATTACAATACTACTTCGGCGTATTATATTACTATTTTATCCACTGGCCTTGCCTTGTACCGACTCAGACAGGTCTTTTGGCGACGATGAGATAGAGCAGGGGTAGGACGAGGAAGGAAGCGACCGTGGCCTTTATTAAGGTACAGACCTAGCATTTGCCTGGCGTGAAAATGGGAAACCACGGAAATCCATCTTCAGAGCTACCGACAGTGGAATTCGAACCCCCCCCCCACCTCTCGAACGCAAGCTACCAGCTATACGGTGCGAACCGCACTTACTTACTGTCCCCTTCAAAAGTGGAAATAATTTATTAAGGGAGAATGATTTATTTCATCAGTGAGTTGAAACATTATTTCGATCGCCAGCAGGGTGAGATTTTACACTCCCGTGCTAGCATGAACAAGCCGCCTGCGAACCGGTTTTCCCGACCTACCAAGAGAACGAGGAAGCAGGGTGAAATTCCTGTTAGGTGTCCTTCAGACACATGTGTGTGTACCACGTGATCGGGCGGGCAGCGTGATTATAATCGATCAATAATTGCAAGGTCGTGTGACGTGAAACTAGGGCAGCCAATAAAAATGACAACCTTCACAGGAATGCAACAGATCCACCAATCAGATATAATCAAGAGGCACACCTCCGTCTTAAGACAGTGAATTTATGGTAATTCCAAAGGAAATTTTATAGAGGGTTTTTACTTCTAAACACTTGATTTGAGCGTTACTCTGAATGCAGCTACGGTCGAGACTGGACGTCGTTTGCTTTACTGGGAGACTTTGCATTAGAGAAGGCACTGAGGACTGAATAAACTGCAATTCAGGCATTTGAAAAACTTCTCTACGATTTATTTATGACTATCATAAGATAAGTGTCCATCTCCAAATTATTAAACATCGCGTGTGTATCCTGGACTATTGCTAAGACTTTTATTAGTTTCAGCTTTTCTACGGGAACTCAGAAGAAGGAAGGTCGTTGGTTCGAGCTCGCTTCAAGATGGCTATCCCTTTCCGAGATGAATCCTACTGTTTCCTGTGCACCTTCATCTCCTCCATGAGTCATTAATTATGTAAGGCGTCGGACATGGGCAAGACTTTGTTCGATGGAAGGTGATGTGACCACGTACTAGGTCATCAGCCAGAATCCAGTTAACACCAGCCACATGAGTATTCTTTAAGAATTCATCTTTCTATCTTTCTGTAAAATGTCTGTAAAACGTAGCCTTACCTTATTCATTTAGATTTTCTATTAGTTTAGCAGTAGTTTGACTTTTCATCCTTCTTTCCTCGGTGGGAGGTAGTTTGTGCTCTGGAATGAATGTGTATTCGGTTCTATCAGATAGAGATAAGAGTGAATGTCATCGAGAGAGACCTCAACTGTCCTAAAAATTTAAGACGGCAGGAGAAATAAAAGTAAATGACCTCCGCGTTAATCTTGAATGATTTTGAAATAGTTTGAAAATTAATTGAGACAGATTAGGACAGTGTTCTAGTGTTTTTCTAAGTGTCAAATTTCATTCTACGATTATACGATATTTCTGTGGACTTTAGTTCGTTTAGAGTCATCTGAATAATTTCGTACGATAGCTTTGCAAGTGTGATTAGGCACGGTCAATAAATATAATAATAATAATAATGAGTAAAAATAATTAAACCTAATTACGGGCTAAAATTTGAATAAGTTTTTTTTTGTTAGTTGTTTTACGTCGCACCGACACAGATAGGTCTTACGGCGACGATGGGACAGGGAAGGGCTAGGAGTGGAAAGGAAGCGGCCGTGGCCTTAATTAAGGTACAGCCCCAGCATTTGCCTGGTGTAAAAATGGGGAAACCACGGAAAACCATTTTCAGGGCTGTCGACAGTGGGATTCGAACCTACTGTCTCCCGAATACTGGATACTGGCCGCACTTAAGCGACTGCAGCTATCGAGCTCGGTAAATTTGAATAAGGTCATGGGTTTAATGTTAGGTTGTTCTTGGAAAGAATTATCGTGTGCCCACTTTATGTAAGGTAGGCCTGGAACATGGCATCCTCCGGACGGAGTAATGATGAGTTATACGTATATTTTACTGTGCTATTAATTTGATTATGACTTGCAGATGGACATTATTGTGTGATAATTTATGCATCCATTAGAGTCATTTTGGAAGAAATGTGTCACTGGACATGATTTCTTCGAGCTTGAGTGCAGATCAATCGAGAGCCACGATATAGTAGGAGAATAAGAATAAATGCCGCAACTCATGTACCGTAAGCGCGTATTCTGATATTTTGACCTGTACTGTAGGTATTTTACTTGCTTATTTTGAATGATTTCTGTTTAAAGGATTCCCTTGAACATCGTTGTATAATTAATTTCTGCATAAAAGTGATAACCTCAACTCTATCACGTTCCAGATCGATACCTGGAATATACATGATATTGTCATCTAGAGAATGATTTCCCTAATTTGGAATAAATCCAAAATTTAATAATAATGGGTTAGTGTTCGAGTAAATAATATTGTAATATTGTCGTGTACCTATGTGTGAATGTGTGATGTGTGATTTGATTATATTCTGTGTTTTGTGAATATTTCTTGAATGGTTTTATGATGATGTTCTCCACTGCGCGCGTCAAATTTTGACCGATTTACGTGATTTTCGCGTGTCCGTGATTTGATGAATTATGAATCTTTAGAAGATTTTATTATAATTTAAGGTAGATTAGGATCTAATTCACTAAAATAAATTGAATAAGAGAAGGCAACGTCTGTGGATTGATGTCACGAGGCTGAATTTTAGTTATTGTACAGTCACTTATTGCATTACAACGAGTAACGTTTAGGTTGATATGAGATCAAATAAGAATTAATTATGAGAAGTTCAGTCACTTAATAATTATAAAAATGAATTGATTGATGAAGGGAAAGTCTAAGGAAGACTTATTAACCACAATTTCTTGAATTAAACATTTTTCAATAATTTTAATAAGGGAAAGAAAATGATCATTTTCTTGTAGAATTAAGTGAGATCCAGAAGGAATATTTTAATTTAAGCAATTTGATTATCATTATTGGAGAGAGTGATACCAGATAGTATTTTGATTTTCAATCCAGTTTATAGTAAATTAATGATCCCTATTATTATTATTATTATTATTATTATTATTATTATTATTACAGACAAGAACATTCGTTGAGCTTTAATTTGATCAAGATTCCTTATAGACGATAGCACGAGGAGAAGAGATTTTCAAGAATTAGTCCCAGATTTTGTAAATTTAATTGTTTATTGGAAGAGTGATAGTTTTTAATGAATGTATAAACCTATTTTAGTTTCTTTTCATTTGTCGCTAGTCCTTCATCTATTCCTGCCTTTAAAATTTTCTGCACAGCCGATAAGCGAACGGTCTACCTCTGAGACTCTCGCTCACCGGCGAGCTGAGCCCGGCATGATGGAGGCATTACTTACTTACTGGCCGGCGCTACAGTCCTTGTAGGTCCTTGGCCTCCTTTATCACCTGCTCCATTCATATCGGTCCTCAGCTTTTCTTCTCCAACGTTTAACTCCTAACTTTCTAAGGTCATCCTCAACATCATCAATCCATCTTTTCCTGGGTCTTATTCTCCTCCTCCTTCCATCAAGTTTTCCTATAAACACCTTTTTAACGGTGCAGGTTTCTGCCATTCTCTGAACATTACCGGCCCACCTAATTCTTCCCTGCTTAATTTTAGTAACAATATCTGGCTGGCCAAACAGTCCTTGCAGCTCTACATTTGTCCTCATTCTCCACCCATCCTGATCTCTTACTGCACCGAATATCTTTCTCAATATCTTCCTTTCCCACCGTAACAGCCACTGTTCTTCTCTGGAGGTCATCACCCAGCATTCTGATCCATACATAAATATTGGTCTTAGTACTGTTGTGTATATTTTAATTTTTGTTTTCCTGGTGACATTCCTGGATTTAAACATATTTTGCAAGGCGTAAAAGCATCGGTTTCCACTTGTTATCCTCTCCTGTATTTCCACGGAGGTTTTATTGTCCTCTGTTATTATAGAGCCTAGATATTTGAAAGATGTGACTCTCCGATACTCCTTCCCATTTAATCTTACTGTGGTCCTTCCTCTTAATCCCTCGGTATCTCCCATCTTCATATATTTTGTTTTGTTTATATTCACTTCTAGTCCTAGGTCCCGTGCTTTCTCTTCTAATACTGAGTAGCTCTCTTCAAGAGCTCTTTCATTTCTTGCAATTATTGCTACATCATCAGCATATGCTATCACTTGTACTAATCTGTTCAAAATGGTTCCCGCTGGGTTGATGGGCAATTGATGGATTACTTTTTCCAATGCTAGGTTAAAAAGCAGTGTGGAAAGTACATCTTCCTGTCTTAGTCCTCTCGCCACTAAAAACTCCTCTGACATGTCTTGCTCCACTCTCACCTTGCATACTGTTGTTTTCAAGGTCATTTCTGTTAATCTAATCAATTTCCTCGGGATTCCAAATTCTTTCATAATCCTGTAAATTTTACCCCTATCTAGACTGTCATATGCCTGTTTAAAATCAACATACAGCCGATGTAGCTGTTTGTCATATTCATAAAACTTCTCTAGCACTTGTCTTAATATAAATATCTGATCCACAGTAGAGCGATGTTTTCTAAAGCCTGCTTGGTAATCCCCTAATACTCTTTCCACCCATAATTCCAATCTTAAGGCTAGTACCTTACCAAAAACCTTGTACGTTCCATCCAGCAAGGTGATCTCTCGATAATTTCCACATACCGCCTTATCTCCCTCTTTATGTATTGGGTAAATTATACCCAATGTCCAATCCTGGGGTATTTCCTCCTTTGTCCAAACCTCCTTAATCAATTCATAAACAGCCTTTTCCATTCCCTCTCCCCCATATCTCAACAGCTCTGACTCCATTCCATCTTCGCCTGGGGCTCTATTATTCTTTAATGCATTAATTGCAGCTTTGACCTCTTCTATGTCTGGCTGTTTTACTGATTCCTTTTCCAATTCTCTTTCCTCCCCATCAACATTTATATTTTCCTCTTCTATATCATCTTCATTATTTCCATTGAGTAACTCTTAAAAATACTCCTGCCACCTTCCAAGCACTTTGCTATTATCACCCAGAAGGTTTCCATCTTTATCCTTGAAGAAAACGGCTCTTGGTTGAAATCCTCTCTTAACGTCTTTTGTTCTTTCATAGAACTTTCGTACCTCGTTTCTATCCTTCATTTCATCCAGTTCTTCGATTCTCTTTCTTTCAAAAGCTCTTTTCTTATATCTACATACCTTATCTGCTCTTCTTCGTTTCTCTCTATACTCTTCTACTGTTTGTCTTGTTCTCCTTTGAAGCACTCTGTTCCTAGCATCATTCCTCTCTTGGATTAATGTTGAACATTCCTCATCAAACCATTCTGCTCTCTTTACCAATTTCTTCTTTCCCAGGGTACTATCTGCAACTTCACTGATAGTTGTTTTCAGTATCTCCCATTTATCTTCCACTTCTCCTTTTTCCCATAATTCCCTTTTTATTTCCAAAGATTCAGCCATTTTCTTTTTGTATTTCTCTTGCAGTTCCTCATTTTTTAGACCTTCAATATTGTGCTTTGCCTTTCTTCTTAATTTTTCCGTTCTTGCCAAATCTACTTTTTGTCTGTACTTGACTCTAACGAGATAGTGGTCTGTATCTGCATCAGCACCTCTGCAGCTTCTAACATCCATAATATCTGATGCATGTCGCCTGTCTATGATAACATGGTCTATTTGATTTCTTGTCACACCATCTGGTGAAATCCAGGTCTCCTTGTGAATGTTTTTCCTAGGATGCCAAGTACTTTTAATTATCATCTGCTTTCCACTCACAAAGTCAATCAATCTCAATCCGTTATCATTACTTACTTCATGCAGGCTTTCTTTTCCTACTAAGTGTTTGTACACCTCTTCTCTTCCAATTTTTGCATTTAAATCTCCAAGCATAATTTTCACATCGTGTCTTTGAACTTTATTAATTTCTTCCTCCAATTTAGTATAAAATTCATCGTTCTTCTCATCTTCTGCCTCCTCAGTAGGAGCGTCCACACAAAACATAGTTACGTTGAAGAATTTTGCCCTAATTCTCACAGAGCACATCCTATCGTTGATGGGAGTAAAGTTGATCACGCTTTGCTTTACCGACTTATGTATGAGGAATCCTGTGCTATTACTTCCTGCTTCTTCTCCACTGTACATAAAGATATGTTGTCCAGACTTCATCATCCCTTGCCCTTTCCATCTTAGTTCTTGTAGAGCTGCTATTTTCACTCCATACTTATCCATTTCATTCCTTAATTATTTCAACTTGCCAGGTCTTTTCAATGTCTTAACATTCCACGTTACTAATATAATATCCTTTTTCCTTCTCTTTAGCCGTTTTTCTCGCCGGTTCGTCACCAAGTTTTCCGGTCCTCCTTTATTCATTCTTAATGTATCCGTAACAGTTGTTTTTTTACGAGGTAGGAGAGTTTACCCTATGCTCAACCCCCAACCTGGAGGACCAGGGTATCACTCTTAGTCTGGATCATCACTTTAGACCTGTCCGGCTTGGGTGGCCCTACCAGGAGCAGATGCTCCCGCCGGCATAGCTCCAAGGATCATTTGACCACGCAAGCCTCCAATAAACACCCGGCAAAGCCTTCGTCAAGGTGGTGATACCTTCGGGAGGGGCGCGAATCGCACAGCCAACTCAATCGGTCATCTTCGATGGCGTATTATACAAAATCAATCTACATAATTTCGGCATTTGTCCATAAATCATCAAGTTAAGATAGGACTCGAACGAGAACTTACGCAGTGCTATACCGTATATTAAAGTCGCGTGCGTGTACTTGTTGACGGTGAGTCGAATATTCACAAAGGAGAATTTAGCCTATATACACATTTTATCAGCAAATCAGAAGTACGTAACGAATGACTAATAGCTTAGTTATTGTAATACACACTACTTTGTCACTACTAAATATTATATGGGCATAAATACACACCATATGTGTAAAATCGTGCGGACCGGGAGGTGCAATCTAAGCAGAATTATTGTTACTGTACTATTATTATTCTTATTCAAATCACACGATTCATCATACTACACAATTAGGCTAGTTCTTACAAAGCGTATTAAGCATGTACCTTAATTAAGGCCACGGCCACTTCCTTCCAACTCCTAGGCCTTACCTGTCCATCGTCGCCGTAAGACCTATCTGTGTCGGTGCGACGTAAAGCCCCTAGCAAAAAAATTAAGGTACAACCCAAGCATTTGCCTGGTGTGAAAATAGGAAACCACGGAAAACCATCATCAGGGCTGCCGACAGTGGGATTCGAACCCACTATCTCCCGCATGCGAGCTCACAGCTGCGCGCCCCTAACAGCACGGCCAACTCACCCGGTAAAATGAAGTTAAGAAATCCTGGGGATCGTTACATTTTGTTATGCGGAATCTCAAGAAAGCTAATCCTGGTGTCAACAGTAAAGCTTATAAATGTTTGGTAAGACCGATTCTCGAATATGGATCTGTGTGCTGGGATCCATACAGAGGTTTTATAAATTCCCTAGAAAAAGTTCAAAGAAGAGCGATGCGTTTCGTAACCGGGAATAGGAGGAACACCATTTTGGGAAATTATTGAATCTAGAAGAACTAGAGCTCGCCTTTATGGTCTTTGTAAGAGCTACACGGGAAGGGCGCCCGGAGTAGTATTAGGAATAGATTGGTACCTCCCTCGTACTTATCGAGAAATGATCACAAGCATAAAATTAGGACCAGGGACCAGCATACGGGTGTGGGTAGGTTTTCCTTCGTGAACAGGACCATAAGGGATTGGAATAAATTACCTGCAACAGTCTTTGATACATTTCCTTCCGGTATCAAGTCATTTAAGAAGATCACTAGTGCTAGTGTAAAGTGATTTTTAAATTACGGACACTGAATTTGTGATTTTCTGCTTGATTTAGAATGTTGAACTAGTAGTATTTTTTGTAGTATTCTCTTTCCAGGGAATTGTTTGTTGTACTCATGTTGTTGTTGTTGTTGGGTAATTACCTATGTTTTTAATGACTTGTAATGTTACGCTAGTAGTAAGCTCAACATGTAGTACTGTAAGCTGTAGTGTTATGACTTGGAAATACTTAAGTGGTGTGAGAATTTGAATATGATGATGCTGGATTTAGAATGTTAAAGTAGTTGTATTTCGTGTAATATTTTCTTTCCATGGAATTGCTTGTTGTACTGCTGTTGTTGTTCGATAGTTATGTTTTAAGTTTACTTTATTATCACTTGTAATGTTAAGCTAGTAGTAAGCTCACTCCAGTATTGTAAGCCGTAGTTTTAAGCACTGGAACTATTGAAGTTTTGTGTGAATTTGTATATTATGATGCTGGATTTAGAATGTTAAACTAGTAGTATTTCTTGTAATATTTTATTTCCATTGAATTGCTTGTTGTTGTTGTGTAGTTATGTTTTAACTTTAGGCATCATCAAGGTCAGAGCGCCATGCCAGTGGCCAGTGCAATCTGAGAACCAAGGAGAATTTCGCACAACTTCGGACCAGGCACTGTACCGTACAATAAATTCGGAAATCATCCTCATTCTCTCTCGACTTTGTTCAGCTTCATGATATTTCACGTTAATGCAACGCACTTACATAGGAAAATATAATTTCAACATGTCGCATTAAACATGTGAATAGAGCCATGTTTTTCGCATAAAATTCGGAAAGAAACATGTAATCCACTACAAATTCTCGTGCGAAGAACGGGTACGAATGCTGGTCTTGAATAAACCAAGAGAATGGTGACCACAAAACTCGGTGTTCAATGACACGGTATTTATGGAAAAAGAGGACAGTACTGATCACATAGCAAAAAACCCTACATTTTCCACTTGCTATGACCAATTTAAGTCTTTTCTAATACTAACACCTAGTTTGGTTGAAAAAGCGCCGGCCCCGCGGTGTAGGGGTAGCGTGTCTGCCTCTTACCCGGAGGCCCCGGGTTCGATTCCCGGCCAGGTCAGAGGGCTGGTTCGAGGTCCACTCAGTCTACGTGATTACAATTGAGGAGGCATCTGACGGTGCGAAGGCGGCCCCGGTCTCGAACGCCAAGAATAACGGCCGAGAGGATCCGTCGTGCTCACCACACGACACCTCGTAATCTGCAGACCTTTGGGCTGAGCAGCGGTCGCTTGGTAGGCCATGGCCCTTCGGGGCTTTTGCGCCATGGGGTTTGGTTTTGAGGGGTTTGGTTGAAATAAGTCCAGCAGTTTTCCACTTTTAGGAATATACAAACAGATGGATAACCACTGAGACAGACACCAAAAGGAAAAGTTCTACCTCATGTTTCCTCGGTCTTCAGTTACATCAGGTGGGGTTAATTTTCAAGCCGAGCAGAATATTATGCATCCTATGATTTTCTCCTGTTATGGATCATTCAAATAACTGTAGGTCTGCGAGGGTGTCCGTCAATGGCTGCAGAGCATGAAGCCCTTAGCAAACATTAATCTTCTCTGTCATTTGAAGAATAAGCAAAATAATGTACATAACAATTATTAAAAATGAAGTGGTGTTTCACCTATAGTATATAGATCTTACTAAAAGAAAACTGAAGAAACCTTCTGGTCTTCCTATAAACCCTCAGTCTATTCAGTGATTTTTAAATGATATGCATATCGAAACCTACTCCTGGATGAGTAGACCCTAAATATGAAGTTCAGTCGATATATAATCAATAGTGTAAGAGAAAACTGAAAAATCTCTTCTGGCTTTCCTATAAACCCCCAATCTATTCAGTGGTTTATAAATGTTATGCATATCAAAACCTGCTCCTGGATGAGTAGACTCTAAATATGAAATCTGGTCGGTATATGATCAGTAGTGTAAGAGATACCTGAAACTAACTCTTCTGGTCTTCGTATAAACCCCCTGTCTGTTCAGTGATTTGTAAATGGCATGCATATCAGAACCTGTTCTTGGATAAGTAGACTCTAAACATCAAGTTTGGTCGACATATAATCAATAGTGTAAATGAAGACAGAAAAAACCCTTCTGGTCTTCCTATAAACCCCTATTCTTCTCAATGATTTTTAAATGATATGCACATCGAAACATGCCTCTAAATAGCCTCTAAATATGAAGTTTGGTCGACATATAATCAATAGTGCAAGAGAAAAATGAAAAAAACCTCTTCTAGTCTTCCTATAAACCCCTATCTATTGAGTGATTTTAAATGATATGCATATCGAAACCTGCTCCTGGATGAATAGACTCTAGATATAAATTTTGGTCGAGATCTATTCAGCTGTTTACCCGTTATGGTGGAACAAAAGAGTAGACAATCAGAAAGACACGAAAGCTAAAATCTACCGGCATCATTTCGAGTTGACCTCAAACTGATAAATACATCAAAAAAATGGCGAAACAAATGACATTACTGACAGCGGACCCCCTACAATTTTATTTATAAGATTTCTTGTTGCTTATAACGCTCACTTCAGGTGGAATTTTGAATACTTACAAACCTGGTTCTTCATAGAGGAATACTAACAAACCTGGTTCTTCATAGATAAATTTAAGGCGGATGGTTGTATTTACTGCAAAATCCGGTTTTTGCCATGAACACTTTGAGAAAGAGATTATTTGTGCTATGAGCGCTGTTTCAAAGATCCGAATTGTGGGCATCGAATCAGAGAATCGCTATACATGATAAAGGTAAAGTGTCGGCGTGTCAATATTCCCCACACTCATAGATCAGCTTCTGGACAGTCAAAAAGTACAGAGGTAAAGTAGTGTATAGTACAGTACAGTGTATGAAGGTAGCAGTGGTAGACCGTATCATTTCCACAACATAGATTAGAACTAATGTGGAGCCAGAGGTTTTGCACTTCTCCAGTATTGTCCAGAAAGGGATATCTAGGGGCCTGAATGGTGCTCTGTGCTGTTCAGTGATGACAGCATGTTCTGCCTTCATGGAAGTGATGGTCCTGTGGAGAAACATCGCCTAGAGTGAATTCGTCCACGGCACATAGACCTAAGCCCTGGAATCACGATATAGAGTGCCAGAAGGTTCAACTCTAGCTTTCCTTTCGTATTTGGGGAGGGAGCATTTTCTAATCTGTTTATTATATATGGTATCTGAATAAATAAGATAACTCAAATAACTTAATGGAAAAATTGAAATAAAATAAATGAATAAAAATAATTAATCGAAATGCCCGTAGTATGGGCGCCAGAGTTCACCAGAATGGATCCCTCAAATTTTAATAAAGCATAATAATTCCCTCTCCCAGGGAGTGTACATAAAGCTGCGTACTGATATATCTGCTTCAGGCCTTACCTAACCTTCTGAAAACGACTAAATAGGTAGCAACTGCACCTAGGTTCATCAATAACTCCACTGATTCCAAAATCACTAACTATATTCTAAACAACATCCGTGTATGAGCACCTCATCAACACACCAACATATACATAAAATACACTCACAAAATACTGCTGGAAGACTCCATATTTACAACAACAACAACAGTGGGAAACCAAAAGCGGGGACCAAGCTACCATTTGCAGTCAGTCCGTTGAACAAACCACATATATATATATATATGTGTGTGTAGATAAATACCCTTCATTGCCTCTGTGTTATCAACACAACTTGTATTCTCATAATTGGCCCTTGTTGTATCACACAGATACTGTACCTTTATATGTAAATACTGTGTTCACTGACTCTAAAACTTGGTTTAAGGATACATTCACTCGAACATACGCTTGTGGTTCCAAATCATAAATTATGGAAAGTCTGAAATACAGCACCCCATAGCTCTCACCAACATATAAGACACCAAGCCGCCGCAAGTGATAAAATACCAAGTGCCTAAGCACTCCAAAGTTTGTAGGTCGGTACCACATATCACATTCCACAAAATTTCACGTCAACCACGTTCCACAAAAGTTTTGAGGCAAGTCACGTTTCACCGAAATTTGAAGTCAAGTCCTCTCCGCTGTTTTCTCACATGCCTATATAGACCTCAGCCTCCCCTTACTCTCACATGATAGTCTAGATTTGTTCTGGCCATCCAATCACGAGTGGAAGATCCTCCTGCCACACCAAGACCACGCCCCGAACCTCTTTCGGGTCTCATGACAATAACAACCAGGCTGCATCATCGGACTCTGGCCAGTTCCATGACTCTCAGAAACTTTCCGAGTTGTAAATAGCACTCTTATCCTATCTGCTTGTACAAAAAACATTACTCATATTACATATGGAGACCTTCCAGCTTAACATATTAATAATAAATATACAAATGACCGAGCTCGATAGCTGCAGTCGCTTAAGTGCGGCCAGTATCCAGTATTCGGGAGATAGTAGGTTCGAACCCCACTGTCGGCAGCCCTGAAAATGGTTTTCCGTGGTTTCCCATTTTCACACCAGGCAAATGCTGGGGCTGTACCTTAATTAAGGCCACGGCCGCTCCATTCCCACTCCTAGCCCTTCCCTGTCCCATCGTCGCCATAAGACCTATCTGTGTCGGCGCGACGTAAAGCAACTAACAAAAAAAATACAAATGAAAAAAAAACAATAATAATATCTATTACTTCTGAATACAGTGCGAGGGTGTGATATATGTGCTATCACACATTTGCCAGAGTCCAGTACTTCCAGAACATCCAATGTGTTCTGGTACCATTCTTCAGGACAGCAGGACAATGACAGCACACATGATGTCCATGCTACTGAATATGATATACAAAACGTTTTATACCGTCCTTGGCTGGTACGATCAACAAGGCTCTTCCCCACTGCACAATAATTGGAATAGTATGAGTCTATCCATTACGTGTTATGTCAGATCACCTAGAAAACTTACATTCTTCCGTTAACAGGTGCAAGAATCGTAGGGAAATGAGTCGCATGATGAAGTTTGCTACCTTTATGATCGTTTAAATGCAAGAGTATAGGCGTGTGTTATGCCCAACGAGGGTACGTATCATAATGATACAGTGTCTGAATACTGTAGGCATACACCGTACTTTGGAATCTGTGCATAACTCTCTCTGTGTGTAAGTGTAACCACTTACTCCAATTCTCTTAACACCAACTGCAGGTATACTGAATAAGTTGAAACACGAACTCAAGTTTTAGCATTCTCTTCTCGGCATTTTATACCCCCAAAACCGAAAGGTAGTATATTTATGCTCTTTGATTACCGATAACTATAAACTCGATGAACATTTCTCATTAAAAAATCATATTGAGCAAAAGTTCTCACTTAATAATTCATTTCAGCACAAACAATAATACTGAATGATGTGGCGGTGGTAAATGGTCGAGACTCGCTGTCAGTGGGATACAGCGCTGTCAAAACAATTATCATAATGTTACAGTACTGTAATGAGTATTACGTAATTGTGATACGCAAGCTAAACAGTTTTCCTAGATGACCAGTTCCACACAAACTACGTGCGTCACGGTTTGATCAAGTCAGTTGTAATGCTCTTACTACAAGGCGAGAAACTTGTACAGAGATAATATTTTACTGCCATCTAGCTCCAAAGGTAATACAAATGATAAAGAGGTATGCTTCAAGAACTCCTTGGGGCACTTGAAAGAAACGAGGCCGTACACGACTATGCAACCCATACTTTCAGTGGTCTCTTTCCCTTGAAAAATTCTAGGAATTTTAAAAATTTGCCTTACGTCGCACCGACACATATAGGTCTTATGGGGACGATGGGATAGGAAAGAGCTAGGGGCAGAAAGGAAGCGGCCGTGGCCTTAATTAAGGTACAGCCCCAGCATTTGCCTAGTGTCAAAGTGCGAAATCACTAAAAACCCTCTTCAGGGCTGCCGGCAGTAGGGATCGAACCCACTATCTCCCGAATGCAAGCTCACAGCTGTGTGACTATAACCGCACGGCCAACTCGCTCGGTAGTCTAGTTTTTAAGGCTTAGCGCCTCCCATTTGAGACTGCGACACACACACCGTAGAAGGCAACAGTTAAACAGGGACTGATTTACGACAATTTCGATTACGTAAATATTTCACAGTCCACATAGTGAGTGTCGAAAATTAACGGAGAACTAATTTTTCCTAAACAGAATTTTCATAACAGGTTCTGAAGACTTGGTCAGGCGGGAAAGTAACTCCGACACCGACAAAAGATGATGCTACATTAAAAACATAAACCCAAAGGACAGCAGTCGTTGCCTAATTTGGAAATAAACTGCTAACAATGTTCACAGGGAACAATCAGTGGTTTAGTGCACATGAGCATATGAACAACTAAAGATACCCGTGCTTCGCTACGGTATTATACTGAAATTTATAGTTGAATGCTTATTGTTTTAGATATATAATCCGCCGAAATTCGCGATCTGACTCGTTTTCTGCGAGAATCCTACAAAATTCGCTATCTGACTCGTTTTCTAATAGCTTACGGCAAGTTTTCTCCCATTTTTCAATCTTGCTTTCCAGCAATCGATTTCGTACTTCCCGGGCTAGGATCAAGTATTCCGACCGGTCAGTTGGATCCCTAAATCTTTGCCATCTTTTCCTATAAGCATTTTTAATATGGATCAAATCCTTCAGGAGATCCGGCGTGCATTCTTAGTCATTACCCGTCCAGGAACCGTTTCCAGCGCGGTCCAGATTATTATTATTATTATTATTATTATTATTATTATTATTATTATTATTATTATTAGATGTTATGGACCCCACAGCAAGATGCAAGACCGCTACTTGGCGGTAAATTACATCTGCTGCCATTGTCGAGAATGTGACCAGCACCATTGTCGCGCGTAGGCAAGTGTGCGGGATTTCTGGCGATACGAATGACATACTTCCGTGCATTATTGACCTTATTATAGAGATGAACAATTTGACGGTCAATCTCATTCCTATCGTTTATTTCAAATGTGTTTAAATTTTTATTTATATTCCAGGAGAATCTGGTGTAATCTAAGAACGTTCTCCGAAGGAAAAGATGGCTGTTGAAAACGAACCCAGGAAAGATTTAAAATGATCGGTTTATGATCGGAATAAGTACATCGAAAATCTACAGCCTGTTTCCAGTCATTCGACAGAGTCAGGAATGGAATGAATAAAGCCCCATCTAGCGGCGACAATAGGAATTGTGTCGGCTGCCGAAGCCTGTCGCACTCCTCTGGGGCAATGGATAATGAATTTCAAATGAAGTGAAATGATATTGGACAGTGTTGCTGGAATGAATGATGACAGGGAAAACCGGAGTATCCGGAGAAAAAGGTGTCCCGCCTCCGTTTTGTCCAGCACGAATGTCACATGGAGTGACCGGGATTTTAACCACGGAACCCAGCTGTGAGAGGCCGGCGCGCTGCCGCCTGAGCAACGGAGGCTCCTTATAAGTACATTATGAACAGTAAAATCAATTGGTCTCACCTCCTTTTACACCCCACCGCCGTTAAGTTTATTTACCCCCCCCCCCAAAAAAAATAAAAGAAGGCGTGGTTCTTTATGTTTAAAGGAGATTCCAAACACCAATGTTCACGTCTATTACCTTCAGTTTTGAGATATAAGTATCCCCATAAAAATAATTCACTTTTTTTTCACTTCTTTTCATACTCCCTCCCCCACCACCAAGTGAATTTTCCGGCAAAAAAATACTTGTTTCTTTAATCTTCAAGCATCTTCTAAATACCAATTATCACGACTCTCCTTCAGTTTTTGACTTATGTGTCCTCATGAAAGGAATTCAACTCCTTTACACTCCCACCCCCCAAGATGATTCCCCCCACAACGCGTTTTTCTTTGTTTTTAAAGGAGATCCAAATACCAATTTTCACGTCTGTAACAACTTTAGTTTTTATTAGATGTATTTATTCTCATACAATTAATTTTTCAATTCTTTCAACCCCCCCCCTCCTCATTGGATTTTCCGAGAAAACGTGTTTCTTTACTTTTAAAGCAGATTCCAAATATCAAATTTCACATCTGTACAATCTTCATTTTTGAGATATCAGTAGCCTAATGAAAAGAATTCAATACCATTTTCAGTCACTTTTACCCCCCCCCCCTCCACCCAAGTAATATTTCCGAAAACTAAAAATACGCGTTTCTTTATTTTTAATAGAGATTAAAAAATGCAATTTTTCACTTCTGCAACATGTTAAGTTTTTTTTAGATATACTGTAGAAATTCTCATTTTAAAATTTCACCCCTCTTTAGTTCCCCTTAAGTGGAGTTTCCAAAAACAAATCACCTATGTTTCTTTACATTTACAGGAGATTCCAAACACCCATTTCTTACGTCTGTAACATTTTACGTTTCTAAGATATTCTGTACATATAGTCTCTCAAAAAATTCACCCCAATTTGTCACTTCTGTTTAACCGCCATTAATTGGATTTTCCAAAGACAAAAAAATACGTGTTTCTTTATTTTTAAAGGAGATTCCATACACAGATTTTCAGTTCTGTAATATCTTCAGTTTCTGAGATATATGTACCCTCATTAAAGGCATTCAACCAATTATTCACCCTTTAACACCCCTCCTATTGGGATTTATAGAAAACAAAAAAATACGTGTTCCTTTATTTTTAAAGGAGATTCTAAATACCAATTTTCACATCTGTAAATTTTTAAAGTTTTAAGGTGTAAACAAACTCATTTTAAAAAAATCACCCCCCTTTTCACCCCCATTATTTGGATTTTCCAAAAACGAAAAAATATATGTTTCTTTATTTTTAAAGGAGATCCCAAATACCAATTTTCAGGTCTGTAATATCTTCAGGTTCTGAAATATTAGTAGCCTCGTTAAAGGCATTCAACCCATTTTTCAGTCCTTTTCACCCCTCCTATTGGGATTTTCCGAAAACAAAAAATACGTGTTTCTTTATTTTTAATGAAGATTCTAAATACCAATTATTACATGTAAACTTTAAAAGTTTTGAGATATAGATGCACTCATTTTAAAAATTAACCCCCTTTTCACCCTTCCATTAATTGGATTTTCCAAAAACAAAAAAATACATGTTTCTTATTTTTAAAAGAGATCAAAAGTATCAATTTTCAGGTCTGTAATATCTTCAGCTTCTGAGATATAAGTACCGGTATCCTGATTAAAGGCATTCAACCCATTTTTCACCCTTTTTCACCCATCCTATTGGGATTTTCTGAAAACAAAAAAAATACGCGTTTCCTTATTTTTAAAGAAGATTCTAAATACCAATTTTTACATCTGTAAACTTTTAAAGTTTTGAGATATAGATACACTCATTTTAAAATGTCACCCAGCTTTTCACCCCCTTAGCGACGGAATATCCAAAAATCCTCTCTTAGCGAGCACCTACATCTTAATATGAATATATCCCCAAAATTTCATTTCTTTATGTCCAGTAGTTTTAACTCGGCGATGATGAATCAGTCAGTCAGGACAAGTTATCTATCTATCTATATATATATATACTAGCAAGATACCCGTGCTTCGCTACGGTATTATACTGAAATTTATAATTGAATGCTTATTGTTTTGTATATAATCCGCCGAAATTCGCGATCTGACTCGTTCTCTGAGGAATCCGCCAAAATTCGCGATCTGACTCGTTTTCTAATAGATTACGGCCAGTTTCCTCCCATCCTTCAATCTTTCTTTCCAGCAATCGATTTCGTACTTCCCGGGCTAGGTCCAGGTATTCCACCCGGCCAGTTGGGTCCCTAAATCTTTGCCATCTTTTCCTATAAGCATTTTTGATATATATCAAATCCTTCAGCAGATCCGGGGTGGTGTCGTCTTCAATCAATCAATCAATCAATACTGATCTGCATTTAGGGCAGCCGCCCAGGTGGCAGATTCCCTATCTGTTGCTTTCCTAGCCTTTTCCTAAATGATTTCAAAGAAATTGGAAATTTATTGAACATCTCCCTTGGTAAGTTATTCCAATCCCTAACTCCTCTTCCTATAAATGAATATTTGCCCCAGTTTGTCCTCTTGAATTCCAACTTTATCTTCATATTGTGATCTTTCCTACTTTTATAAACGCCATTCAAACTTATTCGTCTACTAATGTCATTCCACGCCATCTCTCCGCTGACAGCTCGACTAACATACCACTTAGTCGAGCAGCTCTTCTTCTTTCTCTCAATTCTTCAAAACCCAAACATTGCAACATTTTTGTAACGCTACTCTTTTGTCGGAAATCACCCAGAACAAATCAAGCTGCTTTTCGTTGGATATTTTCCAGTTCTTGGGTGCCTTGGCGGTACTGAACCCGCGGTCGGACTGGATTCTTAGTCATTACCCGTCCAGGACCCGTTTCCAGCGCGGTCCGCACATTTGACGACGGTCCAGAACATTATTATTATTATTATTATTATTATTATTATTATTATTATTATTATTATTATTATAGACGTTCTGGACCCCACAGCAAGATGCAAGACCGCTACTTGGCGGTAAATTACATGTGCTGCCATTGTCATTGTTGAGAATATGACCAACACCATTGTCGCGCGTAGGCAAGTGTGCGGGATTTCTGGCGATACGAATGACATACTTCCGTGCATTATTGACCTTATTATAGAGGTGAACAATAGGACGGTCAATCTCATTCCTATCGTTTATTTCAAATGTGTTTAAATTTTTATTTATATGCCAGGAGAATCTACTGTAATCTAAGAACGTTCTCCGTAGGAAAAGATGGCTCTTGAAAACGAACCCAGGAAACATTAATAATGATCGGTTTATGATCAGAATAAGTACATCGAAAATCTACAGCCTGTTTCCAGTCATTCCACAGGGTCAGGAAAGGAATGAATAAAGCCCCCATCTAGCGTCGACAACAGGAATTGTGCCGGCTGCCGAAACCTGTCGCACTCCTCTGGGGCAATGATTAATGAATGACAAATGAAATGAAATGATATTGGACAGTGTTGCTGGAATGAATGGTGACAGGAAAAACATGTCCCGCCTCCGTTTTTTCCAGCACGAATGTCACGTCACATGTAGAGACCAGGATTTCAACCACGGAACCCAGCTGTGAGAGGCCGGCGCTATGCCGCCTGAGCAACGGAGGCTCCTTATAAATACATTATGAACAGTAAAATCAATTGGTCTCACCTCCGTTTACACCCCACCGCCGTTAAGTTAATTTACACCCCCCCCCCTTCCCCTAAAAAAACTAAAAGAAGGCGTGTTTCTTTATGTTTAAAGGAGATTCCAAACACCAATGTTCACGTCTATTACCTATAGTTTTGAGATAAAAATAATTCACTTTTTTCAATTTCACACTCCCCCCCCCCCCCAAGTGAATTTTCCGGCAAAAATACTTGTTTCTTTAATAGAAAAGGATCGTCTAAATACCAATTATCACGACTCTAACTTCTTCAGTTTTTGATTTATGTGTCCTCATGAAAGGAATTCAATTCCTTTTCACTCCCGCCCCCAAGATGATTCCCCCCCTAAACGGGTTTTTCTTTGTTTTTAAAGGAGAACCAAATACCAATTTTCACGTCTGTAGGCCCTAACAACTTTAGTTTTTATTAGATGTAAGTATTCTCATACAATTAAGTCAATTAATTTTAAATTATTTCACCTCCCCCTCCCCAACGCCGCATTCATTGGATTTTCCGACAATAGGTGTTTCTTTACTTTTAAAGCAGATTCCAAATATCAAATTTCACGTCTGTAATAACTTCATTTTTGAGATAACAGTAGCCTAATTAAAATAATTCAACACCATTTTCAGTCCCTTTTACCCCCCCCCCCTCTCCACCCAAGTGGTATTTCCGAAAACTAAAAATACACGTTTCTTTATTTTTAACAGAGATAAAAATACCATTTTTCACTTGTGTAACATGTTAAGTTTTTGAGATATACTGTATAAAAATTAACCCCCCCTTGTCATCCCCCAATAATTGGATTTTCCAAAAGCAAAAAAAAGTTTCTTTATTTTGAAAGGAGATCCCAAATACCAATTTTCAGGTCTGTAATATCTTCAGTTTCTGAGATTTAAGTATCCTCATTAAAGGCATTCAACCCCTGTTTCAGCCCTCCTATTGGGATTTTCGGAAAAAAAAATAGTGTTCCTTCCTTTTTAAAGCAGATTCTAAATACCAATTTTTACATCTGTAAACTTTTAAAGTTTTAAGATATAGACACACTCATTTTAAAAATTCACCCCCCTTTTCACCCCCCATTATTTGGATTTTCCAAGAACGAAAAAATACGTGTTCCCTTATTTTTAAAGTGGATCCCCAATACCAATTTTCAGGTCTGAAATATCTTCAGGTTCTGAAATATAAGTAGCCTCATTAAAGGCATTCAACCCTTTTTTCACCCTTTTCCACCCTTCCTATCGGGATTTTCCGAAAACAAAAAAATACGTGATTCTTTATTTCTAAGGAGATTCTAAATACCATATTTTACATCTATAAACTTTAAAAGTTTTGAGACATAGATACACTCATTTTAAAATTCATCCCCCTTTCACCCCCCATTAATTGGATTTTCCAAAAACCAAAAAATACGTGTTTCCTTATTTTGGAAGGGATCCCAAACTAAAATTAACGTCTGTAATATCTTAAGTTTCTGAGATATAAGTATCCTCATTAAAGGCATTCAACCCATTTTTCACCCCTTTTCACCCCTCCTATTGGCATTTTCCGAAAACAAAAAATACGTGAATTTTTATTTTTAATGAAGATTCTAAATACCAATTTTTACATCTGTAAACTTTATAAGTTTTGAGATATAGATGCACTCATTTTAAAAATTCACCCCCCCTTTTTACCCTCCCATTAATTGGATTTTCCAAAAACAAAAAAATACGTGTTTCTTTATTTTTAAGAGAGATCAAAAGTACCAATTTTCAGGTCTGTAATATCTTCAGTTTCTGAGATATACATACCGGTATCCTGATTAAAGGCATTCAACCACTTTTTCACCCTTTTTCACCCCTCCTATTGGGATTTTCCGAAAACAAAAAAAAATACGTGTTTCCTTATTTTTAAAGAAGATTCTAAATACCAATATTTACATCTGTAAACTTTTAAAGTTTTAAGATATAGATACACTCATTTTACAATTTCACCCCCCTTTTTCACCCCCTTAGCGACGGAATATCCAAAAATCCTCTCTTAGCGAGCACCTACGTCTTAATATAAATGTATCCCCAAAGTTTCATTTCTTTATGTCCAGTAGTTTTGGGGGGAAATGGGTTGAACACCTTTCATGAGGAGACTTATATCTCAAAAACTGATGTCATGAAAATTTAAATTTGTAACCTCCTTTAAAAATAAAGGAAAACGTACTTTTTAGAAAATCCAAATCGTGGGGGGGGGGGTGAAAAGTGGGGTGAATTTTTAAAATGAGTGTATCTATATCTGGAAACTGTAAAAGTTTACAGACGTAGAAATTGGTACTTAGAATCACTTTTTAAAATAAAGAAACACTTATTTTTTGTCTTCGGAAAAGCCCAATAGGCGGGGTGAAAAGGAGTGAAAAATGGGTTGAATGCCTTTAATGAGGATACTTATATCTCAGAAACTGAAGATATTAACAGACCAGACAGTTAGTATATGGAACCTCCTTTCAAAATACCGAAACATTTACTTTTTTGTTTTTGGAAAATCTAATTAATGGGGGTTAAACAGGAGTGACAAATTGGGGTGATTTTTTAGAAAGACTATATCTATAGTATATCTCAGAAACGTAAAATGTTACAGACGTAAAAACTGGTATTTAGAATCTCCTGTTGAAGTAAAGAAACAGGTATTCTCGGAAAATCCAATGAAGGGAAGGGGGTGAAAATAGAAAAAGTAATTGAATTAATTGTATGAGGATACTTACATCTAATAAAAACTAAAGTTGATACAGACGTGAAAATTGGTATTTAGACCTTTTTAAAAAAAATAAAACGACGCGTTTGGGGGGGGGAATCATTTTTGGGGGCGGGTGTGAAAAGTAGTTGAATTCGTTTCATGAGGACACATATATCAAAAACTGAACATAATCGGTATTTAGAAGATCCTTTACAATTGAAAATGAAAACCTACAACCTGTTTTCCAGTCATTGGCGGGGCAGGGATGTAATGAATGAAACTTATATAGGCTCTTATCACAATGGGGTCGCCACTCCCAAGGTGATTTATTAATGAGTGATAAATGCTATGAAATGATAATGGAGAGTGTTGCTGGAATGAAAGATGACAGGGAAAACCGGAGTACCCGGAGAAAAACCTGTCCCGCCTCCGCTTTGTCCAGCACAATTCTCACATGGAGTCACCGGGATTTGAACCACGGTATCCAGCGGTGAGGGGCCGACGCGCTGTGAGCCAAGGAGGCTCATCCTTTACTATTAAAGAAACAAACATTTTTCCCGGAAAATTAACTTAAGGGGGGGGGAGTGTGAAAGTAAGTCAAAAAAAGTGAATTATTTTTATGGGAATACTTATATCTCAAAACTGAAGTAAACACACGTGGACATTGGTATTTGGAATCTCCTTTAAACATAAAGAAACACGCCTTCTTTTTTTTTTGGAGGGGGGCGTAAGTCAACTTAACCGCGGTGGGGTAAAAACGGAGGTGGGACCAATTGCTTTTACTGTTCCTAATGTACTTATAAGGAGCCTCCGTGGCTCAGGCAGCAGCGCGCTGGCCTCTCACCGCCGGGTTTCGTGGTTCAAATCCCGTTCACTCCATGTGAGGTTTGTGCTGGACAAAGCGGAGGCGGGACAGGTTTTTCTCCGGGTACTCCGGTTTTCCCCGTCATCATTCATTCCAGCAACACTCTCCAACATCATTTCATTTCATTTGTCATTCATTAATCATTGCCCCAGAGGAGTGCGACAGGCTTCGGCAGCCGGCACAATTCCTATCCTCGCCGCTAACTGGGGGCTTATTCATTCCATTCCTGACCCGGTTGAATGACTGGAAACAGGCTGTGGATTTTCAATGTACTTATTCTGATCATAAACCGATCATTTTTAATCTTTCCTGGGTTCGTTTTCAAGAGCCATCTTTTCCTTTGGAGAACCTTCTTAGATTAAAGTAGATTCTTCTGGCATATAAATAAAAATTTTAACACATTTGAAATAAACGATAGGAATGAGATTGACCGTGCAATTGTTCACCTCTATAATAAGGTCAATAATGCACGGAAGTATGTCATTCGTATCTCCAGAAATTTCGCGTACTTGCCTATGCGCGACAATGGTGCTCAAAAATGACAATGGCAGCAGATGGAATTTACCGCCAATTACCGGTCTTGCATCTTGCTGTGGGGTCCAGAACATATGTGCGGACCGCGCTGGAAACGGGTCTGGACGGGTAATGTCTACAAATGCAGTCCGGCTGCGGGTTCAGTACTGTCAAGGCACCCAAGAAGACACCACGCCGAATCTCCTCAAGAATTTGATCCATATTAAAAATGCTTATAGGAAAAGATGGCAAACATTTAGGGACCGAACTGACCGGGTGGAATGCGTGGTCCTAGCCCGGGAAGTACGAAATCGATTGCTGGAAAGAAAGATGGAAAAATCGGAGTCAGATCTCGAATTTTGACGGATTATATATAAATTGATATCCATTCAACTATAAATTTCAGTATAATACCGTAGCGAAGCACGGGTATCTTGCTAGTTTTATATATATCCAAGAAGTTACCAGAATCCCACAAGATGGAGAGCATCCTCTGCATTTCAATATTATGAAACACTCATACGCGGCATGAATAATCCATATGAATTTACAGATACTGTATAACTAATATGAACTGGGCAGCGTAAAGTACTTGTCGATTATTAAACAGCCCTGCCAAGAGCCGAAGTCAAATAAGTATATAGAGAAGATCAGTTGTCTGTGTCCACTTAACTGTTAAGTAAGGATTGTGAGAAATAAGTAGTTCCTATCTTATATATTATGTTTGAAATTATTTCAACCGTAATGCTTAGATTCAAGTGTGCGTTATTTTTTTTTACACTGTACAATCCCCGGACAAGTTATTTTACACTTTTTTGAGAATATGTAGAAAATACTAACATTCAGCTCCAACCTTATTGCTTCTGACCAAATATATTACAACAAATGTTACATGCATTTTTCTTAATATATGGAAATATTTGTATTTATTTTGTACGTATTTTATATAAAATATTAATATTTTGTCAGTCTTCCCTTGTATTTTATCATATTTTGTACCCTGCGTGGCATATTTTCGATATATTTCATTGCTTTTCCCTTCAGTTCTAAATTGTGATGCCAATGAAAATTAAGTTTTTCTTTCAACACTAACCTATCAGAAGGGTTTTCTTTTGAAATTTCTCTCTTTAGCGCAGTTCTCATACCTTTTCTATGAGGGTTAAGGTCAGGAGAATTACTGACCATGGAAGAAGTGGGTTTTTATCCGAGAATATTTTTTTTAATGCTTTTGCCGTGTGATATGGTGCCCCATCCTGCTTAAATATGTAACCATTACTGCCAGAGAACCAGTCACGAATTTGGGGTAATAATCTTCTTCTTAACACCTCCATATACTGATCTTTGCGCATCGTCCCCTCAACAAAGTACAGCCACTAAACTTTTACCGCTAATAATAGACCAGACCATGACAGTGCTTCATTGTCTCAATTACAAAGTCTTCATGAAACTTTTCTCCAACCATTTTTTCCCCATATTGGGTTCTGTTGCCCAACACTAAAAATGATGATTCATCACTAAAACAAACCTGAAATAATGAAGAGATTTGTAAAAATATGGTAAATTTCATGATATTCATAGCTAACATAATGTAAAAATAAGCTTACTTTTTCCAATCTTCAACAGCTAAATGATCATATTAGTTTGCTTATTTCAAATGCTTCTTTCTTAACAGGTGTTAATCTTGACATTTTTAACAGGCTGCCTACAGTGAATACCAATGTAATGAGCGTCGAACAGTTCTTTTATATGCCTTCACACCAGATTTCGATAACTCTTCGACTAGGTCTTCATTGGTTGAGGATCGCTTTTGTTTCATTAATTTCCCTTTCTTTCTATAAAATCTTCCCTTTCATCTTTGCTTCCATACGCTCTGAATGTTGAAGATTGTCTTTCATTCGCCGCATTGATCTCCATGAAATTCGACATTTTCTAGCAACATCACTTATCGAAAGATTTTCCGCCGTCAGTAAATGCCTAACTAAATACTTCTTTTCACGACATATGTCTTTCTCTTCACCCATGACTTTAGGCTGTTACACTTTTTACGTTATCTCAACCACAGAATGACAAAATGTTGTTTTTCTAATTCTAACCTGTAAAATTCTTGATTGAAAATGCAAAATAATGTTCTAAACCCCATGTCACAACAGCCTACCAAGTGGCCGTAGCTCAGCCCGAAGGCCTGCAGATTATGAGGCGTCGTGTGGTCAGCACGACGAATCCTCTTGGCCGTTAAGATGGGCTCACACGGTGCGTGTTGACTTGGAGCGAGTGGACTCGCATGATGCGTGCGCAAGTTCTCCCGCCACTCGCATCATGTGAACAGTTGATGCGAGTCCAGTTGCCTGAATTTGAGAGAAGCGAGTCAACTCGGACCGTGACCAACTTTCTACAAGCGAGTAACAGATTCAAGATGGCGGATAGCTTGAAGAAGGTGCAAGGAAGGAAGTGGAGCAATACACAGACAATAAAATTTGTAGTTATGCGAATCTGAAGAAGTGTTGTGGAATGCTAGGATTCCCACTTATAAAATAAAAGATGCCAGGGATTCAGCTTTGCTACGGACTGTTGGAAAAAAAAATGAATATTCCTGAGGTAGACGTCGGATAAATCAACAAAAAGATTATAAACATTCGTAGCACGCACACACAAGAACTATTAAAAATTCAAAAATCCAAGAAGGCAGGCACATCATCCGAAGAAATGTATTCACTGACAATTCAGTGGTTTAACATCGCTGATAGATTCCTGAATGGAGTAATGAATACAAGAAGCAATTTCTCCAACTTGGTAAGAGTGTGATATTTATTTATTTATTTACTTCTTACTCTGTTGTCATCTATCATTTATTAAAGGGTCAAAGAATATAATACCTACATTGTAAACCATTCAATACTGCCGGGCTGAGTGAATGTTTAACAATGTAATTATATTCTTTGACTCTCAATAAATGATACATGCCAACACACTATAATGTATTCCTTCAGTGCATCATAGATCGCATCCAACAACGCAGCCGGCAAAAACGTGGATATTGCAGTCTTCGGATCTCGATATAAAGATTCCAAAGATCTGAGGCAGTCATCAGTCGCCAAGTATCGTAGTGTAACCTGGAGTTTCAGACGGGCGGGTAGAGCCGCTTTCATATTTGTGTCGCGTTTCTGTATTTGTACTTTAATCATTTGTAGAAATTGATCGAACTAGATCGGAGTCGTAAGTGATTTTTAAATGTGCTTTCATCCTCCTCTAGAACTTCACGTAAAAAAAATTGTCGACGCACCGTATGTACTACGTCGCAGAATCCACTCTCGCGCCCACATTTCCTTTGTCTTCCTTTTTATTTTGCCAACATTATTCACTAACTCGACAATTAACATATCAGCAACAGCTGATATCCCTTCCCTTACGAGGTCCGCCATCTTAATTCAGACGCGAGTACAACGTCGTGTGAACACCCATTACATGCGAGTAGCTGGCCAGGAGATGCGCACACATCATGCTAGTCCACTCGCACCGCGTGAACCCAGCTTTATACTTGGCTTCTTAGCCCGGGGCGCCATCTTACCGTCATAGAGCTCCTCAACTGAAATAACGTAGGCTGAATGGACCTAGAGTCAACCCTCAGATCCAGGTAAAAATCCCTGACCAGGCCGAGAATCGAATCCGGGGCTTCCGGGTACATCGCGGTACATGCTATTCTATTGTCCTTAAAGTAATAAAACACTCATAAGACTATTTTAACCAAAATAACACAAAGAATCACAAAGCATTACAAAATGTAAGCAAACATACACTGCTATACAGTGCTGCCAAAACCACAATAAAGGTTACGAAAATTCCCTTTATGTAACAAACAAGTGTCAGTACCGCTTTGCAGACATGAAAAGAACATACTTTTTCAAAAATATGGAGGTAGGGCAATACTGACCTGCGAAGAACTGTAATTTTAAAAAGGTGCTGAGGATGGGTTAATAATTTGTCCGCAAAGTGCTTCATTTTGTGCCCTCCATTCTCTTAGATGATTCCTTCAGATGAACAGTTACAAAATCAGGTGTTTCAGATTGTAGTTACATGTAAAATATTTTACATATATTAATATCCCAGATGACTTAATTCATATTTCAGGAAAGTTAATGAATATGATGGCTGCTATTTTAAACGACCTGGCATCGTGGTCACTGGGCCCAATTTTTTTTTTTTTTTTGCTAGGGGCTTTACGTCGCACCGACACAGATAGGTCTTATGGCGACGATGGGATAGGAAAGGCCTAGGAGTTGGAAGGAAGCGGCCGTGGCCTTAATTAAGGTACAGCCCCAGCATTTGCCTGGTGTGAAAATGGGAAACCACGGAAAACCATCTTCAGGGCTGCCGATAGTGGGATTCGAACCTACTATCTCCCGGATGCAAGCTCACAGCCGCGCGCCTCTACGCGCACGGCCAACTCGCCCGGTGGGGCCCAAATTAAAGAAAGGAGAGAAGCCAACGGTGTGGCCGGGATTAAGCACTGAGTCTCGCATGATATCTGGAGATAATTAATCAACATTGGGCATATTCAGTATTCGATTGACTACATGCGCTTTGAGGAGCAAAAGGAAGCCGGTCACCCCACTGCAAGTACTGTACATTCTGGCTTACGAGGACTGATCAGCGATCCCTTGGTTGGCTGGAAACAACGATCAGCTCGCCAATGTCCAGAATTGGACAGAAAACAAAGCTAAGCTAGTGTAGGGTTTGTTTGCTCACACTCCTTCCTCCATAGTTTATGGTGTTACTGATTGCAGAGAAGCCACTTTGACCATCATACGGAGCTGTTCAAGACTAGTTACGACTGAGTACTACTAGTAAGCCAAGAGGCGAAAATATGGAGTTTCCGACGGATAGTTACGAGTAACATACTGTTAGTAAAGCAATGGGGCAAAAGTATACCGCCGTTGAGGACTAGGTGTAGTTGCAAATCAAATAGAAGGTGTAAGGGACAATTATTGCTTCCAGGAGAGTTTTCTTCTTAACTCCCGGAGCCTATTTACGTCCTTACAACGCAAGACATCGTTCTTAATGATGCACATGGACTGACACATTCTCAAGAAGAACAGAATGGGAAAAAGTTGCTACTTACATGTTGGGCAAGCCACTGCAGCAGCAGGCTGGTGGTGGCGGGACCAGGTGGTGGAGGCATGGGCAGTGACTGCTGCAGTGCGGCCACTAACTGCTCGGCCGCCAGCAGCACAGACGGCGGGCCACTGCCTACGCCCGGAGTAGGAGGTTCCGACGCCTCCAAGCGGGCGCCTGCAAAGAACATACTAACATTATTCCACTAATAAAGATCTCAAGTTATAAAACAGCTGTTACTTTCATCACTGATGAGATAATCACCATTATTAATATCGATCCTCTACAAACACTGCATATGAATTGGTATTGCCGATTAGTCTATATTGTAGCATATTTTATGGAATGTTATCAGTTGCACCAATGTTCTGACCGTCAATCAAAGGAATGCAGATAAAAGAGAGCACTTGTTGGCGTGGCCCTCATGTTACTCCCCATGTCGACATTCGCCAAGAGTTGAGTTGGGAAATATAGTAAATCAGTCCTAAGATTGATTTCTCTTCTCATTTGTGTTTCCGAGGCTGAGGTGAAGTTGAGATAAATCTGGTTACGCTATTTAAATAAACTCCGTCTCAAGATACCTAATCAGTAGCATAGCCTTGGGGGGGGGGGGCTGACACGATCACCAGCGTTCAAGTTTGGATAAGGTGCTCACATTTGTTTAAATATAAGAGACCAGAGCCCACAGATTCACTAGTCACTGTGATGGCTCTTACAACCGACTGCAGACTTCCTTTTTCCTTGTAGGTTTTACGTGGCACTAACTTCCCGCATGCTTAAGATCATAAGGGCATATCTACATTTTTGCCATCTTGAGAAAATCAGGAAAATCACCTTATATTTTTTTAAACTTAAATGTTAATCTCCAGAAAAAATAAATAATAATAACAACAATAATAATAATAATAATAATAATAATAATAATAATAATAATAATAATAATAATAATAATAATAATGTAAATATATTATAAATGATGAGATGTATTTGCTGGTTTTCTCAAGATTGCAAAAATGTAGATACATCCTTATGATCGATCCTAAGCATGCGATTAGGTCTTCGGCGACAATGACATCGGAAAAAGGCTAGGACTAGGAAGGATACGGCCACGGACGTAATTAAGGTACAACTCCAACATCTGCCTGGTGTGAAAATGGAAAATCACAACACAGAATTCACCATCTCCTGAATTCAAGCTTACAGCTACGCGGCCCTTAACACGCAACTAACGCGCATGGTAAAACCGGTAGCAGTGGAAGGGACGGTAAATATTATTATTATTATTATTATTATTATTATTATTATTATTATTATTATTATTATTATTATTGTGCCGGCCCCATGTTGTAGGGTAGCGTGCCCGCCTCTTCCCCGGAAGACCGGCCAGGACAGTTATTCTAACCTGGATCTAACGGCTGGTTCGAGGTCCACTCAGCCTAAGTGATTACAATTGAGGAGCTATCTGACGGTGAGATAGCGGCCCCGGTCTAGAAAGCCAAGAATAACGGCCGAGAGGATTCGCCCCGACTCAGACAGGTCTTACGGCGACAACGGGACAGGAAAGGGCTAGGTGTGGAAAGGAAGCGGCCGTGGCCTTAATTAAAGTACAGCCCCGGCATTTGCCTGGTGTGAAAATGGGAAACCATGGAAAACCATTTTCAGGGTTTCCGACAGTGGGATTTGAACCCACTATCTCCCGAATATTGGATACTGCCCGCACTTAAGCAACTGCAGAATTACTACCGTTACACCGTTCAATAAAGGTATAAAACTGGGTCATAAGTCTGTAACATACCAGTAACTTTACGAAGCGAGAACTTTCGCACCGTTCGTGAATACAGAGTTGTAAGAGCTGAACGTTCGCGTACGAAGTAGCTGCGTGGAATTAGGCACGTTACGTGCATCTAGACGAGTTACATGGATCGAAACGTTATTGGGTCATGCCTTTTTTAATTATCATTTCGTACTCTTCTAGGTATCCTTTACGAAGTCTTGACTTTTTATTTGCTAGTGGCTTTACGTCGCACCGACAGAGATGGGTCTTATGGCGACCATGGGTTAGAAAAGGGCTAGGAGTTGGAAGGAAGCGGCCGTGGCCTTAATTAAGGTACAACCCCAGCATTTTCCTGCTGTGAAAATGGGATACGACCGAAAACCATCTTCAGGGCCGCCAACAGTGGGATTCGAACCCACTGTCTCCCGGATGCTTGACTTTTCTGAAGATTCAGATATTCTTCTAAGGAAGTCATAATAAACAGATATAATAATTATCGCCATGTAAGCACCGACTGCGGACAAATTCATTGGAATACTACCTGAAACATTATGCCGGACTCATTTAACCAAGTGTTAGGTACATACTCTACGCGTAGGGCATGGTTGCATCTATATGGGCTTAGGAAAGACATAATTTCTTGTCTTAAACTTGTAAAATCTTGACAAACCTTATAACCTAGCATTTGGTTTTCGCATGAAGCCACTCGTTTCTGTGGAAGAAGTCATTTTTCTGAGTTAATGTCCAACAATCATGGTCAGAAATGTTTCTCTCTTGATCTGCAGTAAATCCATAGGAATTTGCGATGTTTTCTCCACATTCACTTGATTCATTGTTCGCAGGTTTAGGATATACTTCAAAAGAATCGTCATACTTTCCTTTATTGCCCACCGGTATAAAACAGTTATTTTATTAATTTCTTTTCTTTAACGTGTGAACCACGTGCACCCTTTGCTCCTACTAAATAACAGTGAACTCAGTTGCCTCTGCAACACCAAACGAGTGTTTATGCGTTTCAGATTATTTACAATCAACGAATGCGGTTAAATTTAAACATACATTAACCTCAAATGAACTATGTCGATTAGCTATTTACTAGTTTGCTGCTACGTTGGTATTAACGGCACTTGGTACAATGCGGATAGCTTCAGATTGTCCTTGACAAGAAGAGTTCACCGGGCGAGTTGGCCGTGCGGGTAGGACCGCGCAGCTATGAGCTTGCATCCGGGAGATAGTGGGTTCGAACCCCACTATCGGCAGCCCTGAAAATGGTTTTCCGTGGTTTCCCATTTTCACCCCAGCAAATGCTGACATGTCTGTAATTGGTGTTAACCTATCACGTTTTCTATGATACCGTGACCACACTTTTCTATCAAAAGAAAATGGCCTCTTGAACCAATCAGGTGCGCAATTCTCTACCGACAGCTAAAGGAGTGGCTGTGGTTTGTACAGTACACTAACATTTCGTAAAAATGACTGCAGTTTTGGACTCCGCTCTACATAAAATGGTACACTGTTTTTGAGATGGGCCTCACTTACTGCCTCTTGTACCATTTTTGCATTGTGCGGGGAAGTCTATATCGGGCTGAGTGCACATACAATTGCTGTAAGCTGTTGCGCAAGATAGGACTAAGAGACATTTAATTCCTAGCTGGTTGCATATATTCGAAAAAATAGGGGCAGCTGTACCACCCGGTATATAAATACATACTACCCCGGATGAGTGGCTCAGACGGTAGAAACGTTGGCCTTCTGAGCCAAGTCGACAGGTTCGATCCCTGCGCAGTCCAGTTGCGCAAATAAACCACCCTCGTGTTGGCATATTTACCGGCACGTAAAAAATCTTCCAGGACTAAATACTGGCACCTCGGCGTCCTCCAATCGTGACAGTAGTGTGACGTAAAACTTGTAATATTGTTATTAATATATATAGATATATAAAGGACAAACCCAAACAAAAATGTTTCGTGTCCAGGTTTCTTGGAGGCAAAAACATTTCTATCGCTTAATTTCCTTTATAAATAACGATAATGTATTTTTCACTTTTCCTAAAAGCTCCTCCTGGAACTTCTCAGGTAAGTAGCCTATGGCTACCATCTCACAAGAAGGTCTCGTTACAATCTGGTTCAAAAGAGAACAACAATGCAATGGTGGATGTAAAGCAACAATACAGCGTACCATGTTACGAACCCTTAATTGGAAGAAAAGCAGAAAGGGTAGGATTGCCAACCGTTTGGGAACAAAATATATTCTCCCAGGATATGCCACTCAGGAATATAGAATGAAATATCCTGAAACAATCATGACATACCTAAATATCCCTTTATTAATTCTATTCGTGAAGTAACTCGTACAAAGTGAGTAGGAAACCCTATAGCTTGTGTATAAATGGTTTTAAATGCGTGAAATTAAAATTATCCTTCGTTAATATTATTCAGAGTTTCTGTAGACATTAAACTGCAAATCATTATTTACAAAAAAATTGCGGGTTACCTTAGTTGTTTTAACTAATTTGGCATATCGACATTTGTAAAAATCAGCTTTTACTTTTCGGACATTTTTCCACTCCAGGCCTGTGTTACGGTGGTTCAGAATTAGTAAAGCACGACATTCGATGTATGGTAAGTAACGTCACCGGCACATACTGTAGTTTTACAACTGCATGACAAAGGTACAGAGAATATGCGGCACACAAAATGCTCCACTGCTCGTAATAATGTATTTTCACATTACAATTAAATTAACAACGATAACTTTGCCCGAGGCTGAAAATCATGAACTAATCGCTTGTTTATCCTGTTCTCCAATGGAATGAAGTTATACTCATGAAAGGAAGCATGATGCCGTAATAATGCGGCTACAAATAAGAATAACTCTTGTGCAATGACGGGATTCAAGTCAATCTGTACGTAGCATGTGGAGACTAACCGTCGGAACAGTTACTCACCCTCAGTGCAGGAATTTGGGGTTGATCCAGCGCTGGACGTCCCGCAAAACGTGAACATGATCCCAACGCTACAAAGAATTATGACATTTTTGCACTATAAATAAAACGAAAAAGATAAGACTGGAAAAGTCTCCAGATGCCCCTAGATCAAATACAAACACCACAGTCGTACAGTTTATTCATCTTCACACGCACTGCTGACTACGGAGTCCAACGCCCTAATGTGAAGCAGTATCTGCGGCAGTAATGACAACTTTCATTGTCCAGTGGAAAGAAAAAACCGAAAAACTAAAGCAACAAATGTATTGATACTTCACGGTAAGATAGGGTAAACATGTTTACAGTTCATTAGAAGAGCATGGTAGAAAGTTTCTGTTACAGCTTGTGATTTATATGATACGCAGAAAACCCTTAGGTGTACCAAATTAATTACAACGTGAAGTACAATCTATACGGTTTCTACAGTAGCTCCATTTTAATGACGTCCGTTTCCTGCCGAGATAATGTTCCTCTCGCTCCTTACTGCTTAATGATGCCTGAATATAATGCAGTCTTAATCTGGTCTTGCGTTTGCCATAATGATACATATTTAGAACGTTTAGGGTTATAAGAGTACTTTTGAAAGGGGTGGTGAGGAGTGGAGATACAGCAATATGAAGAGACTGCCCTAAGCAGGGGTTGCCAGGCCGAAGTGATAAGGACTTGCTCGCATCACCCAAACGGACGTGGTTTTGATTCCCCGTCAATAAATCGAAACATTTTGAAACAAAGTATCCACTTCTGTACAGGCGCATGGCCCTGATTTCACTAACCTTACACAAAAAATGAGTACCTAATTAATTCCTGAGTGCAAAGGCGGCTGGGCATAGGGCTGACTACGACATCCTACTGCGGTTACGGTTGGTGGAAGACTTTATCGTCCACTCCTCCAAGGGCCGTTATGGCCTGTACGGAGATGACTTTTCTTTTGCTCTGCCAAGGATCTAACCAGAAGTCCACCTTCTACCTTCAAGATTGTGAGGTCGAATCGGATCACAATCAATAGGGTTTAAAAACGAGAGATCCATTTCAATGATTTAGGGGCACATTACAACAGACCCCACTTTTTGTGTGACTTAATTCAAGCACTCAAGCGCCATTTAAGGTTAATTGTGGTAGAAAGAAGATTAAGCGTATACCTGTTATTAGGTTTATTAACAATGTACATAAATAAATGGACACAGCTCTCCACAAGACAACGTGCCTACCTACAAAAGATAGCAGGAAGGGAAATGACGTACGCTCAGAAAGAAATATAACACTGTCTATCGATATATAACATCAGAAACACTGGCAACAGAAGCAAACACCACAGTAGGAAAGCAAAAATCGCGAAGACGGTTCGGTGTTTTTAGTGATACATATTACTTTATTCATATTACTGGTTAAATTCAGATAAGTTCAAAGTACTTCCGTGTATACGTACTTTAGAAATATCTTCTTTCAGCACAGAACTAAGAACACAGGACAGCGAAAATATTAATGCCGTAAATATTTCACGAGAATTCCTCCTGCTCTTCAGCGACAGCTATCTTCCTCCATTAGATACAAATTCACAGTCCAGATGCTGTCCATTAGAATAACTAACAGAAGACTAAAATACCGGTTCGATTTGGTTTACGAAAGGAAGAAGTCATGACACATTATATCAGGCAGCAGGGCCGTATCCACGGAGGATGGGGGTGTTACGGGGTTCAAACCACACGCCGAAAAAAAAAGAAAAGAGAACTTGATAAATTTAAACAGCACATACAAGTTTTTGATCATTCAACCCATTAAATCAAGATTAATATGAAAGCAAGCATCTGCAAAATAAAACAGTTGCATTTAACCTTTAAAAACTGTGCCATCTTTAAAATTTTCTCTATGAATATAGTTAACAATTAACTAAAAAAATAATTTACATGTTGGTGAGAAATATAGACTGTTTGTTTTATAAGTTATGCATCATCATCCAATTATTTACACACCAGACCCAGATTTTTACGTCAAAAAAGTGTTGCTTGGGCCTTTTATTAACGCCGTATAAATACGAAAAACGGAAAAATAAATAATAAAACAATAATATTAAATATTTTTGACACATTTTTGTCTTCAGTTTTGATACATCTGTTATCAGTTGATGCGGATCATGTTTCAGATATATTTAAGACACTGGAATTTAAAAATAGGAGCATTTTCTATCATCTACAGTAAAGAATCCTAATAATAGTTTGTTTCTAAAACAAAGCAATAGAGATTTTAGACTCCAATTTCTCAGTGTCTAACCAGATTTCATCCCGCTCAAGTTTATGAATGAAAATTAATTATCGAAACCGACTTTCAACCTATTAGGTCGTGTTACGTACATTCAGTACGTGTTGAAGAGATGTAGTACAGAACAAAAATGGCCAACCAGACACCAGTGGGACCCGAACCCACAACCTCCCGATTTCGCGTCGGTTGCTCTACTAACTGAGCTATGGTGGCCTAAGCCATCTTTGTTCTGTTGGAAAGGATCTAAGCTACAGGTCTGGCACAACTGCCATCACACCGTAGAGTGCGTTTAAGTCGCCCGTTGAGGGCCAAGTCAATGAATATTGAATTTTCACGACCGCATTGTAATCAAAACCGACTTTCAACCTATTAGGTCGTGTTACGTACATTCAATACGTGTTGAAGAGATGTTATGTACAGAACAAAAATGGCCAACCAGACACCAGTGGGACCCGAACCCACAACCTCCCGATTTCGCGTCGGTTGCTCTACTAACTGAGCTATGGTGGCCTAAGCCATCTTTGTTCTGTTGGAAAGGATCTAAGCTACAGGTCTGGCACAACTGCCATCACACCGTAGGGGACGGTGATCAGGAAAATAAGTTATTTAATTATTTCGAATTTTCCTTTGAGTAACTGCATTTGAAAACCCCCTACCTGAGCAAAACATTAAAACAAGTATCATCTACATACCTCTTGAAAAACTAATTTGTGATAAACATACTTGAAGAATGAAGATATAATGACACTATAAATGAGTCAAATTATGTTAAGTTGCCCCTATTTCGAAATGCAAAATGCATATTCTATTTTAATGGCACTCACTGAAATATACCTTGGCTATAAGTACCTAACTTCGCAAAATCCTAAATACTGTGAAAGTTATAAGCAAGTAGAATTTTAGGCATTGTTTTTAAATTTCTAACTTTATAAATGTATTTCTTACCTTCCTGAAGTTACTAGGTATCTCGCAGGAAATATATCGAGCTGCTAAAAGATTTTTAAAAATGTATCAAACCTGTAAACATTTTTAATAATTATAGTAAAATAATTTTTACCTCTGTTTTTAAGCAAATGACAGAACTTTTTGCCTCACGCTGCGCGCACATGGCACAGCACCCACTAGGTCGATGTGAACTGACCTTTCCACTTAACCCGTTCAGTTGTAAAATGTACCGCTAAGAAAGTTTGAAAGCTATTTTATTCGATAAAATCTATTTAATAACTTAAATATAACGTTCTTGTTTGCTCCTCTGAAGCCTTCTTCCAAATACCCCGATAAAATATCCAAGGTATGGCCTCGTAAAGCACGAATATTTGGTTGCCCATAATGATCTGAGTGTTTCCTAGACATAAAAGGAAAATATGTTCGCGTTTCAAAATATTCTCTTCCACGTGTAAAAGACTATCTTTGCACCAAAGCTGACATTTCTTCCACGTTTTCTTATTTACAACTAGCATTATAACAAAAGTAATAAGTTATTTATTTCTTAAGTAAAATAAACTTGCAATATACAGGCTGAATCACTTAAAAAACTTGCACCCCAAATATTTCTGAAATGGAAGGTGCTATTGATGCGCTGTTTTAACGGAAATGAAGTGTAACAAAGGGCTCATAATTGTAGCCAATACAAAGATTTTAATAATTATTAGAACGTTATTAGAAAATTATATTTTTCAAATGGAACAATGTCTATTGTCAGTGACAAAATTAAAAGGACGACCACCAGCTTCAAAACAAGCTTCCACTCTGCCATTTCTAGTATTTCATCAGAAATGTCAGCGCAGGCAGCAGTAATATGTCGTTTTCGTATCATCTGATTCAGTCGGTATTTCCTTGTAAACAGTGTATTTTAGCTTTCCCCAGAGAAAGAAATCTAAAAGGGCCAAATATGGTAAACGGGCCGGCCAAGGTACAGGTCTCCTTCGTACAATCCAACGATTTGGAAACAATCAGTGAAGACAAGCTGTAGTAGGTCATACATTATGCGCGGGACAGTCGCCACGCTGATACCACATGTTTCTTCTAGTCTGCAGTGGAACGTCTTCTAACATCTGTGGAAGTTGGTCTGTTAGGAGGTTGAAATACTTTTGAGAATATAGAGTTCCTTCTATGAGGAAACGGCAAACGGCCTATGAGCTGATGGTTCACTATTCCACATCACACGCCTTGAGCCCTAACTTCGCCACGAATAAAGACGACTTGACTTGACTTGACTTGACTTACATTTAAACTCCATGGACGCTGACGTTCCACCTGACGAAGTTGATGGGGGTTGTTTACGGACCAACAGTATATGTTTCGGAGGTTTACTTGGCCATGATTTGTAAATGTTACTTCATCGCATGATAAATCTGATGTATCATGTCTGAATGCCCATGTACAAAAGACGACACTATTCTCAGAATCGTTTCCATGCAGCTCTTGATTGAGACAGACTGTGAAGAACGCGTTGTACACTTGCCTGACGTATGTTACTTCCTCGTGGGATTGCAAGGGAACTAAAGTGCGAATCTATAGCAACAGCAGCAAGAACATTCGTTTCACCCTCTTCTCCAGCCACCCGTTTGTTTCCGTTACGTTTTCTGCCTGTAGATGTTAGACTTCCACTTTTACATAACTGGTTGAAGAGATTGAGATGGGTGAAGTCTATTGGGATATCATTCCGTATACAGAGTACAAGAACGAAAAACAATCTTACTACATTCCTGTAAGAATGTTATAGGCTTTTCGTCCCACTAACTATTTTTGCGGTTTTTGGAGACGCAGAGGTGTCGGAACTTGGTCCCGCAGGAGCTCTTTTACGTGTCATTAAATCTACCGACACGAGGCTGGCGTATTTGAACACCTTCAAATACCACCGGACTGAACCAGGATCGAACCTGCCATGTTGGGGTCAGAAGGCCAGCACCTTAACCGTATGAGCCACTCAGCCCGGCCCTACATTCTCCATACACCAACTGACATGTCAGCTTTTCCAGCATTGGTGAATACCATCTTACACCGCGTCCTACTGTTTAAATTATCACACAATAACGGAGAAGGAATTCGCAATACAATCAGTGCAATGTAAAAGAAACTAACATAAACATCATAGGCTCGTAACTAAGCAGTTGAATGGCGCATAAAACTGTCAGTATTTACAACTTTCAAACTACGATAGCTTAGAAACTACTTGTACTAGAATCCTGGAAAAAAACCCACCACTGACGTCCTAATTTACTATAGTTTTATTTTGTTAAAAGTCAATAAACATTACTCCATTTGAAAAATGTAACTAAAAAAAATACACATCCTAATAATTATTAAAATTATTGTTATCATTATTATGAGCCCTTGGTTACACTCACAGCACATCAATAATACCATCCATTTCAGAAATATTTGGGTGCAAAATTCAGGTGATTCCCCCTGTCTGTTTTAAATACTGATGAATGATTAATCCAAGATCAGACAGGACAGTAGCCTGCATCCCGAAAACTAGAAATTTAAAAAAATTAACGGAAAAAACTGGGCTGTCTCGGAGGCAAAGAAACCATTCAACCAGTTTATGAAGGACAGTGTTCAACTCATAAAATGATTTTCAGTTACATATTTCTTTAAGGATCGAATGGAGTGGGAATCTGCCGGTGCGATATTCAATGGATGCAGTGTGGCGAAACATGCCGAATAATCACGGATTCTTCCGTAGGTACCAAAAACATGTAAGGTCTTGCGCCATCCCGACGAAACACAACACGTTTTCTGTTCCCCACGTCCGACTCCTGCCGCTGAATTTTTGGGTGCCATTTCTTAAAACAGCTGCAGTAACATCCCACCTGAATGGTTGGGTGAATTAGCTCATAGTAAGACAACAACCCACAGCCTCTTTCCACTTTCAACCGTGTCAGGAATGGAATACAGTACAGTGTGGCCAAGTGCAGCCACCATGTTTTAGCCAAGTATCAGCTGATGGATGAAATGGAAATGAAATGGCGTATGGCTTTAAGTGCCGGGAATGTCGGAGGACACGTTCGGCTCGACAGGTGCAGGTCTTTTTAATTTGACTCCCGTAGGCGAGCTGCGCGTCGTGATGAGGATGAAATTATGATGAAGACGACACATACACCCAGCCTCCGTGCCAGCGGCATTAACCTATGATCGTTAAAATCCCCGACCTTGCTGGAAATCGAACCCGAGGCCCCTGTGACCAAAGGCCAACACGCTAACCATTTAGCCATGGAGACGGACAGCTGGCAGATGAAGGAGAGTGATATGATTATTGTTTCAATAAAGAAGAGACTAGTTCAATGTTTTAAGATTTTATTTATTTTGCTTATACTATGCGTATACACTAATCAGCCAGAACATTATGACCACCTACCTACTATCGATATAAACACGTCCCGGCGATCGCAGCGTCACCTGAAGAGGAATGACTGTTAGTCAGATATACGCACGGTGCATATAGTATCAGTGAGCGTGCTGTCAATGTGTAGAATGGGGAAGGCGCGCGATTTATCTGAGTTTGACAGAAGGCAGATTGTGATGGCCCGGAGGCTCGGCAGCACGGCTTGTTGGGTGTTCGAGGAGTGCTGTTGTGAGTGTCTTCAACAAGGTGAAACCACGTCCAAACATCGAGGGACTGGGCGGCCACCCCTTATTACAGATGTCGGACGTCGTAGGCTGGGCAGACTCGTAAAACTGGGCAGGCGGCGAACTGTGTAGGAACTAACATCAGACTTTAATGCTGGGCAGAGTGCAAGTGTGTCTAAACACACAGTGCACCGAACACTCCTAAGGATGAACCTCCGCAGCCGACGACCCATGCATGTGCCAATTTTAACATCACGACATCGGCAACTACGACTGAAGTGGGCACGTGACCATCGTCACTGGATGTTGGCGCAGTGGCAGAGTGTTGCATGGTCTGATGAATCCCGATACCTTCTTCATCATGCCGATAGGGGGGTGCGTCTTCCAGGGGAACAGCTCCTTGACACCTCTACTGCAGTACGGAAACAAACTGGCAGCGGCTCAATTATGCTCCGCGGAACATTCACGTGGACATCCATGGGTCCAGAGGAGCTCGCGCAAGGCACCATGACGGCGGAGAAGTATTTTTTTTTTGCTAGGGGCTTTACGTCGCGCCGACACAGATAGGTCTTATGGCGACGATGGGATAGGAAAGGCCTAGGAATTGGAAGGAAGCGGCCGTGGCCTTAATTAAGGTACAGCCCCAGCATTTGCCTGGTGTGAAAATGGGAAACCACGGAAAATTTTTTTTCAGGGCTGCCGATAGTGGGATTCGAACCTACTATCTCCCGGATGCAAGCTCACAGCCGCGCGCCTCTACGCGCACGGCCAACTCGCCCGGTGAGAAGTATCTTACACTGGTTGCAGACCATGTACACCCCTTCACGACGATCATGTTTCTCAACGGCAGTGTGCATTTTTAACAAGATAATGCGCCATATCACAAGAACAGGAGTGTGACGGGGTGATTCGAGGAACACAGTGGCGAGTTCCAATTGATATGCTGGCCCCCAACTGGCCAGATCTTAACCCGATCGAACAAATCTGGGATATAATTGAACCTGGCGTCAAAGCTCATCGCCCCCCTTCCCAGAATTTACGGGAATTAGGCGACTTGTGTGTGCAGATGTGGTGCCCACTCCCTCCAGCAACCTACCAAGGCCTCATTGCTTCCATGCCAAGACGCGTCGCCGTTGTTATCCGTGCCAAAGGTGGACATACCGGTTATTAGTTTGGTGGCCATAATGTTCTGGCTGATCAGTGTATATCAGTATCTGTTATATTCAGAGTCTGACTACCTGACATAAGACTTCAAAATATACCTACAAGAAGTCACTATTATTTAAGAGGTTAAAAATTCTGTGTTGATAGGCTTAATAATAACATTTATATTACCATACATGAGGCATAAAAGAGTGTACTCGCCAGGCTGAGTGGCTCAGACGGCTGAGGCGCTGGCCTTCGGACCTTCCGACCCCACCTTGGCAGATTCGATCCTGGCTCAGTCCGGAAGTATTTCAAGGTGTTCAAATACGTCAGCCTCGTGTCGGTAGATTTAATGACAAATAAATGAACTCCCGCGGGATTAAATTCCAGCACCTCGGCGTCTCCGAAAACCGTAAAAGTATTTAGTTAGTGAGACGTAAAGCCAACAGCATTATTGTTATTATTAAAGAGTGTACTAATTGTCTCGAATAACGTAAAGTTAGCTTACATTTAAACAAAAACCTTTAACATTACCATTTTCCTGATTACATGGTTTTACATACCAGAATATATAACGCATTATCATCAAACTATACATATGTACTGTTTATCTATGACTTACCGGTGCGTATATAATCCTAACACACGCAGAAAATAGAAAATAACTGTGATTAGTTAACCGATGGGTAGACAAAATTATATTACCTAGCTCCACATTTACAGTAAGTTAACATAATATACTGCACCATTCTACTCATGGTACTAATATAACTAATAACGAAAACCTGCTACTCTTTAGTGGTGAAAATAAACAACTGCCATAGTCCCGGGGTAGTTGTATATAATGTTCTGTTAATGACGGCTACGGTTTGATCCCCGCAATGAGCAATTAAATATTGATATCACTATACAGTTTAGTTTGAGAAAATACTACTTGCTGCTCTGTGAAAATAAGCAGTTACCCTGGTCCCGGAGTACTTGTATTCAGGATTCGGTTACCGACCACCCGCGGTTCAAACCCCGTGATGTGCGACTAATTATGTGCCCCGGTTCGGTTAGTACTGGTCGATATCCACTGTATTTTAAACATTCTATTTGCTACTCTCGGTTCCCTAATACATTGTTATTACTGTTATCATTATCTTCTTCTATCGCTCTTTCCACAACTGTGGGGCTGTGGGTACGAACTGCAGAGCACATGTGGATTTAGCCATGATTTTCAGCCGAATGCCCTTCCTGACACCAACCCTGTACGGAGGGATGTAATCACTATTGTGTGATTCTGCGGTGGTTTGTAGCGTGGTGTGTTGTCTGATTAGGAAGAGGAGAGTGTTGGGACAAACGCAAATACCCAGTCCCCGAACCAGAAGAATTAATCAGATGCTATTAAAATCCACGACTCTCTGAACCGAAGGGCAGTACGCTGACCATTTAGACCAGGAGTCGGACTATTATTGTTATCATTATGATGCACGGGAAAACTCAATTTGATGCTAAGCGGCACTCATAACCTAGACCTGTAAGCCATGAATAGCCATAAAAACTTGAATTCGAGAATATATCCATCATGACAGTTCATGTGGTGAAAATGAATGAGACATAAATGATCGGAAGTGACCTTCCCTGTAACTTTTTTATGCACAAGTATTAGATAAAACACACATTTTCGGCGATATTTGGAAATATGTGGAAAATACTATAATCGTGGAAATCTCCGTTATTTTTCCCTACACTGTAAAATCGCACGAAACGTTACAGATAGGAAATTATATTCTAAACCACTTTCGTTATGTACAGGTTTTCGATACGCGAATATTAGAGGAGAAATCTGACATTTCCTGCCTTGGCTTCCTAAAATTACAAACCCACTTTGTTATTGCTGTTACCATTATAATGCACGAGACAATTTTACTCGTTGCTAGGTACGTCTTATAACGTGCTACTTTCAGAGCTGGAAACAAACAATTATCCAACTTCATTTTAAAACCCTTTCCCGATCTATTTCAGCATCCATAAACATAACAGCCTAGCGTAATTTTCTTCAAAATTCAGACCTCAGAAATACGTAATATTCTCACGCATTTCAAAACAAATAATACTAAGTAATCCCACGTGTTTAATAAAAACACATTTTCGGTACTATTAAAGTTAAAACAGGTAGCCTAAAGAGTGATCTTACCCTGTGCGAAATACATACGTTTAAATCAGCTGATGGGACATTTGGCTAAAAGATGGCGGAGCCAATCAGAATGAAGCACTCGTTGGCCACACTGTACATATAGTTAGAGCCCTGCACGGATGTGGATATCCGCGAAGTTAGTGTCATGGCGGATGCAAACTGTATGGCAGTGCGGATAATTTTGCTGATATTTCTGAATAATGAAGTTTATTGATTTTCACTCACTTGCACTCTTATTTTTGCTTCGGGTAAGGTGACCCTTTACACTGATATGGGAGAATGCTGGTATAATTTAGCCTTGAGACCATAAATCCGTAAATCTGACCTAAGTTTAACTGGAACCTGCCCGCAATTAATGGAAGGAAGGAACAAAAGTCAATACGTACGTATTTGTCGCAAGAGAAATCCCTCATAAACCTGTGACTGTAGGGGATTTGGTGCCAGGTAACAGGCGTATTGTATTATGTTAACAGATCTGTCTGTTTCAGTACCTTGGGTGGTGTAATATTTACAATATCCGCGGATAACCATACGCGGATGCGGATACAGGTGCGGATGAAAGAAGTGCGGATGCGGATAATATTTTGTATATCCGCGCAGGCCTCTACATAGAGTCACTATAGAATGGAATGAATAAAGTCTCCATCAAGCGGCGAGGATAGCAACTGTGCCGGCTGCCGATGCCTGTCGCACTCCTCTGGGGCAATGATTAATGACTGACAGATGAAATGAATAATGATACTGGACAGCGCTGCTGGAGTGAAATATGACAGGGAACACCGGAGTAACCGGAGAACAACCTGTCCCGCCTCCGCTTTATCCAACACAAATCTCATATGGAGAGACCGCGATTTGAACCACGAAACCCAGCGGTGAGACGCCGGCAGAGTGCCGCCTGAGCCGTGGAGGCACCACCTCACAGTAAGAATACTTTTGAAATCGCAATAGATACGGAGAATAGTCCGGCTCCATGGCTAAATGGTTAGCGTGCTCGCCTTTGGTCACAGGGGTCCCGGGTTCGATTCCCGGCAGGGTCGGGAATTTGAACCATCATTGGTTAATTTCGTTGGCACGAGAGCTAGGTGTATGCGTCGTCTTCATCATCACTTCATCCTCATCACGAAGCGCAGGTCGCCTACGGGAGTCAAATCAAAAGACCTGCACCCGGCGAGCCAAACATGTCCTCCGACACTCCCGGCACTTAAAGCCATACGCCATTTCATTTAATTTCATTTACGGAGAATAAACACTGAAGAAGCATGACCTCGGGTTCATTAACGCAATACACTGTCGCAGACAATCTATTGTTCACCTCACCATCATTATTTCCGTTTCGTTGCCTTTTAAAAGCACACTGTAGGTATACCGGTTGGTGCAATTTTTCAGTGACAGGGTGTATAGGAACCAGGATCCAAATACCATGATGAGAAACCCCGCTGGTGTTCGTGAACGGTACTTTTAGAAACTAATTCAAACATTAATACTGAACTGATCCCGATAATTACATTTACGTCAACTTCCACTGCCGAAGGTGTACGTGAGCTGGGATTTGAAGGTTTCAAAACTTCTTGCTCAATGAAACTGTGGCGTGTTCAAGTTACTGGAATGATGATGTTACCTGTACGCATTAATAATAATAATAATAATAATAATAATAATAATAATATTATTATTATTAATAATAATAATAATAATAATAATAATAATAATAATAATAATAATAATAATAATAATAATAATAATAATAATAATAATAATAATAATAATAATAATAATAATAATAATGAGCCTCCGTGGCTCAGGCGGCAGCGCACCAGCCTCTTATCGCTGGGTTCCGTGGTTCAAATCCCGGTCACTTCATGTGAGACTTGTGCTGGACACAGCGGAGGCGGGACAGGTTTTTCTCCGGGTACTCCGGATTTCCCTGTCATCTTTCATTCCAACAACATTCTCCAACATAATTTCATCTATCAGTCATTGATCATTGCCCCAGAGGAGTGCGACAGGCTTCGGCAGCCGGCACAATTCCTATCCTCGCCGCTAGATGGGGGCTTCATTAATTCCATTCCTGACCCGGTCGAATGTGGATTTTCAATAATAATAATAATAATAATAATAATAATAATAATAATAATAATAATAATAATAATTGCTTTACGTCCCACTAACTACTTTTACGGTTTTCGTTGACGCCGAGGTTCCGGAATTTAGTCCCGCAGGAATTCTGTTACGTGCCAGCAAATCTACCGACACGAGGCTGACGTATTTGAGCACCTTCAAGTGCCACCGGAATGAGCCAGGATCGAACCTGCCAAGTTGGGGTCAGAAGGCCAGCGCCTCAACCGTCTAAGCCACTCAGCCCGGCCTGTAAACATTAAACGGCTTCTTAACATAACAAACTGAGCGGTTTGGAATGTGCAGTCCACAGAGCTTTGTTAGTTGTCCACCAAATATTTGAGACTCTAATCCAACTATGAGAAAGGAAGGATTTTAAACACCAGATATATTCCACAACTATACACAAAGGATCTATTTTGAAGTATCAACTTATTCTTAAAGAAAACGCAACCTATAGCCTACACAATGAATGAACTAATTTTCATAGGGGAGTAGCCACGTAAAACTACAAGGTAGCTCGCTTTCCTTCTACTTACCCAATTACACTTCGATTCACCGAATCTCTATATGTTAATAAATATGTTAATTTACGAATATTAGCATCAAACATAAATTTGTCTTTCTTCACAAGAACGAAGCAATTTTTCGTTATCATAGTGATCTACTAGACATATTTACTTATTATATTTAAGTAATAATGGTCTAAATATACAATGAAGAATACAGAATGTAGGTCTTACACATTTTCTCCAGACGTAGCCAATTAACTTCTCAAAGTCTGGAGTTCTACTCCCTGTGGCGGTATGATAGCCGATCGGCGCAGTCACTGGACCGATACATACATACCAGCTCCAAGGCTAAATGGTTAGCGTACTGGTCTTTGGACCACGAGGCCCCGGGTTCGATTCCCGGCCGGGCCGCGGATTTTAACCTTCATTGGTTAATTCCAATGACTCGGAAGCTGGGTGTGTACGCCGTCATCATCATCATAAGTAGGGCCCAATCTTTACATACGCGCAGGTTACCTGTAAGTCGTCAACTCGAAAGACCTGCACCAGCACCAGGCCTCTCTGGAGGCTACACGTCATTAATTAACCAAGGCAGCTATGGTTCGAATTCCAGTCAGAGCAAGAGCACACGAAAATTCACGTCCCTGTTGTTCGAATTCCACGTAAATTTGCATGCCTCGTGGCTATAATTGCGATAGCAATAGTCACGTAAAACTACAAGGTAGCTCGATTTTCTTCTACTTACCCAATTACACTTCGATTCACCGAATCTCTATATGCAGACTAAAGTAGGAAGGCACTGCAAAATTTATAGATATTGTTCATACATTGTGCATTTACGAACATAATTGCAAATACTTCAGGTTGAAAATGTTTTTAGATTAAAACCTCATATCCCCATAAACACTTTTCAGTTTCCTGTAACTTCCTAGTTCCCTTACCACTTATCTTTTTTGTTCGAATGTGATGAGCACCTAAAGCGTTATTGTTGATAATTCGTTTTTATGGGTTTAGGAGATCTTTAGCCGTCTTCCTTAGATACGAGTCAGAACAAATCAGGTTTATCCATAGATCTATTCGCTTTGGAAAATGAAAATCTACAGCCTGTTTCCAGTCATTTGACCGGGTCAGGAATGGAATGAATGAAGCCCTTCTAGCGGCGAGGATGTGTATTGTGCCGGCTGCCGAAGCCTGTCGCACGCTTCTGGGGCAATGATTAATGAATGGTTAATGAAATGAAATGATATTGGAGAGTGTTGCTGGAATGAAAGATGACAGGGAAAACCGGAGTACCCGGAGAAAAACCTGCCCCGCCTCCGCTTTGTCCAGCACAAAAATCACATGGAGTGACTGGGATTTGAACCAAGGAACCCAGCGGTGAGAGGTCGGCGCGCTGCCGCCTGAGCCACGGAGGCTCTCCATATTCGCACTGGGAAAATTCAATTTTAAGTACCAGGACATTAGCCCCCAAAATAGGCAAAATGTATTAAGTTCACACATTGCTCTACCCCTCAGAATAATATAGCTTGTGAGACAAAATATCTATATGTTCGATCTCAAATCCTTGCCTTCTAATTCAGCCCAATCCAATTTCTTTCTTCGATATTTCAGCGTCACCTCCAATTACTATTCTCTTATCACGAAATTTCGAAGAGTCTTACTGACCAGCGACTCATTGTTGTATTGGAAGCCACGTGGGATTTAAAGAAGGCCTGCACCTAGTCATTATATGTGATCCTGGCCGAAAAAGCACAAGAATAAACGAACACTTTGAAGAAGTTTTCATAAGACACCAATACTTCAACTGCAGGGTTGCCAATTGGTGCAATATAGATCGCTGCTACTTACCTCGTTTCCCTCCATGGGCACGTCAAGCTTAAATAGTAGAATAAGAAGGGAAGAATGTGGCAACGAGATGGTAAGAGAAAGCCACCAATTTTGTGAGATAGGCCTATCTAATGTTTCTAAAGTTTCGTACGGTGGAGATCTGGTGACTTAAAAGCTGTGTTTATAAACGCTTACTTTACCAATTATTGAGAAATTAAAGCAAAACAACTTCTTGAAGCTGTCCATACTGGCACCAACGATACTATGAACAACACAGTAGTCAACAGTAAAAGAAATGGAACTTCTTCCTTTATCTTGTCTGAGCTATGTGACTCGACACTTAGCGAAATTAACACGACGGTTCTAACAACCACTACTTAGTTCAAAGAAAGTTATTTTATCATCTTCTGAACACCAAGAAGGCGGACCAAGCCAAGTAACAACAGGAGATAGACAAAATTTGTTCGTACAATCAAGTTTGAATGTCACAAAATTACTTTAACGCATTTTTGTTAGGCCAACTAATTTTGAAATACATCTACTTTTTAAACAATATACTGGTATGCTGAAAATCGAAAAGTGAGACAGATATTCCGATTTATTTGTTCTTCCGTAGCTTAAAACCTTTTTAATTACAAAAGGAGCGCAAACCAACTCACGACAGCTTTCAAGCACTAGATGGAAGGCCATAAACACACATAAGTAATGATATCCCAGAAGTCTTCTTTACCGAGAGCTGGCAATAGCTAAACGTTCGAACTAATACACTAGTCTTTTATAATTCAGCCAATTACTTCCTTCGTAGTTGGTCCGAACCCCAATGTCGGCAACCCTGAAGATGGTATTCCGTGGTTTCCCTTTTTTCACACCAGGAAAATGCTAGGACTGTTCCTTAATTAAGACCACGGCCGCTTCCTTCCCACTCCTAGCCCTTTCCTACACCATCGTCGCCATAAGACCTAGCTGTGTCGGTGCGACGTAAATAAAAAACCTTCCTTCGTGTAGCTGATAGTTTGAATTCGAGAGATAGTGGATTCGAAACTCACCAGCGGCAGCTCTCACGTTGGTTTTCTGTGGTTACCCCATTTTCACACCAATTAAACCATTCCCCATACTAGCATCACTAAAAATGTATGCTGCTAGTGAGACGTAAACCATTATCAAAATCCCCCGCCTTCTTTAATATATTTCATCCCGGTATCTGATCTCTAAACTTTCGCAAATAGTTTATAACGCAATGTTGTCAATTTTACGTCCCACTAACTACTTTTACGGTTCTGAGAAACACCAAGATGTCGCAATTTTGTCCCGCAGTTCCTTTATGTGCCAAAAACCTACTGACACAAGGCTAGCGAATTTAAGTACCTTCAAATAACAACGGACGGAGCCAGAATCGAAACCTCCAAACAGGGCTTCGAAAGCCAGTGCTCTAACCATCAGAACTACTCAGGCCCGCCCGCAGATAGATAACCAGAGTTCACTTGAAATAGTAATCACCGATACCAAAATATACATGAAAAAGCGTCAACTTCTCGCCACCACCGACTGTCAACACCAACATATATATATATATATATTGTACAAGCTGCTTTATTTTTGCGTCACACCGACACAGATATGTCTTATGGCGACGATGGGATAGGAAAGGCCTAGGAAGTGGAAGGAAGCGGTTGTGGCCTTAATTAAGGTACAACCCCGGCATTTGCCTGGTGTGAAAATGAGAAACCACGGAAAACCATCTCCAGGTCTGCCGACAGTGGGGTTTGAACCCACTATCTCCCAGATGCAAGCTCACAGGTGCGCGCCCCTAACCGCACGGCTAACTCCCCCGGGCAACAAATATTAAAACGAACGCTAATAAACAGTCTACGTGTAACGACATTATGTGGCCTGATGCACACAGGCCTTAATTAATTTAATGTAATGAATTCAATGCTCAAAAAAGCTAAAATGACATGTACGATTAAGAAAAGGCTCAACTGCTAGGGACTTACCACTTTTGATATGGTACCCATACGGTATGTCTATTTCATTTTTCAACAAAGAATAATTACTATTTATTTCAGCTAAATAGCTTCTAATGAGCAAATATCAACATCAAACAACTGCTTGTTGAAAATTCTACTGAATTTTATTTATTTATTTAATTTATTTATGTATTTATTTAATTTAATTTATCTATCATGTGGCTTTCACTGCCGGGAGCGTTCGAGGACATGTTCCGCTCCCCTGGTGCAGCCGTTGTAATGCAGACCCTCCAACGGGGATGGGCGGTATCTGCCGTGTATGCGAACTGGGTTTTTGTAGTGGAGTATAGTGTTGTGTGTGGTGTGCGAGTTGCAGGAATGCTGAGGACAGTACAAACACCCAGTCCGCCAGACAGAGGAAATAACCACGTAAGGTTAAAATCTCCGACCCGACCGGGAATCGAAACGGGGCCCCATGAACACAAGGCGACTACACTGACCATTCAGCCAAGGAGTCTGGAATTCTACTGAAAATGACTCGCTTGTCGTGTATGAATATCCTGCTTTCATTACTGATGCCCGGCTCCATGGTTAGCATGCTGGCCTTTGGTCAAGGGGGTCCCGGGTTCGATTCCCGGTAGGGTCGAGAAGTGTAACCATCATTGGTTAATTTCCCTGGTGTAACTTTCCTAACTGTCTGACTGAATTTTGAAACATATAAAACTGCATTTAAACTTGAAAAATCTGAATATCTGCATTTAAAATGGAAATTATGAAAATTAACATTCATTAAATAAAATACACACTCGTCGAACCCTGTACTCACACTTACTTGTTACCTGCTTGCTTACACATACGTTATTTGAAGGGCGCCAGCTGTCACTCAGTACAGCAATAATAGAATGAGACTCTTGACTATCTCTAAGGTGTGGGGTAATAAGCTTACTTTTGACAACATACCATATAAGTTCTGGGAAAAGGAGATTGGCGTTCGGTTTCCCCATTAATTTTGAGGTTAAGAAATTTTACTTTCAATGAAATGAAACTCTGAATTCGTTTGATAGAACAATATATATTCTTTAAATAATATATCAAAAAATAGTGAGTCTTGTTGCGATAAAACAGATGAGAATATGAAATTATGACATTGCAACTGACAGAAACTAGGCATGAATTTGAATTCTTCTTGACCGGACATTTAACAATTTATACGAAATATTTCCCTCACTGATTCACTTGACTGTACCTTCAACACTTTTAGTGTAATTACGACGTAATCCATTGCTCTGGTGTTTACTGTAGATGTGTCACGCCTAACGTGGTGATACATCCTTGAGACTGCTTCTTCTCCATATCATCTGACTTCTTTGTAAGTCAATATGGTATGACCTCTTGGCAGGTCCAGGGTTGCCCTCTCTGACTCCTTGGTAAGCCTTGCGTCCGCGTCTTCCACTAAGTGACGGACCAACCATTTGGTCTCACTCTCTCAATGACCAATAATGGCTCACTGAGTCTTCACCATCTCTCGTTCACTCTGGTTGACTGGCCAACAAAGGCCTCTTGATCTAGTAGACTACTTCACTGTACTGCATCCGTATAAGTAATGACTGACGCTACAATGTGCACCCACCTTATATAGACTTTGGTTGACACAGCTACGTAATCTCCAGAAATAACAATGACATACTCCCACCTACGCGACAGATATTACGCACAGTGGTGAAATAGCCCCGCGGCTATGACACCGTGCGCGCATATTCTAAATAAATACAATGACGTAGCCATGGAGTGGCGATGACTTGGCAGAATCGCCAACAATATTGCACAATGCACCAACGTCACATCCGATCTCTGATATATACAACAATTCTCACTGTACAGGTATTGAGTGTTATACTACACATACGTATATATGTATACATCAAAGTGCAATCTTGCAAGCAACAGGCAATTGCAAAATTGAATAAAACGGATAATTACAATAATAGTACAATATCACAGATAAAATAATAATAATACTGACATAATAATAATAATAATAATAATAATAATAATAATAATAATAATGATAATACAGATAAAATCATACAATAATTAAAAATACAGATATCATCTTGTAACGGGATTTGAACCGTTACACTGGCACGGGGGCTAGGTGTATGTGTCGTCTTCATCATCATTTCATCCTCATCACGATGCACAGGTCGCCTAGGGCGTCAAATCAAAAGACCTGCACCTGGCGAGCCAAACATGTCCTCGGACACTCCCGGCACTAAAAGCCATATGCCATTTCATTTCATTACTGATAGGGCAAGCAACACCGTGTTCATGCCTCAAAATCTGATACTCTGATATGAAAACGGTAAACCATTAATAGTCAATAATACTGTTATTTTGGCCGCCTCATGTCCCATTAAAATAATAATAATAATAATAATAATAATAATAATAATAATAATAATAATAATAATAATGAAATGTCGTATGGCTTTTAGTGCCGGGATATCCCAAGACGGGTTCGGCTCGCCATGTGCAGGTCTTTCTATTTGACACCCGTAGGCGACCTGCGCGTCGTGATGAGGATGAAATGATAATGAAGACATCACATACACCCAGCCCCCGTGCCATTGGAATTAACCAATTAAGGTTAAAATCCCCGACCCGGCCGGGAATCGAACCCAGGACCCTCTGAACCGAAGGCCAGTACACTGACCGTTCAGCCAACGAGTCGGACATAATAATAATAATAATAATAATAATAATAATAATAATAATAATAATAATAATAATAATAATAATAATAATTCCAATTCCTGACCTCTTTCTTCAAATATTCGGATGGACATGTGTGGATATGGCCCAGTTTTACGACCAGATGCCATTCCTGCCACCAATCCTCTGTAGAGGGATATATTCACGTTTGTGTGTGTCTGTGGTGGTTGGTAGTGTTGTGTGTGTATTGAAGATGAGTGTATTAAACACAAACACCCTGTCTCGCAAACAGAAATTAAACAGGCGCAGATAACAAACCCGGCCAGACCGGGAATCGAACTCGGTGCCCTGTGAACAGAAGGTCACTATGTTGACCATTCATCCAAAGAGGAGAAGAATTATTTTTGTCACCATGCGAGCTGGCTACGGCTAAGGCCACGGTTTACTGCAACGCTGGACGAGTTTACCATTAACAGAGATTATACTACTCATTTTGGAAGAGCCTAGCCTTTGAAATATTGCAGTGGCAAGGAGTTGATTTCCAAAGAGATTTGTTGGGTCTGTGGATATCCCTGTTGGCAACACTGCTCAGTCATTAGTTCACTTGTCAGGCCATACCACGACACTTGATTTATAAACTGCGGCCACGTGGTCAACGAGCTCAATAATTACTATATTATGATGCGGCGACAGTCCTCTATCCCGAACTTTCCTACAGCTAGACAGGCGCTCTTGTTGCAGCTTCTTGAACTGCAATTTACATGCTGATGTGACGGTTCTGGGTCACACGTAGGAGGTTTGTTTTGCCGGCAGAATGGCGCTCCATGTGTTGTTTTCCTCCCCTCCATGGTGGGTAATGACTGAGTAACTGGTAGGGCAAGACAAGGGAATTCATCCGTATGATTTGGTGCCTATCTTCAACGAGCGTTCTCTTCCCCTGCACAGGAAGCAGTGTAATGTACGTATTGTACCATGTTTACAGCCATGTTAGCATGTCCTCGTTACGCCATACTCTGGATATGTACAACATCATTAGAAAGTAAATTTTGTAATGTAAAACAGGGATCTACATTCACCAAGTAGCACCGTGAAAAAATCATATCCACTGATTCGCAATTACTTATTTGTCTCAGGAACATCCCTAGAGGTTTAATACTATTAACAACCGCTCTATTCAGCGTAAAAAAAAGTTAGGCACCCAGAAGGAGTTGTTGAAAGTGAATGAAACTACATATGCTGAAAGACCATGCGCCTTTATTGAACTGATTAGAATATGGGATGAAAGAGACAAGGCCGTTGGCAGTTATAGGTGGAAAGTTGGCACCAGGTCAGTAGTGTGTGGCACCACCACTGGCCGCAATGCATGCCCTTATGCGGTACGGAATTGTGTCAAAAAGCCTTTGGATTCTCTCCTGAGGCAAGTTCGTTCACAGTTGTTGCAGCTGTCCCTACAGATCCCGCAGGTTGGTACTGGGACAGATTCCCCTTTCAATGTCATTCCACACGTGTTCAATGAATGAGAGACCGGGCGAATCGGCCGTGCGGTTAGGCAAATGCTGGGTCTGTACCTTAATTAAGGCCAAGGCCACTTCCTTCCAACTCCTAGGCCTTTCATATCCCACCTTCGCCATAAGACCTGTCTGTGTCGGTGCGACGTAAAGACACTAGCTAATGATGGAGAGGTCCGGGGACCTTGCTGGCCACGGGAAGACCTCAACATGCTCTACGCAGTCCATAGACACACGTGCTGTGTGTGGACGTGCATTATCTTGTTGGAACACTGTCCCAGGGTGCTGTGCCATAAGGGGTAGGACGTGCGGACGCAGAATGTCTGTGACGTATCACTTTGCCGTCGAAGTCTGCCAAAACACCATTAGAGGTGACCTGAACGCATATCCTATGGATCCCCAACCATGATGCCAGAGATTACGACCCGCACACTGTGGTCATCAGAGGTTATGGAGAAGCGAGACTCATCAATGAACACGATACGACGCCTGTCATCCTCTCTCCATGCCTCCCGGGCAAGACACCACTCCAAACGCAGGCGTTGGTGTTCTGGTGTCAATGGCAACCGACACATGGGGTGGTAGGAACCCAATCCGGCGGATGCGAGTCGTCGAGACACTGTGCGGGAACTCACAGGATGTTGTAGAGTCTCCAGTACATTTTCGCGGATGGCATATGCCGAAGTTATTGGATCCCGCAATGCTTGGCGCACCACACGAAGGTCCTGCCCTCATGTACCCACTGAGTCCAACATCGGGCCACTGTGACATCTGAATGGCCCACATGCCTGGCAATTGCACGATACGACCAACCAGCCTCAATGCGACCTCTGTCAAATGCTGTCAATTGATGGATAGGCTGTCTACCGTGTCTATGAGGCATCGCGGGTGCTTCGTACTGTGCGTAGTCCTCTCTGCACGTCATCCTTAACTGCTTGACTCAAAGCAGTTGACTGGTAACAACTTATCAACAACAGGACGGTGCCATCACGAATGCACTCTGGTGGGCGTTCTACACATTCCAGATCCTTGTAAATTTAATCATTTACTCACAGATCAATGGTATGCATGTATGCCGAAATGGGATAATATTGGACCACTCCTGGGTGCTTAACTTTTTTTTGGTCAGGCAGTGTATATAGCCTACACTTCCGGATACAAAACTGATCGGTGACAAATATTAGTTGCGTGGGAAATACAAGGCAAGAAAAAATTCATTTAAAATAGCCTGCCTGAAGAACGATAAGTTAAAACGACTAGAGCCTATAAAATGACTGCCAGTTTTGATTGAGACGAAATCTCGAAAACTGCAGTCAGTACAGAGTGAATGCCTCCTCTATGGCAAAACGCAGGGAAGTGGCAGTGGCGGCGTTAAGGATGATAGTGTAGCCAAGAAGTATGGTTCAATACACTACAACTGTTTGTTGTTTACAGTTTATCAGAGTTCGAGGAGAACGCGCATTGTGTTACTTTACCTCTAACAAGTAAAACAGGGGCCTGTTCCACGAACGAACTTTGCAACTTTGCACTTTGCACTTTTCAGGTCATATTTTGTTCCACCATCACTTTTCAGATTTAACTTGCAAAGTGAAAAGAGAAAAGTTAGGAATCTTTTCACTTTTCAAGCCTGTTATGTTCCTCCATTGGTACAGAAATGCAAAGTGCAAAGAAATGAAATGAAGAGTTTTCAGAAACCTTGCAAAGAGATGATTCCCTTTTCATCTGTTAATTAACAAGTATGTACACGAGTTTCTCGGCGTAGAATTTGGTTTAGTGATATAAACACGTTACGACGAGAGCTTTTGTTAGCATCAAGTGAGGACAGTGATGAAAAATGCAACAAGAGAATGTGCAAAGACAGGATTAATTTGCATAGCCTCACTTCGACGGAATTTCGCGAGTGATTTCGTATTACCCCAACACGGGCTGATTATATTCTTGAAATGATCGGTCATTTATTAAAACATGCAATAAAAGGAGGTCAATCCCTTTCCGAAAAAGAACAAATTCTTATATGCTTACATTGGTTAGTAAATGGTGCCCAGCTTCACGGTGTAGCAGCAATGCATGGGACATCAAAATCAATTATTTGCAGAAATGTTACCAAAGTCGTAGATGATATAATAATGTAATATTTTCTAACATAGTACATTGGCCTGATAATTCACTTAATATAGCGACGGGATTTCTAATGATGGGTGAATTTCCCTCTGTGTGTGGACGTGTTGGCGGTACTCTCGTTAATACTGATGCGTGTCATCATTTGAGAGGTTATTGTTAAAGTTGCCAAAAAGGATGTCCCGTTTCTCCTTGACAACTTCCAGCACAGCCAGCTTCTTGTAACAACGTTTCTTTCCCATGATAAAAACTTCAAAACTAACGGTACCACAATTATACCGTCAAGTTCGCCACGATAAATAAAGCATTAAAATAATCGAGTATTAGGCCTATACAGTTTGCCCATGGAATAAACTTGATCGGATCACTCATTCGCAAAGACTTTTCACTTTGCGAAGAAATTGAAAAGTACAACCTAGATCATGGTGGAACAGAAAGACTTTGCACTTTGCAAGAATTGAACAGTGAAAAGTGCAAAGTTGAAAAGTTGCAAGTTCGTTCGTGGAACAGGCCCCAGGTCTACTCAACGTTGACTGCTGCGGAAGCTACCGCAAGCTGTTCGAAATAGCTTTTCGCTCGGCCTAGCATACACCCTGTTACACGAGGCGCACACACCAACAAACTGCCTAGAGATTCCAGTACACACCCATTACTCACACTTACGCCTAAATTGCGTACTGAGTGTTAACAAGGACTGACAGTTGCTCTAGCGACATCAGATGTAGGCCGAGGATGTCCAGTAAGATTGTTTTAGCAGCATACATTTGTACCACAAAAATGGTAGTGAACCGAACTATACATTTTGGCATTGTTATCTTCCTTATCAACCTCTGAATCACCTCCTTACTTTTTACTCCTGGAGAGATTCACCCTATATCCATACATTTTTGTGCTAGTGGCTTTACGTCGCACCGACACAGATAGTCTTATGGCGACGATGGGATAGGAAAGGCCTAGGAGTTGGAAGGAAGCGGCAGTAGTATAATTGGACAGTTCTGCGGCCTCCGCCTCCACAGGGCTCCCAGGGGCCTCCTCCTCCGCCGCCGCACGGGAGACCTTCCCAGGCCCCGCTCCTCCTCAGCCAGGGGCCTCTTCCAGTGCTGCCAACTTAACCTTACTAGCGCGAAATTTAAATTGGTAAACAAAGCCACGTGCTTTTTGACAGACAACAACGCATCGCTAACCTCACTCCTGCCATCTTGACGGGCCCAAACCTCAGTGGTGCCAACTTAACCTTACTAGCGCGAGATATGAATAGGTAAACAAATCCACGTGCTTTTTTGATAGCCACGTGCTTTTTGACAGACAACAACGTATCGCTAACCTCAGTGCTGCTATCATGACGGGCCTAAACCTTAGTGCTGCCAACTTAACCTTACTAGCGCGAGATTTGAATCGGTAAACAAAGCCATATGCTTATTTGACAGCTGTCTTCTTGACGGACCCTAACCTCACACTGAAGGACAATAGAGCATCGCTAACCTCATTGCTGCCATCTTTACGGCGCTAAACGTCAAGGCTGCCACCTTATGCATGTTGTAGTGCGGAATTTAAAATCGAACAACAGAACATCGCTAACCTCACTGCTGTCATCTTTACAGCGCTAAACCTCAAGGCTGTCACCTTATGCATGTCGTAGCGCGGAATTTAAAATCCAACAACAGAACATCGCTAACCTCACTGCTGCCATCTTGAAAAGTTCAGTGTTCCAAACACTAAAAACAATCAAGCAGATATTGATTTCTGTTAGAAAAACGCAACTCATCGCACCTCGGGGATTTCATGTTAAAAATATACCAAGTTCAGCTAACTCCTTCCGGGAGGAGGAGGGTGTGGTGAGGTAGTAGAGGAGCCCTTTAGCCCTAGGAGGAGGTAGAGGAGGAGTCCTTTTGCTCTTACGATAAGACGTAACCCCTGGGTTCCATTCCCTATCACGATTATTTTTTCGGTTCAGCATTTTACATAGTAGTCCTCTCCTACACAAGCTAAATGCTTGTAACCCATGCTAACAGACTGAAACAATATGTTTCAGAACCGATATTCCATGTTACGTGTTTATGTGATAACTTGTTCAACAGCTAGGTACTTGAATGTAAGCAGTGTATTTTTTATAGCACTAGCGTTCTGTTTAATTTTACTTTCCGCATGAGCTACATGCTTGTAACCCATGCTAACAGATTGACTGATATTTTATGTTTATGCGATAAGTTGTTCGGCTGATTTTCGCACAAGACGAATGATGGAAGGTAAATCATTTGAAGTTGTACTTTTGCTCTATCGTTTACCGAGCGAGTTGGCTACGCAGTATGTGCACAGTGTGTTTTTATTTTTATACTAGGCAAATCATTGAAGTTGTAGTTTTGCGATGTCGTTTACTGAGAGAGTTAGCTAAGCGATATGTGCACAGTGTGTTTCCATAGTTTTTTTATTTCACACTAAGCAAATCATTGAAATTGTACTTTTGCTCTGAACACATCAAACAATGTTCTGATCATATGTTGAAGTTAACAACATCGATTACAGTGTTCGATTCTAGTCTTGTTATGTTTCAATCTGATCTTCTTAGAACAAAGGTACCCCCTAACATGTTCTAAACACATGCTGTATCGAGTACAGTGTTCGATTCTAGTCTTGATCACTTATTTTGTGTTCTGAACACATCAATCAATGTTCTGATCACATGTTGAAGTTAACGACATCGAGTACAGTGTTCGATTCTAGTCTTGTTATGTTTCAATCACTTCTTTTGTAATCTGATCTTCAGGTATCCCCTGGCATGTTCTAAACACATGTTGTATCGATTACAAAGTTCTATTCTAGTCTTGATCACTTATTTAGTGTTCTGAACACATCAAGCAATGTTCTAAACACATGTTGTATCGACTACAGCGTTTGATTCTAGTCTTGTTATGTTTCGCAAGTCTAAACATGCACAATGATGTTATCGCTGCACACTCTTGCCTTCGTGATGCAGGTTTAAACTTGTTCGATAGAGCAATGCCTTGACACAAGAAGAGGCCTTAACAGCTTATGTATAACCGCTATTGTTTAAAGATGACCGCTGATAGCTGTCAAAAAAGCACGAATAATTTTTTAATTACCCACCACCACATTTCAAAAGTATGAGATTTCGTGTTGTAAAGATAGCAGCACGATGCTCTGTTGATTAAAGATGAGAGCTGTCACAAATTGCCTGCTAGCACATTTCAAAGGTAGTAGCTAAAGATAGCAGCATGATGCTGTATTGATTAAAGATGGTCGCTGTCAAAAAGGCACGTAGAATTTTTCAAATTACCCGCTACCACGTACCTAAGGTAGTAGCTAAAGATGGCAGCACGTTCTCTGTTAATTAAATATAGCAGCTGTTACGTAGCCATTTCCGCCACCACATTTCAAAGGTAGCAGCTAAAGATAGCAGCACGGTGCTCTGTTGATTAAAGATGGCCGCAAGCACACGGAATTTCAAATTGACCTCCACCGCATGCATAACAGCAGCCGCCACCTTGCGTAGTAGCCTTTAAGCTAGCCTTCTTTATAAGAGTAGCCGCCATCTCGTGCGAGCACCCCTAGGCTGTCTCGTAAGGAGCTATGCATAGTCACCATCTTATCGCTGCTATCTTGCGCAAGCACCCCTAGGGTGTCTCATAAGAGCAGCAGCCATCTCGTACAAGCGCTGTTATGCCGTCTCATAAGGAGCTATATATAGCCGCCATCTTGTGTCCGTCATCTTGCGCAAGCATCCCTAGGGCGTCTCAAGCCATCTTGTGCAAGCACCCTTAAGCTGTCTCATAAGAAGTTATGTATAGCCGCCATCTTGTAGAATTAGATAGCCGTTAATGCCAAAGGGCCTAAATAGGAACCGAACCGTTGATCTCATCATTAAACTATGTTTTCTTACGCTATCATATTCCTGATACTGCGAACCTAAGTATTAGGCAGAAACATTTTGTCCGTTTTGCTCTACGACGTACCGTTTTCAAGATATTTATCACTTTGTATTTAAGCCCCAAAATTAATTAATCGAACCAGCATAGCACGTTATACTCTCTACCATAGCTAGACCTGATCATGTTACAACAACTTGCTTCAATACAAGCTAAAACAGAGCAAAATGCCAAAGGGCCTAAGTAGGAACCGAACCGTTGATCTCATCATTAGACTATGTTTTTCTTATGCTATCATGTTCCTCATACTGCGAACCTGGCTATTGGGCAGAAAAATTTTGTCCGTTTTGCTCTACGATGCACCGTTTTCGAGATATTTAACATTTTGCATTTAAGCCCCAAATTCAATGAATCGTACTAGCACGACACGTTAGCCTCTAAGCTAGCTTTCTTGATGAGAGCAGCAGCCATTTTGCGCAAGCACCCTTAAGGCGTCTCATAAGGAGTCGTGTACAGCCGCCATCTTGCGCAAGCATCCTTAGGGTGTCTCAAGCCATCTTGTGCAAGGACCCTTAAGCCATCTCATAAGAGCAGGCGCCATCTTGCGCAAGCATCCCTGGGGCGTCTCGTAAGGAGCCATGTATAACCGCTATCTTGCGCAAGCATCGCAAGGGCGTCTCATATGAACGTATGTATAGCAGCCATCTTGCGTAAGCACCCTTAAGGAGTCATGTATAGCCACCATCTTGTGCAATTAGCGTCGAGAGGTGGTTGCTGTAGAATTTTTTAAATTATCCGCCACCATATTTCAAAGGTAGTAGCTAAAGAGTGCAGCACTGAGGTTTGCGATGCAAGATGGCGGATGACAGCTGTGACGTAGAAATTGTCCACTACTACGATAAAGATAGCAGCACGGTGCTCTGTTGATTAAAGATGGCTGCTATCAAAAATAATTTTTCAAATTGTCCGCCACCACATGATAAAGGTATGTAGCTAAAGAGGGCAGCACGGTGCTCTGCTGATTAAAGATGGCGGATGACAGCTCACAAAAAAGCACGTGGGTTTGTTTCCAAACAAGACCGACTAGAACTTTTCAAATTGCCGCCACCACATTTCAAATGTATGTAGCTAAAGAGTGCAGCACGGTGCTCTCTTGATTAAAGATGGCGGATGGTAGCTGTCAAAAAAGCACGTAGCTTTGTTTCCAAACAAGAGCACGTGGAATTTTTCAAATTGCCACCACCACATTTCAACTAAAGAGTGCAGCACGGTGCTCTCTTGATTAAAGATGGCGGATGACAGCTGTCAAAAAAGCACGCGGCTTTGTTTCCAAACAAGAGCACGTAGAAGTTTTCAAATTGCCGCCACCACATTTCAACTAAAGAGGGCAGCACGGTGCTCTCTTGATTAAAGATGCCTGCTGTTACGTGGAATTTGTCGCCACCACAATTCAACTAAAGAGTACAGCAGTGCGCTCTGTCGATTAAAGATGGCTGCTGTCAGAAAGCATTTTTCAAATTATCCGCCACCACATTTCAAAGGTATGTAGCTAAAGAGGGCAGCACGGTGCTCTGTTGATTAAAGATGGCGGATGACAGCTGTCAAAAAAGCATGTGGCTTTGTTTACCGATTCAAATCTCGCGCTAGTAAGGTTAATTTTTCAGCACTAAGGTTTAGGCCCGTCAAGATAGCAGCACTGAGGTTAGCGATACGTTGTTGTCTGTCAGAAAGCACGTGGCTATCAAAAAAGCACGTGGATTTGTTTACCTATTCAAATCTCGCGCTAGTAAGGTTAAGTTGGCAGCACTGGAAGAGGCCCCTGGCTGCGGAGGAGCGGGCCCCTGGGAAGGCCTCCCGTGCGGCGGCGGAGGAGGAGGCCCCTGGGAGCCCTGTGGAGGCGGAGGCCGCAGAACTGTCCAATTATGCTACTAGCGGCCATGGCCTTAATTAAGGTACAGCCCCAGCATTTGCCTGGTGTGAAATTTGGAAACCACGGAAAACCATCTTCAGGGCTGCCGACAGTGAGGTTCGAACCCACTATCTTCCGGATGTAAGCTCACAGCCGCGCGCCTCTAACCGTACGGCCAACTCGCCCGGTATATCTGTATTCAGGGAGTCGAACAATTTATGTGCCCACACGTACAAATATGCGCGCATGCAAACAAAATTAACAACCTGAAATAAACTTTCAACGTATCAGGTCGTGTTCCGAACATATAGTACGTATTAAGCACAAAACGAAAATGGCCAACCGAACACCAGTGGGATCCGAACCAACAAACTTCCGATTTCGCGTCAGTTCCTCTATCAAACTGACCTATGGTGGCCTAGGCCAAACTTGTTCTGTTGGAAAGAATCTAAGCTACATGTCTGGCACTACCGTCATAACACTGTAGAGTGCGTGTGGATACGAGGTTTATGCCATTCCTTTATAACGGCTTTCGAATTCACTCAAATGAGAACCAGCCGGCAACGAATTTTCATTTATGATTATGTTTTTTTTACATCGCACCGACAAAGGTAGGTCTTAATGGCGACGATGGGATAGGAAAAGGGCTAGGGGCGTGAAGGAAGCGATCATGTCCTTAATTAAGGTACAGCCCCCAGCACTTGCCTTGTGTGAACATGTGAAACCACGGAAAAACATCTGGGTTCGAACCCACCCACTCTCTCTGAATGCAAGCTGGCAGCTACGTGACCCACACCGCGCAGGAACTCGCTCGGTGTAACTATATATCTGGATTTCAGATTGTGATGAATATCCAAGACCTGAAAGAAATACTGTCCCATGATTCTCTTTGAATTATTTTACTACAATTCCGAGATAAATGTACACAGGATAGCCGCTAAAAGTCATCGAAGTCATTATCACCAGGAATCGAAAGACTCAACATTGATTCCCAATTTCTCAGAAACTTCACCCACAACAGGAGGCCATCAATTTCAAGTCCCTTACGTAAAGTAACCACCACAAACCTAAACAGGAAGTTCACAAATTCGATTGGGGCTTGAAGTAGGGAATGGTAATCAGTAATTTCCCAGACCTCACCCTGTGACAAAGCAGGGGTGGAGCTGGAGACAGAAAACACGTTGGGATGGACACGAAAGAGGGAAATATAAGCACGAGGCAACTCTTTTGTTTGGTGTGAACCAAGGAAACGGAGGGAAACTAATGTTATAACTAGAAATTGGAATTTGCCTACTTGCGTATTTTATACCTGTGTTCAGAAACGTAGTCTTTTGATATATAAATCCGTTTCAGGGTCTTTTTTAGCTAGATTTCGTTGGTATTATTGTGCCTATAAATGCCTATTTCAGGGGTTTGTGCCTATTTGGAGTATAATTTCCTATTTGATGCCGTTTGACTGTATTTTAAAGAAGCCGGTTTTCTTCCAATGCATTATATTGTACCTGATGTGCCCGACATGAATATCTTCTCGATCCTCAATATCTGTTTACCCCACGAACAAAAACTGGAATTCTCGGAAGTCACCAGAAACAGTGCTTGGGAAATTTCCATCAGGAGAAACAAGATACAATTTGACCTCAAAGTCTTCAACCCCTCCAACCGCCTAAGATACAGTATATGCGCGAACCAATCAACATCGAACTATGTGGGACAACCTATATCTCCTACCCCCCTCTCGATGCAAACTGTTGTACGCGTACGCTTCATCTTCAGAACGTGTTGTAATTTATTGTTAAGACGAAGAAGAAGAAGAAGAAGTGTGTCCGCGGTAATGCCCAAAGGAAAATCTTCGGAGTCCTACTGGCTGAAGCAGTGGATTACCGGGGATCCCCATTTCACTACGGGAAGGGTAGTCTTCTGCCAAGCTTGATGAAAGGAGGTAAGTTCGTTTGTCCCTTTTATCTTTTTCGTGATTGAGAACTACGATCGCATTTCACTGTAGCATTTATAGGCCTATTAATTTATGTACTGTGACCAGTTGTTTTGTTGCAGTGCTGTATTAGTCGTGAACTTTTCAATAATTCATATTGCTGAAATGTAAATAATAATAAATAATAATCAAACGAGGAGTTAGAAGGGCGCTGGTCTCTTGTCACAGAGTCGATGAAAATTAAAAATCGGTATTTTGAACTGTGATTCATTTCATATGAAAATAGAGATTTAAAACTGAAATGCAATTTTTAAAACTCCCTTTTAAAAAAAGTCGTAACTTTCACCAGACTTATATGTAGGCTCTAGTGAACTCTATTATGCTTCCCCTAAGCCTTTGCGAAAAACAGGTTGAAGATCCAATGTGGTGCGGCTAGGACATTGTCACCGAGGCTAGACATACAACATGGCACGGCTTGGACGATGTCACAGCGTGTTTTACAAAGCTGCCAAGACTATCTTCACAAGATCAAGTCAGTGAAAAGACCGTTTGTCTGGATTGGTGAGGTCCGGTTAGTAACCGTTGTGCTGAGGGGAAAGCAAAAGAGTCTGGGGGGCGTAAGCTATACGGTTAGGGTGCGAAGCGGCCAACAAGCCTCTAGCATCCCCTAGAGTCTTGCGCTAAATTGTGACAAAAAGTAAGATTATGGACACATTCCACGACAATTTCAAATTACGCGGTTTTCTAATTTTCAATAGAGCCTCCGTGGCTCAGACGGCAGCGCGTGGGCCTCTCGCCGCTGGATACCGTGGTTCAAACCCGGTCACTCCATGTGAGATTTGTGCTGGACAAAGAAGAGGCGGGACAGGTTTTTCTCCGGGTACTCCCGTATTCCCTGTCATATTTCATTCCAGCAACACTCTCCATATCATTTCATAGCATTTATCAGTCATTAATAATCAATCACCTTGGGAGTGGCGACCCCATTGTACTAATAGCCTATATTTGTTTCATTCATTACATCCCTCACCCAGTCAAAGACTGGAAAACACCCTCTGGGTTTCCATTTTCTAATTTTCAACGAGGGTGGAAGCCTTGTGGGCTCACATGATGACAGCTGCTGACAAAAGCCGGCAAAGGGCAACAAATAAAATGTTCACAAATCTGAGATTTATAGTGCCTCCGTTTTAATTTTTCTGTATAAATAAGAATACTGCTAGAGGCAGCTTGGTGGGTTCCTTAATTAATTAATTTCGTGTGGCTATTACTAGCCGATTGCAGCCCTTGTAAGGCAGACCCTCTGATGAGGGTGGGCGGCATCTGCCATATTTAGGTAACTGCGTGTTATTGTGGTGGAGGATAGTGTTATGTGTGGTGTGTGAGTTGCAGGGATGTTGGGGACAGCACAAATACCCAGCCCCCGGGCCAATGGAATTAACCAATTAAGGTTAAAATCCCCGACCAGGCCGGGAATCGAATCCGGGACCCTCTGAACCGAAGGCCAGTACGCTGACCATTCAGCCAACGAGTCGGACGGTGGGTTCCTGACAAGCATAAAGGAAGGATCTCTCTCCTACGCTACTCAGGCATCGTTTTACATCATTTTTATTATTTTTTCACCCGGTGAACTCGACACAATACTACAAAATTATAACTGAAAAATCTGTGAGGACATATTCCCATGTAAATTACGAATTTTCTTGTTCCTGCTTTAAAGTTTGTACTTCTGGAAACATCACCTCTAATAGTTTCTGTGTGAAACAAATGCATTATTGCCAAATAGCCCAACTGTAGAAATTTAACATATAGGAACATTGTAATTTAAGTCATCTTTATTATTTTCCAGATCAAATGTAGAAAAAACCATATAGATCAACATAGAAAAACTGCAGTGCATCTGATACGAGTGCAGAAAGCTGTAGCAACGCAGCCTTTCTACCAGTCCACTGTGAACATGACCAATAAAAATTTTCTTTAGACCTATGCACTGCATTGGTGGGAACTAATATCCCGCTGCATAATCGGGAGCATCCAACATTTAAAGATTTATTTTTATTTTTACAATTTGTTTTACGTCGTACCGACACAGATAGGTCTTACGGTGACGATGGGATAGGGAAGGCCTAGGAGTGGGAAGGAAGCAGCCGTGGCCTTAATTAAGGTGTGAAAATGGGAAACCACGAAAAACCATCTTCAGGGCTACCGACAGTGGGGCTCGAACCCACTATCTCCCGGACGCAAGCTCACAGCTGCTCGCCCCTAACCGCACGGCCAACTCGCCCGGTCAAAGGATTTTTAAGAAAATACACGAGCAAAGTAATACCATGTCCCTCAACGCTAAGGAAGAAATACCTTCAGTTTACAAAGTCATTTTATAGCAGTAAACATCAAGTTAGATTCAAGCTGCAGGTCATTCAGGCCATGGATGAAGAGGATGCCGTCTGCATAAGGGAAGCTAAGAAAGCCTTGTCCTGCTCACCGGTTCCATCCGATTTGGCATTCCTGAAGGCAAACTTCAACAAGCTGTCGTCCGACTCGTTGGATGAATGGTCAGCGTACTGGCCTTCGGTTCAGAGGGTCCCAGGTTCGATTCCCGGCCGGGTCGGGGATTTCAACCTTAATTGGTTAATTCCAATGGCTCGGGGGTAGGGCTCTCATCTTCACAGACATGCAGGTCACCTAATAGGCCGTTTACTAGAAAAGGACCTGCACCAGGCCTCTCCGGAGGCCATACGCCATTATTATTATTATTGTTATTATTATTATTATTATTATTATTATTAACAAGCTGCCGGGAACAATCACCGAGTTGGAGAAGAGTGGCGTGCCCTGGTGGAGTCATTTAGAATTGTAGAAGTCAGGGGAAGTTTTGACCGAACCTCTGGGAAGGTAGCCGCTGTCAGCGAAAAGTTCGATAGGGTCCTGTGTACTGTGGTGCACAGTGTCTAAAAAATTGGCGGTAGGCTGTCACTATTGTAACGGCGGCAGGGTTTTGAGGGTTTCCTAAAGGAACATTAAGGACGACACAAATACCCAGTCCCCAGGCCAGGGATATTAATCATTTACAATTAAAAACCCTTGATCCAGCCGGGAATCGAACCCGGGGCCGCCCGGTGACAGGCGGACGCGTTGCCCCCTACAGCGCTGTGCCGGACTTCCTACACTTACTTATTTACCTGTTTTCGCTGTTTCAGCTAACCTCCAACTGAGCTCGCGAGTCAGCACAGCGCCAAGTGAAACACTCTCGGTGATACACGCGTTCTACCCAAACACTAAAAGCGTCTTAACATTTTTCTTTCCATGTACCCGTTGTCGGGGAACGTGTAGTAAGTCTATGTTAAAAATAAAACTCAAACACCAGTTCCCGAACTAGAGGAATTAACCAGAGGCGGCTGAAGTCCCTGGTCCGGTTAGATATCGTTCTCGGACCCTCTAAACCGAAGGCCGTTATGCTGATCATTTACCCACGGAGTCGGACTCTTTGTTCTGAACACCCGCATTACTAAAATCGCGCAATCGGTTTCAAGTAAAATCGATCACGAGTTTAATTCATTTGCAGACATCAATTTCGTGATTAATTTCATACCTTTTCAACAAAACAGCCACGGTTGGAATCCAGTCAATGTGTATGAAATATACGAGATGAAAGTCACATTCTAGTGACTCAGATTGCATAGTTTATGATCACGAGTGTTTCCTGTGCGATGGGTGCGGTGTAGAAATACTACTAAAAACATGCGTTGCTGTTTGCGTCCGTCTCACATATGGAACTACAGAAATGCAAAGCGCAGCATTCCCGGTAAATTCTCCAGCAGGAGTTATTTTAGCAAACTAGGGGAGAGAGAACATAATGGCTAAGCAAAACAGGATGCAAACCCTCTGTTATTGACAAGTAGTTACCCGCAGATATATGGTTCAATACATTCTTTGATATTGAAGTTCGAGTACATTATCCTTAGAATGAACCCGCAATGAATCTTGATTTATAATGAAATATTTATATTTCAGGAGACTCCGTGGCTCAGGCGACAGCGCACCGGCCTCTCACCGCTGGATACCGTGGTTCAAATCCCGGTCACTCCATGCGAGATTTGTGCTGGACAAAACGGAGGCGGGACAGTTTTCTCTCCGGGTACTCCGGTTTTCCCTATCATCTTCCTTTTCAGGAACACACTCCAATATCATTACATTTCATCTGTCAGTCATTAATCATTGCCCCAGAGGAGTGTGACAAGCTTCGGCACCAGGCACAATTCCTATCCTCGTCGCTAGATGGGGCTTCATTCATTCCATTCCTGACCCGGTCGAATGACTGGAAACAGGCTGAGGATATTTTTTTCATTTGTGTTTCAGTTTGCAGCATTCAACTCGAAACTTCTCTCTTTTATTTGAGGACAGTACTACAGACGTAGAGTGCCTAAAATAAAGGGGAAAATATTCAGCGTCGGTAATATTGAGAACAGAATAGAATACGGATCACCCAAAACTGGGGAGGAAGTAATCCTTTATTGTACTCCAATATGATTTGGTATATGCAAATACAACATCAAACATTTACAATTAAACTTATTTACTATTTCAATCTATTTCTAGATTGTATTTTTTTCTTTTCAGATTATTTATTTATTTTGTCCTAGACGTAAACCTCGTTATATAGCCTAAGACATGCATGTATCTTACCCTCCCCAAGTAATATTAGTGCTTAAATTGTCTACTTTTTGAATGAACTGAATAACTGACAGGAAGAATGCCTGAGTGCCTATATTTAATTCACATGCAGTTAAATAGTTAACTTCAGAAAAAAAAATAGCGTAGCGTCGGTAATAGAGTTATCGCGTTTTTCTCTCACCACATGTGCGGGTTTGATTCCTGGTAGGCCCACAGATTCTAATCTCGCGCCGAGGTTGGAATAGGGTTCACTGAGCCTAGTGAAACCAGCCGAAGACCTCTCCAACACGAAACGACTGTGGATACAGTCAAGAGAGGCGAGCAATACGGCTAAGGAAGTCTTGATATAATGTAGAGTTCAAGCATTTCCTTCAAACTGTTGTCCTACCATTTCGTGGGGAATGGGCAAAGAAGAGAAATCAGTTTCAAGATAACCGCCGAAAACCATCGCAGTTCGGGATCACACTTACAAACTTCTCACACAGTCTTAGCATGCACTATCATTAAAGTAAGCGAAGAAGAAGAAGAAGAAGAAGAAGAAGAAGAAGAATGTACACAGTCATTCTGTTGTTGCCCGATCTAGAACACATAAACTAAACTATTCGTCTTGTAGCTGGCTAAATCGTCAAACATTGGCAACAAAAAAAGTGATCATAGGAGAAATTAAATATGATAATAAACCATGAGGCCTGCAGTTTAACGTGGAAATCGAATCACGTAGACATGACATTCCATTCGAAATGGCCGTGATTTGAATATCGTACAGGGGAGAAGCCATCAGAAATGTCAATGAGCTACCACGCTTAATTACATTATCAGCAGGAATGCATTTATTTTCCTTTCATTCGTTACAGGCACCTGATACACAATTCTGTGCTTCATTAAAGCCAAAAAATATGAATAAGTCGTCTTCACACAGACCAAGCGGCACACCAATATCTGAGGGCCATCAGCCTGGTCAGCAGTCATCTGGGCATGTCAAGATTCTTAATATCGTCGTTGCCGAGACAAAACCTCCTATGTGATAATATTTTTGGAGATATACTGACCCGCAGCACATACATTATGAAGAGCAAGAATGCCTTGACCATATTCATACAATATTGCACCTTATGTGTCAGAACCTTACCGGCCGAAGTTCTAAGCTAAAGTATTTCACATAGGAGGTTTTGTTCCGGCAGCGACGATATACTGTTACGTGTCAGGCCTGTCGTAGCTCCCTTCGGTACTTCCTGGAAGGAACTGGTGAGTCAACTGTGAGCTCCTAGTCTGAGGACGTGGCCGGTCTTTCAGTGTATTGTTCTCATCGTCTGGTTTCCCCGAGCATTTCTGGGAGGTGCAACGAAAATATTCCGTCTCTGGCCACATCGCGAATATTCTCGCACTCGTCACCCGAGCTATAAAAATGACGCTAGCCGCGAACAGTCAGTCAGAGTTGGAATTAGTTTAGTGGCTGGGCTGGGGCGACAGCGGTGCTGGTTTTCACCGGTGTCCCACCTGAGTCTGAACGAGGAGTTTTGTGTCAAAGTGTCGAGCGTCGTGCTAGAGTACTGGGTACGGAGTGAGTCACTGGAGCTTGACGGCAGTAGTGCTGGTTGCCGTCTCTGCCCTGCCAATTCAAGGGTATCGCCCATACGAAACAGAATACTGTGTGTACTGCCCTGGAGTACTGTATGTGTGTGTGTTTGTGGGTGGGTGTGAGTGGATGTGCGCGCGCGCATTTATTGGGCCATACTGAAATAAATTAGAGCGATAAAACTGTGTGCTTTATTCGTTACAATACCGTATTTGTTGCTAAAGGGTTTGCTTTCTTTCAGTCCCGATGATGTGCTTTATTAATGCATTAGTGTGTAGCGTAGTTGAGAAGGTTCTAGCGTGCTGTGTTCAAGATCTCGGGATCTGATCCTGGCGTAGTCGATCGAATTTTAAAAGCGTCTAGATCTCGAGATCTGATCCTGGCGCAGTCGATCGAGTTAAAAAGCGTCTACATCTCAGAATCTAATCCTTGGCATAGTCGGTCGAATTTTAAAAGCATCTAGATCTCGGGATCCAATCCAGGCGTAGTCGATCGAGTTTTAATAGCGCCTCATGTTGTAGGGCTAGTGTGCCTGTCTCTCACTGGGAGGCCACAGGATCCATTGCCAGCCAGTTCAGGTACATTCATTCTGGAATGGGATTCACTCAGCCTCGTGAGGCCATCTGAGGAGCTGCCTGATATACGACGCAGCGACCAGCTCATGAAAACCTGGCAAGCTGTGGATGGCGTCATACTGACAAATTATACTCCGAAATCTGTATGCCGTCTAGCTGGGCTTCTTGGAAATCCAAGGCGCAAAACTGGGCTGCATGTGCCAATATCAACTGATATACTGTTGAGACCTATGCCAGTAGACTTCCTCGCATGTTATAGAATCTGTTTTTTCAGGATGAAATTCCAAAAGTAATGGAAGAAACGTTAAATAATAATAATAATAATAATAATAATAATAATAATAATAATAATAATAATAATAATAATAATAATAACGTCTTAAACGACAATACAGTACCGGAATTTTGTCCTGGAAATGGCTCTTTAACGTGCCAGAAAACCTACTGGCATTGAAATTCGGTTTGAGCACCTTCAAATATCACCGGACCAAGTGCCTTTACCTCCAAGTTTTCAGTAAATATAAAGGCAGAATATATATCTACAACTCGTCCCACAGACTCACACATTCCACCACCACTTAAATTGTTTTCAAGTTAATGGTTGCTAACATACTAAACGATGACTGCTTTATTAGGTCAGACTTGGGTGCCATGTGGTCAGCTTGTTGATGTTACTTTACATTCCGAATGAGCAACTCCCAAATTGTTCTCATGAGTCCGAGTGAACCTCATTCCAAATACTGAAATCAGTATGAAATATGTGGCAAAAAGTGGTAAATTCTTGACCGCACACTTCAAATGTTAATCTCACACTTCGTTTTCATCTGGGATTGGATACACAAAAGTCGAAAGTAGGTTTATTGTTTGTTTGCATGTTTGTTTGATCACGGGAAAACAGTTCGATTTTTCGAATCAGAAAGAAAATATCGGTATATAAGTTCAGCGATATCCGGGTTTTGCACTTGGCTATATGTTATTTGATTATTAGGCAGTAAACGTAAACTCGTGTCCTCATCCCGAGGTGATGCAGCTCTTTTTAGGCACACCCCCATTGGAGGTGAGTTGCGTGTACCATTCGAACCACATACCATCCCTCCTGCCATTCTTAAATTTCTGGCAGTACCGGGAATCGAACCCGGGCCCCCGAGGACGGCAGCTAATAACACTAACCGTTACGCTACGCAGTGGCGTGACAATATTAAAGGGATTAAAAACGGGAAATGTCAAATTTCAAAAATTAACCGTATCGAAAAACGGTAGGTTACATTATAAAAATTATTAAAGACATCATTTTCGATCTTCTATATTTCGTGTTTCTTTTTACTGCTCTAGGAATGATAAGGGTCCCTATCTGTTTTAGTCGCACTGAGACGGAGAGGTCTTATGGCGACGATGGGATAGGGCAGGGATAGGACTGGAAAGAAAGCGACCGTGGCCTTAATCAAGGTAAGTGCCGGCCAGCACTTGTCTCATGTAAAATTGGGAATCCACATAATACCATCTTCAGAGCTGCCGACAATGGGGTTCGAACCCACAGTCTTCCGAATGCAAACTCATTGCTGTAACCGTCCAGGCTTCTCCAGCCCTACTAATTTAATATAATATCATTTTACGCGATATCATTTGATATCAAGTTTATCCGCCATCGGCAATTATTCGTAATAACATATTTATTCAACGTCAATCATTTGTAATCAAGGCTTTTTGGAATCATATTGTATATATAATAACATCGTTTTAGTATTTAAATTATTATATTATGTAGGATAAGAATTTATTATGTTGTAAATACGGTCAATATGTTGAGACATATTTGTTTTCATTTCATCTCATATTTGTGTATACGGAGGGTTATTCTTGAAGCTTGGGATATTGCGTGAGTCATGGGTTTATTTTATGACCAAGGCTAGTAAATAGCGACCCGTGCGCGAGGTTTGCAAGCTGGTCAGCTATATCATCGCCACGCCTTCTGGACTTGTCGAGGAAGAAGGGAAGGGGAGTTGATGCTTCGATCTATCGAATCAGATACTTCGTTGTATATGAGTTTTGAGATTGAACTGTTACCAAGAGTGGGGGTGAGCACGGATATATACTGATTCTCAACACGAGAACGGGACCTGACAACCTTACAACTTTACAACCTAACGAGATACTCCATCACTACTACTTCTACTGTGAACATCTACTTTGAACGACGCGATTTGATTTTTGAAACATTGTGTGGTCGCTCAGCGACATAGTTACTTTTGTACAATGTGTTGTCGCTTCGGTTATGTTATCGGATCTACGAGAAACGAAACAAGCTTATGGCTTGTGTGATATTCAGTAAATATTGTGGACGCAGAACTATGTTTAGTTCAAGTCTACGGAATTTTGGTACAAGTCTGTATCGTATAAATTGTATAGCTCAGTTGGATTGATATTTCTACTAATATGGAAAAATTCATATCTCTGAATTTTCTCCTCATACGATCAACGCTGATCAGTTATTACAAGTATAGGGCCAATGTCTAATTTAAAGACTAGGCATGTAGGGAGTGCTAGTCCAGATAGCCCGTACCATATAAGAGAAGGAAGGAAGGATGTCCATGGAGCAAATTCAACATCGAGAAGAAGAGAACGAGTAACCACGGAAACCAGATGACGTCAACGAAAGCTGCAATTGGTGAGCTTCAATTAGATAAAGCAAGCAATAGTAAATTCAGTAAATTATAAATTCCTCCACGCTTTAAGGAAACTTTTTCCGATTCATCTCATTTTCTTTTGTATAAGAAATTCATTTGTATCTTATAATGCGTTAATTTTCTTTCTTAAGCGATACTTAATGGTTAATTATTTAAAATCCTACCCCTGTGATTTAAGTGTAAGTCTCTATGCTAGTAAATATAAATTTTGGTTTACAGTTTTATTTAAAACTGTAACCATGGCGCCCAAACATTACATAGATAAATGGGGAACCATGGAATGTTAATTGTTTCTATTTGCGTGGCAATTTGCGGGCAAGCCACAAATAGTTTATTTGATATTCATGTGTCCCAAGATAATAACTTTCATCTCCCCGAGTGTTTTGCTGAGGAGGGAACAGTTACATTGCTAAGTGACCCAAATCGCAAAGCCAAATCGATCGGTGAGATATTCGCGTTATTACATTTTTCACAAGGTTCAAATAACTTCGGAAATATTAGCTCTATATAAAAAGCGTACATAACAAAAGCTGTATAAAATGCGGTTCACAATCTTTTATATGCGGTGTAGTTTTACCGCACGAGCTAAGGTAACGGAGTTATTCACAAATGTATATTATTTTTATTTCGAAGTCGATCGACGGCGAGCATCGCTGACATAGAAATCAGTATTTAGACACGTGGGAAGGAGTCAAAGGGTGCCGGTGGCTGATGATTGTTGTTGCGATGGTTTTCATAGAGTGCAATATCACGTGGCCTTCATCCCCCATTGAAATGGAGTATGGCTTTTAGTGCCGGGAGTGTCCGAGGACAAGTTCGGGGCTCGCCAGATGCAGGTCTTTTGATTTGACTCCCGTAGACGACCTGCGCGTCATGATGAGGATGAAATGATGGTGAAGACGACACATACACCCAGCCCCGTGCCAGCGAAATTAACCAATTAAGGTTAAAATTCCCTACCCTGCCGGAAATCGAACCCGGGACCCCTGTGACCAAAGGCCAGCACGCTAACCATTTAGACATGGAGGCGGACATCCCCCAATGATAAGGGCCCACTCGAGTGGTAACTAATTAGCTT